>NC_137891.1:96021979-96621979 GCF_963455335.1 Martes martes | reverse complement strand
TTTTTTTTTTTTTTTATTGCTCTATGTCGAATGTCAGAGTTGGTTTTCATCTCAGCCAGGAGAAAAAATCAAGAAAGAAAGCCCTAACTTGCTGAAACTGAAGTCTTATTCCACACAGCTTCGTACATGCAAAAGATAGGGCACTAAAACCACTAACCATTCTAGTTACTCTTCTATTTATCTCAATCTGAGGCACAGTGAGGATTATAAAAAACCATTAATCCCTAGTGCCTTGTTTCACAAAAAAGCAATTTTTGTAACAAACATATTTTCACAAATTCAAATTAAATTTACTCTATCATATGAGCTAATATAAAAACATATCAGATGAGGAAGAGACCATGATATCAATGGAAAAAATTTAGGCAATTTTCTTAAATTGCTTTGCCTGACTAAATAGATTAATTTCCATTATATTTGGCTATCAAATATCTGACCTAATTGAAAATCCTAACATAGGCAGTTTGCAATATGTCAATATTTGATGTTCTACAAGGCAGTTTGCCAGGACCTACAACCTGAAACATTTCTCCACTTCTGGTGGTACAAATACACATAATGTACCAGCAGTACTGTTTAAATGACACCTAGCCACCATTTATACTGCAATTTCTATGGGAAAATACATTTTGAGTTTACTAGCAGGACATAGCTCCTCCCAACCGTGAGGGGGTTAGGATTTCTCATCACAGCTGCACTTTGGTAATAATGATGACAATGATGGGTGGCGACAAGAGTAACACTTCCCTAGTTTCTACTGTGGACAGACATGGTTCTAAACACCTGTCATATTTTAAACTCATCTAACCCTCACAAGTGCCTATGAGGGGGAGAAATGGTTAAGTAACTTACCCAAAGTTGCACAGCCAGTAAGTGTCAGGGCTGGAACTCAAAGGAAAGCAGTCTGGCTCCAGAGCCTATGCTCATTGCTATCCTGTAACGCTGCGCCTCTCTACCTGGAAGAGGTGGCACTCTCTAGGCTGTATAAGTTCCTCCTGTTGCAGGGAGAGGACAGCAGGGCTTCTCAAGTTTTAAAAGTGCATATACGAGGGGCACCTGGGTGGCTCAGTGAGTTAAAGCCTCTGCCTTCGGCTCAGGTCATGATCCCAGGGTCCTGGGATCGAGCCCCGCATCTGGCTCCCTGCTCAGCACGGAGCCTGCTTCCCTTCCTCTCTCTCTCTGCCTACCTCTCTGCCTACTTGTGATCTCTGTCTGTCACATAAGGAAATAAAATCTTTAAAAAAAAAAAAGTGCATATACAATCACCTGCGCGACTTGCTAAAATGCAGATTCAGGAAGTTGCGAGTGGCACCGGAGGTTCTGCTTTCTCACAAGTTTCTGGATGATGGTGAAGCTCCTACTGCATAGGCCATTAAGTAAATAGGGAAAGAAGTAGAATATGAGCCTCTAGCTCCCACCTGGCTAGCTGGCTGGTAGGTATTTTTATGTTGTGTTTATAAGCTGAAGATTGCCTGCATGTAATCACTTTTCATAAATTCTTCAATGGAACCTGCCCTTGGTACTGCTGCATGGCAAATATTGGTGTGCAGGTACCCTGAGTAAATATTTAGCTTTTAGGAATTAAAAATGTACATATAAAGGCCACTGGATAAAATGTGGCTATAAAAGTTTGCTGTGAGGCACATTTTTAACTATATGCGACCAACTATACAAATCTCTAAGGATGGTAAATAAATGCCTATTTATTGCTCACTACCTAGAACCACAGTAAATTAATAACTTTTGATCTAAAAAAGAAACTTTCAGTTTAAAATGTACAATTATTCATTCTCAGACTCTGCTAGAGGAGTGCTAAGGAGCTTGTGCTATGTAATCTTAAAGACTCTTCTGGAGCATCAGCCATGTCTCAGATAAAGACAGACACTACATACTAACATTGATGGTTACAGCAGACAGTGAATGCACTCTGCACTAATTTTAACCAGTATCTCATGGAAGTACATAACTAACATATGCTACATATCGATTCTAGATTCTAAAACTCTCCCTCACTCCATTTTACCTCCTTTCCAATGCCCTGAGAGAACGCCAAGGACCATCCCTCCCACCGCTTGCCTGTGATCTCAAATACACAGCTGCATATATTTTTCCAGTTCTTAAATGGATGGGATTCCCTTTCCAGTCAATTTTTTTCCATGCCAGAGTACACAGTAAGGTCATCTCAGTTTGAGATGCACTCACTCCCCAGCCAGCACCACTGCAAACAACAGTTACCGTATGATCACTACACTTTGCTTTTACACCAAAAGGAAACAGTCAAGTTTCCAACCCAAATATCTATACTCCCTGAACAATAGTGGAAAGTCATTCTCCTTGAAGACTGACCCAGAATCAAGTGCAGTCTCAGACTGCTAGGCCTACTGCCAGTGGCAACTTAACACATTATACAGCTGACCTTCAGGGAAGAAGGGAAACCAGTGCTTTTACTCCTGGTGCCAGAAGAAAACCAACTAATCTTTAAGGCACCAAATAAACTGTTCTTAAGGCAGCAAAAAAGACTGTGAGGAAACAGGGAGTCAGAACAGATGCTATAGAGAAAAATAAATTACGTTGCCGAGTAAGGGCTAGTGTTTCTACAGTTCTCAGTGCTTTTTGATTTGGGACTAAAATGAATTAGCATTTTCCTTCTGTGTTTGAAAATGTGAAGATGTATAAGAAAGACCCATTTTTATCCAAATGGCCAAAAGACACATGAAAAAGTGTTCAACATCACTTGGCATCAGGGAAATACAAATCAAAACCACAGTGAGATACCACTTCACGGCACTCAGAATGGCTAAAATTAACCAGTCAGGAAACGACAGGTGTTGGTGAGGATGTGAGAAAGGGGAACCCTCCTACACTGTTGGTGGGAATGCAAGCTGGTACAGCCACTCTGGAAAACAGTATGGAAGTTCCTCAAAAAATTGAAAATAGAGCTACCCTACCTACGATCCAGCAATTGCACTACTGGGTATTTACCCTAAAGATACAAACATAGTGATCCGAAGGGGCACATGCACCCCAGTGTTTACAGCATCAGTATCCACAAGAGCCAAACTATGGAGAGCCCAGATGTCCATTAACAGATGAATGGATAAAGAGGATGTGGTATATACATACAATGGAATACCACGCAGCCATCAAAAAATTAAATCTTGCCATTTGCAACAACATGGATAGAACTAGAGAGTATTATGCTAAGCAAAATAAGTCAATCAGAGAAAGACAATTATCATATGATCCCACTGATATGAGGAATTTGAGAAACAAGACAGAGGATCATAGGGGAAGGGAGGGAGAAATGAAACAAGATGAAACCAGAGAGGGAGACAAACCGTAAGAGACTCTTAATCTCAGGAAACAAACTGAGGGTTCCTGGAGGAGAGGGGGATGGGAGGTATGGGGTGGCTGCATGATGGACACTGGGGAAGGTATGTACTATGGTGAGTGCTGTGAACTGTGTAAGACTGATGATTCACAGACCTGTACCCCTGAAACAAATAATACATTATATGTTAATTTTTTAAAAAGACCTGTTTTTAAAGGCTTATCAACTTAAAGGGACTTTGAGCCAGTGACATTAATTACTAAGAAGAGTAAATAATCATGGGATAGTCTCTTTAATATCAGTCTTCACATACCATCTGGACTCGGCTCAGGAAACGGGGAAGTAGTTCAAATTAAACCAAAAAAATGAAAATAAAGATCTATCCATAGTTCTACACCCAAGATCAGGGAAGGCCAATTAAGAACACGCAGATACAACAGTGAGAAGCTTTGACTAAAGAAGCACATTCTGTACCCAGGCGAATGCTCCATCTGTCCATCTTACCTACTTACTCTCCATCAGCAGACTTTATCATTAATAATTTCATTTAAATGGAAAAATTGAAATAGGGAATTGTTTCCCAAATAGGGATTTTTTTTCAAATGCCAAAAAGAAAGCATTGAAAAGAACTGGGTTATTCCTTAGCTAGGAACAAGTGCTATATTTACCACCAAAAGTGATCTACAAAGACCAACTTTATCATGTTGTACCATTGTATTCTTTAAACTTTTAAGCAACAAAAATATAGCTCAAGTCACCAAAAACTTATGTTTGACATATTTATGGCAGCAACTTGACAAATCAATTCCTGTAATTTACGGTAACAAACATCTTCCCCTGATCAGCTGGTTTAGCACAAACAGATCAGAGATGGTTTCTTATGTGTTTTACAAATACTCTACACAAGTCCTTGAGATCATACTTACAGCTTTAGCAAAAACACCCATGATTTCAGGAAACTGGTGTGTGAGAAGAGCTATCATTGCTGTAGAAGAACACAGTCCTGCTGTGAAATGGATGAAAAAAGGAAGCTCCTTCTTTGGGTAAACAGAAACATGATGAAAGGCTGCAAGGGAGAAAAGGTAGAAAAGGATTTTATTGGAGAATAAATACAGTGTAAGCCAGTTTTGGTATTTTCAAACAACATTTGAAACTAAAAAGGAAAATAATTGTTTTAAAAAAGAACAAGGCGTCTCTGGCTAAGTAAGGTAGAAGAAAGTTATCCATTATTATTCCAGCAGCAACTGTGTATCTACAGAGTCAGATGACTGTGCCAGCGATGGGAATAGGATGGCATCGTGGGAAAGAACACTAATTGTAAAGTCATGCTGAGGTGGTTTGAAAAAGAGCTTTGTCACTTATTAGCTGTGTGATCTTGAATAAGTTGCTAAACCCTCTCATAGTTGCTATGGAGTTGTTATGATGAACACTGTTAAGTCCCTAAATGTGAGTTGTCATAATTCTTTCTCTTTGGGAGTCTGAGAGACAGAAGTGTGGTTGCAGATTTCCCACAGCCATAATTTTACCCAGTTATTAATAAATGTTCTATGTGTGGCATTTCATAGAGCACCATAAAAATTGAACCAGAACACCAAAGCCCTAGGATTCTGAGCATAAATGAAGTCCCTTGTCTTACCTTATTACATTCCCACATTAACTCAGATATTATTTTTCTAAGGACTGGATATTTCATTACTAATAGTATTCAAGTACTTATATCTTACTTGAAATTTGATTGAAAATACCTGAATACCAATGCTGACATGAGCCTATTACCATGCTTGGCACACAGTAGGTGCTCAATAAATATCTGTTAAACTGAGAACTATTCTGGGACTTCATTAGTCCAGGAAGTTGACTGCTTAGGGCTGGACACAAACCCAGGAATTCCTGATGTAATATCCTGCATAAGTAAGGGATGACTAATTCAGTGCTGAATCAAGGTCAGCTATAAATTTCACTTTTTTTCAACATAATGATTCACAGAGAAGATTACACCTAAGTTTCCTTTGGTAGCCATATTTTTTATGTCTTATACTATGCTTAAAAGTATAAGCCAAAAACTGAACTCATTAAAAATCCAGAAAATTTCCACAGGCTTGAGTCACATTTAAAATAAAAGCACACTAAATCTGAATTTTTTTTTAAAAAGTTATAAGCATTAGAAGCTGTGGACAACATTGTATTTTCAGGACCCAAAAAACCAGCAGTCCCTTTTGCCCTGTCCCTCAACCATAAGAGGTCAACTTCTTCCAGCAAACCAAGGAAATAAGCTATGGTACTTGCAAAGACAGGGAACACTTATGTATACCAATGCTTACTAAAATTCCTATCATGTGAGAGACAGCAACACTGATAATTAATTAAACTGTATAGCATTTTATGATTTACAAAGTGCTTTAATTTATATCAGTTTTATTTTTTCAACAGCCTTAAGAGATAGACAGTATTATTTCCACTTTACAAGGTAGAAAACGATATAGTTTTAGTAAGATAATTTCCTAAAATACAAGCCTTTTATATTATAGGAGAGACCTAATTTTTTCTTTTCGGATTGCTTTCTTTCTTTCTTTCTTTCTTTCTTTCTTTTTTTTTTTTTTTTAAGATTATTCCATTTATTTATCTGACACAGAGAGAGATCACAAGTAGGCAGAGAGGTAGTCAGAGAAGGGGGGAAGCAGGCTCCCTGCCGAGCAGAGAGCCCGATGTGGGGCTCGATCCCAGGACCCTGAGATCACAACCCTAGCCGAAGGCAGAGGCTTAACCCACTGAGCCACCCGGGTGCCCCTTGGACTGCTTTCCGTAGACTCGTTTGTCAGTCAATGTTTGGCCAGTACATCAGTATAATGGATGACTAGTACAGAAACACTCCCTTGGAAGTAAAGTTCAAATTTCATCACTGGCTTGTAGAGAAAAATTTATCAGGAGGCATAAAAGACAACTAAATAGCTATGTGAACTAAGGGAATAGTTCAAGTCTGAACTTATGAGGTTCATAAGCAAATTCCAGAATGCTGTAAGTCATATCAAGGTTGAAGGAGAATTGAAAACAAAAAAACATTAAGTACTCCTGGGTATTAGAACTCCACATTATTAAAAATGTGTGCATTCTACCACAGTCCGAGACAGACAAATGCTCTCAGAACAAATAATATAATCAAACAAAACCCCCAGCATATCCCTCCTCTTCTACCTCCTGGATTTGCAAAAGTGTAAGTACGCTAGAAATAATAAAGGCCTGCTAAAAAAAAGCAAACTCTCCATTCTTGTAGCCTGTGACTCTGGCAGTACATAATAATTACCCTGATTTTATTCATATTACTATGTAAAATTGGCCTTATATCAGGGAACTTTTGTAATGATTTGGGGGAGGCATTATATTAGTCTAAACATATTAACCTTAATATAATACACTCTTGCATATTGATGTTCCATAATTCCAAAGACTGATTTCTTTGCTTAAATATCGTTGTTTCTATAAATGGAAAAACAACAAGAACAACTACTACCAGCACCACTGTAGGAAAGAAAACAAAATTTCTTTCACTAATGACCTTCTAATTGCCAGAGTCAATGGATTCTTCGTAGTAATTACCTTCCTTGATATCAGATACTCCTCCTCACTTGGAAATTTTTCCCTCCTCTTAGTTCTTAGTCTATCTAGTTCTGGTTCTTGTCCTGTCTCTCTGACCACTCCTTCACTGAATCTTCCCAATACCTTATCAGCCACCCATTCCTTCAACATTTTTGTGCCCTCATGGTTCCACTCTGAGTTTACTTCTCACCTACACAGTCTCCTTTAGTGATTTCATCCATGCCCAGAAAATGAGGATTCCCAAGTTGGTTTGGTGATGTAGAGCAATGCAGAGAGAAAGAGAGAGTGGAGCCCCCAGGAGTCCTGTTTACACAACCTGACCCTGTCCCTAGGCCACAGCTAACTGCACCAGGAATAAACACCTGGATAAATCCATGCTCTCTCTCTTCCAGAAGCTTTAGAAGCCGGACTGAGATCTTATTCATGGTGTATTATTTGCTTGAACTGATGATGTGTAAAGTAAAGCCATGTAAGGGCATCAACTTTGGTACATGAGTGTCCAAGAAGGGAAAGCCGAATGACAAAGATAGGAAAATGAAGCAGACACACTGAGAGTAGCAGAAATGAGAGCTCATACAGAGAGGAGATGGAGTTGGGAAAGGAAAAAAAGAAAAGTGTGAACAGGAGAGACAGAAAAAGGCAGCCAGAGATGGAGCTATACAGATAACTGACTCCTAGAAATCCTGATAGCCTTCTAGTTTCTGGTTCTAGTGCCTTCTGAGGTCTGACGAGAATTGCTGCCTTTGGATTCTTTGAGATAATCCAGTCTTCTCCTATCAAATTCCTTTGAAGTTTAAAACAGCTATTACCCAAAGAATACCTACAACATTTACTATTTATATAATGTACATGTATTTATATACATACATATCTTATAAATATATCTTAGGTCCACATATTATTTAGAGATATAAAAAATTAAAAGTGTGTGTATATATAGGTACTAAATAGATTATGTAATAAAATATTTAAGAATGCGTTCATATACATGTGCATACACACACACACATATCTGGTATACATGCAACATACTCAAAGCCTGAATTTATTTACTTCCCCCCACTCCTGTTTCCAAGCCCGCTCCTCCTGCTGTATAATGGGTTTCCCATTCTTCAAGTCAATCAAGTCAGATTTGGGAATCATCCCTGGCCTGGCCTTAGAGAGATAGGCACTCCCCATTCCAGCTTCCTTATAATCTATTTCATATATGCAGCACTTAACCCATGGTTTATCAGTTTTTCTATTAACTCGTGAGCAGTTCAGGAGTTTGGAGTAGGATAAGGAGGAAAAGGTACTAAAATTTAATATTTTTGCTGGGTACTAGCAATGTATTTGGCCCATTTATGACATTAAGGAGAGCACTTGATGTAATGAGCAGTGGGTATTATATGCAACTGATGAATCACTAAACTCTACCTCTGAAACTAAAAAAAAAAGAAATTAATAAATTTGACTAATTAAAATATTTACTGAATATCAATTTTCACTGTGAACATTATAGAGATGCATAGAAGGATGATAAAGAGAATCCTGGCCTCCAAGTTTACAATCTAGAAGGGGGAGGTTAAGAAGTACACGAAGTACTTTGAGAGTTCAAAGAAAAACAGATAACTTATCTCAGAGGATGGAAGAAAATAAAAGACCCTGGGAGAAAAATATCAGCATACTCGACTTCCATAATCTCTCCTATATTTTCATCTGTTTGTTTGGACTTTTCAGCTCACTATGTTTGTTGGCTGTAAAACTGCAACTTTCCTTCTTTGACTTGAGTTCTAATGGCCCCAGAACTGTAAAAACTGTGGCACGGGTTTATATCACCTAAGGAAATATGGTGCTAGTGTTTATAACCTTCAGCATGCTTACTTATTGGTTAAATCATAAAAAGAAAAGTTACACATAAATTTACCAGTTCACAGAGAAGAAGAGTGAGTGGATAAGGCAGCTGAGACAAATAAGTATAGATCATTCTTTTGAGGTCTGGCTTCCTGAAAGCAAGGACTCAATGAGACTCTCAGCGATCATAACCCTACATACATCTGGTTCTGCCCCTAAGTCTATGACTGCTCTTTTTAGAACTGGAAAGTGTAGTCCCTTCAATTTCATTCTTTGTAAAGATTGTTTTGGCTATTCTGAGTGTTGTACCTTTCCATATAAATTTTGAGGTCAGCTTGTCAGTTTTTGCAAAATCCCTCCTGGGATTTTAGTAGGGATTGTATTGAATCTATAGATCAATTTGGAGAGAATTGCCATATAAATAATATTGGGTTTTCCAATTAATAAAAATGGAATGTCTCTCTATTTACTTAGATTTTCTTTAATCTCTCCCAGCAAATTACATTGTTTTTAGCATACAAGAGACGTACTTCTTTTGTTAAGTTATTCCTAAATTATTTGTTCTTTTTGATGCTACTGTGATTAGAAATGTTTTCTAAAGTTCATTTTTGGACTGATTACTCACTGACAGTATATAAATATGCAACTAAATTTTATATGCAGATATTATATCTTGCAAACTTGCTGAACTTATTTATTACATCTAAAGTATTTTTATGAATTTCTTAGGATTTCCTACAGAGAACATGATGTCATCTGTGAATAAAGACAGGTTTTCTTCCTTTCCAACATGAATTCCTTTTATTTATTTATTTTTTTCTGCCTTGATTGCACTGATTAGGATCTCCAGCAATGCTGAAGAGGAGTGGGGAGAGCAGGCATCCCTGCCTTATTCCTAATCTTAGGGAGAAAGCATTCAGTGTTTAAATCATAAAATCACCATTAAGGATGCTATCAGCTGTGGGGTTTTCGTAGATGCTGTTTGTCAGGTTAAGGAAATTCTCTTTTAATCCTAGTTTGTTCAAAATTTTTACCATGAATGGTTGTTGGATTTTTGTCAGCCGCTCTTCCTGCATCCGTTGTCATTTATTCTCTTAACATGATGCATTGCCTTTTGAGATGTTAAAACACTTGCATTTGTGAGGTAAATCCCACTTGCTCTGGAGTATAATCTTTTTTCTATGTGGCTGGATTCAGTTTGCTAATATTTTGTTGACCATGTTTGTGTCTATATTCATGAGGGATATCATTCTATAGTTTTCTTGTAATGTCTTTGGTTTCAGCATCAGAGTAATACTGGTCTCACAAATAAGCTGGGAAGTGTTCTTTCTTCCTTTCTTTTCTGAAAAGATTTTGTGAAGGATTGGTATTATTACTTCTTCAAATGTTTGTAAGATGACTGCTCTTTTTAATATCTTCAATTTTTGTGTTCTTCATTGCATCTCACATAGCATTTTACCCCAAAAATATACGGGAATGAACTTACGCAACTATATCCAAGAAGTGGCTAAAGTAATATTTTAAACAGTATCCTGAATTTCAACCAAAGGCAGTTTTACTATGAGAAAAATACTATGAAAAACAATCTCACAAGTACTTTTAAGTTTAGGAAAACTAGAATATTTACTTACTAGGTAATAGCTCTCTATCAGCAGTCTCTGTGCAGCTGGGATAAGGATAAAATAGATGGCCTTTCTCTAATGGATATGGAATCATTCTAAAAGCTGAGGAAAAAAAAATACACAGGTTGACATTCCATTCACATTCACTTTCATCCCATACTACAGATCGAAGCTATTTTGGAGACATATCTTTATAAAACTTTCACATAGAATTTACTAATTTTTTTAGAGATACTTTTAGATGAAAGAAACAAAGTAAGCAAAAGAAGGACTAAGAGGAAGAATAAGATTTGTTTAGAGAATTGAATGGTCTGGCTGGAATAAAACTAAAGGGAGTAATGGGTGATAAGGCTGGCTGGATCCTTCTTGCCTCTGTCTCCTTGCTATTAACACACAGACTTAACTCTGTGGGTATGAATTCCTTTTCTTCCAGGAATCTTCATGAAATTGCTACATGTATAACTGTTGTGACCTTAACTGTTAGCAACCTATAAGAGTTCTCAACAGCTCCTAACTTCATGTGTTAGATGTCACTAAAATTTTCTACAAGCAGAATTTAACTTAGATCAGAGGTCACCAGAGCATCACCCATTGGTCAGACCTGGACCAATATATATATTTATAAATAAAATTTCATTAGAAAAACAGATGTTAAAGCTGCTTGTTCAGGGGTGCCTGGGTGGCTCAGAGGGTTAAGCCTCTGCCTTCAGCTCAGGTCATGATCTTGGAGTCCTGGGATCGAGCCCTGCGTTGGGCTCTCTGCTCAGCGGGGAGCCTGCTTCCCCCTCTCTCTCTGCCTACTTGTGATCTCTCTCTCTCTCTCTGTCAAATAAATAAATAAATAAGTGATTTAAAAAAAAAACCCTGCTTGTTCATTTATATATTATGTAATGCTGCTTTCATGCTACAAGAGTTGGGTAGTTATAACTGCAGCTATGGCCAGAGAGACTAAATACTTACCATCTGGCTCTTTACAGAATGCGTTTACCAACCCTGATCTAGATTATTATCAGCTCTTCCAGACTTCTTTTTTTTTTTTTTTTTTTTCTTCCAGACTTCTTAAAGAAGGAATCTTTGTTACCTACTCAACTAGCTGAGTATTCATAAAAATTGTGATAAGGTTTCTGTTTTTCCTTTAGTGCCTAGCTCTATATAAACTTCTGTCAAAACATGAATTTGTTCTGCCACAATAAAAAGTAGGAAGTTGTCCAAAGTCACAGAACAAATCAGTGGTAACACTAGGAAATCATTCATAAAGAAGATTGTTTATGAAATATAATGTAAGTTCCATATTTACTGAAAACCTATGTGCAAGGCAGAGCATCAGGCACTGAAGATACATATAGGATCAATGAGATAGAGGACCTAGCTTTGAGGAGCTTATAGACTACTAGAGAAAAAGCAAAAGGAAGTCTAATTACCCAAAGACATTCCACTCCTCAGTTTTAGCAGTCCCAGTTTCATTAATCTGCATATTGTCAGTGGCAAGCACAGTGCCTGACCTTTAGCAACAGTTAATGCAGAGGTTCCCAAATTCTCTTGCTTCAAGGATACACAGTACACTTCATGTCTCTGTATATGATGTCCCTAGGCTGAAATACCTAGCAGTTCCCTTTACGTAGTGGGTCCAATATACATATATATAAAAAGGAAAAACTATATATATATATATTTATCTCCCTTTAATTTATATATATATGTGTATATATATATAAATTAAAGGGAGATAAATAAAATGAAGGGGAAAACAACTATTTCATTTTTTAAAAGGGAGATAAATAAAATGAAGGGGAAAACAACTATTTCATTTTTTAAAAGATTTTACACATATATACACATATATATGTAATATATATATTATATATTATATATATAATTTATATATAAATATATATTTAATATATATAATATATATATTTATATATATAATTTATATATATAATATAGATATAATTTATATATATAAATAAATATATATATAAAATTTATATATAAATATATATATAATTTATATATATAATTTATATATATAAATAAAATGAAGGGGAAATATATATATATATAAAATATATACACATAAATAAAATGAAAGGGAAATATACATACATATGTATATTTCCCTTTCATATATATATAATATAATATATATATTATATATATATTATATATATTATATATATATTATATATATAATATATATTATATATATAATATATATTAATATATATAATATATATATATTATATATATATTATATATATTATTATATATTATATATATAATATATTATATATATACATATGTATGTGTATATATATACACATACATATGTATATATATAATATATATATATAATATATATACATATGTATATTTCCCTTTCATTTTCATATATATATATTATATATATATATATAATGAAGGGGAAAACAATTATTTCATTTTTTAAAAGATTTTATTTTTTTAAAGTAATCTCTACACCCAGTATGGGGCTTGAACCTACAACCCCAAGATCAAGAGCGGTATGCTCTACCGACTGAACTAGCCAGGTGCCTCTAATTATTTCATTTTTAAACAATTACATTTTCTTACTAATGGCATGTATGGATCTCTCAGGCACCACATAACTTTTAAAACCTTGGAATCAGATTGGGCACTGCCATCCTCATTTCCTGTTCCACATTAATTTTTTTGTGTGGTACTTTAACCATAGCAATTAAGAAAAACCCAGCTTTGCAAAGCTATGACATCAAAAGAAATAGAGAATGGAGAGCCACCTAATGGTGAAACCTTAAACTATGCAGAGCTAACAGTTTGAATGATGCTTGACAGATGTTGAGTATTGCTGTGTTTCCACTGAAATTTTTAAATATCCCATGGCACTCTTGTGAATTTGCTACAATGCCCCAAGGTACCTCAGTACAAAGTTTGGGAACTGAGGGGGTTAACCAATTCTAGTTAATGAGTATTGAATTTATTTTTGAATTTTTATTGATAGCAGGAGTATACTTTTCAAGACAATCATTATAAGAATTCAACTGACAAAATATTTTGATTAAGCTTTTTCATTTTTTAAGTGATTTTAGGAAGTTACAAATAAGGGATCCGGTAGTTAGTTGAAAAACAATCTAGTTCTTCGAAGAAGATACACAAATGGCCAGTTAGGACATAAAAATATTTTCAACAACACTAATTATTAGGAAAATGCAAATCAAGGCCACAATGAAATACCACTTCACACCCATTAGTACAGCTATTATTAAAAAAAAAAAAAAAAGAACAAATGTTGCCAAGGAAACAGAGAAAGAGAAACCTTTGTGCATTGCTGGTGGAATATAAAATGGTACAGCTTCCAGGGCACCTGGGTGGCTCAGTGGGTTAAAGCCTCTGCCTTCAGCTCAGGTCATGATCCCAGGGTCCTGGGATCGAGCCCCACATCGGGCTCTCTGCTCTGCAGGGAGCCTGCTTCCTCCTCTCTCTCTCTCCCTCTCTGCCTGCCTCTCTGCCTACTTGTGACCCCTGTGAAATAAATAAATAAAATCCTAAAAAAAAAAACATGGTACAGCTGCCAAAAAAAATAGTAAGACAGTTCCTCAGAAAATTAAACATAGAATTATATAATCTACTGGTTCCACTTCTAGGTATAAACCCCAAAGAACTGAAAGCAGGAACGTGAACAAATACTTGTAGTACCCATATTCTTATCAGCATTATTCATAATAACCAAAAGGTGGTAACAACCCAAATGTCCACTGACAGATGGATGTATAAACAAAGTACATATATACATAGAGTGGAATATTATTCAGCCCTAAAAAGGAATGATTTTCTGACACGTGCTGCAACATTATGCTACTGAAGTAAGCCTGATTTAATATGACAAATACTCATTATATGATTCTACTATGGAATATACCCAGACTAGTCAAAGTCAGAAACAGAAAGCAGAATGGTTACCAGGGGCTGGAGAGGAGGGAAAAAATGGGGAGTTACTGTCTAATAGGTACAGAATTTTCAGACTGGGATGATGAAAAAGATCTAGGGATAGATGATGGTGATGGTTGCACAACAATGTGAATATACACACGCCACTGAACTGTACATTTTCAAATTGTTAAAATGGGGGTGCCTGGCTGACCCAGTTGGCAGAGTATACAATTTGATCTCAGGGTTGTGAGTTTGAGCCCCACGTTGGGTGTGGAGATTACTTAAAAATAAAATCTTTAAAAAATAATAAAAAAATAAATAAAATCGTTAAAATAGTAACTTTTATGTTATGTGTATTTTACCACAATAAAAAAATAGATTTTTAAAAAAGAACAAGAGTTGATATTAGTGAAGAAAATAGTTTCAAGATGTAAAATCAGAAAATAAAACAAAAGTCCAATTTAAAAAATATTACAATAACTCAACCATATTAAAAAGCCTATAAATCAAGGAATGTAAGTTTTCATTTTTTTCCCTTACAAATATATAATTTAAATGAACATATGGTAGAATACTATAACAGTTTCTCATTTTGCTCTTCCTAAATGTGGCATCAATGTAAGTACATTAAGTATTTCTCCTACCAATAAACCAAATAAACACCTCTGGGTTCACTTTGAAAGCAATCTGAACAATACATAGGGAAACTCAGACAATCTCATTTAAAAAGGCTGCTTGGGAATGCAATGAATAGTCTGAGAGATTAGTAGTACATTTGGAAAAGAATACTTACTGCCTTCCCACGTACACTGTAGGAGATTAAGAGCACCTTCTATTCTCTTCCAGTGCTGAAGATGGAAGAAAGCATAGGCGATTGCTTCACTATCACCCCGTTTCAGAATGTGTTCTGGAGGTAAAATTAGACTTTTCATCTCTAGTAAGTACTAGAAAGATAATAAACACAAACACATACCACAGAAAAATGAAAAATTAAACAATGTTAAGTTCAAATCCCACAAAAATGTAGATTCAAATTTTATAATGTCAATTTGCTTTAAAAAACAAACATTAGGGAGAGGAGTCAAGATGGCGGAGAAGTAGCAGGCTGAGACGACATCGGGTAGCAGGAGATCAGCTAGATAGCTTATCTAACCATTGTGAACACCTATAAATCCAACGGGAAATCGAAGAGAAGAAGAGCAACAATCCCAGAAACAGAAAATCGATCACTTTCTGAAAGGTAGGACCTGCGGAGAAGTGAATCCAAAGCGACGGGAAGATAGACCCCGGGGGGAGGGGCCGGCACCCGGCAAGCGGCGGAGCGACGGAGCACAAAATCGGGACTTTTAAAAGTCGGCTCCACTGGGAGACATCGCTCCAGAGGCTAAACTGGGGGGAAACCCAGGCGGGGTCAGCATAACCCCAGGACCCGCGGGGTCACAGAAGGACTGGGGGTGTCTGAGTGCCGCAGAGCTCGCAGGTATTAGAGCGGGGAAGCCGGCTATAGCGACAAAGCCGAGGAGTGAGCTCTAAGCCCGGGGTTACCCTGTGCCGGTCGCAGGCTGGGTGGGCTCGGAGCGCGGCCGGAGGCCACGGAGACAAAAGCGACCCGGCGCTTTTCTCCAGCTCCAACAATTGACTGCTTTCCTCGAGGCGCGACCGCAAGCCAGGGAGGCGGGGCTATTGGGCGCTTTGCTCTGAGAGCGCACTGAGGAGCGGAACCCCAAGCTCTCGGCTCCTCTGGGCCGAGAGATTGGGAGGCCGCCATCTTCATTCCCGTCCTCCGGAACTCTACGGAAAGCGCTCAGGGAACAAAAGCTCCCGAAAGCGAACCCGAGCGGATTACTTAGCCCGGCCCCTGGCAAGGGCGGTGCAATTCCGCCTGCGGCAAAGACACTTGAGAATCACTACAACAGGCCCCTCCCCCAGAAGATCAACAAGAAACCATCCAAAACCAACTTCAGTCACCAAGAACAGCGGAATTCCACAGCAGGAGAAAGCAAATCCTACCTGGACAAAATGACAAGGCGGAAAAACTCACCTCAAAAAAAAGAACAAGAGGCCGTACCGAAGGCTGGAGACCTAATCAATACAGACATAGGTAGCATGACAGATCTAGAGTTCAGAATGACAATTCTCAAGGTTCTAGCCGGGCTCGAAAAAGGCATAGAAGATATTAGAGAAACCCTCTCCGGAGAGATAAAAGCCCTTTCTGGAGAAATAAAAGAACTAAAATCTAACCAAGTTGAAATCAAAAAAGCTATTCATGAGGTGCAATCAAAAATGGAAGCTCTCACTGCCAGGATAAATGAGGCAGAAGAAAGAATTAGTGACATAGAAGACCAAATGACAGAGAATAAAGAAGCTGAGCAAAAGAGAGACAAACAACTACTGGAACACGAGGAGAGGATTCGAGAGATAAGTGACACCATAAGACGACACAACATTAGAATAATTGGGATTCCAGAAGAAGAAGAAAGAGAGAGGGGAGCAGAAGGTATATTGGAGACAATTATTGGAGAGAATTTCCCTAATATGGCAAAGGGAACAAACATCAAAATCCAGGAGATGCTAAGAACGCCCCTCAAAATCAATAAAAATAGGTCCACACCTCGTCACCTGATAGTAAAATTTACAAGTCTTAGCGACAAAGAGAAAATCCTGAAAGCAGCCCGGGAAAAGAAGTCTGTAACATACAAGGGTAAAAACATTAGATTGGCAGCGGACCTATCCACAGAGACCTGGCAGGCCAGAAAGAACTGGCATGATATATTCAGAGCACTAAACGAGAAAAACATGCAGCCAAGAATACTATATCCGGCTAGGCTATCATTGAAAATAGAAGGAGAGATAAAGAGCTTCCAGGACAAACAAAAGCTGAAAGAATTTGCAAACACCAAACCAGCTCTACAGGAAATATTGAAAGGGGTCCTCTAAGCAAAGAGAGACCCTAAAAGTAGTAGATCAGAAAGAAACAGAAACAATATACAGTAACAATCATCTTACAGGCAATACAATGGCACTAAATTCATATCTCTCAATAGTTACCCTGAATGTTAATGGGCTAAATGCCCCAATCAAAAAACACAGGGTATCAGAATGGATAAAAAAACAAAACCCATCCATATGCTGCCTACAAGAAACTCATTTTAGACCCGAAGACACCTCCAGATTTAAAGTGAGGGGGTGGAAAACAATGTACCATGCTAATGGACATCAGAAGAAAGCTGGGGTGGCAATCCTTATATCAGATCAATTAGATTTTAAGCCAAAGACTATAATAAGAGATGAGGAAGGACACTATATCATACTCAAAGGGTCTGTCCAACAAGAAGATCTAACAATCTTAAATATCTATGCCCCTAACATGGGAGCAGCCAACTATATAAACCAATTAATAACAAAATCAAAGAAATACATCGACAGTAATACAATAATAGCAGGGGACTTTAACACTCCCCTCACTGAAATGGACAGATCATCTAAGCAAAAGATCAACAAGGAAATAAAGGCCTTAAATGACACACTGGACCAGATGGACATCACAGATATATTCAGAACATTCCATCCCAAAGCAACAGAATATACATTCTTCTCTAGTGCACATGGAACATTCTCCAGAATAGACCACATCCTGGGTCATAAATCAGGTCTCAATCGGTACCAAAAGATCGAGATCATTCCCTGCATATTTTCAGACCACAATGCTCTGAAGCTCGAACTCAATCACAAGAGGAAATTTGGAAAGAACGCAAATACATGGAGACTAAACAGCATCCTTCTAAAAAATGAATGGGTCAACCAGGAAATTAAAGAAGAATTGAAAAAATTCATGGAAACAAATGATAATGAAAACACAACAGTTCAAAATCTGTGGGACACAACAAAGGCAGTCCTGAGAGGAAAATATATAGCAGTGCAAGCCTTTCTCAAGAAACAAGAAAGGTCTCAAATACACAACCTAACCCTACACCTAAAGGAGCTGGAGAGAGAACAACAAAGAAAGCCTAAACCCAGCAGGAGAAGAGAAATCATAAAGATCAGAGCAGAAATCAATGAAATAGAAACTAAAAAAACAATAGAACAAATCAACAAAACTAGGAGCTGGTTCTTTGAAAGAATTAATAAGATTGATAAGCCCCTGGCCAGACTTATCAAAAAGAAAAGAGAAAGGACGCAAATAAATAAAATCATGAATGAAAGAGGAGAGATCACAACCAACACCAAAGAAATACAAACAATTATAAGAACATACTACGAGCAACTCTATGGCAACAAATTTGACAACCTGGAAGAAATGGATACATTTCTAGAGATGTATAAACTACCACAACTGAACCAGGAAGAAATAGATAACCTGAACAGACCCATAACCAGTAAGGAGATTGAAACAGTCATCAAAAATCTCCAAACAAACAAAAGTCCAGGACCAGACGGCTTCCCAGGGGAATTCTACCAAACATTTAAAGAAGAATTAATTCCTATTCTCCTGAAACTGTTCCAAAAAATAGAAATGGAAGGAA
This sequence comes from Martes martes, assembly GCF_963455335.1. Taxonomy (NCBI): domain Eukaryota; kingdom Metazoa; phylum Chordata; class Mammalia; order Carnivora; family Mustelidae; genus Martes; species Martes martes. Next base: position 96,603,149 of record NC_137891.1, on the reverse strand, counting down.
AACTTCCAAACTCATTCTATGAGGCCAGCATCACCTTGATCCCAAAACCAGACAAGGATCCCACCAAAAAAGAGAATTACAGACCAATATCCTTGATGAACACAGATGCGAAAATTCTCACCAAAATACTGGCCAATAGGATCCAACAGTACATTAAAAGGATTATTCACCACGACCAAGTGGGATTTATTCCAGGGCTGCAAGGTTGGTTCAACATCCGCAAATCCATCAATGTGATACAATACATTAATAAAAGAAAGAGTAAGAACCATATGATACTCTCAATAGATGCTGAAAAAGCGTTTGACAAAGTGCAGCATCCCTTCCTGATTAAAACTCTTCAAAGTGTAGGGATAGAAGGCACATACCTCAACATTATCAAAGCCATCTATGAAAAACCCACCGCAAATATCATTCTCAATGGAGAAAAACTGAAAGCTTTTCCGCTAAGGTCAGGAACACGGCAGGGATGTCCGTTATCACCACTGCTGTTCAATATAGTACTAGAAGTCCTAGCCTCAGCAATCAGACAACAAAAAGAAATTAAAGGCATCCAAATCGGCAAAGAAGAAGTCAAACTATCACTCTTTGCAGATGATATGATACTATATGTGGAAAACCCAAAAGGCTCCACTCCAAAACTGCTAGAACTTATACAGGAATTCAGTAAAGTGTCAGGATATAAAGTCAATGCACAGAAATCAGTCGCATTTCTTTACACTAACAACAAGACAGAAGAAAGAGAAATTGAGGAGTCAGTCCCATTTACAATCGTACCCAAAACCATAAGATACCTAGGAATAAATCTAACCAAAGAGGCAAAGAATCTATACTCAGAAAACTATAAAGTACTCATGAAAGAAATTGAGGAAGACACAAAGAAATGGAAAAATATTCCATGCTCATGGATTGGAAGAACAAATATTGTGAAAATGTCTATTTTACCTAAAGCAATCTACACATTTAATGCAATCCCTATCAAAATCCCATCCATTTTTTTTAAAGAAATAGAACAAATAATCCTAAAATTTATATGGAACCAGAAAAGACCTCGAATAGCCAAAGGAATATTGAAAAAGAAAGCCAAAGTCGGTGGTATCACAATTCCAGACTTCAAGCTCTATTACAAAGCTGTCATCATCAAGACAGTATGGTACTGGCACAAAAACAGACATATAGACCAATGGAACAGAATAGAGAGCCCAGAAATAGACCCTCAACTCTATGGTCAACTAATCTTCGACAAAGCAGGAAAGAATATCCAATGGAAAAAAGACAGCCTCTTCAACAAATGGTGCTGGGAAAATTGGACAGCCACATGCAGAAAAATGAAATTGGACTATTTCCTTACACCACACACGAAAATAGACTCAAAGTGGATGAAGGACCTCAATGTGCGAAAGGAATCTATCAAAATCCTTGAGGACAATGCAGGCAGCAACCTCTTTGACCTCCACCGCAGCAACTTCTTCCTAGGAACATCACCAAAGGCAACAGAAGCAAGGGCAAAAATGAACTATTGGGATTTCATCAAGATCAAAAGCTTTTGCACAGCAAAGGAAACAGTTAACAAAACCAAAAGACAACTGACAGAATGGGAGAAGATATTTGCAAACGACATATCAGATAAAGGGCTCGTATCCAAAATCTATAAAGAGCTTATCAAACTCAATACCCAAAGAACAAATAATCCAGTCAAGAAATGGGCAGAGGACATGAACAGACATTTCTGCAAGGAAGACATCCAGATGGCCAACAGACACATGAAAAAATGCTCCACATCACTCGGCATCAGGGAAATACAAATCAAAACCACAATGAGATACCACCTCACACCAGTCAGAATGGCTAAAATTAACAAGTCAAGAAATGACAGATGCTGGCGAGGATGCGGAGAGAGGGGAACCCTCCTACACTGTTGGTGGGAATGCAAGCTGGTGCAACCACTCTGGAAAACAGTGTGGAGGTTCCTCAAAAAACTGAAAATAGAGCTACCCTACGACCCAGCAATTGCACTCCTGGGTATATATCCTAAAGATACAAACGTGGTGCTCCGAAGGGGCACGTGCACCCGAATGTTTATAGCAGCAATGTCCACAATAGCCAAACTGTGGAAAGCGCCTAGATGTCCATCAACAGATGAATGGATAAAGAAGATGTGGTATATATACACAATGGAATACTATGCAGCCATCAAAAGACATGAAATCTTGCCATTTGCGACGACGTGGATGGAACTAGAGGGTATCATGCTTAGCGAAATAAGTCAATCGGAGAAATATAACTATCATATGATCTCTTTGATATGAGGAAGTGGAGATGCAAGGTGGGGGGGTTTGGGGGGAGGTAGGAAAAGAAAAAATGAAAAGATGGGATTGGGAGGGAGACAAACCATAAAAGACTCAATCTCAAGAAACAGACTGAGGGTTGCGGGGGGGAAGGGGGATGGGAGAGGGTGGTGGGGAAATGGACATTGGGGAGGGTATGTGCTATGATGAGTGCTGTGAAATGTGTAAACCAGACGATTCACAGACCTGTACCCCTGGGGATAAAAATACATTATATGTTTATTAAAATAAAAAAAATTAAAAAAAAAAACAAACATTAAACTTGTTGAGATGACAAGAGGGTCACACTGATAACAAGTATATATAAAATGCTTCTATATGCCAATTCCAAAGATCAGAATATTCCTCAAGTCAAAAATAAGGGATAAATGGCTTATTTATGACCTTGGGAAATATGTAATGGAAACTCATGCTGAGGAAATAATGTGAGAATAAATATCCATTTTTCCAAAAGAGAATTATATATAAAAATCATAAAATACAATTTTGGAACAATATTTTGTGGTGATATTCAATTCTTTTTTCCTCTCGTTGTCATTTTATAGATGGAGGAACTTAATTGTGAATAAGTTCAATTAAATTAATATCTACTGAGAGCAAAGCACTATGTTTGTTAGGAAACACTAGATTCTCTGGAGCGTCCTAATATAATGAGAAAGATAGATTTCTTAAGTTAATAATTATAATAAGACTCTGCTGAGTGCTTTATTAGAGGTATAAACAGTGTATGTAAAAATTTGGATAGAAGATACTATTTTTTTTAGCTTTTTAATAATAGCTATTGAGATATAATTCATATTTTACAATTCACCCAATTAAGTGTACAACTCAAAAAAAGTGTACCACTCAATGGTTTTTAAATATATTCACAGATATGTACAACCATTACCACAGTCAATTTTAGAACATTTTCATCACCACAAAAAGAATCCCACCCTCCTTCTTTATTATCCTCTAATCCCCATTCCCCCTAAGCAACCACTAATCCACTTTGCATCTCTGTAAATTTGCCTGTTCTGGCTATTTCATACAAAGAGAATCACATAATATATAGTCTATTTTAACCAGTTTCTTTCGCTCATAATGTTTTCAAGGGACATCCATCTTATATCATATACCAGTACCTCATTCCTTTTTATGGCTGAATAATATTCCATTATATGAATATACCACATTTATTTATCCATTCATTATTTGATGAACATTTGGTTGTTTTCATCTTTTGGCTATTATGGATAATGCTGCAATAAACATTCATGCACAAGTTTTTATGTGAACATATGTTTTCATTTCTCTTGGGTATATACCTAGGAATGGAAGTGCTGGGTCATACGGTAACTATACATTTAGGAGGTATTAATTATGATTTAGGAGTTAAGAATAAACCACTTGATGGAATTTGGGATTTGAATTGATTTAAAATGATGTGTAAAAACGTAGGTGAACAGATCGGGCAGCAGGTTGGGGAGACACAGCAGACTGGAGTACAGGCCAACTTAAACAAGTTAAGAAAGCTTAGAGCAAGATACATTTAAGGAATTAGTGTGCCTGTTAAAGAAGTTATAGCCTATCAGTTCTTATTCACATATGAAATTAAATTATATCTTAAATTCTTAAAGAAAATATTTGTCTTAATATTATAATCCACAACAAAAGCAGTCTAATTAAATATACTAATTACATGAAGAAAGATGCAAAATTAACCACTTGTACATCATCTTTACTATTAAAGTGGTCTACTTAAAACTTTTCAAAAAATATTTAGTTAGCTAAATACTTCCTCCAAAGACTAAGACCAGGGTACCTTTTCCCTACTAGACTGGTCTGAAACAACCTCTCGGGTTCTACATAATTTGATACCGAATTATGTGTCATAAGGTCCAAACCACATTAACTTCCATTATAAAAGACAGAAAGAGAAACACTCCTAAGAAGTGTTGTAAATTATATATTCTCAAACTTTAAATTCTAAGTTCCTCAGGTTACACAAACTAAGGAGATAAACGACATAAATTTGAGCTGAAATTTGTGAAACACTTTGTAAAACTGCTACAAGCAGGAAGAAACAAAAAGGTGGAGTGGTTTCAAAATTGAACTTTAGTTTATTAGTCAATATATATGTATGCATTGTATTAATATAGCTAAAATAATTTTTTTCTTTTTTATGAAATGTGCCTTTCTAGCACTCACTGAGTTTAATGCTCATCTTTAATTACTCTTACTCCTATACCAATAAAGCTGGGGAAAAAGAAAAAAAGAATAGTTAATCTTGATGTCTCTGGCTCTTTCCTCAAAGTGTAAGAATGCAGTCTACTCATCAATTTATTTTAGCAGATGTCACAAGCTATGAGATTATTTACTAATCCAGTTTGGGGACTTAACATTTCCCATTCAGTTTCTTAAAGGAATGCAGCAGAGGTTGTGTCCTGGTCAAGCAAAGCCCATTTGCTGCCTGGTTGGGTTCTCTCCCCTTAGTGCCTTAGGCCTATGTTCAGGAGGGTAATATTCTTTCTAATCCTCTCTAATCCTTGCCCATTTTTTTAAAACACAGTAAAAGATCACTCGCACCAGGCAACTGTGGGAAAATGGACTCAAATAGCTGACCTCTGACATGACTCCTTATGTTCTTAGCAAGTGCACTAAGAGCTTCTTCAGTAGGAAGCAAAAAAAGAAAAAAAAAAGAAAAAAGAAAAAAAGTGGCAATCACAATGGAATCTCCATCATAAAAAGAGTATCTCATTTTCAGAAGAAAACTGTTTAAATACATAAACCAAGTCCTTTCTATTAAAATTCTGCTTCGTTCTACAGGTAGAGGAGACAAAATATCCCAAACGATTTTCAATGAGTTTTAGAATCCTGAAACTTTAAACCAAACCTACCTTGGTAGCAAATGGTAAGCCAAAGATAGTCAGTTAACAATTATTCAGTCAAACTTAAGAGAAAATATCAACTAAGTATGTCAAGAAAATCCTTTTTGTACAGCAACTATAAATCTATATTTTCACTGTTTAATGATCTGAGTGGCAATTTAGATAGTAGTCAAACACATATGGCATCTTTATTAGGAACTGACTTCACGGGTTTATATTTTAAAATGTTTGCCATTTAATCACTAAAAAAAAAAATCTTCCTTATGCTATCTTATTTTTTCATCATGTCTCACCTACAAGCAAATGTCCTTTCCAATCTGACTTTACAACAAAATAATTCTTATGTTTCAGTTCCTAATAAAACACTGAAATAAAGTTTCATCCTCAAAATATAAGGGAAATTTTTCAATTTAGAGAAAATATCTTTAAAATAGGTAATTATAGGACTATAACTTATTTTATCTCCTTCACAAACTGCTACTCAGGAATTTCTTCTACTCAGCATAAGCTGTAAGTTACTACACAAGAGAAACCACATCCTTCATATTCTACTACAGCACCTGGCACACTACACTCACACAGTAGGCACTTAAACACTTCCTAACTGACCTGATCTGATACATATAGCTAAAACATCTACAGACTCATGCTTATATTTCAGTTTTTACTTAAGGATTTTTTTTAACTCTCTGGGCAAACTAAAAACAAAACAAAACAAACTTCTGCTATCTAGACTTTATTTTTTTGTGAATAAGAATACGAAAGGCTGAAAACTAAAGAGTGGTTGGTTTGGTTTGGTTTTTATTTTTCTGCTTCTGAAAGTACATGCTTAGTGTACAAAAATTTAAACAGTGCAGGATTATACAGCAGAAATACTATATTAAAAGATTGGAGAATATGAGTACCTACGTGGGTCAGTCAGTTGAGCATCTGACTCTTGGTTTCAGCTCTGGTCATGATCTCAGGGTTGCGAGACTGAGCCCCACGTTGGGCTCGACACTCAGCTTGGAGTCTGCTTTAGGGTCTATCTCTCCCTCTGCCCCTACCCCTGCTCATGCTCTCATGCTCTCGCTCTCTCTCTAAAATAAAATAAATAAATGGTTTAATTAAAAGTTTGGAGAACAAAAAAATAAAGAAAAAAGGATAATCTAACTTATATTTGTCTTGATTTCTTTACACATAACATCCTTAAAAACGGGATCAAACTTTTATGTAACTCACTTTTTACTTCACAATATATCTTGTACATCTCTTCTTATTTCTATGGAGATCTAGCTCATTATTTTTAATTGTTACATAGTATTCCATTAAAAGCTGAGTTATTTTATAAGAAATAAGGCCACGCCAAAATTGTACTACCATTCTTAAAAGGCCAAAAATAATAACATTAAGAAAAACTCATAAAAATATTAAGCAAAATGGCTTCAAAATTCCAAAAAGTGATGGGATCTAAAATTTTACTTTGTTTACTTAGACAGGTCTTTATAGCAAAATAAGTCTAAAGTACAGACATGTCTGTTTATCAAACATTTACTAAATGCCTGTTCTGTGCAAGCAGAGTTTCAGACACAAAATGATATGTAAAACAAGAGTTCTGCTTTTTTAGGGAACTAAGGAAGAGACATATAAACAGACCGAAAACCAAACCAAACCAAACCCAAGATATGATTAAGGCATTGGAGGAATGGAGAAGAGAGCCATTATCTCTGCTTTGGGAGAAATGATAAAGACATAAAGACACCTCAGCAGAACAGGCAACAGATGAGCAGGATCCTGAAGAATGAGTAGAAACCTGCCTGTAGAGAAGAGAGTAGGCATATGTGCAAAGGTAAGGAGACATGATGAGGCATGACCAATCCAGGGAATAATGAGATAAGGAACAAAGCAGAAGTGGCAAGGAGTGAGGTTAGGGACAAATGTCAGGCCCAGACTGTGAAGGGTTTCTGTATATGCAATACCAAGGGGTTGGTCCGGATCGGATAGGTGATAGGGAACAAGGAGAGCTCTTTAAGCAGAGCAACTTTGCTATTTAGGTAGACAACTCTGGCAATGGCCAGTGTGGAGATGGGATTAGGCAGGGAGACTACTGAGAAAGATGTTTTAATCATCCAAGCAAAAGATGGAAAGTATTTGAGATTATTTCCACATCTTTACTATATGTTTAGAAATGCATAGAAAGTGTCTGGCAATAATACAAACCAAACAGAAACAGTGGTTACGTGAGAGAAGTAGAATTGGGAGAGAAAGAATTGGATTTTTTATTTTATAAACTTCTGAAGGTTTTGATTTCTTTCTTAAGAAGCATTCATTACTTTTACAATGATAATGAGAATTTTTTAAAGAGCAGGTGGTGAGGGTATACACTGGGTCAGTGACAGAGGGGATGGAGTAGATGTCTAGATCCGAAAGACAATTCAAAGGTCATGAGCTGGCAGTCTGGGAAGGGCAGAAGTAAAGATTAATGATGAGAAGATGTTAACAAAGCCATAAATCAAAATACAGAAATAAGGAAGGACAGGTAAATTGGGGAAGAAACTTAAAAATAAGATTTAAAAAATTCAGTTTGAGGGGCACCTGGGTGGCTCAGTTAGTTAAGCATCTGACTCTTGATCCTGGCTCAGGTCATGATCTCAGAGTCATGAAATTGAGCCCCCTAATGGGCTCTGTGCTCAATAGGGGATCTGCTTGTCCCTCTCCCTCTGCTCCTCTGCCTGCTTGTCGCTCTCTCTCAAATAAATAAATAAAATATTTTTTTAAAAAATAATTTATTTATTTATTTATTTATTTGTCAGAGAGAGAGAGAGAGGAGCAAGAGTGAGCACAAGCAGACAGAGTGGCAGGCAGAGGGAGAAGCAGGCTCCCTGCCGAGCAAGGAGCCCGATGCGGGACTCGATCCCAGGACGCTGGGATCATGACCTGAGCCGAAGGCAGCTGCTTAACCAACTGAGCCACCCAGGCATCCCTAAATAAAATATTTTTAAAATATTCAGTTTGAGGGGCACCTGGGTGGCTCAGTTGTTGGGCATCTGCTTTCAGCTCAGGTCATGATCTTAGGGTCCAGGGATCGAGCCCTGCTTCAGGCTCCCTACCCCGCGGGAAGCCTGCTTCTCCCTCTCCCACTCTCCCTGCTGGTGTTCCCTCTCTTGCTGTGTCTCTCTCTGTCAAATAAATAAAAATTACTTAATTAAATAATTAATTAAAAATTTCAGTTTGAGACACACTGAAGCGGCTGAGGTACCTAACAGATAACCAGGTAAAATTTCCACAAGTAGATAAAAATACAAGTCTATAGACAAGGGAGGAAGCCAGAGTTAAAACATACAGGTTTGGAAATTATCAGCAAATAAAATACAGTTGAAGATATAAACCAAGGCTGGTACCTAGTATATGCTGTAGGACCTTCCTTCCGTATTACCTCCAAATCACTCTACTGTTATATCTGGAACAGAACTGAAATTGTTGGAACAATTTGTATCCAACTATGGACAACATACTCAAATGACTACTCAAGTCTTTTCCCTAAAAATTAAAAAAAAATTGAAGCTATTTTAGAAGTTATAGTTAAAAAAAGACAAATAATGTATGGTCTGAGGTCTTTTTTACTCTAAAGCCATACCTATGCTTACACTCAGATTCACTTTAATTTTGAATTGCTTTGATCTTCATAATTTATCTTTAGATTGCTTGTTTCTATTACTTTGTAAATCTTAAAACAGCTTTTGACCAAAAGCAATATAATTCTGACCCGAAGTAATGATAATACTTTATAATCTTCCTCTTAAAAGGAGAGGTTAAAGAAAAAGCTCTCTGAAGGCATCTGAAATTAAGGTACTTTGCTCTTGATCAGTCATGCACATCAAGAACCAATTTATCTCTGCAATTAGTTTTCTCAGTGCACATTCTATGAGATTGGACAGGCAGGCTGAATGCAAAGAGTCCACATGGATGTGCATTAAGGGGGGAGACTAAAGACTGTTCCCAGAAAGTAAACAGAATTGCCATATGAAAAAATTGAAAGAGAACATAATACTCATGGTAGCCTCAGGAGCAAAGTGAAAATGATCTTATATTGAAAAGAAAAGTAAGGGAGATTAGAGGGGGCATCTGCCACAGGAAAACTCCTTTCCACATCATCCTACAGAGCAGTACCTCAAGAGATAAGCATTTTATATATCCATTCTTCCACCTAGGCCACAGTGTAATACAACAGAAAGGCAAAGTGCCTTTCTGTGCCCTAAGTTTGGGTCAGAGACTTCAACACCACTTCCCATTTCTCCTTTGATTCCTGCCATGCCACTAAGTCTCAATCAAGTGCGTGTTTCCCTCTTTTATCCTTCATATATGCTACTATAATATAGGTAGTTTGGCCAATTAAACGTAAGCTTGATGCTAAAGAGCTGGTATCTTCTGTTAGTGGATGGGACTCAGAACATCCTACATGCTTCAATTCCTTGATCAATCAGAATGGATTTTTCCCTTTCCGTATCAATTTATTTTTAAAATCCCCCTTACACTTTAAAGAAACCTCCAGGCATGGTCTGGTTTCTTGGCAACACAAAACAGCTTTTTTTTTTTTTTTGTAAAATAAATAATAATTTTTAAAAGCTACAGATACCATATTCTCAAGTTGTTATTTTGTTTTTAAATGTTCTACTTTATTCCCTCAAGAGCTTCTCTTGCCAGACTCAAATATATTGTCTTCAGGATATTAACTAATTCAAATTAGTTTGAATTTAGTTGAAATTAATTATGTAAAGAAAAATCCTGACTCTTCAGCATTCACATCTAAGCAAGGTTCATGATCTATCCTCATGTTTACATTTCAAGGGTGAAGTTATATTACAGTGGTATTTTCAACTATGGAGATTCACAATGGTTTTGGACCATATTAATCAAGAGTATAAATAGCTTACCGTAAGAATAATGTTAAAGAATACCTTCTATGATAAAAAGACAAATTTAAAAGTGTTCAAAGAATTTGAATAAGCATTTATCAAAAGAAGTTATACAAATGGCCAAAAGCACATTAAAAGATAGATGTTTGACATCATTAGTCATTAAGGAAATGCAAACCAAAATCACGAGACACTGTTCACAACAACTAGAATAACTATAATGAAAAGACAAACAGTACCAAGTGTTGTCATGGGTGTACAGAAGTTGAAACCCTCACACATAACAGCACAGCCACTTTGGAAAACAGTTTGGAAGTCTTTCAAAAAATTAAACATTGGCGGGGGCGGGGGGCGCGCCTGGGTGGCTGTGTGGGTTAAGCCTCTGCCTTCAGCTCAGGTCATGGTCTCAGAGTCCTGGGATCAAGCCCCGAATCAGGCTCTCTGCTCAGCAGGGAGCCTGTTTCCCCTGCTCTCTCTGCCTGCCTCTGTCTACTTGTGATCTCTGTCAAATAAATAAAATCTTAAAAAAAAAAGTTAAACATGGAATTACCATATGATCCAACAATTCTGCTCCTAGGTTTATAGCCAAGAAGTGAAACTGCATGTTCACACAAAAATGTGCACATGAATATTAATTGCAGCATTATTCAAAATAGCCAAAGAGTGAGTGGGACCAACCCAAATGGCCATCAACTGATGAATAAACAAAATGTAGTATATTCATACAATGAAATATTACTCAGCCATAAAAAGGAATGAAGTATTGATAATGCCACATTATCCTAACTGAAACAAGTCAGACAGAAAAGGCCACATATTCTATGATTCCAAATCCACAGAGACAGAAAGTAGATTAGTGGATGCCAGAGATTAGGGAAGAAAAGAATGGGGAGTGACTATTAATAGGTACAGGGTTTCAGACTGGGACAATGAAAATGTTCTAGTATTAGATAGTGATGACTGTAGAGACTTATGAATATACTAAAAACCATGGAATTGTGTACTTTTTAAAAGGTTGAATTTTATGGCATGTGAATTATCTCAAATAATAAAAAAAGAAAACTTCAGGCACCCGGGTGGCCCAGTTGGTTGGGCAACTGCCTTCGGCTCAGGTCATGATCCTGGAGTCCCGGGATCGAGTCCCACCTCAGGCTCCCTGGTCCATGGGGAGTGTGCTTCTCCCTCTGACCTTCTCCCCTCTCATACTCTCTCTCACTCTCTCTCTCTCAAATACATAAATAAAATCTTTAAAAAAAGATAAGTTCTATAAAACTTTTGATGGTTGGATAATAAAGGATATGAGACACTAGAATGACTGAAACAGGGTGCTATGAATACTTAGAAGGTATGAAACATATTCTACTCTTATAAAAGAACTTATTTCTATAGTGGCTGAAAGATGCACAATCTTTTTCTTGTCTGGTGACTAAAAAAATTTTGAACCAAAGCCATAGCTAGGTAATGAAGAACAAGTCAAAACCCATGAAAACATGCTGTTCTAATTTTTTGCTATTACTATCATAGTTACTGTACACTGAAACTCATTCAGTAGATTAAAAAAATCTGTACAATCAATATTAATGAAATATCTAAAGCAAATTCATAGCCTGAAGAGATTTATGTGATCTTTCTCTATTGTGCTTCTAATAGTTTCCAGCTTTAACAAATTGCACTGCTCTAGACCTGCAGCCATTTCTGTTGTAGTTATGTGGAAAGTTGCCAAAAAATATTTCCTGCTAAAACAGTTTTATCCTTTGTCATTTTACTGGTAAGAATCATATAACATTTGACAAATTTGCTTAATAAATTTGTAAGAATAAATGGTTAAATTTATGTATGTGTGTATGCACGTATGTATGCAAAGGCCACTGTCCGTTAGGTTAAATAAGTTATCACAACCCACAGTTGAAGTTTGAGGAAGAAAACTCCTAAAGCCCTTCATGTTTGCTTGGCTCCAGCTGAAAGGCAGGGACAGAGAACATCACTGGTGGAGGGGGATCTGAATCAGTACATTCTTCATCACTTGTAAAACCCTAGCAAAAATAGTCTTACAGACCAGAGTTCTCCCAGTTCATGTAACACCAATGTTACTTAGGTGGGATATTATCCAAGTTGTTGGAGCTTAAAATTTCTCCAAAATACCTTACTAGTTATCCTGTTTGAAAATACCCAGCCTAAAGTGTGTATCCACAAACTATACTGCAAGGCTTATAGCACCATTCTACCTAGCTGGATATTTTGATAGAGTTGAACTGTCAACTGGCTTTGATGTTCAGTTGGAGGGAAAATACTTAAACTTCTACCTACAAATAGAAATGATGTAAAAATGTTAAAGTATATGCATATTATATGCCAGTTAAATATGTACTTATATTAAATTATATATTATATTTTTACTGATATATGTACTTCATATCACAAAATTCACCATTGTTAAGTATTCGGTTCAATGATTTTTAGTGAATCTATACAGTTGTGCAACCATCACCACAAAAAGTTCCCTCATGTCAGTCTGCAGTCAGTCAATACTCCCACCCCCAGCTCCAGGGAACCACTGATCTGTTTTTTACGTCTATAGTTTTCCCTGCTCAAGAAATTTCATATTAATGAAATCATATAATATGTTGTCTTTTGTGTCTGGTTTCTTTCACTCAGCATAAAGTATTTGAGGTCCATCTATGTTGTTACAAGTACTTATAGCTTGTTCCTTTTTAGTTCACTCACCTGTTTCCAAGTTTTTGGCTATTGTGAATAATACTATTATGAACACTTGCATACAAATCTCCGTATGGACATATGTTTTTATTGCTCTTGGGTAGGTATCTAGGACTGAAATTGATGGGTCATATGGCAAGCATATGTTTAACTGCAAAACTGTTTCCAAAGCAGCTATACTATTTTATATGCCCAGCAGCAATATATGCATTTTCTCCACATTCTTGCCAACACTTGATTTTGTCAGTCTTTGTGAGTATAGCCATTTGAGTGGCATAACGCAGTATCATATTGTGCTTTTAATTTGTATTTCCCCAATGACCAATGATGCTATCTTTTCATGTGCTTATTACCTATTCATATATCTTCTTTGGTGAAGTGACTATTCAATCCTTTACTAATTACTTTTTTTTTTAAATCACTATAGATTTTTATTATTTTTATTTATTTGACAGACAGAAATCACAAGTAGGCAGAGAGGCAGGCAGAGAGAGAGGAAGAAGCAGGCTCCCTGCTGAGCAGAGAGCCCGATGCGGGGCTCAATCCCAGGACCCTGGGATCATGACCTGAGCCGAAGGCAGAGGCTTTAACCCGCTGAGCCACCCAGGCGCCCCTACTAATTACTTTTTAATTAATTTATTTGTCCTCTTATTATTGAGTTGAAAGAGTTCTTTGTAAGTTCTGGATATGGAATTTAACAGTATATGACTTCCAAATATTTTTCCCTAGACTTTGGTTTTCCATTTTCTTAATGATGTCTTTTAAGGAGCAAATGCTTTAAGGAGTCCAATTCATCCATTTTTTTTTAATGGATCATGCTTTTGAAGAAATCTTTGCCTAACCTGAGGACACAAAGATCTTCTTCTGTTTCCTTCTCTCAGTTGTACAATTTTACCTCTTACATTTAGATCTATGTTCCATAGTGAGTTCATTTTTGTACATGGTGTGAAGGAAGGGTCTCAATTCTTTTTTCTTTTTCTTTTTTCCTTCTTTTCCATATAGATACCTGATTGTTCCAGCACCACTTTTTTCCAGCCCCATAAAAAAGACTATACTTTCCCATTGAATTGCCTTGGAACTCTTGTTGAAAATCGACTGATCATCACTAGGTGAGTTTATATCAGGATTCTTTATTGTCTTCTATTGATCTATATTTTTAATATATATTATTGACATTATTTTAACTTCTGTAGTTTAGAAAGGCATTGAAATTGGGAAAGCTAGGTAACTTTTTTTTTTTTTAATTTTATTTATTTATTTATTTGACAGAGAGAGAGATCACAAGTAGGCAGAGCAGCAGGCAGAGAGAGAGGAGGAAGCAGGCTCCCTGCTGAGCAGAGAGCCCGGTGCGGGGCTTGATCCCAGGACCCTGGGATCATGACCTGAGCCGAAGGCAGAGGATTTAACCCACTGAGCCACCCAGGTGCCTGGGAAAGCTAGGTAACTTCTAATTTTGTTCTTCTTTCTCAAAATTGTTTTGGCTATTCTATGTCCTCTGCATTTTCCTATCAATTTTAGGATGAGCTTATAATTTCTACAAACAAGCCTAATAGGATTTTAATAGGAATTAGACTGAATCTCAGATCAGTTTGGGGAGAACTGTGGTCTTAACAATACTGACTCTTCTAATCCACATACATGATACATATATCTCCATTTATTTGGGTCTTCTTTAACTTCTCGTGTGTGTTTAAATTTTTAAAAAATCCCTAAAAGCATTACAGATTATCTAGAGCAGATTCAATCTGGAGATTTATATATTTTATCTATCCAACAATTTAATTTAATTAAGGCAATGTCTGGAATTTCTACCATCCTCCCTCCACCCAAGTGCTTCCAGCAGTAGTTTTGAAGACCGATGCACAATGCACATTATCAGAATTGTTACTGCTGGGGTACCTGGGTGGCTCAGTGGTTAAGTGACTGCCTTTGGCTCAGGTCATGATCCCGGGGTCCTGGGATCGAGCCCCATATTGGGCTTCCTGCTCAGCAGGGACCCTACTTCTCCCTCTCCCACTGCTGCTCCCCCGCTTGTTTTCTCTCTCTCTCTCTGTCAAATAAATTAACAAAATCTTAAAAAAAAAAAAAAAAGAATTGTTACTGCTTAGAATATATTTTGCATGAAAGCATTTTTGAAGCAGAAAACAAGTCCGCAACTATAGGGTGCAGATTTTGTTATTTTCAGTGGGAATTAAATAAAAATTTTAGACACCTTAGCAACGAATTTAATTTGAATAGTTCCAATTAATAACTGCTGCTTATCCTCTCACAGGGAATAGATTTCTATCCCATCCTGAATAATAATAATAAAAATCACTTCTGAAATGTTTATTGTGTGTCAGGCATTCTTCTAAGCACTTTAAAGATACAAACTCATTTAATCTTAGTAACAACTCTAAGGGATAAGGGATATTACCCCCATTTTACACATGAGGTCACTCAAGTCCAGAGAACTTGTCCAAGGTCATACAGCTAGGAAGTAGTGGAGCCAGAATTCAAACCTAGGCAGTGTAGCCACAGAATCCTTTCTCTTAACCACTCTGCAGCATGAGAGAGCAGAGCATTTCATATAGAAGGATTTTCAAACCTCTGCTTCCAGTAATTGAAGACTGGACAATTCACATCAACCTTCTCAGACAACAAAATATTTTTAAAAACCTAATCAAATACATCAGAGAATTAACAAACATTCCAAAGAAGGCAGCAATAAGAGAAGTAAGCCACATTTGGGGCTTCTAATACCATAGAGACATTTGCCAATTCTGGACAAGATGGCTAAGAAACTGTTCAACCTTCTTGCCAGTTTTATAAGACTAAAGGAACAAAAGTCAGGAGTTCACGGTGTGTTAAGCGCCAAGAACCTTGGTAAAATCCTCAGGATTGAGTTGAGACCCAGAAAGGCTGCATCCTCGGCATAAGGGTAAGCCAGAAATAAAAACCAAACTTTCACAGATTTTAGCCCAATTTCTAGTCATCTGGGGAGATCAGAAAATATCAATCCCTCAAATTGAATTAAGGTGATTCTGTGTTGCTGGTTGCTTCTTCTAAGCATCTAAGAGCAAAGAAAATCCTCTCCGAAAGAAGATACTATTATCTGAGGTTCCAAGTTATTTCCACAATTTTTTCCAATAAAATAGCGGGTACGTAGTCAAAGAAAATCAGGCATAAGAGAAAGAAGAGAAGACAAGAAGAAAAAATGTAGGAGAAAAAAAACACATTATGGAAACAGACATAGAAGTTCCAGATACGTGGATTATCAGAGAAAGACTTTAAGATAATTACTTGAAACTATTTTCAAAGACATAAAAGAGTGTACTTTAAATTTTGGCAGAGAATTACAAACTATAAATAACACAGGAGATGTGAAAAATAAACAAAAATTCAAGAATTGAAAAATGTTTCAAAGGAGTGAAATCACACAGAGTATGTTCTCTGGCCATAATGCAATTATGCAGAAATCACTGATAAAAAGATAATCTCCGTGGGGCGCCTGGGTGGCTCAGTGGGTTAAAGCCTCTGCCTTCGGCTCAGGTCATGATCCCAGGGTCCTGGGATCGAGCCCCGCGTCAGGCTCTCTGCTCCGTGGAGAGCCTGCTTTCTCCTCTCTCTCTGCCTGCCTCTCTGCCTACTTGTGAACTCTGTCAAATAAATAAATAAAATCTTTAAAAAAAAAAAAAAAGATAATCTCCGCATGCTTGGAAATTAAGAAATAGCTAAATGGAATAAATGTATCTCTAAATCAAAGAGGAAATCAAGATGGAAATTAGAAAATATGTTGAATTAAATTAAACAAGAAATATTGCTATCTAATGCAATTAACACTGTACTTAGAGGTTTACAGACTTGAACAACTATATTAGAAAGAAGAAAGGCAGACAAATAATGTGTTAATTTAAGTACCTATACAAAAAGATACAGGAAATAAAAAAATAATAAAATAGAGCCAAAGAAAGTTGAAGAAAGGCCATAAAGAGCAGAAATGAATGAACCAGGAAACAAATAGTAGAGTGGATTGACAAAGCCAGAACTGGGTTCTTTGCAAAGACTAATAAAACCGCTAGATTTTTGGGGAATCTGGTAAGGAAAATTAAAAAAATAACTAGTGTTAGGATCTAAACAGTGAATATCACAACTGATCCTGCAAACATTAATAAGATAAGAAAAGGATTTTATGAAATCTTTGTGCCAATAAATTTCAAAATTTTGATGAAATAAATTCCTAGAAAATGTTACTTCACAAAAACCAACACAAGAAGAAATTTGAAGAGTTATGGAATGGCTAAAGAAACTAAACTTGTAATTAACCTATTAAACTAAAAAAAAAAGAAATTTGTAGTGAAAATACTTTTCACAAAGAAACACAGAATCAGGGGTGCCTGGCTAGCTCAGTGGGTAGAGCATGTGACTCTTGATCTTAAGGTTCTAAGTTTGAGCCCACACTGGGTGTAGAGATTACTTAAAAAAACAAAAAATCGATAAAGAAAGAAGAGAAAACTGCAGAATCAGATAGCTTTATCAGCAAATTCTACTGGTCATTCAAGGCAGAAATAATTCTGATTTTACACAAATTATTCCAGAGAATTTAAAAAGGGAAAAACCCCTCCTTAACTTATCTTATAAAGCCAACAATGAAAAGTATAGACCAAAAATATAGGAAAAAAAGAAAGTGAACATAGTTAATGTCAGAATAGTGATTACCTTTTGGCAGGAGGAAAAAGGTGTAACTGGGAAAGGGCAGGAAGATGGGCTTCTGGGGACTAACAGTGTTGTTTCTTGACCTCAGTGGTAGTTTCCACTCATTTGCTTTATAATAAATCACTAAGATGCTTTTTATACTTTGCTATACATGTAATATAATTCATAATAAAATTATTTAAATTTATGGAACTGGTGCCACTTAGTAAGAGAATGGTATGAATATTTGTTGACTGTCATCTTTAGATTGCAGTAATTTTCTTGATTCTATCTATACTGTTAGAGTACTAACAGACTTACAACTTCCACTTTTTCGAGATTATCTTTTAGAGGTTAATCTCTTTCATATTTACTTGCTTCCAAACTCCATTAACACACATTACACTGGAATCAATAGTTATATTACATTTAGTAATAAAGGCACCTATTTCTGAAGATTCTATACTTTCTAACAGGGAGCATTACTTTGAAAAACCCAAAACTTAATCTTGGGTGACAAGACACAAAGATTAACCAATAATCTGTGGTCTGCAATGTGTACAATATAAAGACAAATGAGATGGGTATAGTTTCATCTGGGACTAAATAAACATCAACTTGGCAGTGTTTCTGTGAACTTCCACATCTGTTTTCTATCATTGATTATTTTAATCTATTTGTCTTCAGTCTTTGTCTATCTAGCCCTAGTTTCAAACCCAAGCATCTGTCTAGATATAGAAAGCCTTTATAGTAACAGGAAATTTGATGTAATGATCTGAAAAATGGATGATCTTCTATTAAGACCATGCCATTTTATTTCTTCTCTGTAACTAAAGTAAAAGGAACCGCTAAATGAACACATTCCAAATTTTATTTTGACAGCAATTATAAAGCCTACAGTGAACTACTGCTCCTATTCACCTCACTGAATGCCTTTAAGATCCACTTTACAGTCAGTAAGTATCAAATAATAGACTTGGGATGCCTGGGTCGTACTGTCGGTTGAGCATCCAACTTTTGATTTCAGCTCAGGTTGTGATCTCAGGGTCATGAGAACAAGCCCTGCCTCAGGTTCCGTGTTCAGTGCAGAGTCGGCTTGGGGCTCTCTCTCTTCCTCTGACACTCCCTCTAATGTGTATGCTCATGCACGTTCTCTCTCTCTCAAATAAGTAAATGAATCTTTAAAGAAATATGTAACAGACTAAAATAATTCTGACTCAAATTGTGGAGACCCAAACTTTGGTCTACATACTTTCATGAATTTGATAAACTCAAATAAAGGTAGCATTTTCATCATAAAATTTCTCACTTTTGGAACATGAGGATTAAATTCCACAGCTCTATGAATTGCTTCCACAGCATTAATTTCTGCTGTGCTTAGCCCTCTTCTGGAAGCTGTTTCGGGAGAGAATCTGTAAGAAAACCACAAAATGAAGAAATGAATATAAAAATCCATGGATTTTGATCATAATCTAACTTCCTGAAGCAGGGGTTTCTGGTTGATAGCCAAAGCCAAAACCAAATAGTAAACATGAAAGTAACGCCCTTGGTTGAACATATAAAGAAGGGCAACGTAAAAAATGGAAATCTTCAAATTTAGGTAATGAAAGCCTTCAGGAGAAGTCCACTGGCATATTATGGGAAAGTTGATAAAATAAGAAATGCTACATAGGGACATCCAGAGACTGTAATGAAATAGAAGTACATTCTTATCAAATTTTCACCGAGAGGAAACAGACTGTGAATATTCCCTTCTAATTCGTATGGAGGCATAGTAATCTAAGGTGAAAGAAAATGGTTGCCATTTGGTTTCTGAAAATCTTATCTGTGGAATAAAGAGAAATTCATTAAGGACAGCCAAAAAGACAAGGGAAACAGAATAACTCAGAATTTTAATCTCAGGACAGCATGAAACTATTTCCCTACCATACATACACCTTATCATTATCATGATAGCTACTATGTACTCCATGTACTTTCTAGCATTGTTTTAAGCATTTTAACACACACAATCCTCACACAACCATGCTATGGTATTATTATTCTCATTTTACAGAGAGGAAGAGACTCAAACTGATCAACATGCCCAAAGGTCCACAGCTGGTATGCAGGAGATTTTGAATTGGAATCCAGGTTTATTTAGCTCTAAAAACTGTGCTCTCGGGACGCCTGGGTGGCTCAGTGGGTTAAAGCCCCTGCCTTCGGCTCAGGTCATGATCTCGGGTCCTGGGATGAAGGCCCGCGTCAGGCTCTCTGCTTAGTGGGGAGCCTGCTTCCTCCTCTCTCTGCCTGCCTCCCTGCTTACTTGTGATCTCTGTCAAATAAATGAATAAAATCTTAAAAAAAAAAAAAACAACAACAACTGTGCTCTTTCCACTACACTGTTAAGAAGCCTCAAAGTCCCATCAGATCAAGGGTTATTCAAAAGGAAATAGGGAGAAAAAAGCATTATTTAAAGTCAGTGGTGAAAAACACAATACATGTTTCCCCTGTGATCTGCAAGTAGAGCGTTTCTAAGAAACCTTTCCTATGCCATTCCTAGAATGGCATAAAGGGAAGAAGCAATTACCATTTCATAAATGTGAGCATCCTGTTCAGATTTCTTTTGGTTAGCAAACACAGGTATTAGTGTAGGGGTCCTGTAAAAGTGAAATGGCATAAAGTGAACTTTCAGATAGCAGGGGAAACCTGTATTGAGTTTAGTAGTCTAAATTACTGTAGTTTTCAATACTTACTTATCTGAAACAGTCCTTGTCTTCAATAGTGCTGCTGTGTAACAGATTGCCGCTGACTTTGGAAGGCTTATATCTGTAATTGTAATTTTCAACTTAGGTAAGAATCACAAAAAGTTTCTTAAGACAATTTTTAATAAGAATAATTCCTGGTACAAATTCAACAGATACACTATAGTAGTAGAAACAGGTAGGCATGTAGTTGGAAGAGCTGAGTTTTAATCCTGATTCTAGTATTTACTAGCTATGCATCCCTGAACTAGCAGCAACTTCTTTTACGTTTAATGTCCGTTTTTTTCTTCTCAAAATAAAGAAATAATACTTTTCTAGCAGAGAAAATTATATTATAATTATAAATATAATTATATCTGTATAATTATATATTAAATTATAATTAAATTATGTCTATGAAAGTCCTCGGAACAACAATGAAAAGTACTCAACAAATGTTTATAATAATCTGTTAACAATAACAGTATTCAGGGAAAAAGACATATAGATCTAGAACTATTGAAAACTCCACCTATTCACAGAGAAAAACCAAGATTCAAAAAAAAAAAAATATTTAACAGGAGTTAAATGCAGGTAATACAACAGGTGATTCTAATTTTTTTCTTCTTCCAGTGTTTTTGATTTTCTACATTGTTTTAAAGGATTTTTTTAGAAAATAAAATAATCAGGAAATATAATTAATTGTACCAATCCTTTCTTAAAGAATGCCCAAAATAATGTTATCAGGAGAATAGTATTAGTGGACTCTCTTGAAGTTTTAGATCCCAGAGTTATACCAGCAAATTGAGAACTAAAGAAATAAATTTGCTTTTAGCTTCTACAGGATTCTAGAATGGTAAAACCTGGGGAATCATAAAAACAACTGAAAACACAGAAGCATAGCTAAGTTGTTAGTTT
This sequence comes from Martes martes, assembly GCF_963455335.1. Classification (NCBI taxonomy): domain Eukaryota; kingdom Metazoa; phylum Chordata; class Mammalia; order Carnivora; family Mustelidae; genus Martes; species Martes martes. The sequence goes on along the minus strand of NC_137891.1, from coordinate 96,582,006 downwards.
TACTTTATTTTAAATAAATCAGATCCTATCTGATTTTTTTGTATTTGGCTCCTAAGCTTGTTCACTGTATCATAAGCAGGGCACACACCCGATAAGTTACATATGGAAAGAATTTCTCACAAATTTCTCCATGAGCCTACACTATCGTGAAGCACTTGTAAAAATTCCAGATGTTTCAAAAAATAAACTTCTCTTTCCAAGTGTGACACATTTCAAACTTTCCAAATCATGGGGATTCCCAAACTAATGGCTAGGAACTGACAACAGAACAAGCATGAATATGTGACCTGTAGATGCTATGTTACAGTGAAAGATGTGACCAGAAACATTATGCTAGTTAGGATGTTTCCATCTTAAGGTTAAAAGCTGATGCCTCACTCAAAATGAGGAGAACTGGCATGCTTCTTAAAAATTCTCCCAACTCGGGACGCCTGGGTGGCTCAGTTGGTTAAGCAGCTGCCTTCGGCTCAGGTCATGATCCCAGCGTCCTGGGATCGAGTCCCGCATCGGGCTCCTTGCTCAGCAGGGAGCCTGCTTCTCCCTCTGCCTCTACCTGCCACTCTGCCTGCCTGTGCTTGTTCGCTCTCTCTCCCTCTCTCTCTCTGACAAATAAATAAATAAAATCTTTAAAAAAAAAAAAAATTCTCCCAACTCCATTTGTGCTGAACTGGCACTGTTTAGTATAATAATAAAAATAACCAATATATGTCAACTTCTTACTATTGGAAGACTAGTAAACAAAGAAATGGCATAGCTGGATTTAAGTGTTGGCTTGCCACACTGACTGGCTGGGAGACCTTACCTTCTTTAACTCCAGTTTCCTTGTTTACTAACAAGAGTAAAACAACTTGTCCTACCATCTCACAAGATTATTATACTCCTCATATGAAATAATAAATTATACTTTGTAACCAAAAAGCATTGTAAAAATGTTACTCTGAATTTTTTATACATACCATAAAGCAACTTCTGTTAACTATCTCTCACACTCCAAAACAAATGAGGTACCATCCCATGTCCATAGCACCCCACACTTTTCCAATTATCTCACCTTACACACTATGCTTCAATATAACTATTGTTCATTTGTCTTTGTCTGTATGTTCCTTTACTAAACTGTAATTTCTACAAGGACTAAGTCCATGTCTTCTTGTTCACCACTGTATTCTAAGTCCTTCACTCAACAGACAAATGAATAAATTTTTAAAGAAAATTTCTTCCTTGTAGACTTTTGCTCCCAAAAGTCCTGATAAAGAAGATACTTACTATAACTTGTATCCATGGATTCTAAATACTGACTTGAAAGAATGTAAAAAGAAAAATCAAAGAAATACCAGAATAGGATCACATTTATGATTACATAATTGAAAAAAATATTTTAACCATGCTATCAACTAAGTCATTTATCACTCACCATCATATTTTGCTAGGACTGCCTGAACATCTGCATAGGCCTGTAATTCTAGAAGTGATTCTAGGAGATTCTCATGGATGTTCAACATGGTAAGAGGAGGAAATTCTTTCATCAACTATACATTAAAAGGAAAAAAAGGTTAAAATTATAGCAAAGGAACTCAACAGAGCTGAATCTGATTCATTAAAGCAGAAATTCTTTAGTTTCTTAACAAAACTGTGGAGACTCAACCCTTAGAAATATATGTATATTAATAAACACCTTGTTATAAAAGCTACCAATTAAAAAACAATGGTTTTACATTAAAATAACTGGCAGCTTAAACCACATTTTCAGTTTTTGAAGGAAGAAATACCAACATCCAATCATCAAACTTACTTACATCTCTCATTATTTTTACTGCTTCTCTTATTCTTCCTAATTTTCTTGCACACATTGCTAATCTTCTTTTAATATATACCAGTACATTGGTATCTCTTCCTATTTAAAAAAATGACATAATTATCACTTTGTATTATGACCTACTATTTCGTTAACATATCATCCATTAACTATAAGTAATTATTTGCTTATCCTGGAAGTTTCAATTAAAATTAAACTGTCTCAGAATGCAAGACTATTAAAGATTATTAAATTTGGGTGATGAACATTGAATGGAGGTATATATTTGAAGTTTTTTATAGTAAAAGCTTAAAATCCATATATACAGAATTACTTTTGCCTCTAACAGTAACCTGAGTACATTATATATGAATTAGTGTATACTTGACAAGTATATTTTAATATTAACATAAAAGAAATACATACAATAGGAAAAAATAATTCTGACCTATTATTTTGAGTTTCTGCATAAAATTTTTTTTAATATTCCCTATTGTTTTTACTGACAAAAGATGTTCAAAACAAAATTTCTATGGTTACTGTGAACTTTTGCTCAACAGCTAGTAATTAGTGAACTATAAAACTATTTCTAGAAAGAGCTAACAAATATTTTTGTAACTATCTCAGAATCATATTTGAGATTATACAAAGACAAATGGCATGGCTTTTTCACAGATGTAGTCTCATTAGTTCCAGACTGCAAAATTATATATTCCCACAGTTGTGTGCTATAACAACTTACATTAATGAAACATACTGTATACATCAATATTTAGTTTGGAGAGAAAATATTATCCAAATTTTAATTTCCACAAACAAAAGATTTAGAACTTAACTGCCAACAGATAATGCATTATGTAAACATATTTCAATTTATTGCCCGATATTTGCCAAAATCATTAAACGAAAACCCTCTGGCCACAAAAAATAGCAGGAAGCAGAAGCATTACAGATTCTAACATCTTTGGTAGAAGTATCTCAATCCTAACTGAGAGAGTAACCTTAAGAGTGGAAAGAATCGTGGTTGGTTTGGTCCATATAATCTCAAACATATCACAGAGAAGAGTCAAAGAAAGAATCAATGCCACATGTGGAGCTGGGTGTTATACTGAAGCAGTCACTTCCTGGCACTATGTGGAGATACATATGGTCTGAAGGGCACAACCAAATGATGTACTTCTGCTACTGCTTGGGGGAAGGGTAAGGATAAAGCTGCTGATCATTACCAGAAGGCTCTCCTGAATCTTGGGTATGTTTGAGTTGTGTTTCTCCAATGACCAATCCAATTCTCACATGAAATAAATTACCTTAAATCTCAGAGCAGTACATCTCTCAATAATCAGAGCACATCTGTTCCCTTCCACAAGCATTCTCTAGCTAAAGCCTGTGTGTCTTGTTGGCTTATAGATATTACAAATAGATTAGTTATTTCTTATGAAAAGAAGCTAACTTCTAAGCATGAAGGGTTGTTTTTACCATTGTTATTTTGTGTCTTACACATAAAAGAGCCAACTGCAGGAGCTAAATAAAAGACAGGTAACAATCAGTACAAATTTGCTTACGCAGTTGAGCTTCATGCTGAGGACTTCGGTGCTGGCACTGCTGTGACCGCCTGTAAATTGTTTCTCCTGCCTTGAGTGCCTGTTTAAATAACCTCTCAGCATCTACAATAGTTGTTGCTTCTTCCTCGGCCAGTAGAACGTATGCAGTGGCACAGCTATGAAGAAAGCAAGCAAGGCAATTTTAAGTAAAATGGTAAAGAAGTATTTTCTCCTGGATATGTCTTTTGTTCTGCATCACACTTTCCTACCTTTACCTACATTTTCCATCTCTTGAAGAAGGAAAAAAAACTTCACTCGACATTCTAATTTGTTAGGGGCATGTTGGTATATTTTTGGTGTGTTTCCACAATTTTTCTCCTTTCTTACATTTCTTCACTGTATTTTCTATCTGCTTTACTTCTATGTCTATTATCTAACTGCTTGTCTCATATTTTCCTTTTGTAAAAGGGGGGGGGAGAAAATAAGATCTATAAAGCCTACCTAAAAAGTAGTTCAAGGAACTATACATTCTAGTGGTCATGCCTGCTCTTAGCCAGTATACACTTTGTAATATCCATCTAACAGGGGCAAGTATGGAAGAGGGTCAAGATTGAGAATAAAGCCCCATGGCCACCTAAGGACCTTTAGGTCCTTAACATTTGACTTAGAAATATATCATTCCAGGACTAACCCTTTTTTCCAATCCTGAGCCTTCTTTCTGTGTGCTGCCCCATCCTCTCTTGGGCTTAGCCACAACTGGATTGCAGCAAAACTTCCTTGGTGTGAATTCTAGTCTTTCCTCCTACACTGCTGCTTTTACTCATCACACCCAGGATCAATCCAAGTTCCCTTTCTTCACCCCACTAAAACAGGAAGATTTCTCTTTGTTATCAATTATGTCAAAGACTGGCTAATAAGGTAAATCAACTTGTTTGGAGGACAAAAAAGAGAAACAAAAAATTTCCTTTCCATTCCCAGAAACAGCAAGGACATATTGTAGTTCCTCTGGAGACTATATTCTAGTTCTGATTATCTAAGCCTGCATTGTCCAGTACTGAAGTCCTTCACTACATATAGTTATTGAACACTTGAAATGTGCCTAGTCCAAATTGAGATGTGATGTCAGTGTAAAGTGCACTCTGGATTTTGAAGACTTAGAAAAACGTAAAAAAAAACTTTAATAGTTTAAGAAATAATATCAATTGTATATTAAAATATTTTAATATTTTCAATATAGCTAAATAAAATATATTCATTAAATTAATTTCACCTTTTTCTTTTTACTTTTTAAATCTGGCTACCAGAAAATTTAGTTACAAATATGGTTCTTGTTATATTTCTATCGAACAGTGTTTAAGCAAGAGAAGAGAAATTGTTGGCAAAAGTACAAGACCAGGCATGAAACAAAAATAATGGCAAGGGGGGTGCCTGAGTGGCTCAGTTAGTTAAGCATCTGGCTCTTGTTTCCAGCTGAGGTCATGATCTCAGGGTTGTGAGACTGAGCCTTGCACTGGGCTCTACACTCAGCATGGAGTCTGCTTGGGATTCTCTCCCCCTTTCTGCCTGCCTGTCCCCTCATTCTCACTCTCTCTCTAAAGTAAATAAATAAAACCTTTTTTAAAAATGATGGCAAGGTAGCTATCAAACAACTGCGGACAAGGAGGATCTTTTAAATTCAGAAAATGTGAATCAGACCGTTTCAGCATCCTTCCAACAGTACACTAAATTGAACTATCTGATAATTTCACTAATCAACAGAAATTTCTCCATTACATATATTACATTTCTCTGAAACATTAGATACATTGCTGCTTTAAACACTGGGCTCCAAACTGCCATTCTAAATACAATTCAAATGTTTTTAAATAACAAAAAACAAAACATTTTTAAAAGATCTAGATGAGTATGAATTGATGCAATAGAATCAAAATATAAATATTTTAAATTACAGTTTAGCTATATGATAAAAAGAGGTTCTTTCCTCTGAGAGCTTTCCTATATTTGTTCAAAAATATTTTTAATATTTTGAAATATTAAAATTAATTTTATGAATACTGAATGACTCTCACTGCTATGAAGGTTTTGGTTTTTTTTCCCTGAAGGTTTTTTTTTTTAATTAAGGTAAAATTCACATAATAAAATTAAACATTTTAAAGGATGTCATTCAGAGACTTTTTTTTTAGGGACTTTTAATATATATACAAAGTTCACTCATGTAGCATGGAGCAGTATTTCATTCCTTTTTAAGACTGACATTCCACTGTGTAAATATATCAATTCTGTGTATCCCTTCATCATCAGCTGATGGATATCTGAGTTGGTTCTAGTTTGGGGCTATTATAATACAGCTGTGAACACGTGCTTTCAGTACTCTTCAGTATATGCGTAGGGGTGAACTGCTGGGTCATATGATAGTTCTAATTTTATCTTTTTGAGAACTGCCACACTGTTTTCCACAGTGGCAATACCATTTTACATGCCCACTTGCAATGTATGCGGGTTCTAATCTCTCCATAATTTTGCAAACACTTGGTATTTTCTGAAGGTTTTTGTTATACCCATCTTATGAAGGGGCATGTCACTGTGATTTTCATTTTCATTTCCCTAATTATGAATAATGTTGAGAACCTTTTCATGTGCTTACTGGTCATTTACATAAATGTCTGTTTGAATTCTTCTTTGAAGAAATGTCTGTTGAAATCCTTCTTCCTTTTTTAATTGGATTATCATTTTGTAAATGAGTTATTAGAATCCTTGATATATTCTGGATATAAGACTCCTATAAAATATGGTTTACAAATATGTTCTCTCATTCTGTGGGTTGCCTTTTCACTTTCTTGATAGTATCCTTCAATGCACAAAAGCTTTTAATTTTGATTAAGTCTAATTTATCTAATTTTCTCTTTGTTGTTGCTTCTGCTTTTGGTGTCATATCTAAGAGACCATTGCCTAATCCAGTCATAAAAATCTGCCCCTATGTTTTCTTCCTCTGTTTTAGCACTTAACTTTAGGTCTTTGATTAATTTTGAATTAATTGTGCATCATGTGAGGTAAAGGTTGCTTTTATATGTTACTATCCATTTGCCCAGCATCACTTGATGGAAAGACTATTCTTTCCCCGTTGAATGGTCTTGGCACCCTTGTCAAAAATCAGTTGACCATAGGGGCTCCTGGATGGCTGAGTAGGTTGGGCATGCAACTCTTGATTTCAGCTCAGATCATCATCTCAGGGTTGTGAGATCGAGCCCCATCTGGGGATCCCCACTCAGTGGGAGTCTGTGTCTCTTCCTCTGACCCTTCTCACTCTCTCACTCTCTCTCTCTAAAATAAATAAATGAATCTTTTAAAAAAATCAAGTTACCATAAATGCATGGGTTTATTTCTGAACTTACAACTTGATTCCATCAATCTAGATGTCTGTCTTTATGACTTAATTACTGTAGCTTCATAGTAAGCTTTGAAATCAGGAAGTGAGTTCTCCAATTTTGTTCTTTTTCAAGGTTGTTTTGGCTGTTTGAGGGCTCTTGTAATTCAACGTGAATTTTAGGATCAGCTTGTCCATTTCATAACAATGGCAAATGAAGTTTTGATCGGGATTGCATTGAATTTGTAAATAAACTTGAGGACTGCTGCCATCTTACCAATATTAAGCATTCCAATTCATAAACATGGGATGTCTTTCCATTTATTTAGGTATTCTTTAACTTTTTCAACAATATCTTGTCATTTTTAGTGTACAAGTCTTACACTCCTTGGTTACATCTATCTTTAAGTGTTTTAACATTTTTGATGCTACTATAAATGGAGTTGTTTTTTAAATTTCTTTTTCAGGGGTGCCTGGGTGGCTCAGTCGGTTAAGCATCTGCCTTTGCCTCAGGTTGTGATCTCAGGGTCCTGGGATCTTGCCCTGCATTGGGCCCCCTGCTCTGTGGGGAGCCTGCTTCTCTCTCTCCCCACCCTCCACTCATGCTTTCTCTTGCTCTCTCAGATAAATAAAATCTTTAAAACAATTTCTTTTTCAGACTGTCCACTGCTAGTGTAAAGATATACAACAGACATAAGGAAAGACTTGTTTTTGCCATTTTCCTATTTGTTTTATATATGTCCTATAAACAATAAATTTGTTGAACTCTTTTGCTAGCTCTAATGGTTTTTTTGTGTGTGGATTGAGATTTTGTATGTACAAGATCATATAATCTGTGCATAAAGACAGTTTTTACTTTTTCCTTTCTGATTTGGAAGCCATTTTCCCTTCCTTCTTCTTGCCTAATTTTACTGGCTAGCACTTCTAGTACAATGTTAAATAGAAGGGACAAGAAAAGATGTCCTTGTCTTATTCTTGATCTTAGAAAGAAACCTTTCAGTCTTTCATCTGTAAATATGTAAATAAAAACTGCATATCTACACATGAAAGACTGTGGGTTTTTCTTTATCAGTTTGAGGAAGTTTCCTTCTATTCCTTTTTTATTTCTTAGTGTTTTTTTATCAGAAAATACTGTAGGATTTTGTCAAATACCTTTTCTCTATCAATAGAAATGACCATGTGGTTCTTGCTCTTTTTTTTATTAATGTGGCATCTTACATTGACTGATTTTCATTTGCCTTTTTGGGACAAATCCGACTTGTTCCTGGTGTGTAATTCTCTTAATATGCTGCTGGATTTGCTGTGCTACTATTTTGTTGAGGATTTTTGCATCTATATCATAATGGATATTAGTCTGTAATTTTTGTTTCTTGTGATGTCTTTGGTTTTGGTATGGGATAATACTGGCTTCACAGGATGAGTTAGGAAGAGTTACTTCCTTTCTATTTCCTTTTTTTTTTTTTTTTCTTAAGATTTTATTTACTTATTTGAGAGACAGTGAAAGAGAGCATGAGAGGGGAGAAGACCAGAGGGAGAAGCAGACTCCCCATGGAGTCAGGAGCCCGGTGCAGGACTCGATCCCGGCACTCCAGAATCACAACCTGAGCTGAAGGCAGTCGCTCAACCAACTGAGCCATCTAGGTGCGCTTCCTTTCTATTTCTCTGAAGAATTTAAGAAGGGCTGGTGTTTATTCTTCTTCTAGTTCTTGGTAGCACCTGCCAGTGAAGGGATCTAGTCTTTGGTTTTCTTTGGAAATTTTTAAATTACTGATTCCATCTCTTCACTTGTTATAAGTCTACTTAGATTTTCTATTTCTTCTTGAATCAGTTTTGGTTCCTAGAAATTTGTCCCTTTTATTTATCTAATTTATAGATATATAATTGTACACTGTGTTCTGCTTTAAATTTCTGTAAGGTTAAGTAGTAATGTTCCCAGTTTCATTCCTAGTTTCAGTAATCTGAGTCTTCTCTCTTTTTTAATTGATCAGTCTAGCTAGAAGTTCATCAATTTTGTTGAATTTTTTAAAAGACTTTATTTATTTGACAGAGAGAGAACGAGCACACAAGCAGGGGGAACAGTAGGGGGGGAAGGAAGAAATAGGCTCTACACTGAGCAGGGATCCCAGTGTGGAGCTTGACCCCAGGACCCTGGGATCATGACCTGAGCTGAACCCACTGAGCCACCCAGGTGCCCCAGTTTTGAATCATATTGAAAAAAATAACTGCAAACCCAAAATACATTAACTTTTATATTTGCTTATGTAATTATCTTTACTGGTGTTCTTTATTGCTTTGTGTGGAGTCAAGACTGTCTAGTATCCTTTTATTTATAATATATCCTTTTATTTATAACATATCCTTTTATATATAACATAGATCTGCTAGCAATGAACTGTTTCTGTTTATCTGGAAATGTCTTAATTTCTCCTTCATTTTTGAAGGATAGGTTTGTTGGATATAGAATCTTTAGCTGTGGAGGCACCGGGGTAGCTCAATTGGTTAAGCATCTGCCTTTGGCTTAGGTCATTATCCCAGAGTCCTGAGACTGAGCCCTGCACTGGGTTCCCTGTGGGAGGCTGCTTCTGCCCCTCCACCCTGCTCATGCTCAAACACACTCTCTCTTAAACAAGTAAAATCTTAAAAAATAAAATAAAATAAAAAGAATCCTTAGTTGACAGTTTTCTTTCTTTAAGAGTTTTGACTTTGTTATCCCACTGCCTTCTGGCTCCTATGGTTTTGGATGAGAACTCAGCTGTTTATCTTACTGAAGATTCTTCATTCCTGACGCTCTTGCTGCTTTCAGGAATTTCTCCTTGTCCTTGGTTTTGGAAATCTTGATTATAGTGTGTCTCATTGTAGATTTCTTTGATTATATCTTACTTGAGGTTCACTGAGTTCTTGATCTTTATTTCTAGATCTTTCTAAACTTTTTTCCTAGATTTCTTTTTAAATTTCTAAATCTTTATTGATATCCTCTAGTGGTAAGATATCCTTCTCAAGACTTCCATTTGGTCTTTGCACATGGCTTCCTTTACCTCTTTGAGCATATTTAAAGTATTTGATTTAAAGTTTTTGTCTGGAAAGTCCAAAGTCTTGACACCTTCCTTCAGGACAGTCTCCATTCATTTCCTTTCTTTTCTGTGAATGGGGCATATTTTGTTTCTTTGTGTGTCTTTTTAAATTTGTTTAAAACCGCAAATTTTGAAGATTATAATCTAGCAACTCTAGCAATCAGATTTCCCCCTCCTCTCCATGGCTTGTTGCTATTGCTTTTTGTAGCTGTTTAATGACTTTTCTGAACTATTTTTCTAAAGTTTGTAGTCATTATCATATATACCAGTGAATCCTCTCTCCTTTAGCCTGTTCATCAGCCAGTGATTTGATAGAGCTTGCCTTAAACACTTGGAACCAAAAACAAAACAAAAAAAGCCAAGTCTTTGCAGATTGGTTCTGAGTGTGTTGGGGCACACCTTCAACATTCAGCCAGGCAGTTTACAACCCTGCCTTAGCCTTTACTTTCTGTTTGTGCAGAACCTGAAATTCAGACAGACATGAGAGCTTAGGGTCTTCTTAAGTCACTTCTGAGCATATGCCCAAACTTGGGCATGTATGGGACATCTGAGATTCCCAGGAATATGTGGGAGTTTTTCAAAAGTCCTTATTTTCCAAAGCATCTCATTCCCCAGCCTTTCCTCTCAAGCTTTCTGGTTTGTCTATTATTTGCCCCAGCTGTTATCCCTTGCTCCAGGGCAGCAGGGACTAATGCATTTGTCTTTATGTGTTTTCAACAAATGCCCCCCAGTGTAGCTGTGTCAATGCTGGGAGAGTTCCAAATTAACCCAAATAAAGGCAATACCTTTGAGCTGACCCTTCAGAGAGCCAACCAGACAGGTCAAAATAAACAAGCAAAATTCTTCAAGAATAAGAGCCATTCCACTTCCTCTGATAGGAGGAACCTATACCCAGAATGCAGACTTTTGTCTTCAAGGCTGCCACTGAGCAAGGGAGTGGGAAATGGGCGAGGAGGGGGCGGTGTAAGTTAAAACACCATAAAACTCACTTACAGTGATTCAGCTGTTTTTTTTTTAATTGATTAAGAATTCTCTAGGATGCTACAAACTTTTGATTAGTTTCCAGAGTTTCAATAAAGTTGATTCACTGCTTTTGGAGTTCCCTACACTGATTTTTGTTCTACCTTAGGAAGGTCTTCTTAATAATGATAACATATCTTGGGGGGTGGGGTTGTTGAGGGATACCAGGGACAATGCTAAATTCATACCATTCAGGAAGCATTCCCTGATTAACCCCAACTAGGGCCATACTTTTACTCCTGGCATTTATTTAGTATCAGATTAATACTTATTGATCTATTCCATTTAAATATTAGGCTAACTCATGATATTACATTTTGCCTTTTCAAAATAAAGAATTGATATAAAGAGCTATAAAAAATAAATACCCCTGGGATGCCTGAGTGGCTCAGTTGGTTAACTGGCTGCCTTCGGCTCAGGGCATGATCCCAGGGTCCTGGGATCGAGTCCCACATCGGGATCCCTGCTCAGCGGGGAGCCTGCTTCTCTTTCTGCCTCTGCCTGCCACTCTGCCTGCTTGTGCTCTCTCTCTCTGTCTCTGACAAATAAATAAATAAAATCTTTAAATAAATAAATAAATAAAGTACACCTGGGTGGCTCAGTGGGTTAAAGCCTTCGGTTTAGGTCATGATCCCAGGGTCCTGGGATCGAGCCCTGCATTGGGCTCTCTGCTCAGCAGGGAGCCTGCTTCTCCCCCCTCCCCCTGCCTGCCTCTCTGCCTACTTGTGATCTCTGCCTATGGAATAAATAAATACAATTTTTAAAAATAAATAAATAAATACTACATTTTGCTTATTTTGAATCCTCTTCACATGCCTCCAATCCCATTAGCAACTAAAGTTCTCAGGACTGAATGAATGCTTTGAATGAATGATTTAAATGAAAAACAAAATTTAAAAAGGTGGCATAAGTATTTTTGTACTCTTTAACTATCAAGAATTATCACCAATTAGATCAGCATTCCCCATTTTAAAAAGTATCTCTAGGATAATTTCAATTCAAAAGCACAGGTAAGTTTGTAATTTCAGAACCAAAGTATAGATGCCCATGAACACTAAAATTTGTCTCTAGTATACGAAAATAAAAGCAGCGGAGGGGGGACTGCTAATGACTCTAAGTGTCTTAGGAAAAGACAAAAGATAACATGAAATCATTTGCCTGAGTTTCCTACAAAACAAAATTACTTTCCATATATTTCACACTTACTCATTGTTTAATTCTAAAGCTTGATAGGCTGCTTTGATTCGAGCTGGAGGATTTCTTTCCCTCCATGCCTTCTGCATAACTGTAGGAAAAATATTGTAAAAAGCGATGAGATGGTAAACATAAATAATCTTATGCAAAACGTATGAAGAATGAGCTAGGAGAGTAAACAAAGATTTAAATAACATGTTCTTAAACATAAACAAGAAATTGGGGTGTCAGCTCACAATAATCTTTTGAGAAATTTACATTAAATGGAAGCATCACACATAAGAAAAATATATTCTTTCTCTGATTTGAGTAACTATAAGGTATTTAATCCAGTTAACTATACCATTATTATACATAAACATATATATTTCTAAATGCATATTAAAATTGGGTAACATCGAATTATAATCATATGAAATATTCTAGTCCTTTTATCACTTTGAAAAGGGTCGATAAATGCTAAAAATATACAAAACACTTAAAAACAAAGTATTTGTCTAATCAATGATTCAATCCAGGAAGAATGTTTGAATTTGTATTTCGTACAAAAAGGTGGAAAAAGCAATTAATTTAGAATATAGTATATTTATGGAAAATGTCAGTCTCTACCAAGATTCAAGAAAAGCCTGAATTAAAACCTCTCTAGAATAACAATATTAGTTTTGCTACCAATTACTGAACAAAATGAAAATTAAGTTTCTTAAAAATTAAACAAACAAATAAACAAAGTAGATTCATGAAACTATCTGGTCTATTTCAAATTTGATAAGAAAAATAGAGAATCTATGAATGTTGCTTTTGGAACAAAACCTACAACTGTCTAGAAAGAATAATGTGGAAAATGTTTGAGTTTTCCTTTGGAAACAAAATATTAGTCTTGGCTTGGAAAAGAAGACAATATATTTCACTTGTGTAACAAAAATACATTTCTCATATCGAACATGTCACCAGCTGTCTGACAACTAATGCTTCCTGAACTTGACAAATTGATTCAAGTCAGCACCCATCTGATAATAACCAGGTAGAGAATAGGGTTTTGCTAAAGCATTAAAATATTACATAAAAATAAAGAATATTAGACTTGCCAGTTTTAATGATGGGGTTTTCTCCTTTAACTTACATGATTCAACTTACAAGTCAAATTTGGATATGAAATCTTTATCAATATTTTAAATGGCTATTTGGGATTCTGGCCTATTACGTATATATCAAAATTAATTGAAGTAATTCTTTTAAATTATTAAGTTACATGCAATTTTTGCTAATTATAGAAATGTTATAATAACCATCTTTTAACATCTACTTTTGCATACCTGACCAAATATTTCCTTTCTAGAAGTGGAACGGTTGATTAAAATGTATGCATCTTCTAAAAGATTTTGGATATAATAAACTCCCAAACTCTTTTCAATAAGATTGTATTAATTTACATTCTTTCAGGCAGTGGAGAAGAGTGAACGTTTCCCTACTTAGCAACACTTAGTATCAATTTTTGCTAATTTAATACATGGAAACTATCTCATCTTCATTTGCATTTCTTTCTTTTTTACTGAGGTCATCTGATCCACCTTTAAGCATTTTTTTCTTATTCGTATTCTTAGAAAACGTTTGCAACTGCTCTATCCAGACTTTTAAGATCAATCCTCACAACTAATTCAGTTCTAAGCCAAAGGGAAAGGGGAAAAAAATACAAGAAGAAATTTGTATTTCTTTCTAAAACAAGGCTTAAAAATAATTAAAAGGAAAATGCTGATTTAGTATTTAGCTGTCTTTTTTTTTTTTTAATGTAAAAAGGTGGTTTTATTAAAGCACAGGGACAGGACCAGTGGGCAGAAAGAGCTGCTCACCTGTCCTCTTTAAGAGTTCTTGATATGCTTAAAAAAAACAACACAAGCAATTAGCAATTCAATCAAATTTATCTATTTTTTAAAGTTAAATAATATTGCAATATGCTATCAATCAGAAAATAGTCAATCCCAAGATCAGGGGCTATGAAATGTAGATGCCTACAAAGACTAAGCAGAAAACAGAAATGTGTAAATTAAAAGCATTTGCACAATCTAAAGGAGAGAGTCACAGCTTGGGTCTAACTGATTATTGCAAGGTGCACATACAGGTCCAGTTTTGCCATATTTTCCAACTTCTAAAAAGTGTAAATCTGGGTTTAAATGTCAAACCTCGGGGCGCCTGGGTGGCTCAGTGAGTTGAACATCTGCCTTCTGCTTGGTTTGTGATCTCAGGGTCCTGGGATCAAGCCCCACATGGGGCTCTCTGCTCGACGGTGAGCCTGCTTCCCCCTCTCTCTCTGCCTGCCTCTCTGCCTACTTGTGATCTCTCTCTCTCTGTCAAATAAATAAAATAAAATCTTAAAAAAAAAAGTCAAATCTCCTGATTCTTAAGTGTTGAACTGAAAATACCATGAAAACAAATTATTCAAAAAACACTGCTGGCCGGGGGGGCCTGTCTGGCTCTGTTGGTAGAGGATGAAACTCTTGATCTCAGGGTTGTGAGTTTGAGCCCCACACTGGGTGTAGAGATTACTTAAAAATAAAATCTTAAAAAAAAAAAAATCAAAGAAAGATAGAACACTGCTGGCTGGCCCTGAAGGTACGTTTGTTTTATGCCTTAAATAAATAAATCAATAGGATGAGAACAGAATCTACTAACTTAGTAACTGATGGCAATTCATCAAGAGAAATTTGTCACATCACACATACGTACACATTTTTAAACATAAAACTACAGATATAAAATCATTACCTTTATGTGAGTGTCTGAAAAGATCAATATGGATCAATTCACAGATAAGAGTCTGTCCTTGAGCTCAGTATTTACCTGCAATTACACATACCTCTAGAAGTACACGAAACTTTGCAAGGACCAAAACAGCATGCGTGGTTTTAAGAGAACCAATTTCTATAAAGTCTCAGCTTTATATGACTCTTCCTAGAACTGATCTACTTGAAGAATGTGCCTCTGACTGGTCTATATACCGTGCTGGTTGCCCTTTCCTACCCAATATCTGCTTCCCCGCTCTCCAAAAGATATATTCCTGAAAAAACTCTTACTTCTCACCCATCCTGAATCTTTCTAAGGTACATTCCGAGGAGTGTAAAAATCTCCAAGTGGAAAATTCAAAGTTTAGGTTTCGGGGCAGCCATTTTTCGTGAAGGCACCTACAACAGGAATTCCTTTTACTTAACAGTAAATCTTGGCGTTAGAAATAAGAGTATTCCAGCCCCTGGATGCTCTCCCCAGTGAGGAAGTGATAACCGTTTTTATCAGTTCCACTTATCAGCACCCCTTGCCCCTTACCATCAAAAAATGTGTTCCTCCTAAGGAAAGGTCCCCTCACAGCAAGGCAAAGGGGGCACTAGTAAAGGAAAATAAAGGTGGTGGAATCTTATTTTGGCCAAGTGATAGGCCCTAGGCAAAGCTCCTAGAATTATCTATGTTTCTATCTTAGAATTTAAATTCAGAAGAGAAATGGTTGTCATAGGGATGCATGTTAACATGTTTATTTGACTTAAAAAATGAAGTCAGGGGGCGCCTGGGTAGCTCAGTGGGTTGGGCCACTGCCTTCGGCTCGGGTCATGATCTCAGGGTCCTGGGATCGAGTCCCGCATCGGGCTCTCTGCTCGGCGGGGAGCCTGCTTTCCTCTCTCTCTCTCTGCCTGCCTCTCTGTCTACTGTGATCTCTCTCTGTCAAATAAATAAATAAAATCTTTAAAAAAAAAAATGAAGTCAGACTTTTCTGTCAGAAAGTCAGTCTGATTTGGTCAATGAGAACTCACCCAGCCAAGTGCTGTTCTATGGAGGACATTTTCTAAAGCTGAGAAAGCCAAATATGCAGCTCCAAGGATTTGACAAAAATATAACTAAAGTACATGATACCATTTAGAACCTTATGATCAAAGCAAATTAAAATTTTTAAAAACTTAGGCAAAACAATTTTATTGTGGAAAAGCATATGTGATAAATAAGACTCTCAAGTATACAATAATTACAATATGGAGATGTGAAATGGATGAGTTCAAGAAGCAAAAGAACTTACATAAAATTTACTACTGCTGAAGACTATTCGTCGATGTCTTTTTCAATAGATAATGGTGGATATCAAGTCATTAGATTTCTTGAGATACATTCAAATATAGGGTATTCTAGTTTTATTTTTAATTGTCTGTAATATGCTAAAAATCATATTCTTTGCAATTATTTAATCTTATGATGTCAAGTTAAAAATGTTTGAAAGGATACATAGTTTTTCAAAATTCCTTCAGGAGATAAGTGAACAATAATGTTTTAAGAGCACAGCTTTAGTGGATAGCCATGGATGCTACCGGAAAAGCCTGCCAATGTCTGCAATTCTGCTTGCAAAACGAGGTGAAGCCTTAATTTCTAGAGTTACTTTTAGAGTCAACTTTAGTCCTTAAAGTTAACACGCTAATTTCCATTTCAGTTATTTCCCCAACCCAACACTTTTGCCATTAATATAAACACTAAGCATATAAACAGAAGGCAGTTCCTTTTTCTCCTATTCACAATTAAATCCCTTCATGTAACCATTCCAAAGATCCTTGCATTTACTGCTATCACCCATCCTTAATATATTTAATCCAACAGATACAGATCACAAAGAATTCACTTCAATGCTGGAAAACTGGCTATTTTTCAGACCCCCTAGTAGTGATCTTCTTTTGCCTGTCACTATGGTGAGTAGAATCAACAGTAGTATAGTGGTGAAGAGTCAGACCTGAATTTGAAATCCAACTTTATCATTTATTAGTTAGGTTACTTAGGGCATATTACTTGATTTTCCTTTGCCTGCCTGCCTACCTGTCTTCCTTCCTTCCTTCTTTTCATACGTTTATTTCTGAGGTTGGTAAAAGTACCTATCTCATAAAATGATCGGGAATACTAAATCAGTACATTTATGTAAATTGCTTGGAACAGTGCTTGGTGCATAGTAAGCGCTATACAAGTGTTAGCTATTATTAGTGAAATTGCTTAAGACATCTGTGACACTAAGGTCATTCATTGATACTTTCATCAAAGAATAAATAATATATTTAGAATATGCCAGGCAATGTGCTAGATGAAAAGGATTCAAAGATGATGAGAATACAGTCCCTGCTTTCCAAAGTTTCCCACCCTATTAGGGACGATAAACGTTAAAACAACATGATAAAATTAACATGTAAATGTTTGTGGTTGAATAAATTAACTAGAATTGTTTCAATGAGGCTTGGACTAAGTACTGTAAAACTGCAGAAAATAAAGTGTTTAACTCTCAAGTTCCTAGAGATGTAACTTTTAATTTGGATCTTGAAGGATAAAAGCAGGAAGCACAGAAGTAGGAGGATAGATAGGAAAGGAGAGGGCATTCAAAGTGAAAGAACAGTGATAAAGATCTCCGTCTTTAACCGTGTTATTTAAGAGTCTCAATACTCTCTTCCATAGAGAAGACTTAGACCTAAACACAGACATTTCTATGATCTTCCACCACTTTCCACGCATCTCTAACTTATGACTGGGATAAAATATATTCCATTTTAATCTACATGCCATGCCCCAGGGTTTACACTTTGCCTTACTCTTATGTATAATTGCATATGTTAATTCCCCAGACCAAACTGGCTACACTGTTCTTTGCATAAGCAGTTGCTATATTTGATCTGAAAGGTTTTTCAAGTAATAAAAGAAGCAATTTCATATTTTTATAAAGTACTTTAAATTCTTTATAAGGAAGATACGTAGTGTAACAACCTAGTTTACGTTCATACTTAGTTTCAATTTAATCTGCGTCTGTTATCCATGATGCAAACAACCTCAAGCCAAGTAACTCTGTGTATTATAATAAGTAATGCTAAAAAATTTTAAAAACAATTTTCATCACCACTGTTTACCCTATGAGCAGATATGACACATACCTGTGTCTGAAGGACGTAAAAAGTCTGTGTCACAGGTGAAAAAGGTCTGATGGTCCTGAGCTGACAAATTCATGTCATAGTATGTAAGTGGCTCTTTACCAGTCACCCAAGTGTATCTTTACCAAAACACAAGAAAATATGTAAATTGAACATGAGAGAGCCTCTACCTACTACAACAGACACTATTTAAAATGCAAAAATATATGGTTACAAATTCTATATCACGATGTTTTAAAAGCTTATTATCAGAAAAACAAGAGATAACAATACAAACTACTTACAGTATGACAACAAAACATCAAAACCAAAGGGAAAAGGCCAGATTATTGGTGCTTCTATATTAGATTTGAGAGGATAAAACAATTTGACTTAGATACATACCTTATTAAATATACTTAACTTCCCAGTGAATTAGAATTTTAAAAGTAAAACTACAAAGAAACTAGAAGAACACATGGGTGGACTTTTACTAGATGTCAAAATGGTAAAAGGCTTTCAAAGCATAGAGCAAATAGAAACTTTTTCTAGATTTTACTAAATTAGAAAATTAAACTTTCATATCCCCCTGAAACCCACAAAAGTTAATAGCAAGTTAACAAACCAGCTAATAAATACATTTTTAAAGGTCCAATCTCATTAATAATTAACAAATAGTGAATTAAATTAACAAATTTTTACTTTTCATCTGTCAAACGGCAACTACATGTTGCTGAGGATGAGGAGGAATATGGACTCACACATACTGCTGGAATAAATTAAATTGCCATTTACCTTTCTCTTTCCAAAAATCAATTAGGTAATATCTATTAGGAGTCTTAAAAATATTCACTTCTAGCCAGGGGATGGGCATGTGGAATTCTACTATGTCATTCTCTCTACTTTTTAATTTTTGAAAATCTCCATAAAGAAAATAATAAAGTGGAGAGGGGGAAAAAAAATGTTGACATCCTTTAATTCGGGAATCTCAGTGCCACAAATCAGCCCTAAGGAAATAATCATAGATGTTTAATATCATATGCTAAATATTTATATATAAAGATACCACTTTAGTGTAAATGTTGATAGTGAAACATAATCTGTGACCCAGATAGGGGAGCAATAGGTAAGGTAAGGTACCTCCATATAACAGAATAGAGTACAATCATTAAAAACCATGTTTTTGAAGAAATTCATGTATGAAGGGGAACTTGGGTATCTCAGTCAACTTTAAGCATCCGACTTGATTTTGGCTAGGTCATGATCTCAGGGTCCTGGGATTAAGCCCCGTGTCAGGGTCCTCACCCAGTAGAGCATCTGCATCTGCTTAAGATTCTCTCTCCCTCTCCTTTTGCCCCTCTGCTCCCCACTCTTCAAAAAAAAAAAAAATAAGCAATTCATGTATTAAGAAATTTTGAGGAAAATTCATACATTGTGTTAGAAAAAAGGATGTGAAATTATATATACATAATGATGCCCAAGTTTTGTTTCTATACATGGATACAGAAGAGAGACCAGATGGAAATACTAACAGCAGTTGTCACTTAGTGGTAGGAAACGGTGATTTTTACTTTCTTTTTTTTTTTCTTTCTTTTGGATACATCTCTTCATTTTCCAATTTTCTACAGTGAATATGCATACATTTTAAAATTTAAAAAGGCATTTTAAAAGTACATTGTATTATTTATATGTATATGATAAAAGATTTTAAGTAATTTAATAGTCCAAGTTACATTGCTATTTAAAGTTTTTAAGCTATTTTGTGAGAAATTATCATAAAGAAAAAAGTAGATCCTTTTTTAATAAGCAAAGTTTTGCTACATATTCTAAACATGTAAAAAGATTATTTATTAACGATCTACATTATTCCCAAAATGACTTAAAGGAATTAAAAAATATAATGTACAATATTAATGACCTTAATTTAAAAACAAATAAAAAAGACTCAGTGAAAGTAAAAATTGGGCCATACAGTGGAGTCAGGAATGAATCTAACATATGAAATACATACCAAAGTTCTGTACACTTATTAAAGGCTGACTACAGTAGGACTTTAAGCTTTCTAAAACCACACAATGATTATCAGTGCAATTGAGACTTTTACATTAAGATAAACTAATCATTCAAAAAGAAGTATAAGTGTTCCTGATATCAAGATAAGAAATTTCTTTTTTAGATCTTTGTGAAGTGAACCCTGTAATACAACAAGAAATAGCCTAAAACCTTTTTAACAAATGGACTGAGAAATTCAAGGACTTGTTTTTTATAGAATCCCTTAATACAGACTAAAGGCATCTCTCATAAAAACCTAGCTTTTCCTTCCCAGGATACTACTATCCTATACTATCAAGTCCTTAAGCACAGGGATTATCACTCTGTCACTCTGTATTCCCATCATTTTCACAGTGGTCATAGATAGTAGATACCTAATGTTTCTTGTTCAATGAATTAAGTAACATGCCCCAGTCTACCTAAAGGTAAAACACACTCCTTATTAAAATAAAGTATCGGGGCACCTGGGTGGCTCAGTGGGTTAAGCCTCTGCCTTCGGGTCAGGTCATGATCCCAGGGTCCTGGGATCGAGCCCCACATCGGGCTCTCTGCTCAGTGGGGAACCTGCTTCTCCCTCTCTCTCTGCCTGCCTCTCTGCCTACTTGTGACCTCTCTCTGTCAAATAAATAAATAAAATCTTTAAAAAAATAAAATAAAATAAAGTATCTTTGGGTATCTTTAAGTGTCACAAGCTGTTTTCTCATCTAGAGTTAAAACCAGAAGAGAAATGGACACAGCAGTATGGATAGCAAAAGGCAATATAAAATACAAGGGGTGCCTGGGTGGCTCAGTTGGTTGAGTGATCAACTCTTGATTTAGGCTCAGGTCATGATCTCAGGATCGTGAAATCAAGCCCCACATTGGGCTCCACCGTCGGCAAGGAGTCTGCTTGAGATTCTCTCTTCCTTCTGCCTCTGCTTCTCCCCATACATGTGTATGTGCTCTCTCTCAAAATAAATAAAAATCTTTAAAAAATTTTAAAAATACAATATAAAAATACTATACCCTGTACTGTTGTACAAATTAAGTTCATATTCACATTCAGATTGATATTTTCTAGTGAGTGTTCAAATAAATTTTGAAATTGAACATATATGCATAAGAATATGCTGACATTTGTACTTCTTTTCTTAATCTCATGAATTCTCTGAAAAGGTTTTTTGCCAAAACCAGGAGCCAACTGTATACTTACTATTATCATAAACATATGGCTTGAAGCAATGTTTCTCATGATTATAGAAGTAAATACAGTGAAGATGCTGCCAACTAAAGCTTGGGCTAATCATTTTACTTTATTACATATCAGTGTCTCCAACTAAAAGAGCTGTAATGTGTTTATGAAAACAAATGTTTCCATAATACTTCTACTCTAAACCTAATGCTATGGTTATATTGAAATCAAAATGTAATACCTCCTATATTCTGCTCCTCTGAAAAGATTTAGAGGGTTTCTCCATACCTTGCATTCTAAAAAACAAAGTGGGGAAAAGGGAAATGAATTAGCTTAATCAACTGCAATTCAATCTTAATTTCATCAACATATATTGTACAGTCAGTATATGCTCTGCACAGTGTTAGCCAAATAGCACAAAGATGAATAAGGCCTGGATCACCCCTGCTGTCATGCAGCATACAATTAAATCTAGTCATTCTCCTATTTCTATTATTTCTATGGCATTTAGTTCATGATTCAATGACAGCACTTCACTTAACATATTATAATGTGATTATCCATTTGATTTTCAGTTTCTCTCTTTAGAACATGAGCTGTTACAATTTATTCATTTTTGTATTCTTGGAGCCTAGCACAGCATTTGGAACTAACTTGTTTAAATGAATGTAATGTCATATGAGAGTCAGTCATGTAAACTACCATCTGAACTGTATGTTAAGTCTACAGGAGAGATATATTTTGTTCCAAGAGAAGAAAAACAGAAAGTTAATTGATATTTTTCTGGTGAAATTAGAAAAGGCTTTGGAAAGGAGGTAACTCATTAACTGACACTAAATCATGGTAAAAGACATTGAATCCTGATTAAAAAAAAAAAAATCATGGTAAAAGAAAGTTGCCATATGACGAACATTCTAAGGAGAAAACATATCATAAAAACCACAAAGTAGGGTGTCTGGGTGGCTCAGTCCTTAAGCGTATGCCTTTGGTTCAGGTCATGATCCCAGGGTCTTGGGATTGACCCCCAAATCAGGCTCCCTGCTCAGCGGGAAGCCTGCTTCTCCCTCTCCCACTCCTTCTGCTTGTGTTCCCACTCTCTCTCTGTCAAATAAATACATAAAATCTTAAAACAAAACAAAACACCAGTATAGTTAGGCTAGAGTGCAGGGTAGGGAGAGTCTTCATTCTCCATATGCAATGATATACTCAATCTCACAATAAGGAATAAGATTATATAACGCATTTTTATCATAATTATTTACATACTGGACTCAACTTCTTGAGGACAGATCTATGTCATATTCATCTTAATATGTCTCATTCTTAGGAGTTCTGTAATTATTTTATGAAAGAGGAGAAAAGAAAAGGAGAAAGAAAAGTATCATTATTCCATCCTGTACTCTTGAATGGTTGCCAATCCCATCCCTACTGTTCCTGGTCAATACCCACTCATGCTTCAGAGCTCAGCTTCAACGGCACTTTCTCAAAGACCTTCCCTGACCATATCTAAAAAGTGGCAGTATTTTTCTACTAAACTAATACAACTCTAAGTTCCTAGGGTTACCGAACAAATGAGACATCTATGGAATTAAGTCATTTGTATTATTACTGTATGAATTTTACTGATATCAAATTAAAGAAACAATAATCCAAAAATATCATTTTTATCTGGCCTTCAAATTTTTACTTTCCTAATTGCATATCACTAATAATATTTACTTTGTATTACTGAATACATATAGAGGAAAAGCCTACAATTAAAGTATGATTAATAGAGTATCTACACATGAATAACTGAGATTTCGATACCTTTGTAAATATATTGAGAAGAAAAAGTATTTTTCCTAACTTTGCTATGTTGGCAGACATGGCTAATTGTCTCTGTTCTCTCCTTTATCTAATAAGATCTCCTAATTATTAGCTGAGCATATGTATGCTGAGAAAATGGTTATAATCTCTAGCTTCCCTTATAGCTACTTGTGGCCATTTGGCAGAGGTCTGACGTAGGAAGTAAGCTGAAATGGTAATGTAACATTCTGAGATGTATCCTTGGTTGCTGGGGGTTGAGGAGGAAGAAAGGGTGGCCTCCTACTGGCCTAGTCTCCTTCCCACTGACTGCAATGTGGATATGATGGCATAAATGACATGAACTGTCTTGGACCACAAGGGAAAACTTCACTTGAAGATTGGCAGGCTAACAAAATAAGAGACTGATGATCACTGGGTCTCTGATGATCATTGTTCTCTGTATCAGTGGAGATTACCTATATTTACATGGAAGACAAACTTCTCCCTGTTGTGAGTTTTCTATCTCCCACAGACAAACACAATCTTAACTATACAGCTCTGCAAACATATTACATAAATAGTCACCTGACAAATTCTGTCTGCTGGTTTCACTTTCTCTGTTGCTAGAAGAAGAACCTGGCTCTGAAATGCTGCTTTCTGTTCCTCCCATCAGTGGTCGCAAATGGCTCACAGAAACTTGTTCAATAAAAGACGTGCCATGTTTATGGAAGTACCACCATTCAAATATCTACGACAAACCAAAAAAAATCCTTTATTTAAAACAGAACTGATCAGCAGATATATGAGCTCAAATTAAAACATTCCTAAAAGATGTTCCCATTTAATCTGGCATTTTAAATGTACTCTCCTTCCAAAAAATAAACCAAACATAAGATTCCCTAATAACACATGCTAGGCAGAAATAAAATACCTTTTTTATAGCTTTGTTATGAAATTTAGAGAAGCTGAGGCAAAACCAGAAGAAATGTATCTGTAAATGAAATATTAAAAGAACAAGAAACGGGGGTGCCTGGGTGACTCTTGGTCTCTGGGTTGTGAGTTTGAGTTCCATGTTGGGTGTAGAGATTACTTAAAACAAATAAACAAACCAGCAAAAAGCATTTAATCTATAAATAATCTAACTCTGTTACATTGCATTGTCATTTTATTCTATCTAAAGCATAATTAAAATAGAAATAATTTTGAAACTAGCATGGTAGATTAAGACTAGGGTTAGAAAGCTCACATTTGGGGCGCCTGGGTGGCTCAGTGGGTTAAGCCTCTGCCTTCGGCTCAAGTCAGGATCTCAGGGTCCTGGGATCGAGCCCCACACTGGGCTCTCTGCTCAGCAGACAGCCTGCTTCCCCCTCTCTCTCTGCCTGTCTCTCCGCCTACTTGTGATCCCTGTCTGTCAAATAAATAAAAAATATTAAAAAAAAAAAAAAAAGAAAGAAAGCTCACATTTGACTCCCAGTCCCCCTGTGTGCTTTGGGTAAGTCACTTAACCTTTAGCCTCTCAGAGTCTCAATGTCCTATCTATTAAATATAGTTAACAAGAATTATAAGTGCCTTCTGAACATGAAGTACTACTCCAATATTTGGCAGTATAATTAATGTAGGTTAAGAGGTTGATTCTCATATTGAACCATTTAAAAACTAGGATATTCACTCCTTTACATTTTCATGGTTTATCAACGTTATGAAAAGAGGAATCAAAAGAATCCCTGCAGGAGTGCCTGGCTGGCTCAGTTGGTACAGAATGAGACCTTGATCTCCAGTTCTAAGTTCAAAACCCATGTTGGGCTAGAGATTACTTTAATAAAAAAATTATTAAAAAAAAAAAAAAAAGCTCTGTGTTGAATTAGCAGAATGTTTCATATTTGGATACTAGCATTCCCAACTACCTTTGCCTGGCTTTTTGTGGGGGGGGGGGTTCAGCTTAAATGACAGGTCCCCAGGGAGATTTCCCTGATTCCACAGAACAGAAAACAGTATTATATGCACTCCCCCTGGATCCTCCATTTTCCTTTCTGAGTAATCTTTTTATTTGTAATAATTAGCTAAACAACTGGCTTCATTGGTATTCTTCAAGCTCCCAAACACACTATCCCCCACCCCTTCTGGTGGAAGTAACCCAATCAGCACAGATAGAGCTCCATATTTCAGGAGGTAGAAGAAATTATAAAAATAATAACCTTTGCTAATAAAAACTCATCAATATTATAAGGGTCATGACACAGTTTAACCTTTAAAATGTTACTTGAATTTCCTAATTTTCTTTGCAGTATATTGTTATGACCACTCTATTTTATTATTAGCTACTGCTGTTAACTATATTAACACATAGTTTGCACCCTAAATTCCTCAGTAATTTTTTTTTTTAATCAAGAGAAAATCCCTTTCTTGGCTAGCATTTCACTTTCACAAAATGGCCAAGTATTAGTCCTTAGGAAAAAAAAACAAAACAAAAAAACACAGAAACAAAAAACACTCCAATACAAATGCCATTATTTCTACTATAATAGAAGAGCACCATCTAGAGATGAGAAAAAAGCACAGAAAAATTCCTTGGTCATGTATGCCATACTTCCTCAGATTTTTATCTGTAGCAGTATTTTTCCAAGGTTTATACTAGGACACACTAGTTCCCAGGGATGTTAATAGAGATTATATATATATATATATATATATATATTTTTTTTTTTTTTAAATTTCTTAATTGAAAATGACAGTTCAGTCAATTAAGACAAGGGAAAGCCGAATTCAAGTTACAACTTCTCAGAATAATAATGGTCAAATTTCATTAAGTGCTCACTGTAAGCTAGCTACCATGTTATTGAAAGATCTTAGACACATTATCTCATTTAGTTTTCATAATCCTATGAAGCTGATATTATTATCATCCCCAGTTTATAGATGAGGAAATTAAAGCTTAGAAAAGTTAACTAACTTGCTCAAAGTCACACAACTAAAGTGATGGTTCTGAAATCTAATATAATATTGTATGTGAACTATACTTCAATTTAAAAAAATTTTCTTCTCACAATTAAAAAATAAATAAATAAAGTGATAGTTAGCTTGGCTCCAATACTCTGCTCTTAAACACTCCAGAGAAGATAACTGGCAACCTATAGGCTGAATTCAAGACACGAATTTTCAGTCTGCTGAATGTTGCCCAGATTAAAGTATTGGGAGACTTTTATATAAAAACTTGCTGCATCCAGAGTCTTCCAAAATCATATGAAAAATTGGAAGATCTCATAACAGTGGTCTGCAATCTATATGGCAACAACTAGCTTTATCCCCTTCCAAAAGGAGCATGCATTGTCCAGATTACCCAGTGCTAAAAGTAAATAAGAAACTTAATTTTTACACATTTTTACACTCTATATCATTTGTTGCTAAATTGGGCCCTGCAATCATTCAGTTGGGAATGCACCCCCAATCCCTGCCCCTTCCAGTAAACAACAGTCTTTCATATACAAAGGAATACTGCCAGTCTCTAAATGTGGAGAGGAAGATGCAGTATTTTTTTTCAAATTCTGAACACATATTGAGAATGCTGATTTATAAGTATTTATAATTACTGTAACCATATAAAGATATTTGATCTTTAGATAAATACCAAAACATGAAGGAAATGGAAAGTACTTACAAATATTAGTCCTGATATCAAAGAAGATGTTCCTGTAAGCGCCACATAGAATTTTGGTGTCAATGAATTTAAAAATACTGTCACTGCAAAAGGAAAAAAAAATCAAAGTTTTAAAAAAATGCAAATTCAAAATACTCAAGTTACAAATATGCAGGTGTCTTTATGAGTGGAGGAACATAAATAGTGTTAATATCTAGTATGAGATTCCTTTGAGAAAGCTGTAATTTTTAAAAAGGTGCTTTAAATTTCCATTCTATCACATCTTAAAAATTAGCTTTGCACATGTAAGGGTAGCATTTTAAACGGATAGTTTGTTAAATAAGCAAATCAGTGGGATAATTCAGTTTACTTTTGAGAATAAATTAAGAACTTATAAACCACAACTTCAACAAGAAGTTTTGCAAATCCCTAAGAATAAACTAAACAAACATCCTGTTACAAAGGAGATTTAAAACAACTCCCTAATTATTTTGGTGAGATACAAACCAGTGTTTCAAATTAGAGGCAAGGAACCAGTATGTGTATGTATTCAGTAAGACAGCTAGGGAGGAAAAAAAAACCAAAGAGAATAGCAACAGACTGAGAGAACTCCTTGAACCTGACTCACTGGAAGCCTGGACCAGATTTTTCACTTCAAATAACTGTCTCATAAATACCACAGGTTTCAGAAATTAATAAAAATCTACCATAGTTAACTACTCTCATCTGAATGGTGTTATCTAGTTAACACATGGAAAAATAAATGATAAAATCAATGAATAATATTTCACTGAGCATGCAAACCACTAGTAAGCACTTCATTAACCAATTACAGAGACAGCAAATTAGCTCTTCCAAATAGTCTAGGAAGGCCAATTTACTTAGTTTTAGTATGTTAGTTATATCTGAACTTACATAAAACCTATCTTCTAAAAAGTCCAGAACATTATCTCACAGTATTTCATGTCATCATATGAAAAAGAAAAGGAGACATTTGCCTTTTCTTGCTGCAGAAAAATAAACCGCAGGTACTGATAGTCACAGTCATCACACAGCAGAAATACTTTCATCTTGTTCAGAGCTTGAGTGGAAATACTGTAATGTAATGGTAAAAGGCCCTGGCCCCCATCCACTTTGTCCTGGCTACAGCTAAAGGATAGTATTTGCAGAATCCACGGGGATCATCACTTCTGACACGTCTTTGTATCTTCAGCTCAGACTACATAGCAAGCTTTCTACGAATGTTGAAAGAACCCATTACTGTTTGTGGCTCTCTTCCCCTTTACTTCCTGTACTGTTTTATTACTCAAGATAAAGCCTAAAGCAAAGAAGAGACCAAGATACCACGAAAAGTTTCTTGAAAGAACTATCTTAGAATATGATAATGGTTGGCTAAGGCCATGGCATTTTTTTTTCCTTTTAGGTCTCTGAATGCAGAAATTCTCATCTTTGTTGTCTGGGTGTGGGAACTCTTGACTAACCGGCGAGAGACTCAAAAGAATAATTTTCAAGGGATCCTACCAATGCTGGGAGTATATATAAATTCTGCAACCGATATGAAAATGCTCTCGTCTGTCCTACTACCTGAAGCCTACAGCGTGTCAGGTGGCGGGCTCTTCCTCGGGTAAACGAGGACAGTTGGGAGAGGGCGGATCTTAAGAGCTCAAGGGAGGAGCCCATAGCTGCTGCTCAGGTTTGACAATCAGCTGCGGAGTTGCAGACCAGGAGAACAACACACTAGGTAGCGCACCACCGACTCTTTCTCTGAAGCCCTCCAGTGACTGCGGAGAATCTCTGCCCTTTGGCTCTTGCCCCGTCCCTCTTCTAGCTCCCCCGCCCGTCCCCAGGGAGGTCTGGGCCTCTCACCCGCAGCCAAATTCTCACACAGCCTCAGCGGGACCCTCAGAGCGTAAAGCAGTCCCAGCCCCGCCACGAACCACAGCGAGGCCCCAGTCCCCGCCAGTCCGGCCCGCAGCCGCTCCCTCCAGCCGAGCGACGGGCTCAGGCCGGGAGCAGGTGCAGGAGGAGATGCCGTAGCAGTCGCTGCTTCACCCAATACGTCGCCGTCCGCCATCTTGCCGCGCCCGCAGGCTCCAGGAGCTGGGAGGGGAGAAGGGCAGGAAATCGGGAGTCGGGAATCCTGGGATAGTGGCGGACCTGAAATTGGCTTCTGTGGAGGCTGAGTCCCAGGGAACGCGGACCAAGAAAATTTGGAAGGTCAAGGAGCGTCCCAAAACTGGGGTTACCTTTCCTTCGAAGGGCAAGAAAGGGTGACTAGCGGCACATATTGGAGGAACTGGGCTGAGATGTGATCTCTGAGTGAAATGTTTTCGCTTCCATACGAGTGAGGGTCACCTCTCACCCTATTCCTAGGACTGGAAAAGCCACCGACCGTTCCAGGGCCCGAGCAGCATTTAGCCCTTTGGACTCGGCCGCCACAGAGATCACTGGTACTGGGAAAACCTACAGTAGCAATTGCGATTTGGTCGGACGGAACTCGGGTGTCAGGAATAGTCGAAACATGCTCCCAGAGTCTCATAGACGAATGGGGGAAATGAACGTAACTCAGTGAGAAAGCTATTAGTTTTAAAATCATTTAAGGAAAAGTCTTAAGGCAGAGTTAGAGAATTCGCAGAGGGACGGCACTCAGAACCACCACCCCGCCTGAAACTGACATGGCGCCCCCCGGGTCGGCGTTTCCGGGCGGGTCCTTCCGACAGTCCCCGCGGTGATTCCATCACTCAGCTTCCTTCCCGGCCTGCCTCGCGCCGGGGCCGGGCTGGGCCAGAGCAGCCCAAGATGGCCGACTTCGAGGACCGGGTGTCGGATGAGGAGAAGGTAAGGGGTCCGCCTCTCTCTCTTGCCTCTTCTCGCGACAGGGAACAGGGGCCCGACCTGGCTGTGGTGGGAACCCTGGCGGTATCCCCAGAAAAAAGAAGCTTCTTGGCCTGTACTGGGATACGCTCTGCAGTTGGGACGCTTCTCTCTTTAGGGGCTTTGGTCTGCCTCACGGTGGCCCCAGTTCCCCATTCCTCAACTCTCTTTTTCTCTTCCTGGGCCTGAAGCACAGCCTAGTGACCTTTAAGCAAGAGAAAAGACTTTCGTTTATTGAATCGTGACTGTGGACTTTTTTCTGTAATTAAGAGCGGGGGCGATGGTGATGTCTCGACGTATCAAGAAGCAGTTATTTTACCGCCTTTAACTGTTGGGGCTCTCCCCATCCCCCCATTTTTAGATGCGATTGAGGCTAGTTTAGGGCGAGTCACTTCCTGGTCAGGATGGCCTCTTAACTTCCCTTTCGCTCCTCCTTCCTCAGGAAGTGATTTTGCTGTCACGACTCCTCGACAGGGAGAGGTCCCCATGTGTTGTCCGCCCATCCACTCTTTTCTCACTTACTATCGGCTGAACTGATTCTCAGTAATAAATGTGTAAGCCTCAGGACGTTAGCTTCAGAATTTGACCACTTTTCCCTGTAGACACTCCCTTGATTGATTGCATGTATGCACATAAGCCCGCAATGACTCCATCCTTTGCGTCTTACATCCTATTAACGGTAATTTTTGAAAAATAGTTTTCTGTTTCTTGTTAACAAATCAAGAATAGCCAGCGGATTTTTTTTTAACTCTATAAAGGTTTTTTTATATAGCACATAAACTTCATATTAACACATTCAAGTCTGGACAAAGCATCATGCCTTCTTTGATGCTCCACTGTTAATGTCTTTATAGTTAAATTTGTCAGTGTGTAATTTGCATATTTACGTCTTAAAATGTGTTTTAAATACAAGAGCATATTCTACGTTAGGTAGAATAACCTTTTGCTGACAACTGTACACCTTTTTTAACACTTCGTCAGGCATTTCAGTAACTATCTGATTTTAAAGTCTATAGAAATTAGAATGATTTCACTAGATGACTCGTTACAGGACAAGAATTATGTCTTTTCCTACAGTGACTGTTACAAAAATGTGCATTCTTGCGTGCTCTGTAAATGTATCTGGGCTCTTTCTTTTTTTAATAAAAGAGAATGGGATGGCACAAGAGACTGTTTATGGTCCAGGAGTATTCAGTACAGAATAATTTGATTTGTTGCACCTACGTATACCACGTCATTTTGAAATGTTGAAGGATGTGCTAACCATTCACAAATCATTGAACAATGCTTTAGCATTGAATTTTCTCATTCTTGAAAATTCTTGAAATTTCTCATTCTTGAAAACTCTCACATAGAGGAGAAAAGAACATCTTATATATGAATTTATGCTGAAGAGAAGGCTGTAATAAAATGTCTAAGTCAAAGAGTTATGATTCAGATGAAATTAAATTATAGTAAAAATCAAAATAAACATTTGTTAGCTCAACTGATGGTCCACTTGTTTTAAGGAAAAATATGTTACAAGATTTCACTAAACACTTAAATAACAATAAACTTCAGAATTTATGGTGTCCAAACAATACTGCATTTACCAGTATTGTTGAGTTTTTGTCTTTAACAATAGGGTAGAATGCCTTCTTAATTAAACTTGGGAAAATGTAATACATGTATTTCAAAAGAAAGTGCAAATTGAGGTGTCTTTGATTATTGACAATATTTAATAACATTGTCTTGATTTTATAACAGCAGATTTTCTTATTAAAGCATTTTGTACTTTATTTTTTTTTTAAGACTTTATTTGACAGAGAAGGACAGAGTGAGAGAGGGGACACAAGCAGGGGGAGTGGGAGAGGAAGAAGCAGGCCTCCTGCCAAGCATGGAGCCTGATGAGGGGCTCTATCCCAGGACCCTGGGATCATGACCTCAGCCAAAGGCAGCAGCTTAATGACTGAGCCACCCAAGTGCCCCTATAACAGCAAATTTGTGACCAGTTTCCTCTTATCTCCCAGGATACTTCTTTTGTTGCTTGATTTTAATAATGACACAGCAAGCATGTCAAAATTAGTACAGTAAATCTGTCCCAAAATGCTGATGAATTTCATATTCAGTAAACAGTTTTAGATTAGCCACATTTCTTCATTATTGTGGATAACTATGAATAGCTGGTATTAAGAAGTGTCATATAACCCAATGATTTGAGATTACTGAAATTTTGTTAGATCCTTATTTCCAGACAGTAACTAAACTGTGTTTCTCTGTTGCGAATCTGTAAGTAAAAAGAAAGTGCCTTGACTTGTAAGATTACTTCAGTTCTCCTTTAGCTTCGTAGCTACCTTGCCCCCTTTCCTCCAAGCTTCTAATTCCTTTTAACTGAATTCAGGAATTGAAGTATTTTTCCAACAAAACTAGTTGATTTGAATATCTTAGCATTCATAAACAACCCATAAGAGAGATTCTTGTCCTATAAAATTTTCACAACCAAGGCACAATTACAAACAAATTTTTAAGTTATTTTCAGCCGTAATTTGTATTGATTCTTCCTTGAAGGAACTCTAAAGTTTCCATTTTATGTTCTTTTTAACCAAATTCTCAACTGCATTGGATTTGGATTTTTTTAAGGCATTTATGTCATCATGTGGGATATATTTTAATATATATATATTTTTTATCTGTGAATTTGATGTTGGTAATCTCTGATTTCCTTGCAAGTATTCTATAAAAGCTAGTAAGATCAACCATTCTCATAAGTAACTGCTTAGGGTTTTTATTACTTTACAAAGAGGAAGTTGGGTTTTTTAACTTCTACATTGTTACCTGAAATGGTCATGATGAGCTGCCTAAATAAAACAGGAAGTTGAAAGTGTAAAATTACTAGCAGAAATAAATGCTTTTAGTTTTCTCCTCGAGTTCAGTTTCCGAGAATGGGTTGTAGTCTTCTAGTCACTTAGACACTTCAGTTACTTGGTTCCAAATGCTTAACAAGACCAGTATGACAATTAGGAAACTTGAAGTATGAGACAAATTACTCATTTGGGCTCCTTGCATTGTCTGTTTCCTTTATTTCATGATTCACCATTTTAAAAACATAAATGCAAAAAGAATTTTAAGGCTGAAAAAGAATGCAGTTAGCGTATTTTTCCCTTCAGCTTATTAACTAGTAGAATATTTGTGAACAACCTCAAAAATGCCATAACTAAGAAAGAAATCTATATGCCTTAAGCTTAGACAATTATATCATCTTTAGGGCACTTTTTGAGAAACACATTTATCAAAATTATTTAGGAGTGATGTGGGAGATGTAAATAGATACAGAAATTTGAGGGCTCTGTTAAAGCTCATAAAAAATACCCTTTTAAACTGGATTTTTAAAATTATATATTACCTCTTTATTTTACCAGATGATTTATTACCCTCACAGGATAAACCCTAGAGCTTATTCCCAATAGGTATTTTCTAAGAAGTTATCAGTTAGGATTAGTACTGCCATTCTTTTATCTTCCCTTTATTCAGTTGGCTTAGCTGAGTAGTATTCATAGAATCTGTTACAAAATCCTTGGATAGGCTCATAAAGGATAAGCAGGTGCACATTCAGATGCCGAATCTTTGGTTAAGAGTGTAGGTTTATTATAATTTCTTCCAGAACATCTACCTATTTAGGATAATGCTAAGCAAACTGGTATAATTTGTTGAAAAATTCAGGCCCTAGGTTTGTCTGAATCAGAATCTGTGCATTTTTCACTTTACTGTTTTTCCCATGTAACCATGAATGAAAAACCAGAGTAGAGGTGTCCATTTAATGAATTTTAAATGAAATATTGTGATGTAGTACGAAAGAATGATTCTGAGTGTCAGGAGATTTGGCCTCTCTCTGCCGAGCTTTTAGCTACCACAGTGATTTTGGAAACATCACTTAATCTCTGTGGGTCTCAGTTTTCCTGTAAAATAGGTAAAAAGAATTGAATCAAAGTAACCCAACAAAGTTTAATGAACCTTTGCAAACTCTACTAAGAACAGTCTTTTAAAAATTGAAACATTAAAATGTTTCAGGAGTTTCTGTCATTGTCTGCTTTTGCACATTTGCCTGATAAACAGACGTAGTTCTTTGGTAACTGAAACTGTATCTTTTTATTTAGTGCCTAGCATAGCACCAGGTACATAGGTGAGGCACAGTCTATTTATAAGAAGACCAATCAGTCACACTTTCCTTCATTCTCATATTTCCTCAGCACATGCTCCCTTCCCCTACCCCCGTCCCCAGTTATTTCTGGGGTATTTCTCTAGGTATTTCTTGGGTTCTGGAATGTGTCTCACACTCTGGGTTCTTCTTCAGACATTCATTGTGCCTGAGCATCTGCTACTAATACTGGTGATCTGCCATGCCACTGCTGGGAGCCTTAGATCCCTCCAGGAGCATTTTTCCTGGTAAATACCATAAAACTGCAAAGCCTTATACATTCCCATATGACAATGAATATATATATCTAGCCTTGCAGAACCCCTAAGAAAAGTATTTCCTTCATCCACTTTAAGTTCTCTTTTTTAGAGCTCAGAAAAGCACACGCTATAAAATAGGTATCATTTGTGCTTTCCTACTCACGAATTTCTCTCATTTTCTCACATGCCAAAAAAAAAAAGAAGTAGTTCAGGTTCTTCTATGGATCAGCTCCTGAAAATAAAAACCCTGGATAGGAGAAATTAGTCATGATACTGAAGACCATTTAACTACTTGGGGATTTCTGAACTAGGTGATAATTTTAACATGCACTTAACTATTGTTTTCCCTTTTCCTTTCCTCAGAACCTCCTGACACCCTTTGCCTTTCAGTTCATACCACCATTGTTCCCTTTTAGTCACAGAGGCCCAGTACCTTGGCATCATCTTTTTCCTCCTTCTCTCACGTTCAGTTAGTATTCCAGTTCTGTAAGTTCTTCCTTCCTGTCATGAGATTCTGTTCCTCCATTTCCATTAGTATTTTTAAGAAAATTATTTTTGGTGTATATGAGTTATAATCACATGCTCAAAATTAAAATGTAGGACAGGGCATGAGTAAATGTCTCCCCACCCTGTTTTCCAGCCATCTAGTTCCTGAGAGGCAGCCAATCTTAACCAGTTTCTTCTATACCTTTTCTATTCTGTGCATATACAAGCTGACAAATGTACTTTTTACTTAACATCCCACCCATCCACATTCCTTCTCCATTTAGTCTTCAGGACCTTTTCTGATGCTTAAGTTATTTTTAACAACATTCTTAATTGTTCTCTTTACCTCCAGCCTCTTTTTTCTCTCTGCATTTTCAAGTATTAAAATTCTATGTATCACAGCTTCTGCAGTCCATCTCCTCTTAAAGACATCTTCATTCTTGAGTTGCTCAGGCCAAAAAGTTTAGTGTCATCTTTGACTCCTGTTTCTTTCATAATCCACATATAGTCTACTAGCAAATCCTGTAGGCTCTGCCTTCAAAATATGCCCAGAATTTGACTGTTTCTCACCACACCTTATTCCAAATACTATGGAAGAAGCCACTGTGATTGCTTGCCACACAGTGGAGAAGAAGAAGACAACAACAAAGTTGTCTTCTCTCTGATGTCCCTGCTGCTACTCTTGCCTCCTCACCAGCTGCAGGCTGTCTTCAGTGCAGCACCCAGAATAATCTGGTTAGAAAAATATAAGTCAGAACATGTCACTTTTTTGCTCATAATCAATGGCTTCCCATCTTCTTCAGAGTAAAAGTTCCTACTCTGACTACAAGTCCCTATGTCTTTACCACCTACCTCTCTGACCTCATCTCCTACCTATTTTCCACTGGTCCTCCCTGTTCTAGGCACACATTCTCGCCTGAAAGGGTCTTTGAGTTTCCTCTGTGCGCTGGAGTTCTCTTCCTTCTATGTCCTTACTTCCTTCAGCTCTTTCATCAGAAGTCACCTTCTCAATGAAATTTTCTCTGGTCACTCTGTATATTTCCAAATCCTAACATTTCATTATCCCCTTACCTCCCTTTATTTTTTATTCCTTAGCGTTTATTAGTGGCTTTCATACCATGTAGTTTGTTTAATGTTATCTGTTGTTTCTCCATTTGAGTGTAAGGTCCACAAGTACCATACGCTGGTGAGTCTCCACTGCCTAAAACAGTGCTTGGCAAATAGTATGCTGTCAGATACTTGTTGAATGAATGAATGAATGAATCTGACCAATAATAGCATCTGTCTTGATTTCATAACTCTTAGAGGACAGACTGATTTCCAGGTTTTGTGAAGACATATTAAGGATTCCAATACTTCCATATTACTAACAGTTTAATTTTATTAATGGAGCTTCCCATTCAGAAAGTTTCACCACTTCTCCATTACCTACAGAATAAAACCAGACTTGATCTTAGCAAAACTACTGCCTTCTGACTCATCTTATTCTACTCTTCTCTTTTATTATCTCCAAAAAAACCCTCTGTTCCTACGAGACTGGTCTGCTTACAAGAGGCTGTTTTCCCCCCCACCTTTTGTCAGTCCTGCAGTTTCCTCATTTGTAATGCCCTCCTTCTTCCCCGCCCCCCTACAATCTAAAGCACTTTGGAGAGCTCAATTTAGACCCACCTTCCACTTCCTTACAGTAGTCTTTCACCAACCCAGCCCATATCCATCTCCCCTTTCCTCTTAAGTTCTGTGCTCTGTATTTGTACTAGTAATTTGGCTTTGAATTAGTTATTTTTAAATAATTGATAGATCTTTACTGAGGGCTATTATTTGTATAAATTCTTTTGCTAACAGTGGTAAAGTATAAATAATTTAAAAAGCCAAGGTGCTGACTATATACAGTCTTTTAAAAAAAAAATCTTGATGCCCAAGCTCTACCCTATATCTGTTACCTCAGAATGTCTGTGGTTGAAACCTAAGCATCAGTATTTTTAAAGTTCTTCAGGGTGTCCTAACATATAGCAAAAGTTCAGAACCATCAGCTTAAGGCAAAAGGGGATTCATTGGCCTCTTGCACTATTCTTTTTTTCTTTTTTTTAAAGATTTAATTTATTTATTTGAGAATGAGAAGAGAGCAAGAGAGCGAGAGCACATGACTGGGGGCTTGGGGGTAAAGGGAGAAGGAGAAGACTCCCTGCTCACCAGGGAGTCTGATGGGGTGCTTGACCCCGGGACCCTGGGATCATGACTTGAGCCGAAGGCAGACGCTTAACTGACTGAGCCACCCGGGCGCCCCCCGTTCACTATTCTTTCACAGAGAACTGAACTTCAAAGAAAACATCTTACTCAAAATTCAGTAATATCTAGGCATTTACTTAGGTAAAGAAAGTTAAGTATTTGCTATGTGTAAGTCTCTCATGTTACCTCATTGGATTCTTAAAACGATCCTAGATATGAGCAGATATTATATCTAAAAATGAAGAAACAAAGACCTAAGCAATTAAATGTTAAAGCCAGCACGTGAAACCACATCTGACTCCCAAAGGTTTTGAAGAAAAATTAAAATTGGTAAAAAGATGTAACTTTGAGTTAGAATGCCATAACATGCCAGTTGTGCAGTAGATCTTAATGTCAGAAGCTTTTGTTTCCATGCAGCAGAGGTTTTCACCACTGAACGCTACCCTTTTGGACTTTGGTCATTGCTCTCAGCATCTGCATCTCAAGGTGTTTAGTGTGGATTTTTCCCTAGTTTCGTAACTTGGTCTTCCTGTTTCCAAAACAATGCCCACTGTATATCTGGCACTTGGAATCTTTAACCTGTCTGCCCAGTCACCTAGAATAGATGGTGAGAGTGTGTACATTTTAACCCACCTCCTAAGCAGCAGGTTGCTCACATGATCTTTTCACTCATTTTTATCTTTTTTCTGACTCATTAGTACATATCTAACTTTCCTACTTCCTCAGTTCTTTTTTTTTTTTTTTTAAGATTTTTTTATTTATTTGACAGAGAGAGAGACAGATCACAAGTAGGCAGAGAGGTAGGCAGAGAGAGAGAGGGAAGCAGGCTCCCTGCCAAGCAGAGAGCCTGATGCGGGGCTCAATCCCAGAACCCCAGGATCATGACCTGAGCCGAAGGCAGAGGCTTAACCCACTGAGCCACCCAGGCACCCCTACTTGCTCAGTTCTTGATCTAGACATTTAGATCCTCTAATTAAAACAAATAGGGTCTTGGGGCACCTGGGTGGCTCAGTTAAGCATCTGCCTTCTGCTCAGGTCGTGATCCCAGGGTCCTGGGATCCAGTCCCAAGTTGGGCTTCCTGCTGAGCAGGGAGCCTGCTTCTCCCTCTCCCTCTGCCTGCTGCTCTGCTTGCTGGTCTGCTTGTGCTCGCACTCGCACTCTCTCTGTGTCAAATAAATAAAATCTTCAAAAAAATAAATGGGGTCTTTTACCTCCTTCCATATGAATATCAGTGCTATTTTGCATTTAAGGTAAGACATTTTTTAAGGGTTCACTGAGATTGAGCCAGTACTTAATTTTTTTTTCTGTTCAATAGTTGATGTCTTATGGCTTACCACTGACTTTGAACTTCTTTTTTTTTTTTTTTTAAGATTTTATTTATTTATTTGACAGAGGGAGATCACAAGCAGGCAGAGAGGCAGGCAGAGAGAGAGCAGAAAGCAGGCTCCCCTTGGAGCAGAGAGCCCGATGTGGGGCTCGATCCCAGGACTCTGGGATCATGACCTGAGCTGAAGGCAGAGGCTTTAACCCACTGAGCCACCCAGGCGCCCCTGACTTTGAACTTCTAAATGAACACTTAAGCCGTATACTTGGAAATCTTTTTACCAACATTCTGAGGTTTTATATTAGAGTCCAGAATGAGAATGAAGGGATAATTTCCTTCTAACTTGGTGCGTAGAGAAGTTAAAAGGGAATGGTTGGGAAAATAAAATAGACAAGAACTGATTTTTTGTGTCTGTTGTTTTATGCTTAAATATGTCATGTTTGTATACTGTTATACTAGGTGACATAAAATACAACAATGACCCTGTTAAAGAAAAATTATTCTGACACTTGTTAAAATAAGAAGACTTTATTCAGTATTTTTGCATTAGGGGAGAGAGCTAGATCTCGGCTCCAAATAAGGTAAAAACAGCTGGGGATGGGGCACCTGGGTGGCTCAGTGGGTTAAAGCCTCTGCCTTCGGCTCAGGTCATGATCCCAGGGTCCTGGGATCGAGCCCCACATCGGGCTCTCTGCTCAGCAGGGAGACTGCTTCCTCCTCCCTCTCTTTCTGCTTGCCTCTCTGCCTACTTGTGATCTCTGTCTGTCAAATAAATAGATAAAAATCTTTAAAAAAAAAAAAAAACAGCTGGGGAGCTATAGCCATCAAGCAGAGTGAGGGGGTCAGTGATAGAAAATTACCAAGAGGACACATCAGGGGTAGAGGGATTCTTGCTAAACAGCTCTAACAGGATTCTTGTTAAAGGCAGATTGAGGACTTATACTTCAAAGGTGGGGGATAAGGAGCTTGATCAGATATCAGAAGTGGGGGAATTCTCACTAGACTGAAAACAGGATTCTTGGTACGACTGGGTTAGGCAGGTCCTAGATAGGATGGAGACAAGATCAAGGCCTAGCTGAGGAGAGAGCTCAGAGGAGCCTAACATTTGGTCAAGGAGAGACTTTGATACTTCCATGTGTGTTATGTAATTACCTCAATAAATTTTCAAGCAGTTATTCTTTAGAGTTGATAGAGTTTTAAAAATGAAATTGTTGGGAGGT
This sequence comes from Martes martes, assembly GCF_963455335.1. NCBI lineage: Eukaryota > Metazoa > Chordata > Mammalia > Carnivora > Mustelidae > Martes > Martes martes. Next base: position 96,542,905 of record NC_137891.1, on the reverse strand, counting down.
CCTTTCTGTTTGCTAGATGGAATGCTGCCCAATTCATGAATCATTTAATAAAGCCAATTAAATCTTCCATGAATGAATGAGTGAATGAAATTGTTCTACTTAAGACAAACTTGCCTGCTTTCCCTACCTATTGTCTATATCTGACAAACTTAAAATTGGTTGCTATAGAGAAAACGGTTTCTAAGAACTACTTTAAAATGGCTTTTTTTTTTTAAAGATTTTATTTATTTATTTGACAGAGATCACAAGTAGGCAGAGAGGCAGGTAGAGAGACAGAGTGGGGGAAGCAGGCTCCCTGCTGAGCAGAGAGCCCGATGTGGGGCTCGATCCCAGGACCCTGGGATCATGACCTGAGCTGAAGGCAGAGGCTTAACCCTCTGAGCCACCCAGCCGCCCCTAAATAAAATCTTAAAAAAAAAAAAATTTTTTTTGTGCTTTTAAGCTGTTCCCTTACTGATAATGATAAACTGTATATAGCTAAATTTTTATTTCTAAGTACATTCTGAGTCTTTATAGTGTCTCTAGTTCTAAACTAGGAAAATAATATTTATTTGAAATTTTAAAAAACAGCTAACAGTAAATTTTATTTAGTGAAACCAATATTCCATTTGGTCTAGAGATCACTGAGAATATATTTTTTTCCTAGAATTACAGCCCCAAATTAAATTCTCACTAGCCTCTGAGAACCCTCAGCCAGGAGGGAGTTTGTTTATTTGATAAAGGCACTGAAACTGGAATTCTGCAGCTTTGATACTATCAAATATACATGTTAACAGCTTGGAAGCTGCCTATTAAATTATTGCCCCAGACAGTTTATTGTTGATATACTGAAAGCTTTAGAATCAGATGAAGAATTGAACCACATTGAGGCAATGTATTTTTTTTTTTAAAGATTTTATTTATTTATTTGACAGAGATCACATGTAGGCAGAGAAGCAGGCAGAGAGAGAGGAGGAAGCAGGCTCCTCGCGGAGCAGAGAGCCCGACGAGGGGCTCGATCCCAGGACCCTGGGATCATGACCTGAGCTGAAGGCAGAGGCTTTAACCCACTGAGCCTCCCAGGCATCCCGAGGCAAAATGTATGTTTAAAAAAATTTTTTTTCTTGTCAAAATAATATTGAGGGGTGGCCAGTGGGCACCTGGATGGCTCAGTCAGTTAAACATCTGCCTTTGGCTCAGGTCATAATCCCAGGGTCCTGGGATCGATCTTCCCATTGGGCTCCTTGCTCAGTGGGGAGTTGTTTCTCCCTCTGCATCACACTCCCCTCTCCCCACTCCTGCTCTCACACTCTCTCACTTTTTCAAATAAATCTTTAAAAAAAAAAAAAGGTACCATGCTAGGTGGAGGGAGGGAAGAGTAGGCAGAGCACAGTGAATTTTTAAGATGATGAAAATACTCTCTATGATGCTATAATGGTAGATACATGTCATACATTTGTCCAGATCCATAGAATGTAAAACACAAAGAATGAACCCTAATATAAACCCTGGGCCTTGGATGATAATGATGTATCAGCGTAAGTTCATGAACTAACAAACTACCCTGGTGGGGATGTTAATAACGGAGGACGCTCCTGCTCTCTCGTTCACTTACTCTCTTTCTCAAATAAATAAAGAAAATCTTAAAAAAAAAAAAAAAAGCCTGAAAAGCACAACATCTAAATATCTTCAAACAGGAAAAAAAAAACCGTCTTAGGAAATAGCATTGAATTCCATAGAAACAGAACTTACTCTCTTAAGTGGATAAGAATAAGGTAAATCTCTTTCAGGAGGAGAAATGTAGTTATTAATCCTTGAATACTTCTGGAATGATGTAGAATAAAAGTAAGAAAAATAAACATTTATAAAAGTACAATTGGTTACTATTCTTTTAAGTAAACTTTGGAAGATGTGTTACTACTTTAAAGGGAAGTGAAGCAGAGACATTTTGGAGAATTTTTGGTCAGTAAAAAGTTCGCTGATGTTTATAGTTTTTGAAAAAGACTAATGATGGGGAATATAAGGTGACCAGGATCCAAAGAATTTCTAGAAAAGAGAAAGTGTTTCTTAATAATTTGAAGAGTTTGTTCAGTTTAGTAATTTGAAGCAGCAATTATCTGGCTAGGACCAGTTAACAATAGCTGACATTTATTGTGCCTATTTTTTTTTAAGGTTTTATTTTTAAGTAATCTCTACACCTGACTTAGGTCTTAAACCCACAACCCCGAAATCAAGAGTTGCATGCTCCACCAACTGAGCCAGCCAGATGCCCCTATATTTTAAATATTCTGCTGACAACTAATATTATTATCTTTTTTAATTTCATAACAATTGAAAGTAGATACTATCCCGCTTTAGGGCAAGGATATGATTTAAAGACATTAAGTGACTGACTTTCAAATCCAGGTCTGTCTCCAGCTCCAGAGCCTGTATCTTTCCAGTTTACCATAGTATCCCATAGTGATCTGAAAAGCTAAAAAGACTTCCATAGTATCCTGTTATTCAGAAGAATTTTTGTAAACATTTAGTAATTGACTTCTATGTGCTCTTTACTTTGTTGGACTTTGTATAGTATAGAAAAGGAAAGCAAGGCAGTTTTCAAAGAAAACTTTAGTTTTGGGGGACAGAATAGTATCTATAGAACTAATTATCATAGCAATTATATTTTGGGTTTTATAATAAATGTTCAAACAAAGTATGGTATAGTATGGTAGAGGACTCTTGAAATTTTAAGTACTTAGAGTACTTCTTGGAAAGAAACAGAAGAACCCAATCTTTAAAGATAGGAAGGGTTTAGACGGGCAAACATAAGTGGAGAAGCAAAACTTTCAAGAACAGTGTAAGTCAATCCCAGAAGCAAAGTCTTTAATACACACAGTAGTCTAATGAGGGAGGTCAAGATTTTGGTGGACACCAGAGAAACAAGCTGGCAGAGATTTGGCTCCTGCAAAGTCTTTAATACACACAGTAGTCTAATGAGGGCGGTCAAGATTTTGGTAGACACCAGAGAAACAAGCTGGCAGAGATTTGGCTCCTGAAGTATTCAGTTTGGGCCGTATAAACGGGCCTGGGCCTTCCTGGTAATAGAATGGGGCTATTATCTAGGGGAAAATTTCTTCCTTGCCTGTACAGAATTATCCACTAACATTCAAACAGCTGCAGTTGTTAAATACTCTAGTCCTGTTTTAATGTGATTGTCAAGAAAATCATTTTTAAATCAGTTATGAAGATGTACTGTTGAAATATGTGGATCTGTTATTAAAAGATTATTTAATAAGCTAAAAACCCAAGTTTTATAAATTTTCTAAGTGTCTTTTAATATATTTTCTAAAGCTTCTTACTATAGTATTTGAAAATTAACAAAATTAGCAGTTCTGGGGAACAATAAGATACATTAATCGGTTTGATGTTTAAACTTTCAGTACAGGTATTACTAATGTAATAATGAAATTTTGAATCTTGCAAGAATTAGATAATTTTCTTTATTTCCCCCTTTTGGAGAGGTGAAAAGAAGAATGGGAGGAAAACTTATCTCTAGGAAAATCTAGGAAAACTTACCTCTGTTACTTACAGAGTCTAAATTCTCCCTTTTTAGGTTAGAAATATAGTACACTGGATTCTGTGAAATTAACATTATTGCAGTATTTAAGTATATGAAGGGATGGAATTGTGTATGAGACTTGAATTATTCTCCCTTCAAAATATATGTGCAGGCACCTGGCTGGCTCAGTCTGTGGAGCGTGTGACTCTTGACTTCAGGTCATCATCTTGGGGTTGTGAGACTGAGCCTGCTTAAGAATCTCTTTCCCTTTCCCTCTGCCCCTGCCCCACTCTAAAAACATAAATAAAAATAAATATTTTTTAAAAACTTAAAAAAAAGTGTACATGGAGGAGCTCCTGGTTGGCTCAGTTGGTGGATTGTGTGACTACTGATCTTCAGGTTGTAGGTTTGAGCCCCCCACTGGGTGTAGAAATTAGTTAAAATATTGTACAAAATAAATAAAATATATGCGGAGTTATATCCTTCACTGCAGATGACTGCTACGTGCAGTGAAACTATTACTTTATGGAACAGGAATTTATTTTAAAAGCCTTGTTTTTCGTTTGTTTTTTAAAGCAGCAGTTAAGTTTTTGTTCCACCAGAACCTCCATAGCAGTGATTCTCTGCTAGGCTGGGGATGACATGCCTCCCCTCTATAGGATATATGCTTTTTAAAAAAAAATCAAATTTATTTGAGAGAGAGCGAGCGAGTGGGAGAGCACAAGCAGAGGGAGAGGGAGAAGCAGGTTCCCTACTAAGCAGAGAGCCTGATGCAGGGCTCGATCCCGGGATCCTGGAATCTTGACCTGAGCCGAAGGCAGATGCTTAACTAGCTGAGGCACCCAGGCGCCCCGATATACCTGCTTTCAAATTTTCTTTCCCTACCCCAGTCTTACGAATGATTGATTAAAGCACTGTTTTTAAAAGTGTCATCCCTTGGGACACCTGGGTGGCTCAGTAGGTTAAAGCCTCTGCCTTCAGCTCAGGTCATGATCCCAGGATCCTGGAATCGAGCCCCACATCGGGCTCTCTGCTCTGCAGGGAGCCTGCTTCCTCCTCTCTCTCTGCCTGCCTCTCTGCCTACTTGTGACTCTGTCAAATAAATAATAAAATAAAAATATAAAAAAAAAAATAAAAGTGTCATCCCTCATTTGCATTGCCCCCCAAAATATTTTTGCGATCTCTAACTACTTAGCCATTTCACTTTCCCTTTTTACTTCTGCCACTGATTTGGTTTACCTCTACCAAATTTCATCTTGTTTTTATTTATTTATTTATTTGAAAGAGAATGAGTGATCACAAGCAGTGGGGAGGGGTAGAGGGAGAAGCAGACTCCCTGTTGAGCAGGGAGCCCAAAGTGGGACTCTGTCCCAGGACCCTGGGATCATGACCTAACCTGAAGGCAGGTGCTTAACCGACTGAGCCAGCCAGGTGCCCTTCATCTCATGAGTTTTGACCAAGTTTTGAAGCTAGATAATACTGATTTTTTTTAGAAATTTTATTTATTTATTTGAGAGAGAGAATGAGGAAGAGAGAGAGCATGAGAAGAGGGAGGGTCAGAGAGAGAAACAAGACTCCCTGCCAAGCAGGGAGCCTGATGCGGGACTCAATCCCGGGACTCAGGATCATGACCTGAGCCAAAAGGCAGTCATTTAGCCAACTGAGCTACCCAGATGCCCTAGATAATACTGACTTTTAGAGTTATTTTTTATCGTTGTATTTATCCCTCCTAATTTTATTTCAACTACAGCTTTCATAAGCAAGGCTCTGACTCATTTCCTGATTTAAAAAAAAAAAATTCTAAAAGGACTAGGCTAAATCCATGTGATACCATGCTAAAGACAATCCTTCTGGATTTTAATACCTGTTACTACTGCATAGTACAGTTGATTGTCCATTTGCAGGTCCACCTCTGCATAGGTATGTGACCTTGGACAAGGCACTTAAATTCTGAACCTGTTCCTTTTATAGTGGGGATAAGTGTCTCTTGCCTGCCTTCTTAAACAAGCTGTTTTAAGATCAGAAGAGAAGCTGGTTATGAAAGAGGTTTGTAAACAATAAAATAGTAGTCATTCATTTACATTCCTAGCATGTGCCAGGTCTCAGTTCTGGATAATACAGCAAGGAACAAACATAATGAGTTCTTACGTTCTGTGCCAGGGCTTAGCCAATCTGATCCACTGCATGTTTTTATATAGACTACATGCTAATGTTTTCTGAATGGTTAGGGGGAAAAATCAGAAGAAGAATATTTCATGACATCGGAAAATTACATGAAATATAAATTAGAGTATCCAAAATAATGTTTTAATTAGCTCAGTGGAGGTGGAGGTACCTGGGTGGCTCAGTCTGTTAAGCATCTGATCATGATCCTGGGGTCCTGATACGGAGCCCAGGGTCCACCTTCCTGCTTGGCGGGGAGTCTGCTTCTCCCTCTACCACTCCCCCTACGTGTGCTCTCTTACTCATTCTCTCTCTCTCTCTATCAAATAAATACATAAAATCTTTTAAAAAATAATTAGCAGGTCACCTGGGTGTCTTGGTTGGTTGGGTGTCTGCCTTCAGCTTGGGTTCTGATCTCCGAGTCCTAGGATCAGCAGGCCTGCTCTTTTGGCGGCGGGGGAGGGGGGGGTCTGCTTCTCCTTCACCCTCTGCCTGCTGCTCCCCTTGCTTATACTCGATCTCTCTCTCAAATGAATAAATAAATTTTCTTAAAAATTAGCTCAGTGGCAATAATCCTTTACAACTTATACATTTATTAAATCAAATCTTACACTTTAAATATCTTATAACTTTATTTCCCAATAGTACCTCAGTTAAAAATGAATAAAACTTATTGGAACATACTGTGCTCATTTGTTTACAGTTGGGACCAAGACCATGTGCCCCACGTGGCCCTAAAATGTTGACTGTCTGGCCTTTTACATTAGTAGTTTGCTGGCAGTTTACATTAGCAGTTTGCTCTGTGTTCTTGGAATGCTTTTGGGGGTTTTGAGAAAGAAACATTCAGATAGTTCTTTTTTTTTTTTTTTCCCTAGAGAGAGGGAGGGGGAAGGGAGGCAGAGAGAAAAGAGAGAGTCTTAAGCAGGCTCCACACCCAGCACAGAGCCCTACACGGGCCTTGATCTCACAGCCCTAAGATCATGACCTGAGCTGAGATCCAGAGTTAGACGCTTAACTGACTGAGCCCACCAGGTGTCCTTGTAGTGGTAGCAAGTTCCTTGAAGAACAAGAAGGTAAATGGGCTACAGTTGTGAAGGGTGCAGAAAGTATCGTGGCTAATTTGTATATAGGAGTCAGGAAATCAGAAGGTGACTTTTTTTTTTTAAGATTCTGTTTATTTATTTGAGAGACAGACACGGAGAGAGAGAGGAAACACAAGCAGGGGGAGTCGGAGAGGGAGAAGCAGGGTTCGGCTAAGCAGGGAGCCCAGTTTGGGGCTCGATCCCAGGACTCTGGGATTATGACCTGTGCCAAAAGCAGACACTTAACCCCTGAGCCACCCAGGCACCCCAGAAGGTGACATTTGAACAGAGATTTGAATGAAGAGTGATGCTCTGACAGAAGAGTATTTCTGGCAAAAGGCACAAGAAATGTAATCACCCTGAGGCAGTAGTGTAGCTAGCTGTAAGGTCTCAGAGCTGGACAGTAGATGGGGTGAGGGAACCAAATATTGAAGGGCCTTGGAGACCATGGAGCAGATTTTATATTTTTATAGAGAATATATAAATGTAGCATTAAGATTTCAACTACTGTTTCAAGGTATTTTTATGGTATTGTTACAGTGAGAAATCACCTTGCCACTTCAGAGTCTGTTGTCAAAGACTGGCAAATTCTAAGACTTACCTGATACTAAGTAGCCCACCTTTTTAATTTAATTTTATTTTTTTTTAGATTTATTTATTTATTTATTTGACAGAGAGAGATCACAAGTAGGCAGAGAGGCAGGCAGAGAGAGGGAGAGGGGAGCAGGCTCTCTGCTGAGCAGAGAGTCCGATGCGGGACTCGATCCCAGGACCCTGAGATCATGACCCGAGCCGAAGGCAGCAGCCCAACCCACTGAGCCACCCAGGCGCCCCTAGCCCACCTTTTTTAAATAACTCTCAGAAAATAACATGGGTATTATTGACCATGACAGTGTTTTTGGGATCCACCTTTGGCATTTAATGATGACTACATTCTTTTTAGCCATTCATTTAGAATTTCACCCTTGCTTTGCATATACGTCTCCACCTCTCACCAGCTTTCATTAAAAAATGGGGGATGTTTTCATTTCTGTAATTGGACATTTTTCCTATTCTTTTATTTTTTTTAAGATTTTACGTATTCATTTGAGAGAGACAGAACACAGGGCGGGGGTGGAGGGTGTCAGGGAGAGGCAGAGGAAGAAGGAGAAGAAGAAGAAGCAGGGAGCCTGGCATGGGGCTGGATCCCAGGATTTGGAGATCATGACCTGAGCCAAAGGCGGACACCCAGGTGCCCCCATTTTTCCTATTCTTGATATTCTCAGATTTATGGGGATCGCTTACTTTTTTTTCCAGCACTTTAATTATAATTCTTCAGCACTTAAGCCTGAATTCAGATACTACTACTTGATATTCCTCCTTCTCTGACTTTTGTGCACTTTGTGTTTTTTTTTTCTTTAGAAAATGGAAGCAAGCTTTTAGTTTACCTTTCTCTTTCAACATAATCCCTTCATTTTACCAATTAACCATCCTGTACTTTCTATCTTTACGCACTGTGCAGCTAGGAAGTGAATAAGGCTAAGCTCCTGATCAAAAAGCCTATGCAAAATATGACTTTGAAAAGCCTTCCTTGTTGCTTTCAGCATTTTACCAGCCTCATGTTATCCTGTCCTTCAGCTTCCTTGACCTATAGCTTCCTTGACCCATTGCTTTCAGTTTTGATGTCACTCCAAAGCCTTTATCTTGTTTATGTCCTCTTTCATCTTTTTTTTTTTTTAAAGACTTTATCTCATACCCAGCGTGGGGTTCGAATTCACAACCCCAAGATAAAGAGTCTCATGCTCTACTGACTGAGCCAGTCAGGTGCTCCTCTTTCATCTTTAAAAAAATAAATTTATTGGATGGGAGATGTTGGCATGCTCCTCTTTGGATTTTTAAAAATTTAAAAATTATCTTTAATGTACAAGTAATGAAGTAATGGGTGAAATAGATAAAGGGGAGTAAGAAGTACTAACTTCCAGGAAAAAAGTTCTCTTAATCATACAAGTAATTTATATTCCTTGTACAGCTTTTTGAATATGGAGATAAGCCCAAAAAGAAAAGAAAAATATCTTGTAATACCAGAGGAAGTCCTAATTAAAATTAGTAGCTACAGTTGTAGGTGAATATATTTACTCTTAATAAAACAGGAATACATCATTGTGTGAACCTTTTTCACTCAACAGCAGATGATAAACATCAACCTGTGTTAACAGAACACTTCTCAGACTTTTTTGCTCCCGGGACCCCTTTGCACTCTTAGGAATCAAGTTTTTATTTATGTAGCTTATATCTATTTACTAAATATCAAAACTTAAGAGATTTTTAAAGCATTAATTCATTTAAAAACATAATTATTACATGTTAATATAAATGATTGGTATTTTGTTCTGGGGAAAAAAAACTATTTTCCAAAACAAAACAAAAATTAGTGGGAAAGGTAGAACTATTTTACATTTTGCAAATCTTTTAAATATCTACATTCAGTTTTTTGTATGGTGTTGTCTTAGTTTATACATATTGTTTCCTCTGACTGGAATGCCCTCCTTGATATTACTCATCCTTCAGTCCAGCTCATACGTCCCTGTATTTAAAGGCTACCCCACCCCTCCTTACATGCATTAGAGTTGATTACATCTTCTTGGTGCCTCACTGTGGCCTTTAATACTTGCTGTGTTATGTGTCAGGTTCTTGAACTACACACACTTCAATTTTCTTGACAGAAGGGAGTTTCACAACTATGTGAGGGTTATGGGGAAAGCACCTGGACAGAAGTGGGATAGACCACAGCCACTCAGCAGATTTGCCACAAATAGACTAAAAAATAGTTTGCTGTCAAAGTAGGTTTACTAATTTCTTAAATGAGTGATTGACAGCAACAGTTGATGAGGACAGAAATATGATTAACTGCACAGGCCAATGCAAATATACACAGTTGGCAATCCATATGGGAACTGTTAGTCCTGTGTAGTGTAATTTTCATGAGTCGAGCAGCATTTCTTATTTCCTAATTAGAGCTGCTCTTTTTATTGTTAATGTAAGAGCTTTATGGAGTATTTCTTCTTAATCTCCATCAGTTTTCATCCCAGAAAAATAATACATTATCTGTAATTACCCTGTCATGACAGGGTTCTCAAATTTTATGTACATAGAATATTTTAAGGTGTGTGGTGCGGATTCCTTACCTCTGCTTCCACACACATACGGGTTTTGTTTTCTTAGTCTTAAAAAATCAGGTAGAGTTTTATAGCTCAAAGAAATTTTGCAGATATTCTCATCTCTTTTAGGAGTTGGATTATAATGAGGAAATTCAGGACCAAAAAAAGGTTAGTTAGATTGTAGTGTTTCTAGAATCACAAATCCAGTTAGTTAATGGACTGACACAGCTAGTAATTAGAATCCAGGTTTCTGGTCTGCCTTGTTCCACAATCAGTAGATCTTTTTTGATGAAGAAATAAGTTTGTCCATGGGACAGCTTTTCTTTTATTCTTAGAATAAGAGTGTAGTCATATAAGATCTCTTCTGTATAAACCTAAAGTTGTAAAGTGTTTTTTGTCTTTTTCTTATTTTCTTCTCAGTTCCCAGCCTTATTTTCAAGACTCCTGAAATTCTTTTTCCTGCTTAAGAATGGTTTGACTTTGATGGTAGCCTTAATTTGATTGGGTCAGCAAAAAATTTAAATTGTGTGAAGGAGGGGCACCTGGGTGGTTCAGTCATTAAGCAGCTGCCTTTGGCTCAGGTCATGATCCCAGGGTCCTGGAATCGAGCTCCACATTGAGCTCCCTGCTCCACGGGGAGCCTGCTTCTCTCTCTCCCCCTGCTTGTGTTCCCTCTCTGGCTGTGTCTCTCTCTGTCAAATAAATAAATAAAATCTTTAAAAAATAATAAATTGTTTGAAGAAAATTAAGAGGTCAGCAGAGGATGCCTATTTGGAAAGTAGGGCTTAGTTTATTAGTAGATGTATCATGTTCCTCTTTGCCTCTCATCAGTGGATTGAATCATCCTCATACTCATTATCACATCAAAAATTAGGGAATTTTCATCATTTTTTCTGTCATAGTGTGTTAGAATTATACTGTGAGACTCATTTGAGGTCAGTCCTATTATTGCTAACATCATAATTATATATTTATAATGCCAAATGATACTCCAGATTATTTTTTCTTTTAAATGGGTTTGTACATTCTTTGTATTTCACATTTGACTTGATGAGAGCTAAGAGATTAAATTATATGGCAGATTGAGCACATGGTTTCACCTCATGGTTTATGCCAAACCTTATTAGAATGGAAAGAGTGGGGAAAAATTGAATGAGAGGAGAAATGAACTAGTAACTTTTAAAAAGTGGGAGTGCCATCATTGAACCAAAACTTTTTAGCAGTTCTTCATAGAAAGAAAGCAGAGGTAAATTCATAGTGGTGAGAAGTAAGATGAGAAGAAATTATAACCCAAAGCACATTAAAGAAAACTGTTTTGGAAGTAGGAGTCATTTGGAGGAACTTTATTTTAAAAAATCTTTTTTTTTTTTTTTTTTTTAAGATTATTTATTTATTTATTTATTTGACAGAGGGAGAGACAGCGGGAGAGGAATAGAAGTAGGGGGAGTGGAGAGGGAGAAGCAGGCTTCCCCTCAGAAGAGGAAGCCTGATGCAGGGCTCAGTCCCAGGACACTGTGATCATGACCTGAGCCAAAGGCAGATGCTTAACATCTGAGCCACACAGGCGCCCCATGGAGAAACTTTATTTTAGGAGCAAGAAAGAAAAGACTCAAAAGAATCTTAGTGTAGATTGATTGGGGGAACTTTTCTGTAAGCGAACTGTACCACTTGGCTCCTCTTTTCTCCCCCATTTGGCCTAAACTGCAGACAGAAATCCATTTGTCCTCAGAATATAGCATGAGAATGAGCATTGAGAGCAGAGAGGCAGGGCAGTACTTCAGGTAGCCTCTGGCCCTTATGAGGCACCGTCAGAAATTAATCTGCTCATACCCACTGTTCATACCCAGCAGCAAGTCTACTTTTTCCCTCCCCTATAATCACTGGAGACAAACTGCAGGTAAACAGAACAGATAAGCTAAATTAAATTCAAGGAGAAACACCAAACATTTCTGGAAAACCAGTACTATGAAAGAAAATCACCAAACTCAAACAAAAAGCAGATCTAAATTCTTAGGAGACAGTCCATAGAACAAGACTTTAAAGTCAGTATAGTTTTAAAAAAAAGTATAGTTAATACCCTCAAGGAGACTCAAGAGATTATTGCACACACAAAAATAAAAGTTGTGGAAATTTAAAATAGGACAGTTAAAATAATTATCTGAACAGCAAAGTAGACTTAACTGAAGAACATTTTAGTGAATTGAAAAATGGAGCTCTGAGGCCTTCTCCCCAAATAAAGTATAAAATAACAATAGAAGATAAAAATCCAGGAGAAAAAAAATGAGATATGCAGATTAGATTCTATGATTTCAACATCCATCTCTAATAGGAGATCCAGAAAAGTAGAATGGCAATAGGGAGCAGGAGAGGGAGTTAGAAGGAAGAACGGAAGAAATTTTGTCTGTAGTATTCTTTAGGACCTTTAATGGTGTTTAATAGTTTAGGTGATGTCATTTTGTCTTATTTTTAAAATTAGGGGATACTGCTTGCATTGTTGCATCATTATTAGGTACGCTGTAGAATTTTGGTAGATAATCCTTTTTCAAGTTAAAGAAGTTTATTCCTACCCCAAATTAGTAGTTCTGTGGTTTTATGATATTTAAGTGTTGAATTTTGTCTTTTTTTCCCAGCATGAGTTAAGAGAATCACAAGGGTTTGCTCCTTTATACTGATTTATTAGTATTGAACCATTCTGCATGGCTATAAACACCATAAACACAATTTGGTATCCTACCAGTTTACTAATTTATTTAGTTTTGTTTAAATGTTTATGAGAATAGGATCATAGATTTCTCTTTTTGTGACTGTGGTATATTTGGGGGAAAGTTTTAAATTAGCAATAATTGTGTTCGGATAAACCTCGTTGGCTTTGATACTGCCAACTGCACAAAGCTATAACTGTAGTATATTTTGACCAAAAACTGATTATTCAGCTTTTTAAAGAAAAATAAAACTTAATCAAAGCAGCGTGGATATCCCCAAATCAGGACTAAGCTATATTGATGCTAAAAGTTTTGGGATATTTTGCGAAAAAAAAATTTTTTTTTGCTCCTAAGCAGTAAAGGTTTAAATAGGAAGTGTTATTTCAAGGAATGTGATGAAATTTTTGTAATCTGTTATATTCTTTTATATATTAGTCTCATTTTATTTCTCTTTAGGTGCGCATAGCTGCTAAATTCATCACTCATGCACCCCCAGGGGAATTTAATGAAGTGTTCAATGGTGAGTAAATATTAGTATATTTTAAACTCTCCTTAATTACATATAAGTTATCTCGTTTAATCCTTACAGCACATTATAGCTATAGCTAAGGAAGTCAAGATTCAAATAGGTGAAAGTAACTTATCCATTGTCACCTAGCTAGTCAAGTGTCAGAGCAAGGATTCTCACCCAGGTCTGAGTCAAAAGCAAATTCTTAACCCATAAATTAGGTTACCTATCTTATGTGAGAAAAGATCTAAAGTAGTTTAATACTGATTAAGTAGAGAAGCAATATTAAATTGTTTTCATAGTCTTATATCATTATAAATCATAGCTTAAGTTTCTTCAGTGCTTTCACTCAAGACATGCCCGTAATTCATACAGGACACTTTCTAAAACCATTGGGGCTGAACTGATTGCGTCTGGGTGGCTTGTCACATACACAGCTTCTAGCGTTACTGTCCTGTTAGGATTTCTCATTCATTAGATCTGAGGTAGAATTGGGTAATCTGTTTTATCAGGTTCTCCTAGGTGATTCTGAGTCACAGCCAGTTTGGGAACCACTTTTCCAATACATTTATAACCTTCTGTGCTACTCACTGTCTTAACATAATATAGAATGAAAAATGTAGATGAGGCATCTCAAACTTCATGATAAAATCGATCATTATAATCCCATTTTAAGTTGTTAAATTCATCGTAAAGTTCTTTGTGCATCTTGGCTCATTTGCGCAAGCATGTATTTTGAAATTGAAGTTTTACGTTAGACAGCTACTAACTTAAAAGGAACTATATGATGATATTTATCTGTACTTGGCCCAGAGCCCTATACATCATAGAACAATCAGTAATCTCCACCGATAAAAATTCATGATGTAGATAAAGAGTAACCAGGAGAACATGTAAACATTTACTATAAGGAGTAAATAATACAATAGAAATAAATCCAAACATTCTTCCTTATAGACTTGTTTGTGGATTTTGAACACTAATAGCAAAAGAAACTAATGCAGCCTTGTTTTCTCTGGTCTTTTTTCCATATTGACCAGATATAAATTTTCAACAACTGAGCTTTTAGGAAGTTTTCCTACGACTTGAGCTTTATCCAGCTGATTAGCTCTGATAAATTCTTGTTTTAACAAGTTAATAGCCTTTGTAGTTAGAAGTCCCTTGTTTTATTTCTGACAACTGAATGTACTTTACAGGACTATCATGAGAATAATTGATATGGAAGCATTAGATTAAGAATTGGCAAGCTATTAAAAAAAAAGTTGGCAAGCTACTTGTGGCATGAGGGCTGGTTTTTATTGGCATGCTACACGTTGGCCTCTGCCAGCCTCTTTCCGAAGCCCTAAGAGTCAGTGGCCTTTGGCTTATAGTCTTCTCTATTAGAGTTAATGCTTGATAGTTTCTTATATAACAAGGACTCTCCTCTCCCAAAAGAAGAGTGACTAGACTCTTCACACACACAGCCTTTTTTTTTTTTGACACACAGTTTTTTAAAAGGATATAGTCCCCTACATTAGATCCTTCATAGAAAAATATATTCAGCGATTTCACTGCCACTGATTGAATTTTGCCCAGCTTTCTTGGTCTGATGTTACAGAAAAACCTCCAGTTCTTAATCTCATTTTAAAGGATTCTTTAGATACAAAATTAATAGTCCTAACTATAACTTTCTTTAAACCATGTTTTTCATTTGCTATGAAATACTTTGAGAAGTTACTGTTGTGGTGCCTGGGTGGCTCAGTGGGTTAAGCCTCTGCCTTCGGCTCAGGTCATGATCCCAGGGTCCTGGGATCGAGCCCCGCATCGGGCTCTCTGCTCAGCAGGGAGCCTGCTTCCCTCTCTCTGCCTGCCTCTCTGCCTACTTGTGATCTCTGTCAAATAAATAAATAAAATCTTTAAAACAAAAAGTTACTGTTAGATTATTGTATCACAAATAATTACATGCAAATTTATGAACATTAGCATCTGTCACTTGCGTTTTTAGAATTTCTATGTAGCGGTGCTTGGGTGGCTCAGTTAGTTAAGCATCTGCCTTCCACTCAGTTCGTAATCCCAGGGTCCTGGGATTGAGACCCACCAGAGAGCCTGCCTCTCCCTCTCCCTCTGCCTGATGGTCCCCCTGCTTGTGCTCGCTCTGTCAAAAAAAAAAAAAAATTTTTTTTAAGATTTTATTTATTTATTTGACAGACAAAGATCACAAGTAGACAGAGAAGCAGGCAGAGAGAGAGGAGGAAGCAGGCTCCCTGCCGAGTAGAGAGCCTGATGTGGGGCGCAATCCCAGGACCCTGGGATCATGACCCGAGCCGAAGGCAGAGGCTTTAACCCACTGAGCCACCCAGGCACCCCTCAAAAATATTTTAAAAAAACAAAGAATTTCTGTGTGTACATATATCTGAAAACTAACTTTGCAAAGCCTGATTTTTAAAAAATTTTCTGAAGTTCGTCCTTTTAATTTTTAACATCCTTTTAATTTTAATTTTAACATTTTTTAAAATTTTAATTTTAACATCTTTTAATGATTTCAATTTTAACATCTTTTAATGTTTTTTCCTCAGATGTCCGGCTACTACTTAATAATGACAATCTCCTCAGGGAAGGGGCAGCACAGTAAGTATCCTACAAGATCCACTTATATATTTATTTTAATTTTAGATAAACTATGTTGATAATAAATTTGTACCCTGAAAACTAAGTTTAAAATAAAATACTTTTAATATAAAGCAGTTGGTTTTAGCAATTTTAGTTGTATTTTTTTCTTGGAGAAAACATGCCATGTTGTTTACTTCCTTTAAGCTTATTATATATGATCTTATTTTTTTTTCTTTTTAATTTTTCTTTTTGCCCAGATTTTCCCTGTTAAAGCAGAGCTTAATATGAGCTGTTAGGGTTACTTCTGTACTCCTTTTAGTTCATGTTGGATTTTTTTTTTTTTTTTTTTTTTTTATTTATTTGTCAGAGAGAGAGAGAGGGAGAGAGAGCGAGTGAGCACAGGCAGACAGAGTGGCAGGCAGAGGCAGAGGGAGAAGCAGGCTCCCTGCTGAGCAAGGAGCCTGATGTGGGACTTGATCCCAGGACGCTGGGATCATGACCTGAGCCGAAGGCAGCCGCTTAACCAACTGAGCCACCCAGGCGTCCCCATGTTGGATTTTTTTTAAACACTAGCTGTAGAAAAATTATGCTGCTATAGAGGAATATTGTTCTCAAATTGCCACAAAATAGTAGATATTCATAAAGTGCCATAATAGAGTTAACCGTAGAATAGTAGCATGGTTATTCAACCCAGACACTGATTTCCTAGCACTGTCAGGCTAATTAATCTTTCTAAAGTACTGTTTTCATTTTATTATTGTCCTCAAAAACATTATAGTGATGTGTGTTTTTGTTTTCTTAAAATCTAAACACTGTCTAGCTTTCAAGGCCCCCTGTTATCAGGCTTTATCACTACTCTCTTTTACATACAAAATTCTCTTTCAATTACTGTCTTATCTAATTGGCTGAGAGTTCCTTTGTAAAGAGGAAACCAGAAAAGGATAATGACTGGGAAGGGGTGGGGTAAAGAGGATTGGACGAGGATTTTGATGTAGAGCAACAAATAATTATCATAAATGCATTTGGTATGATATACAGTTGGATTTTAGCTATAAAAAACTGTCTTAAGAGCTGCTGCCTGGGAAACAGTCATCTTCTGCCCTGTGTCCGTGCTGCTTTTTTGGAACTCATTTTGGGACCAGATTCTCCAAACCCTAACATTTGTTCAGCATCACTATAATTGTCATCATGAATGATATTCTAATTATACATTATTTAGGCACACACCAAAGATACATTCCAGTGCTGGTGCTGGTTTCTCTTAGATGCATAGAGTGCCATAGAAAAAGGCTTTCATGATTTGCTAGTTCAACCCCTGTCTATCTCTGCCCTGTCATTGAAAGAACCTCATCTACATTTTGTCAGCAGATGGCTATCCAATCTGAATGCTTCTAATAATAAGGAATTCAGTATCTCACAAGGAAAGTTCCTTGCCTGCAATATATTGGTCTTAGTTTTATCCTTGAGAGCTACCCAAAATAAATCTACTTTGTCTTTCACATGGTAAGGTACTGCTGAAGAGGAGGTGGGAAGTGGAATGGCAAGATCCAAGATTGATTGCATCCTAAACCTATTGTCCCATTTCCAATTAGGAGTAACAGTGGAATTTAGTTCAGATGCTTTAATTGCCCTGACAATAAAACTTTGTTTTTATAAATATTCTGATTCTTATAGATTCTAGATTTTCAGAGAACATTCTTACTAAAGGAGAACTGCCTTATGCCCAAATATTTGATTTTCCACAGGGATGAAAATTTCAGGTTTTTTTTCTGTAATGAGGTGCTTCAGTCCCTTGGCCATAGTCCTTCATAGTAAGTGTTCAGTAAATGTTTGAGTAATCATCATCCTCGTCATTATTGCCTTCTATATAAAATGAAGGAGGCCTGAACAACTTTGGATTTACTCTTCCCTGGATTTCTACCTTTGCTTCTGATCTCTAGAACCATTCTCTGATAATTCCCAGCCATTCTGGACTAAGTAGGATGTTGTAGGCCATGTTAAAGAGAGGATTTTATTTTAAAGAGAGGGCAGATTATTAGTGTTTTGAGCAGAGAATGACTTGATGAGATTATATTTTAGAATAATCACTGGTTGCTATGCAGGGGGCAAAGATTGAAGCAAGATGAGTAGTTAGAACACTTAACTGCAGTAGTTCAAAGATAAATGGCAGTTTGGACTAGAGTGGTAGTAGTAAGGGTGATGGGAAGAAATCAAGATTCTGAATATGTATCAAGGTAGTAGAACCTAGGAAATTGGCTGATGGGATTGCATGTGAAATTTGGGAGAAGAAGAATCAAAGATGATCTCAAGTTTTTAGCCCACATGAATGGTAGAATGGAGATACCATTTTCTTGAGATGGGGTTAAATGTTAACAAATTTTGATGTTGGTATTTGTAATCTATAATCTTAGGATCTGTTTTAGAATTGAGTACTTATTTACTCCTCACTCCTTAAGCTTTTCTTTAAAAAAAAAAAAAATGACTGTCCATGAACATTTGATTTATATTCCTTTCTGAAGAACCACTGTGTTAAAGACTCATTTTGTAAATGGGGTTGTGTTATGAGGAAATGATTAATTAAAAAATGCAATAATAACTTAAAATGAAAGGATTGAAGATTAGCTTTAAATATCTGTTTCTTTGGTCTCTCTCTCGAAAAGTCTAGGAAGAATTTAATAGTCTGCTTAAAAACAGTGGTCTAGTAGGTGTTGTAGTAAAGTTAAACTTGGGCTAGAGAGGTGTTTAACTCTTGCCTTGCCAAGTGAATTCTGTGAGAAGACTGACACTTTGTAAATGTGCTGTGCTTTTTTACATTGCAGCTTATTACCATTTTTCTTTCACTTTACCTTTTTACTTACTTTGTAAGATGTACTAGGGAGCCACTGAAAATGCAGTTTTATGAGTGTAGCATTGGACAAGTAAACAATAACATTAGGCATGCACTTTGATTATTATATCCCCCTTTTCAGATAATCTCTAATGCCTTAAACTCTCATCTTAGACTTTACTCATGCTCAGCTCTTACTTTATCCTCTCCCCATGTCAGATGTCTTCCAGTACATGCAATTGTGGTCTCTCCTACCTGCCCTACCTCAGAGAGCCCAGAATAAAGAAGACAGCATTACTAAAATAGTGCATCAATTGAAGATTTTTTTGAATTACTAAAAGCTTCTGTCTAAATGATTAAAACTGTTGGTAATTCATGAAACTGATTTCTTAAAACTTATGAATAATCTAAGGGGGACTTCTGTTGGAGCCTAGGAGTGAAGAGGAAAAGATAATTTCAGAGTTTGGGGCACATCTGAGATCTCTGTGGAGAAGAGTTCCTTCAGAAAGCTAGAAGGCATTAGGAAAACACGAGTTGCCTAGAGGGAAAGAGCACCACAGAGTGTTTTCACATTCTCTTTCACTATTATGTGAATTACCTTTGTATTTATATGTTATTCTCCCCCCCCCTCCTTTTTTTACTTTTTAAAAAACAGTGCATTTGCCCAGTATAACATGGATCAGTTCACACCTGTGAAGATAGAAGGATATGAAGATCAGGTAATGATTGTTCATTTTGGTAGGCTGTGCCTGGGTGGTGGTAGAAATCTTAGAAACCAAAGCAAATGTCTGAGGATAAGATGCTGAATAAATTCATGTCTTAGTTTTCATAACTTTTGTAAATGTTCTACATATTAGGAAATTCTTCCTCTCTCATAATATTGGGAGTTTCTTTGACAGGAAAAGTGAGGTGCCCCTAGCAAGAATAGTGAAAATAAGAGTTAAGTTTTACACAAATTTATAGCTTTATATAATTCTCCTTGGTAAGAATAACGGTAGACATCAAATTTGACATTGTATGGGAAATTAGGCATCCCTATTCAAATAGAGGAACAAAGCAAATATATCCATCATTATTATCATTATTAACATTGTATAACAGGACTTAGCAAAGTTATTAATGTACACTTCAAAGGCAGTGTGTCACTAAATACCAAATGCTTTTTAAAAGTCTGAATCTTCCTTGAACCCACAAATGCTGAATTTCTCCTGGGAAAATAAGCATGTAAATGTATTTAAAAAGATTATTTGAAGCAAGGTTTATAATAGTGAAAAATTGGGAACAATCTGAATTCCCAACATTAAATTAAGTATCTATAGACCAAAATACCATGTAGTCATTGAAAACCAATATAAATACTGACCTGGGAATATTAATCTGGGAAGGTCTTTGTGATATATTAAGCTAGAACATAAAGGAGCCTATGTAGAATTGTGCTGGTTTATTTTTTTTAATAGGTATTTAAGTGAATGTAATATATTAGTACATTTTTTATTTTATTTATTTATTTATTTATTTAGAGAGAGCATGTGTGGGGAGGAGGAGCAGAGGGGGAGGGAGAAGCACCCTCCTGCTGAACAGGGAGCCCAACACAGGGCTCAGTCCCAGGACCATGAGATCATGACCTGAGCCGAGGGCAGATGCCTAACTGACTGAGCCACCCAGGTACCCCTCATTATCATGCTCTTTAAGAGAGCTGCCCCATTTCAGGGCACTGAATCCATGTTCCAGGAAGGGAAAAAGAGGAAATTGCAGAAGGTGCTATTGGCCTTTCTAAAAGCAACTTCCACTGATAAGTTATTGACAGAACTCCTATCACTTTGTCATTACTAGCTGGAAAGTGTCTTTTTATTAGTTGTACACACGGTCTTTTTGAAAATCTTTGCAGTCCTGTTAGTAAGGGAAAGCAGAGAATAAATATTAGATTGGAAACTAGCAAAACTCCACAGTACAGTTCACACACACACACACACACACACACTTTAATCAAGGAAATAAATGGAAAATCAAATAGATTTGAATGCCGTGTTTCTGAATTAGAAGTATAAATAATATGGGAAGCTTATCTGAATAAGAAACATAAATGATATGGAAACTTGGTTTTTCAAATAGATTTCATACAATTCCTATGAAAAATAGACCATACAGGATTATTCTAATCAAGAAAAACAAATGAAAGAAGACTAATAATGAAAGACACAAGGCAATAATCAGAAAGCACCTAAGTAACATAAAACAGAAGGGGAAAAGGAAACAATTGATAAAATTTATGAGATTAATCTAACTTTGATTTCCAATGCCAACTGTACACTTAGATTAATTCCAGGTGGAGTTTAAAGGTTAAATATTTTTTTAAACATAAAAATTTAGTAGGAAATGGAAAGGGAATCATAACTTAAGTAATGATGAAACATTTAAAAAGTTCATAAAAGGAGGCAGGCGCCTGGCTGCCTCAGTTGGTAGAACATGCAACTCTTGATCTCAGGGTTGTGATTTTCAGCCCCACATTGAATATAGAGAGCACTGAAATAAATAAAAACTTTAAAAAGTTTATAAAAGAAAGTGACCTTTGCATAATAAAAAGTTTTAAAAATAAGGTTTAAAAAGGAGTAAATGTTTCTCAAGCATAAAGAGGTTATTCAGATACCTAAGGATGATGCCAAGAGTACAGTGAATAAATAAGCAACAGACACGAACCACTTGCACATAAGTGGGAAGTAACAAAGCAAACTTAGAAAAGTGTTAGATTGCCCAGAAGTAGTAATTAAGGAAATCCAGGTTAAAATTTAATGTGAATAAACCTTTTAGTTATAAAAGTTGCAGAATTGTAATGAGAAAGATTTATGAGGGGAAGACTAAGGAAACAGTTACATTCATGGTTCCTACTATCATTATAAACAAGTTTTTTAAGGGTTAGTCTGGTAATAAGGGTAGGAATCTCAAAACTAGGAACTCTTTCCCAAGAATTTTTTTTAAGCAGAAGATTTTATTTATGGTAGAACTTATAGTAGCTTTCAATAATGGAAACTCTAAGTAGCTTAAACCTCCTTCAATTCAGAAATGATTAAGTAAGTATATTATGGTATGTCAGTTATTATGAAATTGTATGTGATTATTAAAAATGGTAAATGTGTCAAAAGACAAATGGGAAATTAGGGGAAAATAAATGAAACTCAACACACGCAAAGCGTTATCTGCCTAACAGAGAGTTCAACTAGAAAATTATTCTTTTTAAAAAATTAAATGACAATTATAATTTCTACTGCTTGTAACTTGGTACGACACCCTATATTATGTATATCAATATTAGGAATACATTTTCCCTTTGACCTAGTTGTCCCTCTTCAAAGGATTTATCTCACCTGCATGCTTGGCACATGTACATAATTTGTACATAATGAACATACAAGGACATTTGTGGCAGTATTCATAATAGCAAAAGATTGGAAACAACCCAACTACCCATTAATAGAAGACTGGTTGAATAAATTTTTGTATATCCATACAGTGGTGTAGTGTGCAACTGTAACATAAAGAAAGGAGTTCTCTGAGTACTTACCACGAAAGTTTTCCGAGATATATTAAGTTTAAAAAAAAAAAACTAAGTTTTTGTGTAGTTTTGTGTAAAAGAAAGGATTGGGGAGTTAGAATACATATTCATACTTGCTTCTATTTGTAAAAAAGAAACTCTGAAAGAATATGTCAGGGATTGGCAATTTTTTTTAAAAGATTTTACTCATTTATTTGACAGAGAGATCATAAGTAGGCAGAGCAGCAGGCAGAGAGATGGGGGGAAGCAGGCTCCCTGCCGAGCAGAGAGCCCGACACGGGCTGGATCCCAGGACCCTGAGATCATGCCCTGAGCCGAAGGCAGAGGCTTAACCCACTGAGCCACCCAGGAGCCCATGGCACACCCTTTTTTTGAAAGGGCCAGAGAGTAAATATTTTCAACTTTGCTGGACAGAGTCAATTGTGACTTCTCAACCCTGGTGTTTCAGGAAAGCAGCCATAGACGATACAAAAACAAACAAGCAGGGCTGTGTTCAGTAAAACTTTATTTACAAAAACAAGTGGCAAATGCCATGCTGAACCATGCTCTAAATTAATAGTCAGTTGCCTTGTGGAGAAGGGAAAATTTATTAGGAATTTGATGGATAGGAGTGAAAGGTGAGAAAAAGATCTCACTTTATATAATTTTTTTCATTATTGAACCAAGTAAATAGATTACCTATTTTAAATGCTAAATATAATGACTGGGAAAGTTTTATGAAATATGTAAAAAGAGAATATAAAAGTGTATCGATAAGTTATTGTTATAGCTCTGTATAAGGTATATACACTGGCAATACAGTAGACAGAAACCAAGAAATAAAGGGTAGATGGGGAGATGTGGTTTAGAGGTAGGTGACTTAACCATAAATGTAACACTTTTATAATAAAAATGTGAGAATTTAAGAAAATAAATAAAAATTAAAAAAAATAAAAAAAAATAAAAATGTGAGGAGTGCCTGGGTGGTGCAGTCGGTTGAGCGTCCAACTCTTGGTTTTAGCTCGGGTTGTGATCTCAGGGTTATGAGATCAAGCCCGTCGTTAGGCTCTGCGTGGAGTCTCCCCCTCACCCGCGCCACAGCTCTCTCTCCCTCTCTCTCTCTCTCAAATAAATAAATCTTAAGGAAAAAGAATAAAAAATGTGACTTGAGGAGCACCCGGCGGGCTCAGTCAGTAGAGCATGCTATTCTTGATCTTGGGGTCATGGGTTCAAGCCCCATGTTGGGGGTAGAATTTACTTAAAAAATGAAATGAAATTAAAAAATATTATGTGACTTGATTGAAAAATCATTATGGAAGAGAAATCTAAGTATAAATGAAAAGTTAACTGTCTTCAGAATTTTTATTTGTTTTGTAAAATTTGACAAGAACTGTCTTTTTACAGTTACTCATATTTGTAATTATTCTTTGGAAGGTCTTAATTACAGAACATGGTGACCTGGGTAATAGCAGATTTTTAGATCCAAGAAACAAAATTTCCTTTAAGTTTGATCACTTACGGAAAGAAGCAAGTGACCCCCAGCCAGAGGACGTAGATGGAGGTCTGAAGTCTTGGAGAGAATCCTGTGACAATGCTTTAAGGGCCTATGTGAAAGATCATTATTCCAACGGCTTCTGTACTGTTAAGTATCTGCCTGCTTAATATTAAAGAATGTTTTATTTCTTACATTTATCTTATCCTTTGGGGACTTTGGCCAGCCAAACATCACTTCTTTCTTCTTAGAGTCTCATCTGTATTTTATTCCCTAATTCATTTTTGAAAGAGTTTGTATAAATGGAAAATTTTATATGGAAAATTCTTTTTAAAAATCCCAGTGCATTAAAATTTTAAATTTCATTGTATCCTATTTCACCTTTGTCTTATTTATTCATTAGAAATTGCCTTATACCCATCAAAAAAAGTTTTTAACATCTTTAGACATGGGAGAAAAGTAAATTAAGATTGTCAAGGCAGCTATTGCCATATTTATGACTTTTTGGTATAGGCATTTTTATAGAAAGCTACTTCTTTCATACTTTAGATGCTTTCATTAGATTGTCAGAACTATTTGAACTATTTTTTTAATCAGATAATTTGACTTTTTTAACTACCTCTTGATATTAAAAAAACGATAAATTTGATTCTATCATAAGTTTTCCTTTGTAAATTGCAGATATGATTAAGAAAAACCTCTGTTAGAATATTTTCATATGTAATGATGATGAGTTAAATGTCAATAATAGAATATTGGTTAAGAGCTCTTAACTTGAAACCATACTAACTGGTTTGATTTCTTGTCTTGCCACTTAGCTATGTGACCTTGGGCAAATCAGTTAACATATCTGTGCCTTTTCACTAAAAAAATGGAAATAATAGTTCTTACCTCAGAGGATTGTTGTGAGAATTGAATGAGCTAATAAGACATATGAAATGCTTGGAAAATGGCACAAAGAAAGCTCTCCCTAAATGTTGGATATTGTTACTATTACATGTTTTATGTTTGTTTTTTTATTTTTTAAATAATGGAGAAAACCCATTATGGTGGATAAATGCAGTTCTGTTTTGCAACCCAGTATTGCAAAGGAAGACACAACACAGCCTCTTTTAGAAATTGACTTTGCAATCCTAAATGTATTTTCTACTTAACATTTTGTTACCTATTTAAAATTTGACATTACCTGTTCTTTCTTTGGAGCTTTTACACCAAGTAACCCTGCTGTGTCCTTTTCTTACCTTTTCTCACTTGTCTTAGCTAACAAATGAGCTACAGAAAGCCATGGAATTGTTCTGAGAGTGTCTACCGTACCCAAGTGTTTTATGTCCTCGGAGCTGTCCTGCTTAGTAATTCTTAATGTCATGTCAGTGTTTCCTATGATGTTTTCTATATACTGTTTTCCAAACCATTCCCATTGTCCTTAGGCATCTGTCTGATCCCCCACATTTTAGTAAGACTGACTTGATATCTTTTTTTTTTTTTTTTGACTTGATATCTTTTTCTCTTCTTTCCACACTCTGCAGTTTTCCCCCTTCCACTGTACTTAATCTTAGGAAGAAGGATCCTTATTCTTGATTTTATATTCTCCTATCTGATATATTTCTCTTTACCTAGAAATATTTTTATTTCTCTGCTCTCCAGGAGAGCAGACTTTTCCTCAGTCATAATAATTTCTTTTCTTTTCTTTCTTTCTTTCTTTTTTTTTTTTTTAGTCGTAATAATTTCTGTAAGTTACTTCTCTTTCTCCCTCCTGCTACTCCTCCCTCTCCTTCACTTCTTCCCTTACCTCTCTCTGCTACATAACCGCACCTGGGAGCATTCTGCTCCTACTAGTGCCACTTCTTCATTACCTATCTACTTCTCGACCCTGTGATTCTTGGCTTCAGTCTTTACAGAAACCTCTGAGGTTATTGACGGTTCCTGAATTGCCTGACTCAGTATCCTTTTCTTCATCCTTGACCTCCATATGGTATTTCACACCAAGACCAACCAGCTACTTCCAGAAATTCTCTTTTGCTTAGACTGCTCTGTCAGCACCCTCTACTCATTCTAAGTCTGTCTCTACGTCTTTTCTTCTCCTCCATCTCTGTAAATGTAGGCATTCCCCATTGCTGTATTTCTCTCTCTTGAAAACTCATAGTTATTCAGTATAGGGAAGGTAAATGTGGAAACATTTTGCAGACTGTAAGCACTATTTGGGTTTTTTTTGCTTTTCCTTCCTATTGCATTTCTGTTCACCTCTTCCACATTAAGGAAGAGTTGGGGTTTCTAACTACTAGGTGAATTTCCCAGTTTGTTAATGACGCTACCATCTTTCTGGTCATCTCAGCATGAGACGGCTTTGGCTCTTTCCCCTTTTTTGCTCTTCACTTGCAATATATTGCTAGGCTTGATTATGCTTCTGTATCCTGATACCCACTGATACTACCCTGCCTTATTGCCTAGATTAATGCTCTGGCCTCCTAACCAACTTGAGCTTTTCCTCCATTTTATCCCATATACCAATATTAATTATTCTTCCAAAACAATAGTTCTGGTTTTGTTGTTTTGGTGTCTGTCCATTGCCTGTAGAATAATGTCCAGACTTTGTACATCTACAGCTACGGGACTTAAATCTTCTATTCTGGATCACCACCATTCGTCGACCTCACACACAACTGTCTAACCGAAAAGAACTAATTGTCATTTCACTGAATAAGCCCCCAGTTTCCTGTCTGAACAGTTTATTCATCTTTCTTCTCAGTCTCTGCTTATGAGTATCTCATCTGTCTTGTAAGGCCCAGCCTAGCTGGCACCTCCCCTGTAGCCCTAGTCAGGAGTGGTATTTCCCCTCAGTTTGAGGGGACATTAATTCTTCATTCATTGTACCACTGTCTCTTGTGGAACTAAACATGTTCTTTTCTGTGTTCACACCCCATGAAGTCTTGTGAGTTGTAAGTTTATCCTGTCTGATCTTTTTGTCTCCCCCAAGGATTTAGTATGCTGCTTTTTGTACAGTATTTGTCACTTAGATTAAGTATGTTTTCGGAGTCTAACTTTTTTTTTTTTAAACAATAGGTTTATGCTAAAACTATAGATGGCCAACAGACCATTATTGCATGTATTGAAAGCCACCAGTTTCAGCCTAAAAACTTCTGGTAAGAAAGTAGATGTTCTCTTTTATTTTTATTTAACTTATATTGGGAAGAAACCAAACCAGCTGTTGATTGAAAGTTGGTTCTTAATCTAAATAGTTTGGGATAAGTTATTTGACTGAGAGACTTTGGTTACCCATCTGTAAAATGAGGGATTTAGATGTGAACATTTAGCTTCCTTTAAACTCTGAGATTTTATAATCTTTTTAAAAAGGGCTCTTAATATCAAGTGAGAATAAGTGGTTGATTAATAAAGTGCCTAGTTGAAAATTTGGGTTTGGTTAATAATACTTGAGCTAATTATAAAATTCAGCAGCCCATCTATCTGTGTATGGAAGAGACTTCCATGAACAGTATAGGCATGGTTTTCTATTCCAAGATTGAAAAATTAAAAATGAAAGTCAAAATAATTTAGAAAAGGTTTATGTTTAGGGACTTGGATACAGACTTATATTTGAGTAGATAGAGCCTTAGCTATGTCAAACTGGAAATTACCCCCGCCCTGCCCCACTTTCCCAAATTCTGTGCCTCAGTGGCAAATCACCTCTTTCTCGAGCTTACTGCTAACTCTGCAGTCTTGTGTGTGTTTTAATAGGAATGGTCGTTGGAGATCAGAGTGGAAGTTCACCATCACACCACCTACAGCCCAGGTGGTTGGAGTCCTTAAGATTCAGGTGAGACCCCTACTTGTTAATAGGCCATGTTAAAGTGTCACATTTTGAAAACAAACATGGAAGTTGGTATTTGAAATAAGAAATGACTATATGTAGATAGATGCAAAGGAATATGGATGGTAGTAAATAGAAATAGGAGCCTCCTTTGTGGGGAAGTAGTTAAAAAGCTCTTCTGGATTGATAAAGGATAGTCATGTGGTATATACTGCTTGCTTATTATTTTTCTCTTCCAAAGAGAAAAATAAGGTTTTTCCAGGAATTATCAAATAGCAGTTCTAGGGGCACCTGTGTGGTTCAGTCAGTTAAGCGTCCAGCTCCTGATTTCAGCTCAGGTCTTGATCTCAGGATCGTGAGTTCAAGCCCTGCATTGGGCTCCACACTGGGCATGGAGCCTACTTAAATAATAATAATAATTTTTAAAAATAGCAGCTCTAAGAAAGAAGAAAACAATTATTAAGTGACTAAGTAGCAGCTACTCTAACTTACTTAGGGTCTCTTTGTATATTACCTCATTTAAGCATGTACATAGACATAAAACTTAACTCTTAGCTCTGAAAAAAGCTACCTGAATGGGATTTTTATTTTGTTTTTTACAGTAATAACAGAAGGTTTTTAAATCAAGTAAGTGACACAGGAGCTAGAGAAAATTGCCAAGTGTCATCATGTATGGAGTATAAGTAACCAAGCTGAGTAGATTTCTAATGCTCATTTCAGAATAAATAGGCAGGTGAATAAGGAACTTGTTAATTCATTGGATTCCTATCTGGGTCAAAGTCTTCTGGTATCCTAGCAGAGATTTGACTTTCAAATTGAGGGTGATTTAATTCTTAAGCCAACTAACTCTCAGGTCAGATTAAAAGTTACTGATAACAGAAAATCAGTACCTAATTGTACCTCTATTATATTGTCTTAAGTCTTGCTTTTATAATAATTAGCAAGAGCTACCTTTTTAAAGGGTATAATTTAATCAGAGCATATGTGGTAGATATCTGTACCCACTTTTTTCAGGACAGCTCCCTGCTACAAGTAACAGCAACTTTCTCTCTGGGAACTTTTCCTAGCCACAGGAGCATGCCCAACTCCGATTAGGCAAGCTGAAAATGTTAATTTCACAGCTCTGGAGCAGCCGGTAGTGCCATACAAGAGTTGGTAAATAAATAAATATGCCGGCTTCCTCTCCTATCAGGTGGGACAACTCTGAAGCATGTTCTACTTAGTCTTCCAGAGACCAGGGCCCATAGCTAAACATACTGTTCATTAATGCACCTATAACACTTCCCTTCCCTTCTTGTCTCAGTACCTCAGTCCTTACTAGTTCTTCCTGAGGTTACCTCCGAAATAAATTACTTCCTCTCAAATCTTTGTCTTGGGTTTGCTTCTGGGGGAGCCCAACCTAAGACAACACACATACTGTTCTGTTTCTGTTTAACTGTTCATATGAGTAGCCTAATGCTTTAGGTTTCCTGTAACTATGACATTAGCACTAACCTAGTAGCTTACTATAAATTTATGTAACTTTATTTTCTTCTAGAAGGAAATGGTTGCTTGTGTTTCAGCTTTGCCAGTGAAAAGTTATAAATTAAGAGTACATTATCATAAAGAGTGATAGTTTCTGATAAGACTTAACACAGGGGCCAGTACCCAGACCTCATTTATACCTTTTAACCAGATTGGCCCATCACACCTTGGGGAAGAGCTTGCTTCATATACATATCTTAAAAATCAGAGTGAGAATTACTTGGAAAAGTCACTAAGATATTTAGCTCTTTGGTTATTCTGTAGGCCAAGGGGTAGTTCTGGGAAGTCAGTGGTTTCTGAGGATTTATGTTGATGGTAGTCATGTTGAAATTTTTATTAGCAAATGAGACCTAGAAAGGTTTTATTGCTTTTGGCAACTTTGAAGCTGGGGAGATCCTGGCCAAGGATCTTATTGAGGATATCTGATGTCATTGTCCTCCCAACCCTTGGACTCCTCCCCCTAAGCATCTCAGTAAAATGGTTTGTTCCCTTCCCTGCCCAAAATAGAAAGTTTGTTTTACAATAGAGTTTGGGGCGCCCAGCTGGTTCTTGATCTCAGAGTTGTAAGTTCAAGCACCGTGCTGGGTATAGAGATTATTTAAAAATAAAATCTTTTTTAAAAATTTCAAAAGTTAAAAAATAAAAAAACCTCAGAGTTTAAGCTTAATTTATCATTGGTGTATTAGATAATGACATCAATATTTTTAGAATTTTCAACTGAGTTTATAAACAGCAAGACTTAGTGGCCTTAGTCTATATTCCTATGCACGTCCTAGTTCTTAAGACACATGATAGAGGTTCAAACCTGTTGCATAGTCCTTGTTCTTGGACAAAAAAAGATTGCCCTGCATAGTTCCTTCTTTCAGATGGTTCTTAGACACCTGTCTCAAATATGTAAGTCCTTGTTTCTTCTCTGGACAGAGCTCCATTTTTTAAATATCCCTTGTCCTATTTGTACTCACTCCTCTTCTTAGTGTTCTTTTCAGTCTCTGGACTCTTAGTTAAAAAATGTTCAAACAAAACTAGTGTTTGGGTATGACCCACCTATATCTTGAACATCCATGTCCTTGTCACATAGGCGGGCCAGATCTGAGGACCCAGAGGGGGCCCCACAGGACCAGCCAGGAAGGTCGTTGGCTTTGCATAGGATAGAAATGAAACTCAAGCCAGGAGGAAGTGAGAGCAGAGTTTATTGAATAGTGTAAGTGATAGAGTATGGCAGATAGAACGTCTGGCAGACTCAGAAAAGGAAAAGTGAGTCTCCCCATCACTTGGGATTAGGGATTTATACTGGTAAGGGATCCAGGGTACATGTTCCTTCAGCAGTTCAGGTTCCAGTCAAAGGTGAGTGCCAGGTGAACAATAGGTATATTCCATAAATCACCGAAGGTAGGGTATATTAATGCCAGTGTCAACCAAGCTTTGTTTAAAGCTAATGTCCCAGAACATGCTTGGGATCCAGTTCTTCTTAGATGTTATCAGGTGTTTGAGGGCCTGGGATGAAACTTAGAAAATGATTAACTTTCTTGTGTCCGCATGGAGTGGGAACAAAGCTTCTTTGGTTTACTCAGATGCAAGTATGAAAGAACATGAGTAAATAGGACTTAGCAGAGAAACAGCAGAAATAGGGCCTTTCTAGAATGGAGTCCATTCAGCTCCCTATATAACTTGTGTGTTAGAATTTTAACCTTTATATGTCATCCTTCCTCAGGGTAGTCTTTTTTGCCTAGATCTTTTCTGTCTGATTCTTGCATGTAGGTATTACAGGCATTTATCAACTCCCTGCTTTTCGAGTGTATTCTTAAATCGTCTTTTTCTCTTTAAACCCCTTTAGAAAGCCAAAAGATAAAATTTAAATGTCTGGAGAGGGTATGGAAAGTCTGGTTTGTCTTGCCCATCTGGACAGAGTGAGCTGTTTTTCTCCCCTTAAACAAGGCCCTGTAGTGGATTCATATTGCCTAGGGAAGTCCTTTTGTTGCTAATAGGATCTTGATTTCTGTCTAGATGAAGCCTTGGGTATTTTAATTCCCTTCTGATGATATCTTAGAAGAGTTAAGTCCCTAATGAGACATGTTACTTCTATCTGAATCAGGGAATTCCCAATTTTTTGACAAAACTCAACAGTGGGAGGT
This sequence comes from Martes martes, assembly GCF_963455335.1. Lineage (NCBI taxonomy): Eukaryota > Metazoa > Chordata > Mammalia > Carnivora > Mustelidae > Martes > Martes martes. The sequence continues at coordinate 96,511,895 of NC_137891.1, read as the reverse complement.
ATTACGCATGTTGGACATGGTTTTAGTTCTGGAATTTTACCTAATTCATTGTCTAGCTCCTCTTCTTATTCAGTATGTGAACATGGATAAGTTATTAAGCTGCCTCAAGCCTCAGTTTCCTTAATTGTAAAATAGGAATAATAGGGTTAGTCAGTTAAGCGTCTGCCGTCTGCTCAGGTCATGATCCCACAGTCTTGGGATCAAGCCCCGTGTCAGGCTCCTTGCTCAGCAAGAAGCCTGCCTGTCCCTTCCCCTCTGCCTTCCATGCCCCTGCCCCCCTTGTGTTCTCTCTCTGTCAAATAAATAAAACCTTTAAAAAAACAAAATAGGTATAACAATGGTCCCCATTTCGGAGTTTTTGCAAACATTGAATGAGATAAGTAATAACTAAAATGTTTGGCATAGTTTGGTTGTTTGGCATGTTTTGGTTTTTTTAAAGATTTTATTTATTCATTTATCAGAGAGAGAGAGCACAGAAGCAGGGGGAGCAGCAGGCAGAGGGAGAAGCAGACTTCCTGCCGAGCAAGGAGCCCAATGCAGGACTCGATCCCAGGACCCTTGGGATCATGACCTGAGCTGAAGGCAGATGCTTAACCGACAGAGCCACCCAGGAGTCCCTGGCATAGTGTTTAACATATAGTAAGGACTCAAATAATAGATATAGTATTACAGGTATAGTTCTTCTTTTTTTCTGCTTTATCTCTGCAAACATTCCTTTTTGTCCAGATGTCTCCTGGTAGCCTGAACTAGGTAAAGGAAACAAACAGTACCTAGACTACTATTCTAGCATTATGCCCCAGTTTCAGCTCCCTCCACTTGATTTTCTTCATAGCACAAGTGTAATCTTTCAAAAACATTCCCTTTCCCTGAGTCCTGTCACCTTTAATAGGATAAAGTCTGGATTCTTAACATGGTTTATAAGGCAGTTTGCTTTTCACAGTCTGTCTCCTGCTTGCCTCGGAGCACTATCTCCTGCCACACTCCCCTCCACACTTACTCATCTGCAGTGAGTTCTTTATTCTTCCCTAAACTAAACCATTCTCTTGTCCTTTTTTTATCCCCTTGCTAGATGTTGTTCTCTACTTGTCCATTTAGGTGACAGCTCCTATTTGCAAGACCCTGTTCAAATGCACATAACAAAAGGATACTCTCATCCTATTTTATATGACCAGATTGTAGCCATGTTAAGGTGACTGAACCTATCTTGTAAGTTGCCAAAACTTCTGACATGTTGTTAGTTAGCCTGTCTCTTGTGTACGCCTCCTTCTTGCTACTTGGTCTAATACTTAGAGCACCCCATACATCCTTAGAACTGCTTTTGCCTTGCTTTTGTAGTCTAATTTATCAGTAGCCTATTTGTTTTTTCAGTTTGTCTTTAACTGTCAGTTAAGTTTTTCTGCACTTGGTCAGATCTACTTACCAATATTGATGATTGTGATGTGGGGAGATGTATAAGGGATTAGGATCCATTAAAATTCTTGGGTTTTCACAGAGAAAAACTAATGTTAGATTTTATTTTAATTATTTTAATACTCTTAAGAGTGGACTCTTATTTAAGGTCTTTGTATTCACAATATTATCACAGTGCCTGGAATGCAATAAGCACATAATAAATATTTGTTGGACTTAATAATCAGTTTCCCCTGCTAAGAGAAAGCGAGAACTCTTAAAAATTTGAAAGTGTTCTGTGAATTTTAACCACATTTTAAGTTACAGTTGGTCACATTAATATTTTGTTCAGAGTTGGTGAAGATTGGGGATGGCTTAAAAAAAAAAGATTTGGCATGGCTTAAGGCATGGATTTGTACCTTAGCAGTGGGTTTCCATATGAACTACACATAAACTTGCTAAACCATTGTCTCAACAGGTTCACTATTATGAAGATGGCAATGTTCAGTTGGTTAGTCATAAAGATGTACAGGATTCAGTAACGGTCTCGGTGAGTGTGGAATATTTAATATCTGTCTCACTTGTGCCTTATTTTTCTGTAAAAAATTGATTTTTTACAGAAAAATAGTACTGATTCTGAGTACTGATTCTGCCACTAGAAATTCAGTTTGTTTTCAGTGCTTTGATTTTGGCAGCTTATAAAAAAAAGTATGCAGTCAACCCGCTATATTCGTTCACAGTCTTTGACTAAATATAATAAGTAATTATGTAAATACCATAATGTAACATAACATGATATAACAACAGATAGGATAATGGCTTTAGAGAATCCAAACTTCTTTCTGTCTTTCTCAATAGTGAGATTTGGTCAAGGACAGCAGTATCTTCAATCAGCAAATCCTGTAGGGCTACATTCATATCACTAGAGAAGCTGAACATTTTTAGGAATATTCAGTTAAAAAGTATTGCGTTCTGGGGCGCCTGGGTGGCTCAGTGTGTTAAAGCCTCTGCCTTCAGCTCAGGTCATGATCCCAGTATCCTGGGATCAAGCCCCGCATCAGGCTCTGTGCTCAGCAGGAAGCCTGCTTCCCTTCCTATCTCTCTGCCTGCCTCTCTGCCTCCTTGTGATCTCTGTCTGTCAAATAAATAAATAAAATCTTAAAAAAAAAAAAAAGTACTACCTGAAAAGAAGGGACATAATTTTTTTGCATTCTCAGTACTTCTTTATATCCTAGAAGTTATTGAGCACCTTCAAAAAGCTTTTGTTTAGGGTGCCTGGCTGGCTCAGATGGTGGAGCATGCAACTCTTGATCTCAGGGTTGTGAGTTCGAGCCCCACATTGAGTATAGAGCTTAATTTAAAAAAAAAAAAAATCTTAAAAGAATTAGGGACATCTGGGTGGTTCAGTGGGTAAAACGTCTGACTTCTGCTCAGGTCATGATCCCAGGGTCCTGGGATCAAGCCCTACATCTATCTATCTATCTATCTATCTATCCCTGCCAGATAAACAAATAAATAAAATCTATAAACAAATAAATAAAAATTTAAAAAAAATTAAAGGGGGCGCCTGGGTGGCTCAGTGGGTTAAAGCCTCTGCCTTCGGCTCAGGTCATGCAGGGTCCTGGGATTGAGTCTCGCATCGGGCTCTCTGCTCAGCGGGGAGCCTGCTTCCCCCTTTTTCTCTGCCTGCCTCCCTGCCTACTTGTGATCTCTGTCTGTCAAATAAATACATATAATCTTTTAAAAAAAAAAAAAAGAAAGAAAGAAATTAAAGGGTTACCTGGGTGGCTCAGTTGGTTAAGCAACCGACTCTTGATTTTGGCTCAGGTCGTGATCTCAGGGTTGTGAGATCCAGCCCCACACTGGCTTCTGCACACAGCAGAGTGTCTACTTGAGATTCTTTCCCTCTGCCCGTCTCCCCACCACCAGGTGCTCTCTCTCTCGCTCACTCACTCTCAAATAAATCTTTAAAAAATAAATAAAATATTTTTAAAATTTAATAATAATAATAAATAATTTAAAAATTAAAAAGAAAAACAAAAAACCAAATAGCTTTTATGTATGTTTTATCTGTCAGTATATACCTTATTAGAAATTAAAACTCAGTAATGTTAAATATTTATTAATTTAAAAATACAGTAACAGGGACACCTGGGTGGCTCAATCTGTTAAGTGTCTGCCTTTGGCTCAGGTCATAATCCAAGGGTCCTGGGATCGAGTCCTACATCAGGCTCCTTGCTCGGTAGGGAACCTGCTTCTCCCTCTACCTGCTTATCTCCCTGCTTGTGTGCGCGTGCACTCTTTCTCTATGACAAATAAAATCGGGACGCCTGGCTGGCTCGGTGGGTTAAGCCTCTGCCTTCAGCTCGGGTCATGGTCTCAGGGTCCTGGGATCAGCCCCACATCGGGCTCTCTGCTCAGCAGGGAGCCTGCTTCACCCTCTCTCTCTCTACCTGCCTCTCTGCCTGCTTGTGATCTCTCTCTCTGTCAAATAAATAAATAAAATCTTTAAAAAATAAAAAAATAAATAAATCTTTAAAAAATTACAATTAGGAACCCATTACTTGTCAACCTAAATAACATTTTCATGAAAAACAACTATGTTTTCAAAAAACAATATAGTACAAAAAATGGCATTGATTTACATTTTTACGATTGTATAGTGTCTGACTTAATAAAAGACAACTGGATTCTCATATGTGCCCACACATTCCATTAGCCATCAGAGTGATGAAGCCATCACACATTATGCAGCTTCTGGGACCTGCATTATGCACACTTGAGAGTGGTAGTGGAAAAGCAAATGACTTAGAGTTGTGAAAACAAAAGATGGTTTTGACTGTTTGAAAGAATCTGGAGAATGCTGCTCTAGGCAGAAAATCTTACCTTTTACCTTTAATTATGTTCTACTTAATGATGAAAGGAAGAGAGAGAATGAAAAATGAACCAAAGTGAATAGGCCACGTTAATATGTTCCTGAATCATGTAAAGCAAAATGTGGTTGGTTGGTTTAGTACCATAAGTAGCCAATAGAGGAGTGTGAGTTTAACATATATGGCTGACATTGGTGAGGACATTGTTTATATCATCTTAAACCAGAGATATTTTCAAGGCATAAAAATTTCAAGACATCGTGATGATGTCTTTTGGGCATACTGTGGTAGATTGGAAAAAGCATGGGGTCTTATGGTGAAGACATGGATTCAGACCCTGTCTTTATCTTTCAAGAGCTGTATAATTGTGGTCTAGTCACTTACAAGGATTCTGTTTTCTCATCTGCAAAATAGAGATGATGCTAATAACAGATCTACTTCACAGGGTTGTTGTGAGAATCAAAGAAGGTAGCATGCATGGGAGCACTTGACAACCTATAAATTGTTCTACAAATCTTAACATTTCTTTAAATGGTCTTTTCAATATGTTTTTATAGACTGCTTATACTTTAAGAAAAATTCCTATTTCCCCTCTTCCTCCATTAGAATGAAGTCCAAACTGCCAAGGAGTTTATTAAAATCATAGAGCATGCAGAAAATGAGTATCAGGTAAGATTTGGAACTGATTTTTCTAGATTTTTAGTACCTTATTATTTTGCTGCTAACACGTTTTGTTAGACTTCTCTTTGTCCTTTAAACATAAATATTGGTGTTGTTCAGTTAGTAAATGTGGAGACTGCAGACCTTGCAACCTGACATTGTACTTATAGTCAAGGTTTCAACATTGGAACGGATTATAGCCCTAGTTTGAAAAAAATAATTTAAGTGGGCTTCTTAACTCACTTCGGAGATGGGAGAGGAGCTTATTAGGACTATCACATGCTGTCTGTCCTTCTTAGAAGACTCAAGCATGTCCTTTGACTACAGAATTACTTTCCTAGTCACAACCATCCGTTTTCATTCAAGCAACTTATCTTCAATTATCTATTGCAGACAGCAATTAGTGAAAACTATCAAACAATGTCAGACACCACATTCAAAGCCTTGCGCCGGCAGCTTCCTGTTACCCGCACCAAAATCGACTGGAACAAGATACTCAGCTACAAGATTGGCAAAGAAATGCAGAATGCTTAAAGGCTGAATGTAGGATTCTTCAGTATGTGGAAAGAAAGGATTCAACATGCGGTCATATGATAAATAAGTGATTTATAAACAAGAGTGATATTTTGCTAGGGCTTTCAGAATTAACAGGTTTTCTAGCCTCATGAAATACTGTTGAACCTATAGCATCGTCTTGATTCTTTTGTGTTCTCTGCCTTGTAATTTTCTGTTTTCACTATATCTACTTGTAAAAAAATTTTTTTTTAAATTCTGCCACATTTAATGATGGAGAGAGAGAGAGAGAGATCTATCCTGGAGTCATTTTACTGTTTAGAAAATTTTCCTAGCCATGAAGTCCTGTTACTGATAAAGACAGGTAATATGCTCAGTACTTTTCTACCCCTGTCCTTCAAAGCACTTCTGGTACTTCAGTGGTTTTTACTGATACACCAACAGCTAAAGAGGCTACGCTACAAACTAGCTGAATGGAAGACACATTCATCCTTCTCCCTCTGACTGCTTTGATCATCATTTATAGCATCTCATAACCGTAGTTTTCAAAAGTTTGGATTGGGCTTTTCAGGTCCTTTTGTGGGGGCAAAGGAAGTTTTCTGGAAATTCCATTATAGTCAGCTTCTCTGGGGAAGTTGTTTTTAAATCCAAAGACTTGAACCACATTCCCTGCACATGAACGTGTTTGCTTTTTTCTCTTCCCTCATTGTCTCCTTCCCATCTAGTACCATTTTAGTTACAGACATCTGCATTTTTAGAAGGGTTTTACCCATTTATTATTTTTTATTATTATTCAAGAACTGCTGACATACTAGGGATGTAGTCGAGTATAAAACTTGAAAAATGCAGATGTTGAAGGAATAGTAGGTATCTTGTGCTTTAATACTTTGTGGCAGGATTGTACTATGAACAGATGAATCAAACAACTATGTACATCACAAACAAAACTAAAAATGAACCAAAGTGAAAAGGATACGTTCCAGGCAGTATCTTTCTATTGTAACCTGTTATTTAAGGGAATACTAGTGATTTGTTCTAAATGGGATGTAAAACTTGTTCCAAATTACTCTTCCTCAGTCCTGCCTGCCAAGAACTGAAATGTAACTGTGATATAGCAGCCCTTCCCAGGTATATTGGCAGGTATATGTGTGATCTCGGAATACACAGGTGACATAGATATGATATGACAGCTGGTAATGGTGGATTCATTTACATTGTTTACACTTCTATGACCAGGCCTTAAGGGAAGGTCAGTTTTTTAAAAACCAAGTAGTGTCTTCCTACCTATCTCCAAATAAATGTCAAAAAAGAAGGGTGTTTGTGCTTCAGCTTTGTTTTTGCTCAGTAATACAGTCAAGCAAGTTTGTTTCCAAGTGACCTGTTGAGCTGTGTAAGCATTTTTGTTTATTTCAAATAAAATATATTTGTATTATGTGTCATTCATACTATCCATTCATATCACACTATCCTCTGTATCAGGTAGTCCAATAGAAATATACCTGTTTTGTTCTTAAATTGTCTGAGTCTCTCCTTTGCAATCCATCTCTTCAGTTTTTGTTAAGGTAGAACTGTGTTTGGTGTTATTTGATGAGAATGTTCAGGGTTCTGAAATTGGTTCCTATTACATAGTCAGTGATATCCAAAGACTTGGAAAGAACAGCTTTTTTTTTTCCTTCCAGTCTGAGCTGGAAGGAAATTGTCTCTTTGGATAATACTGATCTCTTTGCCCAGAGGCTACGGATCGTTCCAGGTTTGGTTTCTTGGGGCGTTTCTTGTTTTTTGTTTGTTTGCTTGTTTTTTAAGAGTAATCTCTACTCCCAACATGGGCTCAAACTCACAACCCTGAGATTAAGAGTTGCATGCTCTACTGACTGAGCCAGCCAGGCGCCCCAAAGTTTTTGTTTTGTTTTCCATTTCTAGTTATCTTCTCTGTCATTGAGAAAGCAAGGCCCAAGTATGGTTGTAGTCACTAGGCAGGAAGCAGAAATGAAAGAATCCCTGTACCTTGAGCTTGGGTGATATTTCACTTTGGCTTAACTCTAAATGCAGCTTTCCTTCCATGCAAATCTGACTTAGCTACAGACATGAGAAAAAGGCTTTTATCCTGGTTCCTAAGAGAGAACCAGAGGAGTTTCAGTGATTCACATTCCATCTAAGGCCAGTTCAAAATTCCCACCTTTTGGGGGAACATTTGTTGTACAACATTCTGTACTTGTAGTGCAAGCAAACTCAAATGTTCTTGCCTTTAACTTACTAACTCCCATCAGCCTGTCCCCAGCCCATCCCATCCATTTCCCTAGCCCATACAGACTTTTATAAAAACTCTTAATCTCTTGGCCATCTGAAGCCCTTGGTTACTTGTATAATTGGGAGGAAGTCAGCCCTTCTTGCCAAATCCTGCAGAGACCTGACTTCTTTAACCTCCTCCAGCAGAATATTTGCTTGAATTGTATCCATTTTATCGTGCACTGCTGCAATCAGCCTGTGGGATCCTAGGGCAAAGGTTTCTCAGCCAGATGGAAAGCAGTTTTCTGTGAGGCTTCACTCCTCTATTTGGATTTGAAATTACACTGCTGAAAACTATTTGTTTCATTTGAGCCTGGGTGGTTGTGCTGCTGTTAGTTGCCTAGTTCCAGGGCCTGTTCTCTTTGATAATCTGGAACTTTGATGCTGGACTCATCTGGGTTCACGACATGCTTGGCAAACCTTGGCATGTTTTTCTCCAAACTCACAAAAGATTGATACATATCTGAATGTCAATTTATAATTTTATGATTTTATACAGAACTGCAAAGCTGCCTACTGCTTGGAAGAGCAAAGAAAAAGGAGGATTGGTAAATACAGAACAAAACTGGATGGTCCCATAAAATAAATTGAGCTAGCTAAAATTCTCCCTTGCACAGAGTATGTATAAAAAGACAGTAGATCTTAGCTGAGGGTAGAAACTAATCTCACCTCTTCAAATCCAATGTATCAAAGAGCACTATTACACATTAGAACGTACTGTTGATCCTCCTTATTCACAGTAAGTTTAAGGTTGTTCGAAAACACTGAGTTTGCAAATACTTAACTGCTACTAGGGGAATGCAGGGTGAAGTTACTGGGAACTTCTGGCCACAACATTTTGGTCAACAGATCAATACATTGTCTTGTTTTATATGTGTTTTTATTTAAATCATCTTATTTAATATACATTGTTTATTCATTAACATTGAACTCCCAGTCAGCAGCACTATACCTCGTGCCTGACAAAGCTTACCTAAAGGGAATTCTCTGTGTAAGACCTATTGCAGCATTGTGCTTCAGGAACATGAGACAGCACTGCCCCACTACACAGGCGTGGGGACTATTTTAAGCAGGGAAATCAACGAAAAGAACAAATACAAAGGCAAGAAATGACACCACAAAATAGACCATGAAAAGGATATTTGTTTATAAAAGGAGCTGAAACAAGAAGGCAGAACATTACCTTGTTCCATTTCAGCTAGGACCACCTACACTGGGCAACTCGAATTTGTTTTGCCACTCTGCATATGTCCACAAATGACTACAAGGGTACCACAAGTACCAGTTTGGTGGTTTCGAATAAACTTAAGGGAGTGGTGAACTTGGAAAAGACACAATCTGCAAATAGGATCAGCTATCAAAAAAGATCAGCTGTACCTGCCACAGCCTCACCAATGTTAGCATTCAGTTGAAGGGTGACTTATAGTTGCCTTAAGGACTACAGTCTAGTTGGAATACCTGAACTGAGAGGACACTGAAATGCTGAATCTTAGAACCCAAGTAACTATGAAGTAATGAAAAGTAATGAAAATACAGAGCTTTTAATAGTCTCCAAAGTAGCTCTCTTGGGAGGCTATTATGGGTTTATTCTAGGAGTGTCGCCGGCCATGGTTAACTTTCAGATTCCCTTCAATGTTATTTGGACCCATACAAAAATCAACCACTTTTGACTCTTACAAGTGCAGATGGATTTGGGGAAGGTTTCGAGAAGTGAGGCCTAAGCTGGATGTGAAAGGTGGGAAGGAAGACCATTCTAGACCTCTAGACAGCCAGGTGTGAAAATCGTTAAAACACGTGAAGTGTACTTTTCTAAATAAAACTGGTTTAGAGAGGTTTTATTGTAACCACAGCCACATCACATCACATTTAATCAAGTTGGTACTGTCTTATAGCTGTTCGCATGTTTTGACAACATCTAGGAGATAGGCCTAACCAGGGAGGAAGTGCGCATTAGGTATCCAAAAGTAATCAGGACTTAGATCTGCTTATCAGAATGAAGCCATTCAGTGTGGGTGTGGTGGACGGTACCTTTTTGAAATGGTAAGAAACAAGGCGATTTTAAGGGGTTCCTCTGTTTCCTACTCTCACACCTCCCAGGTAACTGTGGAGAAAAAGGGGTAAAATTGGCTCTTTTCCTGGTGTTTTCCTCTACTTCGCATAATCAACTTCTAAGACATAAATTCTAATACAGAACTTCCCCTGCCCTGTTTTCCCCTTCCCATTAGCTTTGGTTCACACTGACTTTGCATTTCCTGTTGCTAAAATCTGTTATTCCTGGCTTTAGTTGGTTGTTGGCCTGGGAGAAGGCACAAGAGATGCCCAGCTGGAGCGTGACCTGGGTTCTGGACGATCCTCGCATTAGGTTAGACTGAACGTGTGGCCTCCTACGGGCAATTACTCCGAGAACAACACTACCTTTGATATATTTGGAACTCTGGTATATTTGCTTAAAGAAAATTTTTAAATAACTTTTATTATCTTTGCCCCATTCTGTGTGTGTGTGTGTGTGTGTTATTAGGGAGCATAAATAGATGCAGAGGTTCATTTTATGTTTATTGTGGGAGCCCCACCCCCCTTAGTTTGTCTTAATAGTCTTGTCTTCTGAAGAGCGCTGCTCTTTTACTTCTCTTCCTGGTACTGATGCTGTAACAATTAACCAGTTACTGCCTAGCAGAAGAGCCTCTCGCTCTCAGGCTGAGATTTTGATGACTGGCTGGGGCAACACTTGCTTATATACTCGTAACAATTAAAGAGCAATACAGACTGGAATGCAATTAAGTGCCCAAACACGTAGCTCAAGGGCAGGGATCACCAGCCTTTACACTAAAACGAAACCTGTGTGGCTGAGAAAAGTAATGACTGTTCGTGCCGGCGGAGCACGAACACACGTCCCTCCCTCCCACACGTACACCTTTATCTCAGAGACACTTGGTTCTTTCCCTCGAACTTCTCTGGCTCTTATGCCTTCCTCCCTGCGTCTGAAAAGCCCGAGAAGGGAGAATGGGGGAGGGGGGCGTGCCGCTCGCTTCCGTGCTGGTTTCTGTCCCTAGCAGTCTGGGGGAGGTGCTGGATGAGCTGCCCCAGTCCAGTCGCAGCCAACCCAGGTCCCAGTCCCTGCCCTTTGCTCTCCTGCTTTTCAATAAGTCCGAGGCCCTGGGGGGTGGGCGTGGGAGTAGCCCTAGCTGAGGCTCGGGAAGTCCTCAAGGGCGGTTCAGGGGGCCCCAGGCGGTAGCCACGTTCGGATTCTGGCCAGAAGCCAGGGGAGGGAGCTTGGGGTAAGGGGAGGGCCCTGAGGGAGGGGTCAGACTCCTTAGGAAAGAGTTAATGGGAGGAGGGGGAGGGGATAGGACGGAGAGACCGAAGGGAAGGCTCAGGTAGGAATAGAACAGAGGAGGGAAGCCTGGTGGGGCGAAGGGAGCTTGCAGGACCCGGGGTCAGAGTTAGGGGGCTTCCCCCTGCTGCACCCGCATCCCAGGGCCGCCAACTTACATCCGCGGCGGCGACTTTCAGTTTCATTTCCACGGACCCTCCTGCCTGGGCCGCAGCCGCCGCCGCGATGCCCAGTAAGTTCAGCTGCCGGCAGCTCCGGGAGACGGGCCAGTGCTTCGAGAGTTTCCTGGTCGATCGGGGACTGGACATGGAGACAGATCGCGAGCGGCTGCGGACCGTTTATAACTGGGATTTCAAGATCAGGTACGGGCCGGCCCACTCCCCGGCGCAGATTCGCGGGCCCAGCTCGCCGCCACGACCCCCGCCGCGGGGCCACCCTTCCCGCCCCGGGGCGCGAAGGGACGCAGCTCCCTCAGTGGCGCAAGCCGGTCCCGGGGCGGCGCAGACCTCCCCTCCCGCGCCGTGCCCACGCCCCGCCAGCGCCGCCCGAAGCCCGCCCGCTCTGCCCGGCCGGGCCCCTGCACCCGGTCCCCGCGCAGAGCCTCCCGCGCAGCCCGCGCCCCCCGGCGGCCCGGGCCCCGGGCCCCGGGCGGGGAGCGGGGTCCCTTGCTTACGCGCCGCTAGCGGGGGTGGGGGGGGGGCGCTCGGCGTGGGGGGAGGGGAGCTCGGCGGGGAGTGGGGGACCCAGGCATCGCGGGACCGCGGGAGAGAGCTGCCTGCCGCTGGCGGCCGGCCCTGGCGCGGGCTCTGCGGGGACCCCCGCCCCGCTGCCGAGGGGCTGCTGCGGAGGGGATCCCCTATCCCGGGGAGCGGAGGAGACCCGGGTTCGGAGGGAGAATCTTGGGCAGCTCGGCAAAGAAGAAAAGGGCGCAAACTACGTGCGTACCAAATCTCCATTAGCACCTGTGGCTTCTCCATGGAGACCCAGGGCCAGCCTCCTGGAGGCCCTTCTCACCCTGTGGCTGCAGGCTGTTTGGTCCCCTTTTCCTGTTAGCATCTAAGTGAAAATCAGACACTTCTCTCTGGCAAACCACCGAATTGTGCTTCCCAAACACCTCTATCAACAGGCTGCAGCCTTGGGCCGAAAAACCACGACACGATTTAACAGGGATAAATGTGAAGACTTACACAAATAACTACAGGGCGGCGGGGATGTCGGCTTCATAACCGACTTCCTGAAAAAGGCTCTCGGTTTTAACAGACCAGAAGGTCGGTGTGGCTGCTGAAAGAGTCAAAGAAGTGTTAGACTTTGTTAATAGAAGTGTGGTTTGGGGTTGGGGGAGGACGTAGTGACTCTCCATATTGACCAGATCATATCTGGGTTTGGTTTGTTTTTAGTAATGGGTGTCACATTTTAAAAGGGACATTAACAGGCTCGAGCAACATCTGAGGAAGGGGCAGCGATTATGACCTGTTTATGCCCTCAGCCTGTGCTGGGCACTGTGGGGGACAGAGAGAGGAATAATGCACGAGGCTGTAATAGGCATGGATTATACCATATACCGTATACCATCATAAATGGTCAAATAAGGAGAGAAATATAATAGAGAAAAGAAACCTGCTGAAGAGAAGGAAGGAAAGAGCAGTGACTATCGAGACATCACTTAATTAACATCTCTGAATTCACCTGTGTTCGTGAAATACAAGTACTGTGTGGCTCTGAACACAAGTCAGTTATTTCTTCTGGCTTTGTTAATGTATTATTTTGGATGCTTGGTAGACCAGTGGAGAAGGCTTTAACACTATTGCGGTAGGGTTATTGTATGGGAGAGCGAGCTCTACTCCCAACCCAGCAAAGACAGCTGGGAATTGATAGCCAGCAGCAGAGAGGGGGGTCAGTGGATGGGAGATTACTAAGAGGACACGTTAAGGGGTCGGGGACAAGGTTGTGAGGCCTAATGGAGAAGGGGTTCAGAGGAACCTGACTGAAGTTGGGTCAAGGAGAGAGTCTTTTATCAGCTCTAAACCAAAGCTAGGTAGTGTGTTCCAGTCCTGGGGAAACACAGGCTCTGTCTGACGGCATATATTGAAAACCAAAAGTAATGCACACTGTGGGTGAATATGAGAGGTTTCAGAAATAATTTTACTATATGTATTTGTTTTGTTTGTCAATAAGGTACCACTCCCCTGTCATTATTAGGGAATTTTGTGTTTTCTTATGCAAATAGGTTCTACTCCTCTGTACTTAGGGAATTTGCTGGGGAAGGTGACATTGACCTTGGCTTTGGCCTTGGATTTGAAGGCCAGGGGTAGTCTTAGTTCTCTGAGGGGGAGGAGAGAAAGATTCTGTGTTTATTCATATTCTGTCATGAGACCTAGTTAAAAAAAAAACAAAAAAAAAAAAGGAAGAGGGGCACCTGGCTAGCAAATTGGTAGAGCGTGGCACTCTAGATTTCAGGGTCATGAGTTCAAGCTTCCTGTTGGGTGTAAAGATACTTAAAAACTGGAGAAATATGTGCCCTGAAAAGAGACAGTGGAGAGAACAAGGTAGTAATCCTTGAATTTTGAAGACAGTCTTGGTGGAGAGGATTATACCTCCCTGCCCCTCCAGAAGGCAGAACTAGGTTCATTCAACATGCCTCCCTACCTCCCCACGCCCGGTGGCTGGAGATTTGTTACGATTAGAGAGATCTTTATTAGCGCATCCTTTAAACCCAGGCTGGAATGCTGTGACATCAGCCCTCTTCCTCCCAGTGGGAATTCACTGCTGCTCTCTGAGCTCATTCTTCACAGCCAGGTTATATAGCCCGGTACACTCCCTTGTGTTGTGTTGGAGCTGGTCAAGTTGAGTGGATCTAGAGTTGATTTTCGAGAGGGTGGGCTGCCGGAGAACCATAGCCAGTCACCCCCTATCAGGAGGTCTAGGGGAGATTTCCTGTGCTGGGAGGGGTGCATCCCATCCAGCTGGGTTATTTCAGGATGTTGTGATGCTCTGTGGCCAACTTTCTGCTTTTTCCCATCGTTCATTATTTAGCAGATAGGTTTAATGAGACTCTGCCTTGGTTCCTGCCTCTGATCCTAGTATGGTGGGCGGGGGGCTGTGGCAGATGTGGAGACAAACGTCATAGAATACTGCAGGGGCTGGGATAGTTGAGATGGATAGCTGGAGTTCAAATCTTGCCTGGGCCACTTTTGCACTGGATTTTGAACAACTATTTAAATTTTCCTGTGAACGTGCATAAAAGAATGTCCTTCTCTCGGGCTTGGGCGAGGCCAGAATGAGCTGTCCTAGGTAAAGCCTTTACCTTGCATAGCCTGTTACGTGGGCTCTGGAAGTGGTAGCTGTCATTACTCCGGTGATGGCTGGAATGAGGAATGAGGGGGTGTCACGAGAAGTTTTCAGAGAAGAGTGCTCTCGCCTTGGGCAGAAGACTTATCTTTTTTTTTTCCAACAAATCTTGGCTGGACACCTCCTGTGAGCAAAGCAAAACTGTTCGAGTGGCTGTAGATGCACAGAAGGAACCTAAGGAAGGCGGCGGCTGTGAAACGTCCTTGTTTAATTACGGTCATGATAAGTGTTTGGAACAAAAGGTCCAGGACGCGATGGGAGTGTGGAACTCGGAGACCTGATCTGGTCTAGGAATGAGAGGTTTCTGGGAGAAAGTGATGTTGGAACCTAATCTTGGAAGATAAACGGGAGTTCATGGACGCCAAGGGGGAAGGGGACAGCATTCCAGACCCCGAGGGAGTAGCACCCTCACGACCTTAGAGTGAACTCAGTGACCGTGACCGGAGGCCAGAGGGAGGCAGGGGCTCCATGGGGCAGGACTTTGCCAGCTGCCAGAGAGGCCTTGTTTGTTTGCTTACTTTTAATCCTAACAGAAATAGGAAAGCACAGAAGGTTTCAAAGTAGGAGTTGACGGATTCACGGTTTTAGAAAGATCCCTCTAGCTTCCTGCGTAGAGAATAACTGGATAGTTAGACCTGTATCGGCAGGAAAGAATACATTTTACTTCGGAGCCTGGGGTACTCCGCTTTCACAGGACAATGTGTGTCCTTGAAACAGTAAAGAGCCTCACTCCCTGTGCCCTCTAATTTTTATTTTTTTGTCCTTTTCTACTTCAGTTTTTATAAAAATCCTGGTCTTAAACTAATGAGAGTTGCAACTCACAGTTGGTAAAAACACAGAACTAGATGTCCCTTTAAGATTGCTGCCAGTTTTGATATTCTGTTCTGAAATGCCATTCCTCTAGCTACTTTTTCCTGCACCGCATCTAAAAAGATTTGTTATTGTTCACCAAACAAATGACAGGGGTCAAGGGCAGGGCATTACAGACTGAGGATGCCCATGGGGACAGGGAAGTCTGGAGAATGATACAAATAGTTGGGAATGGCCGAGGTACGGTGGAGGAGGGTTGACAGGAGGACCTGTGCCTCAGTATTGTCTTCTCGAAAATGGGGTGATAATAGTCGGTACTTAGTTGTGAGGATTAAATGAGATAATGCATGCAGGGACTTCAGACGGCAAAAAGGAGTGTTCAGTAAATGTTCCCTGTTGTTGATGTGATGTTGTTTGTGCAGTGTCCTTGTTCCAAAGAGGATCCAAGTATGCTGCCTTAAAAGGTTTGACGCCATCTTGTAGATGGCGGTGTCATGGGGGAGGGGCATGATCCGATTTGTGTTTCGTGGTAACTCCTGTTGGTTTAGGGGAAGAAACACAAATGACGAACCAACGGACGGAAAGGTCGTCGACTGTCAGTGATCCGAGGAAATGCAGATTTAAGCAAGATACTTTTTGTTTGTTTGTTTGTTTATCAGATTGTCAAAAGTTGAGAAGATTGAAGATTTCTGATGTTAGGGCCTGGGAAAAGGGTATTCTCAAATACTTGTCATTGATAATACTGAGTTTATACAACAATGTGACAGAACTTTCTGAAGGTGTGAAGAGTCATTCTGTTTGACCCAGAAGATCTATTTCGAAGGCATTTGTCCCATAAACTTCCTAAAAAGAGTTTTTGTGCGTGGATGGTTGTTAAAACATTTGAAATAGCCAGGAATTGTAGGTGCCTAGCTGTCTGTCACTGGACACATAGTGAAACACACCACCCACATTCATACCGTGCTGTCCTTTGCAGCCATCCGAATGAGCGAGGCAGCTTGGTAGAATGTCCGAGAAGGATGTCCGTCCATGGTGGTGAAAGAAGTCTGTTATAGGAGAATGTGTGCAGCACACAGGAAATACTTGTGTGCTTAAAAGTCTTTGGGATACCTGAGTGGCTCCGTCGGTGGAGTGTCCAAATCTTGATCTCAGGTCTTTTTTTTTTTTTGAAAGATTTTGCTTACTTGAGAGAGAAGGCCAGAGAGCATTAGCAGATGGAGGTATAGAGGGAGAAGCAGGCTCTCCACTGAGCAGGGAGCCTGATTTGGGGGCTCCATTCCAGGGCCTGGGATCATAACCTGAGTCGAAGGCAGATGCTTACCGCGGTGGGCCATCCAGGAGCCCCTGACCTCAGATGTTGATCTGAGGGTGGTGAGTTCAAACCCGGCATTGGGTGTGGAGCCTACTGGGGTTCCTGGTCCCACATCAGACTCCCTGCTCAGCGGGGAGCCTGCCTCTCCCTGTGTCTGCTGCTCTCAGTGCTTGTGCACGAGCTCTCTCTGTCAAATAAATAAATAAAATCTTTTTTTTTTTAAGTCTATATATAAAGTACATATAGAAAAATTACATCAAATGGTTTAATTGGTATTTGGGAGAGAGGGCCCTTAATGCTCTGTGTTACATGTTTGTGTTGTTCAGAAGTTTTTTGATCCTTTGGGTGTCCACCCCATCATTTATCTCTTATGAACCCATACTTACATCACACCTCTGTCGGTTTGCACCCCCGCCACCCCAGGATCATTATAATATGTCCTTGTTTATTGTGGGTCCTGCCCCACATCAGCATCCCACCTCCATTTCCACTTTCTGTCCCATGCTCGGAAAACTCATGTTATCAACCAGGGTGTTCTTTGGGTTATTTTATTTAAAAAGGGTGATGCTGGGGCACCTGGGAGGCTCCGTCATTAAGCGGCTACCTTCCGCTCAGGTCATGATCCCAGCGTCCTGGGATCAAGCCCTGCATCTGGCTCCCTCCTCAGCAGGGAGCCTGCTTCTCCCTCTCCCCTCTGCTCTAACATTCTCTCTTGTGTTGTACCTCTCATTGCATCTGTCTCTGTCAAGTAAATAAAATCTTCAAAAAGTAAACAGACAAATAAAAAGGATCATGGTGTATGCATTTTCCATATTCTTTTCTTACTCAACAATACATCACAGATACCCTTCCTGATCATCTAGTGTAGACCTCTAATACATCATTGGAATTTTTTCCCCAACATTTAATTTAATTTAATTTTTATTTTATTTTATTTTTAAAAAATAAGCAGGGAGCCTGATGTGGGACCCAATCCCAGGACCCTGGGATCATGACTTGAGCCAAAGGCAGGTGCTTAACAACTGAGCCACCCAGGCGCCCCTCCCCAACATTTTATTAATGACAAACTTCAAACATAAAGAAAAGTTGAAATGATTGTACAACGAACACAGAGATACCCTCATCCAGATTTCTTAATTAGTATTTTGTACACTTGCCCATCAGTCCATCTTAGTGTTTTCAGTGCATTTCTACGTAAGTTACAGACTTCAGTGCCCCTCACCCCAAAGACTTCAGCATGATGATTATTAACTGTAAGAGTTCAAAATTTAAGTGAAACTTACACACTGTGAAGTGGACGCATTTTAATTGCACCGTTCTATGAGTTTTAACAAATCCATACATCATGTGTGGTCCCTGTCAGGACATAGAATATGACATCACCCCCAAAGGTTCCCCCATCTTTCGTGGTGGGTCCTCACCCTTACCCACCCAGAGGAAACTACTCTTGATTTTTTTTTTTTTTTTGAGGTTGTGCTTGTCTGAAACTTCATTTAATGGAATCAAGAGATATACACTTTTGGGGGGGGTTGTTGTTTTTTTTTTTTAAAGATTTATTTATCTGAGAAGGGGGGCAGAGGGAGAGAGAGAATCTCCAGCAGACTTCCCGCTGAGCACGCCCCCATCTCAGAACCCTGAGATCCTGACCTGAGCAGAAACCAAGAGGCACCCCAGGTATGCACACCTGTGAAAGCCACCTTTCACTCAGCATAATGTTTTGTTTGATTTAAGTAAACTCTACCCAATCCATGGGGTGCGAACTCATGACCTCAAGCTAAAGAGTCTATCAGTTGAGCAAGCCTGGCTCCCCTCGGTGCCATGTTTTTGAGATTCATCCGTGCTGTGTTCATCGCCAGCTTCTTTTTATCCCTGAGTACTATACTGCATCTGAATACAAATCACAGTTTGTTCCTCTGTTCTGTTCGTGAACCCTGCTTTGGGTTTGGGGCCATGTTGAATAAAATTGCTGTGAACATTGTTGTACATTTCACTTGGGGATATACCTGGGAGACTTGCTGGATCACAGGGTAGATATGTGTTTATTATTGTTGTTTTTAAATCTTAGGCAAGCTGCTTGATCTCTTTTTTGGTGGTTGGCAGCAAAGTTTCCCAGACTCATCCTCCGTTGTGACCTTGTCTAGGGTCGGGCTGCTCAGCCTTCCCTACTTCCTGCCAGTTTCCTGAGCCCATTTCTCAACTTCCTGCAAGTTACTGATAAATAGGTCTTATCACTTAAGTCAGACATAATTTACTCTTTTGGCTTATAACAATAATTTCAAATGTACGTAGTCATCTAAAAGTAGAGTGGCTGGGGCTTGGTCTTCATGCATTTTATTTCACTTCCTTTTTACTCCCTGCCTCCATTTATATATATTATATTTATTTATATGTGAACTTATTAGTATTTTTTTTAAGATTTTATTTATTTGTTTGACAGAGATCACAAGTAGGCAGAGAGGCAGGCAGAGAGAGAGGAGGAAGCAGGCTCCCCGCCGAGCAGAGAGCCCTATGCGGGGCTCAATCCCAGGACCCTGAGATCATGACCTGAGCCGAAGGCAGAGGCTTTAACCCACTGAGCCACCCAGGCGCCCTAATATATTTATATATTATGTGTGTGTTCAAGTTTGGACAGAATATGTAAAGGAGTATGTAAATTATATACTTAACACATTTATAAAGGTATGTGATATTATTTAATTATATATATGTCCAAGTCTGGACCATGTGTCCCACCTGACATGTAACACTCCAGGCTCCTGCCCAGCAGCGCTCTGTGCCAGCCCATGGTTGAGTGTTCGCAGTGTGATCTGTTTTGTCTATAAAAGCATAGTCTGGGGGCACCTGGGCTGGCTCTGAGGTTAAGGGGCTGGCTCTGAGGTTAAGCGTCTGCCTTCAGCTCAGGTCACGATCCCAGAATCCTGGGATCGAGCCCTGCATCGGCCTCTCTGCTCAGCAGGAAGCCTGCTTCTCCCTTTCCCATTCCCCCTGCTTGTGTTGCCTCTCTCACTCTCTCTCTGGCAAATAAATAAATAAAATCTTCAAAAAACAAACAAAAAAAAAGTAGTCCAAATTTACTTGCATTCATTTCTCTCAGCAAGTACTTACTGGATAAATACTAGTGCGAGGTCTATACTAGGTTTTATTAATGGCATTTTTATTGCACATGTAATATTCTTTTTGTTAAAAATAAGAACATGGCATCCTGTGTTCAGTTTGACACGAAACGGTGCCTTTTTCCAAAGTGATTGCACCAGTTTCTACTCCAGCTGACAATGCAGGAGTGTGCTGCTGTGTCCGTATCCTCACCCACATTTGGTGTTGTTGGCCTTTTAGATTTTAGGCATCTGGGTGGGTGTGATTCTTTTTCACCGCTGCCTAGGTTCCCGTGTGTGGGCGTTGGCAGTTTATTCAGCCGTCTTCTAAATATTGTCAGATCAGATCCTTTTTTTTTTTTTTTAAGATTTTTAAAAATTATTTATTTGACAGAGAGACACACCAAGAGAGGGAACACAAGCAGAGGGAGTGGGAGTGGGAGAGGGAGAAGCAGGCTTCCCGCTGAGCAGGGGGCCTGATGCGGGACTCGATCCCAGGACCCTGGGATCATGACCTGAACCGAAGGCAGACGCTCAAGGACTGAGCCACCCCGGTGCCCCAAATCAGATCTTTACACACAGGCACTTTTCTTTCTATGGGGTACCTTCCCAGGAATGCGGTTCCTCGGTTAAAGGAGGCCTGTATTTCACATGTTCAGAGACATTGCCAGATTGTTCCCCAAAAGG
Source organism: Martes martes (assembly GCF_963455335.1). NCBI lineage: Eukaryota > Metazoa > Chordata > Mammalia > Carnivora > Mustelidae > Martes > Martes martes. The sequence goes on along the minus strand of NC_137891.1, from coordinate 96,491,594 downwards.
TGGTCGGACTTCCCCTTTCTGCCAGTGGTATGTGAGAACCCACTTCACATGCTCTGATGATTTTCCACTTGTCGGTCTAACAGGAGTCAAATGGTGTCTCGGTTTGACTGTAATTTGCATTTCTCTGCCTTTGGAACATCTTTTCATCTGGTCATGTTGGATGGATGTGTTCATCATTTTTCCTAAAAGTCTGGGTGACTAGATGAAGAATACAAGAATAGGGACTTTCTTCCCCACAAGCGTACTAAGTTTCTGATGGGAAAAAAAAAATGTTTTTGTTCTGACTGTTGCCTTAGACCAGGGATAAGGGAATTTGGGGAGTGGTGATAGGGCTGGGGAGTAATTTGAGAAATACTTAGATGGTGGGTAGTACGCAGGGCAGAAGTTGCAAAACTTGTAAAGTTGAGTTCCTCCTGGCCCTGGTGCCCATGCGGGAGTTTCCAAAACTAGGAGACTTCACATTTAAATTTTGATTTGGGCTTCTCCCTCCCTTTTTTTTTTTTTTTTAAGATTTTATTTATTTATTGGACAGACAGAGGTCACAAGTAGGCAGAGAGGCAGGCAGGGAGAGAGGAGGAAGCAGGCTTCCTGCTGAGCAGAGCCCAATGTGGGGCTCGATCCCAGGACCCTGAGATCATGACCTGAGCCGAAGGCAGAGGCTTTAACCCACTGAGCCACCCAGGCGCCCCATCCCTCTCTTTTTTCAAGATTCATTTATTTGAGAGGGGGGGCACAGAGGGGAAGCAGACTGCCTGCTGAGCAGGCAGCCTGACAAGGGGGGACTCCATCTCCGGAGCAGGAGATGATAACCGGAGCCGAAACCGGGAGTCGGATGCCCAACCGACTGAGCCACCCAGGTGCCAGAAGATCTGGCTGCCTTGGACCTCCATTTCCTGCCGGCCACAGCTGTGCGAAGATGAAAGCAAGCAGCTGCCCCCACTTTGAGACAGGGCTGCGCTCTCAGGGTTGCGCAGCCCCCTCAGAGCCCGGCTTGCTCCCTGGCACTATGTTGAGAGACCGCTACATCTCTAGGTACCTGCACTGTTGTTTCCTCAAGTGGAGTTAGGGGACATGTGAGTCCTTCTTCCACTGATGGCTCAGAAAGGGGACTGTACAGGTGCCTGAGAGGGTCAGGTATGGAAGATGCCCATGCAGCTGGCGTCCATTGGCATTTGAGTCTGTGCTCGATCTGGGGTACTTATCGAGGGGCCCTGGGGAATGGCAGTGACTCCTCCTGATTTCTGACCCTTCGTGACTGGACCTCTGGGCAGCCTTTGAGCCTGCAGACTTCCAGCTGATTCTCCTCCCTCTCTCAGGGAGTTTTCTCCTCCTCCTTGGGTCCTCCTGGTCTCGGCTCTTCTCAGAAGACTCACACTCCCTGGGGAGATCCCACACACCTCCGTGGTTGGAATGACCACCGAGGAACTCCCTAAGTGTTAGTCTGGACTCAGGCTTGGTTTTGGCCTGAGTTCTCGGTTTCCGACTCCTGCAGCCAGCTGCCTCTGGACCCCAGGAATCTCGAACTGAACATGTCCAAATCCAAAGGTCATGGTCGGCCCTCCAGTGTCCTCCTCCTCCTCTTGTCTTTCCCTCCTATCCCAGGAATGCTCCCGGAAACCAAGGCATGGATTTGAGTACTGTCCTGGACGCCTCTCTTTTCCCCACTTCCATCCCCCCCCCTTCCTGTCAGTCACCAGCTTCTGCTCATTTCACATTCTAAATACATTATCCGATCTGCAGAGCCCCTCTTCTGTCCTCACCACTACCTCGTGCAGGCCCTTGTCATCTTTTAATTGGACTGTTGCAATGGCCTTTTTCTAACTGGTGTCCCTGCCTTCAGTCTTGCCTCCAGCAAATCCTCCAGCAAATCCACCAGTCCTGGTGCCAGAGTGATCTGAAATGCACATAAGACCTTGCCACTCCCCTGCTTAAAACCCACCACCCGCGGGGGTTCTGTAACCACAGTGTAGCCTCTGCTGTGGGCTGCAAGTAAGTTGTTACTACTCCTACTACCACTGCTACTCTTAGTACTACTGTTACTACTAATACGAATACTAATAATAGTAGGTACCGCTTACTGAGCATTTTCTGTTACGTTTTGGAAATGATTGACTATCTTTAAAACAAATCAGAGCTGATTCAAAGTTTCTCGAATAGTATCACTCTCATTTGCTTGGGGTGAGAAGGGAGAGGGGCAGAGTGACAGGCAGGGGGCACCAGGGAATGGTCCAGACCATGAATGAGCTCATTACACGCTAGTGATGACCATGCTGTGTTAGCCTTGCCAGTTAAGTAGGGCTTACCGTGGTTCCTAGGAACGAGCATTTGCTTTCGTTCCCTAGAACACACTGAGGGTGGGGTGGTCAGCGGTCCAGATCTTGGACACGTCACATGTGGGGATGCCTCCCCGGCTCCTGGTTGCCAGGAGAGGAGGGCGAGCTGCTGGGCCTTCAGGGTCAAGTTCAGGCTCCCCGGCCTGGCATGCCAACCCATGTGACCTGGTCCTGCCCACCTCTGCTGCCTCCCACCACACCCGCCCCGCCCTTCTCACGGTAGTGCTCCCCGGCTGTGTGTGATGCTAATGCTAATCGGTGCACACCTTACAGAGATCTCCTTATGTGCCAGGCGCTAGCTAGACGGACACCGCAGCGCCCGTCTCTCATAGCAGCCCCGCCGGGTAACTTGGCCTTACCCCTGTTTCACAGGGGAGGAAAGCAAGACTCTGAGAAGTGAAGTAGGCTGAGGTGACCCAGCCTGGGGCCGAGTGGGAGGTTCACCCCGCCCCGCGGCCCCCAGCACCTGTCCTTACATAGCCTTCCACCTCGGCTCACACTTTGCACTCCGAGCTCTTGTGCCTAGTTGACACCCATTCGTTCTTCAGGACTCGGTTCAGACCACTGTCCCCAGGGAAGCCTTTGTGGACAGCCTGGCTCCGTGTCCCTCCTTGGCTGCGCCCCCCGGCCCCGGCAGCACGGCGGAATCCATGTGTTCGGTCTGTGCTGGGCTCCTCGAGGCGGGCCTGGGTCTTTCGCCTCCTTGAACCCCCAGGGCCTAGCGCAGGGTCTGGCACATAAAGGTCTCTGTAAGTGTTGACTAAACTGAATTCCAGGCACTAAACCTTGAAGTTGTTGTCCTTCTGACCAGTTTTCCCTGTCTTCACCTTCTCTAGGCACAAAACCAAGCTCTTTGATCTCTGGAGAAGGATCCTTTCCCTTCCTGCTTGGGTTCCACCTGCACCCTTTGACTTCGGGTGGAAACTGCTGTCTGATCAGCCACCTTGCCCACACACCCTGGACATCTGTGCTCTCTGACCCCTCCCTCCCCTCCTCCACCGTCAGGCAGGACCCCAGGTCCACCCCTCTGAATCCACTCAGTTGGCTTCCCCTTAGCCCCAGCTCTTTCCGCTGGGTCGCTGCTATCTTTTTTTCTGTCCCAAATAGTCCCCCTCCCCCCTCTCCCCCAAAAATCTTCCTTTCTTTCTCTCTCCTCCTTTAGTCCTCCAAATCACTAGCCCAGCACTGGGCTTTCCTCCTCAGAAATGCATAGTCTACAACCTGCTGTTTTAAACAATCATATTTTGTCTTGGGAAGCCTACTGAATTCCCTGAGAACGTTAAAAATTCCTATGAACCCCCCAGCCTGAGTCTCTGTCCCTGGGTCCTGTCCTGTTCCACAGCAGTGCTGGTATGTCCCACATAGAGCAACCCACAGACACTGTCCCCTTCTGCCCTACCCACCAAGCTCCCCTGCCTTCCCTCACTTCCCAGTCTCCTCTGCTTCCGGCAGCTTTGGGACCCCTGCCCCTGGCTTCTCCTCCATGCTGTATGGAATGAAGATTGCAAATCTGGCCTACGTCACCAAGACTCGGGTCAGGTTCTTCAGACTCGACCGCTGGGCCAACGTGTGGTTCCCAGAAAAGAGGAGAGTGAAGCTGGGGTCAGACATCAGCAAACACCACAAGTCACTGCTAGCCAAGATTTTCTATGACAGGTGTGTGGGTATGGGTGTGTGTGTGGGGGGGGGGTGTCTGTCTGGCTGAGGGAAGGCACCCTCCTTCAAGGAGTGGAGGAAGGGTGGGGAAGGAACAAGTTGCACTGGGGAGAGGTGGTGGGGTTCCTGAGCTCAGCTGGTACTTTGCCAGCCTCCCCTGTTCTAGGCCCTTCCTGTCCCAGCCCCGCCTTAACTCCCACTCTCCCCAGGGCTGAGTATCTTCACGGGAAACATGGGGTGGACGTGGAAGTCCAGGGGCCCCATGAAGCCCGAGATGGGCAGCTCCTTATCCGCCTGGATTTGAACCGCAAGGAGGTGCTGACCCTGAGGCTTCGGAACGGAGGAACTCAGCCTGTCACCCTCACTCACCTCTTCCCACTCTGCCGGACCCCCCAGTTTGCCTTCTACAATGGAGAACAAGAGCTACCCTGCCCGCTGGGTCCTGGTGAGTGGGTTTCCACAGGAAAAAGCCTTTGGTGGACAGGGGCTTGCCCTGGGAAGAGTTGGTGCCTCGGGAAACACGCTCTTGCTGTCCCTCGGGTGAGGGGAAGGGGATATAGTTCCTGCCCTGGGCTGTGGCTGCTGGGGGAGTGTCCCTTCCCTGTCTCTTCTCACTCTGCTGTCCTCCCTCAGGCGAGTGCTACGAGCTCCATGTCCATTGCAAGACCAGCTTTGTGGGCTACTTCCCGGCCACGGTGCTCTGGGAGCTGCTGGGCCCTGGGGAGCCGGGTTCAGAAGGAGCTGGTACTTTCTACATCGCTCGATTCTTGGCCGCCGTTGCCCACAGCCCCCTGGCTGCGCAGTTAAAGCCTACGACTCCGTTCAAGCGGACCCGGATCACTGGAAACCCTGTAGTGACCAGCCGGATAGAGGAAGGAGAGAGACCTGATCGGTAACGCCTTTCCCCTCCAACCCAGTCTCGGCTGGGCTACCCGGCACGACAGTGGGGGCCCTTGGGAAGAGCCCAGAGCCCAGAGCCCAAGCCAGGGCCCCTTTCCCAAGTGAGTTTGTAACTCCTCCGGGCCTCAGAGACCTTTTCTGTCTGGGAAGAAAGTTGCAGGTGACCCTGAAAAAAATGCTAAGCATTTTCGATCGCATGATGGATTGTCAGGCAGCCAGTGGTAGACCTCTCTCTCTCCCTTTTATAGCTTTGTGGAGATAATTCACATACTGTACAATTCACCCATTTAAGGTACACAATTCAGGTTCTCAGTATATTCACAGATACAGGCCACTAACACCATGATCCGTTTTAGAACACTTCACCCGCAAAGGAACCCGTGCCCTTTCTTTCTTCCTTTCTTTATCTCTTTCTTTATTTTTATTTTTATTTTTTTAAGATTTTATTTATTTATTTGACAGACAGAGATCACTAGTAGGCAGAGAGGCAGACAGAGAGACGGGGAAGCAGGCTCCCTGCTGAGCAGAGAGCCCGATGAGGGGCTCGATCCCAGCACCCTGAGATCATGACCTGAACCACAGGCAGAGGCTTAACCCACTGAGCCACCTAGGCGCCCCCCACCCCATATGTGTTTTTTGAATGTTTCCAAGTATGGTTCTTTCCCAAAAAAGAATGGTCCAGCCTTGGGATGCACAGCCTCATGGGGTAGTAAGTTCTGCCTCCTGGGGCAAAAGCTGCTGACCCCTTCAGCAGCAGTTTTCTAGAGGGTTTTCTTGCATCTTCCGGGGAAGGGCTGTCTCCACCACTCTGAAGGGGCGAGATCTCGGACTTCTGGTCACTCTGCTTCCCCCCATTTGCAGCGCTAAGGGCTATGACCTGGAGCTGAGTATGGCGCTGGGCACGTACTACCCACCCCCTCGCCTCCGGCAGCTGCTCCCAATCCTTCTTCAGGGGACAAGTATCTTCACTGCCCCAAAGGAGATCGCTGAGATAAAGTAAGAGCCACCCTTCTGCCCCCGCCCTGCCCCGTGCTGCCTTCCAGTCTCTTCGCACTGCCCCATAGCTCTGTCCTCAGCCTCCTGTGCTCCATTCCTTCGTTTCTGTACTGAGCACGCAGCACGAGCCAGGCACCGTTCAAGGTGATGAGGGCCTTGCCCATGGCAGTGGGGGGAAATGAGCATCTATCGTACAGTTTCAGGTAGTGCCAGGTGCTCCGAAGAATGCAGGTGAAGCTACAATTTCAGATAAAGGGATGGTGTGTGCGGTCTTGTGAAGGGCAGTGAGTGCTGGCCTCTTTTGAGAAGGTGATACTGGAGCAGAAAACGACATTTGAATGAGGCGAGGGTGTACATCACAGGAGCATCTTAGCGGGAGAATGTTCCAGGCCATAGCATCCATGGTGTGGATGCCAAAGCAGGTCTGAAGTAGGGGGCAGGGGCGTTAGAAGGAAGGATTAGAGCCAGGGCTCTGTGCACCGAGGCTTCTGAACTTCCAGCTGCTTCTCTGCCCTTCTAGTCTTCTGATTCCTGGTGCTTTCAGAGCCCCAGAGCCCCAGAGCCCTGGACGGGAGAGGGCGGCTGCTCCTGGGCATGGGGGTGGCCTGACCCGTCCTGTTCTCACCTCCGTGCCGCCCCTCCACTCCCCCGGGACTGCTAGGGCCCAGCTGGAGACAGGCCTGCAGTGGAGGAACTATGAGGTGAAGCTCCGGCTCCTGCTGCACCTAGAGGAGCTACAGATGGAACATGACATCCGGCACTATGACCTGGAGTCGGTGCCCATGACGTGGGACCCCGCGGACCAGAACCCGAGGCTGCTCACCCTGGAGGTCGGGGCTCGGGGCTGGTGCAGGGAGGGTGGACTTGTGTCAGCCAGCCCATAGGCTCAGGAGGGAGCACTGTTCTGTGTCCCTGATGGTGTCTTGTTAGAGCAGGACGGTGGGGAGGGTGGGACTGGGTTTTCGTCCACACGTGGCTACCACTGGCTGTGTGGCCTTGGGCAAGTCTCTTGCTCTCTCTGGGCCTTAGTTCCCTTAGCTAAAAAGTACAGAGCTGGGCTGGATAATTCTTAGATCCCTGTCCGGCTCTCAGATGTCGAGTGTCGTACACATAAGCCCAGAGTAACATGTGAGCATTGGGTGCTGCACACAGGTGTGGAGAAGGACACCTGCTAAGAGAGGCAGGGGGTGCTGGGATGATCAGGGAAGGATTCCTGCAGGAGCTGAGTTGTTGTGGATTTTGTTTGTTTGTTTTAGATTTTATTTATTTATTTGACAGACAGAGATCTCAAGTAAGGGGAGAGGCAGGCAGAGAGAGAGGAGGAAGCAGGCTCCCCACTGAGCAGAGAGCCCGATGCAGGGCTCAATCCCAGGACCCCGGGATCATGACCTCAGCCAAAGGCAGAGACTTTAACCCACTGAGCCACCCAGGCATCTCATGGAGCTGAGTTTTGAGCAAGATTTTAAGGGCAGAGCAGGATCTGAGCTGGCTGAGAGGGCAAGCGGATGGGCTGGGAATCTGGCTCTCAAGTCCTGAAATGGTAACAGGACTGCTGGGCTCAGTCTCTCTGTGCATTTTGGGGAGACTTGTCTCCTTGCCCATCCCCAGACTTCTGCCATGGCAGGTGGAAGGGTCTTGGGGTAGAAGGACAACACCACCTCAGATCCTTGGCTCTCAGAGGAGGTCTGGGGAGCCGGGCAGTTGGGCCCTCTAGTAGCCATCCCTGGGATAGAAGCTTGCCTGTGTCCACCCCCCGACAGGTTCCCGGGGTGACCGAGAGCCGTCCCTCAGTGCTGCGGGGTGACCACCTGTTTGCACTTCTGTCTTCTGAGACCCATCAGGAAAACCCTGTCACCTATAAGGGGTTTGTCCATAAGGTGGAATTGGACCGTGTCAAGCTGAGCTTTTCCACAAGGTGGGTATTGGGGGACCCCTGAGGTGCTAGAAGGGTCTATAGATAATTTCTTAGGCCAGAGCAGCAGCTGTGTTTTTCCCTGAAATGAGTGGGACCCCGGGGACAGAGCTTTTCTTCAGGGGGATCCCTGAGATACCTCAGTAGCAGCCTCTCCTTGGGGGGTGGGGGGCGGGTTCCATATGGCTGTTTTGAAAAGTGGGAATGGAATCAGGATAGATGCAGAGCGTCCTGGCCCCTAACCAGAGCTCTTTCCCCCCCTCCTTTCCCAAAGCCTCCTCAGCCGCTTTGTGGATGGGCTGACCTTCAAGGTGAACTTCACCTTCAACCGCCAGCCCCTGCGGGTGCAGCACCGTGCCCTGGAGCTCACGGGGCGCTGGCCGCTGTGGCCCATGCTCTTTCCCACAGCCTCCCGTGGGGTCCCGCTGCTGCCCTCAGATGTGAAGCTCAAGTGAGACTGGGCAGGGGTGTTCTGGGGCCACTTGGAGTGTGGGGCACTGGGGATGGAATCGGGGAGGCCTCTGGGACACCAGCTGACATCCTGTTTCTGGCCCTTCTGCCAGGCTGTATGACCGCAGTCTGGAGTCGAACCCTGAGCAGCTGCAGGCCATGAAGTACATTGTCATGGGCACTACCCGTCCAGCCCCCTACATCATCTTTGGGCCTCCAGGCACTGGCAAGACTGTCACCCTAGTGGAAGCCATCAAGCAGGTGGGGCCTGACCAGAGACCCGGGGCCTACACTGAAGTCCCCCAGGGACCAAACAACTCTCAGATTCTGGGTGCTTCCAGCACCCAGATCCCCCCTGGCTGGCGTCAACACTCAGTGTGGCCACTGAGCATTGTTGGGCAGGGTGGGTTCCACATGACTTGGAGTCACCAGTCACTTTTTGGCCATCATACACTCGAATATTTACTACACTAGGTTTCCAGCAGTAAAGTGCAGATTTGGACTTTGTGGGGGGGGGGGTTGGGAGGAAGGGGTCAGAACTTGGCTTTTGGGTCACTGCTTCCCTCAGGTCTGGGACATAAATGCCACCCCATGCCAGCATGAGTCACAAGTAAGTCCCTCCACTACCCCTCCCTCCGGAGCCAAAGAGGCTGCTTCCCACACTGTGCTTCTCCCCACCCCAGGTGGTGAAACACTTGCCCAAAGCCCACATCCTGGCCTGCGCTCCGTCCAACTCAGGGGCTGACCTCCTGTGTCAGCGACTCCGGGTCCACCTGCCCAGCTCCATCTACCGCCTCCTGGCCCCCAGCAGGGACATCCGCATGGTGCCTGAGGACATCAAGGTACCTGGAGATGTGTGCTGGGCTGAGGGACAGCAAGTGCTAGGTATGGCTCAGGGTGGATGCTTAGGCCAGAAAATGAGGTTACCTGGATTCTGATACTTGCTGTGGGAGCTTAGGTGGGTCGGGACCCCTCTCAGGCCTTCCGTTTCCGTGTGTGGGAAGTGAGGGGGTGAAGAAAATGGCCTTGGAGACCCAGAGCCAGCATGAGGGTGAGGACAGGCAGAGTTGGCTGATTTCCCCGTCCCTTCGCACCCCGCAGCCCTGCTGTAACTGGGATCCAAAGAAGGGGGATTATGTGTTTCCCGCCAAGAAGAAGCTACAGGAATATCGAGTCTTGATTACCACGCTTATCACGGCCAGCAGGTGGGAAGTGTGTGTGTGTGTGTGTGTGTGTGTGTGTGTGTGTGTCTCTCGTGTGTGTTAAGGAAGGAGGTAGTGGGCTGGAGAATAACGGTGCCTGGCAGTGGGGCAAGGGGCCGGCCTGGCTGGGCATTCAGTTGGGTGGTCAGGTGCCCGGATGTGACCCCTGGTTGACTTGATGCTTCCCAGGCTGGTCTCAGCTCAGTTTCCCATCGATCACTTCACACACATCTTCATCGACGAGGCCGGCCACTCCATGGAGCCCGAGAGTCTGGTGGCCATAGCAGGTGAGGGGTTCCGGGTGGGCTGCGTGTGAACCATGCTGCATGGGGTTGGGGGCGGTCCCACTGCTTAACTTTGAACCCACGGCACCCTGCCTCTCAGGGCTGATGGAAGTCAAGGAAACAGACAATCCGGGAGGGCAGCTGGTGCTGGCAGGAGACCCTAGGCAGCTGGGGCCTGTGCTGCGCTCCCCGCTGACCCAGAAGCATGGGCTGGGCTACTCCCTGCTGGAGCGGCTGCTGACCTACAACACCCTGTACAAGAAGGGCTCCAGTGGCTATGACCCCCAGTTCATAACCAAGCTGCTGCGCAACTACAGGTACCCCGCCCCCTCACCGCGCCTGCCAGTCTGTGCCTTCACCTGCTCCGCACAGTCCCCACCCGGGGCTCCCTCCAACCCGCACGCTGCTCAGAGCTTGGGGGTGGGCCATGGGCATCCCGTGACCCCCGTTCCAGCCCCATCACTGCTGCTCACCAGCTCTGACCTTGCAAGTGGCTTCACTCTAGAGCAGTTTGCTTATCTGTGTATTGGGGGATTTGTCTGGTCTCCCGGAGGAAGTCTGAGGGGAAATCAGGAAAATCCGGACAGTGTGGCTTTTCATAAACCTAATCGTTACTCAGATTAAAGAGCCGTACCTGATTGAGTCCGAGGAGTTCATGTACCTAAAATGCTCAGATGAATTCCTGAGCTTTCAGTTCCTCGCTAAGTCCCACTGAGCATTCACCCAGCGTTAGCTGTTGTGTTATTCTTTCTTTCAGACTTAACACGTTATTTCATCAGATCATGGCAGTAGTAGATGAAAATTGTTTTTGTACTGTCCTTCCTTGGCAAAATGGAAACCTGAGGATGGGTTCCCCCTTTTTTGTGGTTTCCTTTTAAATTTGACTGGCCCGTGAAATCCATGGACCAGATGCTCTCTGACTAGCACCCCTGCTGGGTCCTGCCTCTCATGCAATTACGAGTGTCCAGCGGCACACTGTAGTCCCTCCCATGAGTCTGCCGTCCACAGAGGGTGGGTGGCAAGGGGATGCCGTGGGGGGACCCCAAGGGTGGGATGGAATCAGTCTTCCTCCTCCTGCCTCCCAGGTCCCACCCCACCATACTGGACATTCCTAACCGACTCTATTATGAAGGAGAGCTGCAGGCCTGTGCTGACGTTGTGGACCGAGAGCGCTTCTGCCGCTGGGAGGGTTTGCCTCGACAGGTGAGGCTGAACAGGGCAGGGGCTCAGGCTGCCGCCTCTGTACCCTAGCTTCCCTTCTACCGAAGGTACAAGGTAGGAGGCGGGTCTGAGCAAAAGTCACAGGCTTTGTCCCCTTGGCCTGGTATCCCACATTCCCTGGGTGGGTGTGGGGCTGGGAGAAAAGGGACACAGGTGGTCTGGCTGAAGGTTTCCCCTGACCCCTTATCCAGGGCTTTCCCATCATCTTTCACGGCGTAATGGGCAAGGACGAGCGTGAGGGCAACAGTCCATCCTTCTTCAACCCAGAAGAGGCTGCCACAGTGACCTCCTACCTGAAGCTGCTCCTGGCCCCCTCCTCCAAGAAGGGCAAAGCCCGCCTGAGCCCCCGAAGCGTGGGCGTCATCTCTCCCTATCGGAAGCAGGTCAGGCCCTCAGTTCCTGTTGAGACTGTGACACCTCCCCCCAACCCCCGCCCCCGCAACTAGACCGTACCTCCTCCATAGCCAGACCACTAGATGGAGATTCCAGGAGCTCAGGCCTCTGCTGAGCTCCGAAGAGCTCAGAGGTCAGCTGTCCCTCCCTCTTTGCCCCCCAGCTCCCTGGCCTCCTGCCTGGCTCCCTCTTGCACTGGGGTAATGGCATGAAAGAAAGGCACCTGTCCCCATCTTCCAGGTGGAAAAAATCCGTCATTGCATCACCAGACTTGACAAGGAGCTTCGGGGACTGGATGACATCAAAGACTTAAAGGTGACACTTACCACTGTTTCACCCTCCCCGAACTTCCTCCGCTGCCAGAGACCTCCCCAGGTGCCCCACCCTCACAGCCTGAGACCCAAGGGGGCTCACCCCGGCCCTCCCTCCTGCAGATCCCAGCTTGTTGGCTTGTCCTCCTGGGCTGGGACCAAGAAGTACCCCAGCAGATTCTTGATTCTTAGCTGCAGGCTGTCTGAGGCCTCTGCCCTGAGGTTAAAGTCCCAACTCCCAGCCTGCCTGCCCCGTCACATGGTGGTGTGCCTCACTCACCATTCCCACCCTGTGAGTGAGTCTGCACCTTGACTCTTCAGGTGGCAGTCCTTGCCCCTGGCTGCAGATAAGAATCACCTGGAAAGCTTTTAGCAGCCGGTGCCAGAGCCACACCTGGCCTGCTGGCATGGCTCTCTGGGGACGGAGCCAGGGCATGGCCATTTTTTATGGCTCCTCAGGTGATCTAGCACGTGGCCAGGGTGGAAAACCGATGCTTGAAGGTTTAAAGGCCTCCAGTTTGTCTATAAGTACTTAGTGATTGTTTTTTGGGAAGTTTGAAAACCACTGCTCTGGGTTACCAAGTCCTCGCAGCTCTGTTTCTTGGCTGAGAACCCTTTCTAGCCTGCACCCCTTTACCTGGACTCCCCCTTCAGGTTTCAGCTTCCAGGGCAATCCTCATGCTCTCTTCCTTGCGCAGTCCCTCCACTGTGACAAATGCCCAGGACGTCTTTGCACTCGCCTTAGTGCTCAGGCTCCCCGAGGAGGGGGCGTGGCCCTCGATTTCCCCTGTGAGCCCCAAGTTGCAGGCCCTGTCTCTCACCCTCCAGGTGGGCTCCGTGGAAGAGTTCCAAGGCCAAGAACGCAGCGTCATCGTCATCTCCACCGTGAGGAGCAGCCAGAGCTTTGTGCAGCTGGATCTGGACTTTAACCTCGGTTTCCTTAAGAACCCCAAGGTTTGAGGGCTGGTGGCCGGTGTGAGCGATTCCTTCCTTCAGGTCCTTCCCTCCTCTGACCCTAGCACTCCTTCTTCCAGAGGTTCAACGTGGCTGTGACCCGGGCCAAGGCTTTGCTCATCGTGGTGGGCAACCCGCTCCTCCTGGGCCATGACCCTGACTGGAAAGTGTGAGCATTCGCGCCCCCATAATCCCTCTCGGGAGCCACCACCCCCAGCCTGGGGCAGGTGCAGCTGTATTAAGCACCTCTTTGTGGCTCAGTTAATCCTCAGGTCTATTCAGTGGGTTCATCTGGTGGTCCTCAGTACCCCCCTTTAAGTTGCCTCACCGAGGATAAGCTGCTCGCCCAGAGGCACAGGCCAGTGTAGTAGGACCAAAGCCGCACCTCGGCCAGGCCTGCACAGCTCTGTGTGTGTGAATGTCCCTGTACCCCACAGATTCCTGGAGTTCTGTAAAGAAAACGGGGGGTACACCGGGTGCCCCTTCCCTGCCAAACTGGACCTGCAGCAGGGACAGAACTTGCTCCAAGGCCTGAGCAAGCTCAGGCCCTCTACCTCAGGTACGGCGGGGCCAGGTAGGGGACAGCGCAAGAGGAGGAGCTAAGGAAGACAGGCTCACCTCTTTTTCTTTCTAGGGCCCCAAAGTCACAACTGCCTCCCCCAGGAGCGGGAGGGAGAAGATGGCCTGTCCCTGCAAGTAGAGCCAGAGTGGAGGAATGAGCTCTGAAGACACAGGAGACAGCCTTCTCACACCAGCCAAGCCTTAACCGCCCACCCGACCCTGAACCAGAACCCAGCCTAAACCAGAGCCCAGCCAGGCTGCCCCTCCGCAGGACAGGAAGGCTGGGGGAGGGAGTTTACAACCCATGCCATTCCACCCCCTCCCCTGCTGGGGAGAATGACACATCAAGCTGCTAACAATTGGGGGAAGGGGGAGGAAGAAAAACTGAAAACAAAAATCTTGTTATATGCAAAAGCCTCCTTGTCTCCTTAGCCTGGCCTCCTCTGGCCTTGTGGCCTTCCTGAGCTCCCAAGCGGACCCCAGAGGGGAGGATGGGACTGTAAAACCTTGCCGGGGCCTTAGCCCTCCACGCCAGAGAGGAACCCAGCCCCCAGGTCCAGGGGGGAGGAAACCCAGTGGGAGGTGGCAAGGAAGCCACCCACAGGCTTCTAAGTTTAGCCCCTGCTCCAGACCACTCCCCTCACCCGCCTCCGAGGCCCAGAGCCAGGCATGACCTCATCCTTTGCTCCCAGACTCCACCCTGCCTGCTGGGGAGTCCTGCCTTTGCAGACTGGGGGCCAGCCTGGCAAGCATCTTGGGAGAGATGGGACTCTAGGCTCACAGCCAAGGTAGGGACCAGGAAGAGACAGACAGGAAGCTACCACACACATAGGAGCCTGTGGCCTTTATTCGTGCCCCCACCCCCACCCCCGACCCAAGTAGAGCCAGAGACCCAGGGCTCAGGGTTGCACCCTCCAAGTCCCCTACCCCAGACACTCCTGTGAGCCAGAAGTGTATAAAGTGCTGGTGTGTGATGACCCTCTGGGGAAGGCCAAAGGGATCCAGAGCCCCACCCCTGGACCAAGGCAGCAGGAGGAGGGACTCTGCTCTGAAGGGCAGGGAGTTGCCCTAGGTACCCAGAGTGTGTGGAGGGAGAGCCACCTACCACCACCACCTTGGGGGCCAGTGGGGCTGGGGAACTCAGATGCAGTCCTGGGCGGGAGGGAACTGAAAAGGGAGCCTTTCCCAAGGAGCCCTAAGGGGGTGGGGCCAGGAAATGGACAGGTTCTGTCCCCTGTGGAAGGAAGGGGGGAAGAGGGGAGGCCTCGGTGGTCTCAGAGAATGGGACAACCCCTCCGGCGCTTATTCTTGCGAACCTGGAGGCCGGCCCGAGTGGCCATCTCGAATACCTCCCTCACCCCCTCCTTGGTCTTGGCCGAGCATTCGAGGTAGCCAAAGGCACTGATCCGGTTGGCCATGTCCCGGCCCTCCTCAGATCGCACAGGTTCCTGAGAAGACAGGAGGCTAGATGTCAAAGGAAGCTGGTGGCCAAGTGTACCTCTCCCCATCTGACCTGTAAGGTGTAGTGACTAGAACAAATACCTCCTCCAGCCCTCAACCAACAAACCACCCAAGCCCCAGCCTCCCTGGACAGGTTCTGGGCGAGGACTCAAGACATTTACATTAAAAACGGCCTCTCTTGGCCCCATTACCCCATGGTACACCTTCCTCTGGCCCAAATAGTATCTGCTGCCTCCTAACCAACCTTCCCCACCACAGTTCTCACACCCCATGCTCTCCTGAAAGAATTTCTCTAACACAGGTGGGACCAGGTTTAGGACTTGGCCATAATCATCCTTCTCGGAAAGTCCATATTCCTCATCCTGGCAGCTTCTTTAATAAGCCCTAGTCCTCTGGCCGGAGGGCCGCTTCCCAGGTAAGCCAGCGCCCTTGCTCCCCGGGCCTTCTGGCCATTTCCAGTGCCCACCTTCCCCCCTCCATGTCTGCTCACACCTCCCAGGTATACACTGATGGCCCGACCTGCATACCCCAAGCAAAACACCTATTGTAAGAAGCTGCCTTTGAGGGTGGGTACTCCTCTTAATAGTCCTGACCCAACAGGAAGGGACAATAGGTGACATTAAAATGCCAAGTGACCTTGGACGAGTCACCATTTTGACCATTTCATCAGACACCTGGACGAGACAAAGGGCCCTTCCGGTTCTTCCTCATGAGGGAGGTCAGCTGCAGTGTAGGCCTCACGAGGGTCATCAGCCCCTCCAGGGGCTCCCGGCCTGGCCGCCTCACCCACCTGCTTCATCTTGGCCAGCTCTCTCCTGGTATGTTCGTCTTGCCTTAGGTCCTTCTTATTCCCCACTAGGATGATGGGCACGTTGGGGCAGAAGTGCTTCACCTCCGGGGTCCACTTCTCAGGAATGTTTTCTGCACAGACATGTCCCAGCAGGTGTCGGTGCCTCCACTTAGGCTAGAAACTCTCCCCCACCCCACCCCTTGGGGCCCCCTTCTCTCCCCAGAGCAGTTGTTAGAGGCTCTAGGGCACAACAGTCCCTTGCGCAGCTCAGAGCGCCCCCCTGCCCCACAGTACCCCCTCTGAGCCCTCCCAAGGACCAGACCACCCCCACCCCCACCCCAGCGCAGGTGGCTAACAGCACCCTGTCTTGGAAGGTGGCTGAAATGAGCCAAGATGAGCTACCTCGGGGTGGCTGATTCCAAGAGCTCCCCAGTGCCCTTCCTCCATCGCCCTCACCCCCACCTCACCCAGGCTGTCGGGGCTGTCGATGGAGAAGCACATAAGGATGACATCAGTGTCCGGGTAGGAGAGAGGCCTCAGCCGATCGTAGTCCTCCTGCCCCGCTGTGTCCCACAGCGCCAGCTCCACCTGCCACAGGGGGCCAGTGAGTAGCTGCCTTCAGGTCCCAGTTCCACCTCCTCCCCCGCCACCCAGAGGTCCTCTGAAACCATGGGTCCTTTAGGTCACTCAACAGCTATCTCTTGAGCACTTGGTGTGTGCCAGGGACAATGCGAGTCACCGTCCCATAGTATAAATTTGGTGAGTTTCTAGAAATCCTGAGACATGGGAGCTTGATCTGTATGTAGCTTATGAGCTACTGTTGTGAGCACCACGATTTGATTTTAAGTCACAAAGCCCTTTGAAGGAAGCCTTACCACTCCCCATTTTGCAGTCAGAGGGGCTTAAACTCAGAGGCAAAAGGACTGGGCCCAGATTACAGAGTCAGGGTGTAGAGACCCAGGAAGTGTGGCTAGGTTTCCTAAAACTACAATTTCGCCTCCTAACTTGCACTGGTTCCAGCAGGGAGAGTGGAGCAGGGGGTGGGTGGGCAGTGAGGAAGGCTATCCAAGGTCCACAGTAACGGGGTGGGGCTCCCAGGGGGAGACAAGAAGGGTTCTTGGCCTTCACCTGCTTGCCGTCCACCTCTATGTCTGCGATGTAGTTCTCGAAGACCGTGGGGACGTAGACTTCGGGGAACTGATCCTTGCTGAAGACGATGAGGAGGCAGGTCTTCCCACAGGCCCCATCCCCCACTATCACCAGCTTCTTTCGGATCGCAGCCATGGCTGGGGCTGACAGGAAAAAGGCAGGGTAGATTTGGGGAAAAGCCACTAAAACCAAGAACATTTCTTTGGGGACTCCTCAAGACCTGGAAACTGAGGCCTCCAGCAAAGGGAGGGAAAGGGGCCTGCTCAGGTGTGTTCTTGCCAAGAACCAATCGTTCAGACAACTGACCTTGAAATCGTAATCTCTGGGGCAGGGGCAGGAGCAGGTCTCCCTGGACAGGTCAGAATATGAAGGTGGGAGAATCACCCACCTGGGAGCCAACTGTGGGGTTCTGGACACTTAGGGGGGTGCTTGGGGATTAGGGACATGCCCGAAAGAGGCAGCTTGAATCTGGTATATATACCAGGCCTTCAAGTCAGACTTCATGCGTTAGCATGATTTTGATACTTTTTTAAAGTTTCGTAATCACTAAGGTCCAATCAAGAACACATCGTCCCTCACTCAGGACAAGTCATGCCTGCCTTGCCACAAGCGAGGAGTCCCTCTCCCACAGGCTGGCAGAAGCAACGACCAGGTGACAGGTGGGTAAGGGAAAGCGTCCTGAGAATTTGGACAAAGATCATCTCCCTCAGTCCCCGGAAGCCTGCAAAGGTGGATGGCGCGCTTCCTTCCCATTCTGACACACCAGGAAAGTGAGGCTCAGGAAAGTTACAATGTGTGTTCCGAGTCATGGCAGGGATGGCATTCAGGGCACACAGGGCTGTGTGACTCTGGAGTCTGTTGCCTTTTCTACCTATTACCCCAGCGATGGGAAAAAGAGAAGGCAGGGAAACCCAGACAGAGGGCCGCGGCAGCCAACCGGCTTCCCTGGCCCACCCCAGCCCAGTCCCCAAAGCCAGCCCCGAGTCACACAAAGGAGGCTCAGTCCTGACAGTGCCCACAGCCCACATTCGGGCAGTCTGCCCTCCTCCCCCCTTCCTCCTGGGCCTGGCAGCAACACTGGGTCACTCAGCCCCGGGCAGGGGACAATGACCACACTGTAGGGAGCCACACATCCACCACAGCAGAGTGACCGAGAATAATCCACTAGGGAATCACCTCCACCCATCCTCTGGAACAGCCCCTTCCCCCACTCTCCATCCAGCTCACCCCCAGGCCCTGCCCACCACCCCTCCCTGTGACTCAGGGCAAAGAGTCAGCTTCCTGAGGTTTCCGTATGCCCCCCAACACACCCAAGCAAGTATCTGCACAGTTCATCACACCTACCCGGCCTCCCAGCCCCTGAGCTGAGCCTCACTTCCTCCCTCCCTGGGGAGAGCAACTGCCCTCCAGGCCGTCTGAGGTTCCCAGGCCTCCAGCCTGGGAGGAAGAGAGGGCGGGCTGCAGAGCCTAGATGGCCATGGAGGCTGTTGGGGAGGAGGAGGGGGCTAGAACTGGAGCCAGAGCTGGGAGGAGCTCCCAAAAAAGAGCTGAACAAGGGCCAGTCACCTCACCAACCAGGCAGGGAGCAGTTAAGAGAGAAGGGGATGGTAACCTGATCTCAGCCCCAAACCTGGCTTTTTCTCTCAGTCCCACATCCTGTCAAACTGGGCTGAACTCCTGTACTCCCCACAGACCACCACCACCCCACAGCCCTGGCTTGGGCTGCCTTTTAGGAAAGCGAATACTCCAAGCCCAAAGCTGGTTCTCTCCAAACGGTGGGATCCTGGGTGGCCTCCCTCCTCTCCAACACACACACACACACACACACACACACACACACACACAAACATGCACACAGAAGCACAAAACTGGGATGAGAGGAAGTAGATATGAGTCAGAGAGAATTTATAGGAGTTGAGAGGATATGGCCACACTCTCCCCACCACAAAAGGGGCTCCCTTCGCGGTACCTCAAGAGAGAGGCAAGAGAAGGCATTCACCATGCCAGTAGATCCTTCCAAAAATGGAAACCACCTTCAGAAAGGGGGTTCTCCCTGGAAATTCTGCCCAGGGGATCAACTCCCCCCACCCACTCCCGCTAGTTTCATTGGTCCAGCAGTGCAAAAACAGGCTGGAGCAGCCCCACCTGGGACGTGACCACCATGGTGACAGTCACCACCACGGTGACAGTCACCACCATGGCGAGTACAGCTGCTTAGGTGTGAGCACGCCACTGGCCTCCTACAGCAGGTTAGCCTCAGTGGCACCAGACGGTGGGAGGCACAGGACAGAATTCAGAGGCAAGGGCATGCATTAAGTGACCTGGAGCCCCCAGCTCAATGAGAAGACTTTCCCTTCAGGCTCTCATTGGACAAGAAGATCAGCTGGCCTAGGCCCAGGCCAGGCCACTAGGCCCAAGGCCAACATGGCAAGGAAAACAGCTCCCTGTGAGAGGCAGCGCCAGAAGAACTGCCCCACTGACCCTAAGAGGGTCAGCAGCGGCCCTTTCCCGACCCCACCCCGACCTAACACAGAGGCTGGAATGGAGCCCGAAGCTCCTGGGTGCTGCCTACAGACAAGACATCCCACCGTCTCCTCAATCATTCTCTAGATTTCCAGATGACCCAGAGCTGGGCTGTCCCCTGTAGGCCAGCCCTGAGGGCCACAGAAAGAATCCGATACCACCTCAACTTTAAAACTAGAAGAGAGCGCAGGACTCAGCCTCAGACCTTCCCAGCACAAAGCCCCAGGATAATCTCCGTCCAGGTTTGTGGGGGTGCAGGAAGGGAGGGGTTTGGAAGGGAGGAGATTCTTGCATACATAAAAACGAGCGAGATCCTTCCCAACCTCCCCTACATCCCGCCCCAGGCGCACTCCGAGAACCGTCTAGGGAGGTGTCCAGACCTTTGGGAGCTGTGGCAGGCCCCAGTCGGTCACACCACGCCCCTATTCCCGCCATTCCGCCGGCCCGGCCTGGGGGAATTCCCACCTCCAGCCGGATTCGAGCCCAGACCCACACCCCGGCCCAGGTCCACAACGGGCCGACCCGCCTGCGAGTCGGAGCGCCTGCACTGGGGCTCCCTCGCGGAGACCCAAGTTGCCTCCTGGCTTCTCGCCCGGCGGGACAGATTCCGGGAAGCCGGGCGGGGAAGGGCAGGGACACAGGCTCGGACACAGGAGGCCAGAGGCCCCGCCGGGCAGTTCCCGTAGTGGGGTGCGGGAGAGCCCTCGCCGCGGCCCAGGGAGGGGCCAGCCCGGCCGACTCCCGCACAGTCCGGACGCCGCGCGTCCCAGGGGAAGGAGGGCGGCCCGCGCTCTGGCCGAAGCCCCCTCCCCTCCCAGCGGCCCGAGCTCCGGCCAAGCGGAGGAAGGCGAAAAGTGCTCTCCCGGGAACTCGTTCCCGGGACGCCCCGCCACCCCAGCCCCCGACCCCGGGTACCTTCCGCTCCGCTGCCTCCAGCTGCGCGGCCAGTGCCGGAGGCTGAGACTGACCCGGGGGGCCCTGCCCCGCCCTCCTTCAGCGCCGCGGCGGGGAGGGGCGGGCCCGCCAGGGGGAGGGACCGGCCGGGGGCGGGGGGTCGGCCCTTGGCTCCGCCTGCCCACCGCCCAGCCTGGGGCCACCGCGGCTTGCCCAGGCTACTAGCTGGGGTCGAGGGTGGGATCGCCGTGCGGTCGGGGAGTGGGCGACGGGCGGGACCCCTCGAAGACCCAGCCTCTACCCCGCCTTCCAGCCCCCAGGGGCGGACCGGCGTCGGGAAAGTTGTGAGGCGCTCGGGGTGGGGTTGGGAAAGGGCCGCTGCTGCCCTCCCGTGGCCAGCCAGCCACGCGCGCCTACACCTCCCGGGACCTCGCGGGAGGGGGCTGCGGAAGACGTCCCCCGCCCCCGCTCGTAAAATCCTGCCGTGGAAGTACTGCCCAACATCGCGCCCCAGCCCTGAGGATTTTCAGATCCTTTGAGACCCAGGCCACCTTTCCACTTGACAATTCCCTTCCCCCTGCCTGGAATTTCCTTGAGTCCAATTACTGCGTACCCCCCAAAGGGCATTCCTGGAGGTCTTTCCTGATCCCCAGCTGGGAAGTCGGCTTCTACCCCCAGTGCGTTATTTCGGTGCCGCTAGGGACACTTGGCCCAGTCTGATGTGTCGCATTGGGTTATTTACCTACTCGAGTGTCTCTTTTCCTCCTGAGGTGGATGACGACGGAGGATGAGAAGTCTGCTTTACTTCATGAGTTTGTGACCTGTTTGCTACATAGCTCAGCCCTTTGAGAGCTCATGGGGGATCTTTGGGTTAAGTGTACCCATCTCCTTTTGCCTGCAAGGAAACTAAGGCTGAAAGAAGTTAAGTGGCTTGCCGAAACTTTTGCGGTGTATATGGAACAGAGTTCAGATACTCAGGCCTGCCTGGCTTCAGGGTTGGTGCTCTCTCCCTGCTGTCCTTTATGCTCCTCCTGTCCCTCCCCACTGCCTGGCACGCTCTGTGGCACCTAAGTTTTTCAAGAAATATTGTCTGAATGAATGAATGTCAGGAGTCAGGTAGATTTTAAAGCTCTGAAGTGCAACCCACACATGTGATAAATGAGTAAGCTGAGGTCCAGGGAACTTTGGCCCCCAGGCCTCTTCATCCACTCCATAAATACACACTGAGTGTGAACTGAGAGCTACATGCTCAGTTCCAACTGATTTTGGTCATCTAAGAACTTACAGTCTAAATTCGAAACACACAACTTAAAGATAGCAAGTTATTGAACCCTTATTGCATGTACCTGACTCTACATTCAGATTTAAGTCCTTAAGACAACTCTGTGAGGAAGCACTGTTACTCCCATTTTGCTGTGAAGCAAACTGAGGCTCAGAGAGGTTGCAGAGGACCCGGTGAACAGGACTCTAGGGCCTCCACCCTTCACTTCTCCTCCATGTAGACAGCTGTATTTACAGGAGGCAGTGGCTGTCCTGGGGGCACGCATGGACTGTGGGATACCCATCTCTGAAGGACAAGTGAAGTCTTCCAGATAAGGTGATGAGTAGATATTAAATGGGCTGGAGCCCCAACAGGCCCCAAGAGTTATGGAACCCCCAGAAGGCTGGTGACAGGGCGGAAAGACAGGGCTGGAGGAGGACACAGTGGACAGATGGTGAACGTCCTTGGATGCCACACTCAAGAGTTGGGTGTTGATTTTGGCCTAGGGGCACTAGGGAGCCACTGAAATGTTCTCTCAAGAACCAACTCAGATTCACACGGCAGCAAGATCACATTCGGGAATACAGGGATATGACCTGGAGACATGGTTAGGAGCCTAATGTGGTAATAACAGTAGGAGTGGGGCTAGGTGGACAAATAGGAAATATATTGTGTGATATAATCAATGGCACGCACTGATTGATTCACTTGCTGGCTAAAAGCCAGAAGCCAAAGGTGACCAGTGCCAAGATTTTTAACTTGGGCTGAAGAGCTGGTGCCCACAGACATGATGAACCAGGAGAGGGCACATGTTTGTAAGGCAATGGTGGATTCCGTTTGAAGTACGTGGAGTTGGAATGCCTGTGGGATGTCTAGATGTTCAGGAGACAGCTAGGACACGCGGGCTTAAAGCTCAGGAACAGTCTGGGGGAAATACTGACTTGGAAACCACCACCAGGTGGGTGAAGCCATGGAAGTGGATGAGGGCACGTGGAGTGGGACAAGCAGAGGGTGAAGATGGAAACTGGGAGGGCTACATTTTTAGGACGGCTGTGCTGTTCTTTCCACCACCTGAAAGAGCCTTTTCGTTTCTCATCAAAGTAAATAAAGACACACATTTTTATCCACCGGGTTTATTTGCCACTAGCTATTAATTCTGGATCTAACTGACACCCCTTCTTCAGTTACGTTACCACCAAAGAAGGTGAGGGAGACAAGTTCAGAGTCTGGGTTGGCAGAGGGTAAGCACGGAGGGGCTAGGATGGTGGTGGAAGGGGTGGGGCTGAGCCCCTCAGGAGTAACTGCCTGGCCCCCCCAGGGGGATGACGAAGACCGAGATGTCATCCCCGGAACCCAGCTTGTTGTTGGGGAGACGCCAGCCACGTTCCCGGGGGGTGCCCCGGGCCCCCAGGACCAGAGCTTGGGCCAGAGCTGTGTACCTGCCAGGAGCACACGTGCACACTCATGTTCCAACATGTTTACGGGAAGATCGATACACAGGCCCTCAGGTGGGTCCCAAGCATTGCTTCCCTTTGCCCCTACCTTCCCCACTGTCATCCCCCCACCTCCACACAAGCCCTACCTGCTGGGGTCATTGGGCTCATAGGCTGACAGCACCCTGTCCACAGTGGCAGCTACCTCACAGTCACTGGTGACATCCCACAGTCCATCTGTTCCCAGGACTAGCACGTCATCTGGGCAGTGCTCATACTGTGTCAGGTCATACACTCGCACCTGGTGGGGAGAAGAGAGTGGAGAAGCAGCTGTGGGACAAAGGGACCCTGGAAGAAAACCAGCTTGGGCCCCCGGAGGGGGAGAGGTCTAGTTGAGGAAGCCCCCATACGGCTCACCTCTGGGAAGCAGGAGAGGAAGGGCTTGATGGGCAGAGTGGAGCTGCAGACCTTGAGGTTGTGGTCTCCCAAGCCCCGGGTCACCCCGATGGTGGCCATCACACGAGCCTAAAGGGAATGAGCGTGGGTGCTGCCCTGGCCCTCTCTCAGCCTCTGAAGCTCTGGGCCCTCCCACCCCTGCCCTCGGGTAGAACCTCCACCTCCCTAGACAAGTTGTGGTGGGTCCTCCTGCCCTCTCCCACCTCTACCATGTTTACCTTTTTGCCCTCCCCACAGACCAGAGGAAACCTGAGATCCTCCAGCTCGATCTTTTTGTAGGCCCTGGGGAGGGGGGGAGTAGAGGAGGCATCACCCAGGCATCAAAACCCCTCTCCCAGAGGAGCCACGCCCCTCACACAAACCCCTAAGAAGGACATCCCCTCAATCCCCCCCACCGGCCCCGCCTCCAGCTTCCACCTTGCTGCTGGTGAGGGACTGGTTTTGTTGCCATGGGAACGGGCCCCAGCTCGGAGGAAAGTGTTACCAGCCGGTCATGTTCTGGTCCCGGTACAGCATCCTCTGGCCCAGCTCCTTCGGCTGAATTCTGCGGGGGAACTCAAGGTGGGTGAATTCACCACCTAGCAGCTCTGGTTTCAGGAAGCCCTGGGGTTGGGAGCAGCCGGACAGAGCAGAGGCCCGGGGAGGCATTAGGCTTAGCGCACACCCTGGCACGTAGATGATGTTAATTACAGCAGGGCCTTAAGTGGGCTTTCTTTGCCAGGTGCCATGCACTGTTCTAATACAAATAAGGTGTATGAACTCACCTAACCTCATGACAACCCTTAAGGCAGGAGCTACTGACACAAGTTAAGGGAACCATCTGCAGGTCCAACAATTAGCAAAGGACTCGAACCCGGGTTCAATCCCAGGCGGTCCAGCTCCAGAGTCAGTCCTTTAAAGCACTAAACCATCCTGCTTTTCAGGGGCCTTTGCTACTTCCTTTCCCCACCTCTGACTCCACTTCCTTCCTCAGCGGGGGCCACAGTGGGGGCCCTGGAGTAGCCCACGTTCCTTCCTGCCACATACACCACCAGCTCAGCCCTCTTCTGCAGAGTAGAGGGGCTTTCCAGCGGTGGAGGGGAGGGGCGGGGAGCATAGGCTATAGAGAGCCACGAGAGTCAACAAAGAATGGGAGCAGGGAGGTTAGTTCCTACTTACAAGCAGCTGAAGACGCTGGCGCTCAGTCTCCGGGGTGAACTCCCGGGACATTGGAATGATTTCACCATTCCGGACAATGATGGCTCTGCCCAGAGAAAGAAAAGGCTCTCCTCAGCCCCCTTGTGGAGAATTCCAGAAAGACCAGGCCTTCCCCACAATGACCCTAGGGGTTCCTCAGCCAGACCCCCATCTTTCCTCCCCTCGCGGCTATTTCAGGCCATCCCTTATGGCTGTGACTGCTCCTGACACCATCCTTCCCTCTGGTTTTTGATTTTTAACACCCACCGCCTCATTCTCTTCTATTCCCCCCATCCCAGAGTGTGTGACCCCCTACAGGCATTCTCAAACCCTGCTCCCCATACCTGCTGTCACCTGCATTGGCCACATACACCTTGCCTAGCAAGTAGACCACAACCAGGGCACAGCAGCCCCCCTCCACTTGGTGGCCACGCCGCTCCCGCGCCATCTGCTCATCCTGCCATAAGGAAGGGTCAGAGGGGGTGAATGAAGGAGAGTTTCCAGGCACACAACCACTGCCCCCAACTGCAGAAATAAACTGGTCCAGCCAAGCCACCCTGGAGGAGAGGAGGGCAGACCTAGGTGTAACCCCCTTTTTCCTCCCCTCTGAACCAAGCTCTGCTCAGGCCCTCCAAGGTGTTGTGGGTACTCAGGATCCCTCATGCCACTTGATTTCTGTACATAGTGGACCAGAGTATCTGCCTAGCAGGCTCCTGCTTGGGGGGGGGGGCACCCACTCACCATGAACTGGAAGGCATTCTCAATGGCCCCCACTACCAGGCTCTCATGGGACACTTCCTTCTGTGAAGACCAGCAGGACTGAGGACCAACCAAGTGAGAAGAATCAGAGGAACCTGGGGCTCCTGGGGTAGACGGGAGGCAGAGGGGAGGTGGCGAGGGGTCCTGGAGTATCTCTACCAGGTCCTTTAGCTGCTCCCGGATATGGCGATGCAGGAGCCTGGCAGCCATTTCAGCAGCTCCCCCACCTGCATGCCCATCAAACAGGCCCCAGTAGTAGAAACAGAGTCCCTGGTGGAGGAAAAGTTGGAGGTGAATAAGGGATTGTGTGTGTGTGTGTGTGTGTGTGTGTGTGTGTGAGAGAGAGATGCAAGGAGAAGAGCAAGACTCTGGGCAACCATGTAAACATCAGAGAAGAGCTCAGAGTTTGGTATGAAAAGTAAATTAGATTTATTCACTCATTTACCAAGGACCTATTATGTGTCAGAAAGTAAAGCATCAAAAAAGCCAAACTCAGAGGATAAAAGACACAAAATAAACACTGGCAATGAATTAAATCATCCATAAAGACGGGAGCACTTACATTCTAAGTGGTAAACTGAATATTTACACTGACATTCTAACTGGTCAATGCCAGTTCTGTGCCAGAGGTAGAAAGCTAGTGAGTTAGGAGTTAGTTAGGTCTGAGATTTAAAACAGGATGCCTAGAACCCCCGGGGAGAGGTGTTACCATATCTCTGGAGTCAAGGGAAGGTGGTGGGGGCTTACCTGGCCTTGGCTAGGCTCCCTAGGTGCCCCTGAAACACTCCTCCGTCCTTCCACATACACCACCTCACAGCAAGCCTGGTCCTCATTGTGCCGGCTTTTGCCAGCGTTGATGACCCTGCCAGGCCAGAGTGACCACATCAGGTTGGACACCAGACCAGGTCCTGGAATAACCCCCACCTTAGACACACATACACCCTCTCTAGCCTGCTGGCCAAACTGAGAAAGGTCACAGCCGCCTGGAATCCAGGCCAGAAAGAGGAGGAGAAGGGAGGCAGGGCAAGGCACAAGGAGTACTGTCTGGGTGTCGGGCCCCACCACCTCATAGGAAGGCCAGCAGCAGCACGTTCCTGCCTCTGTTCCCCCATCCCTGGCAAAAGGGGCACCCCATGGGCTGCTGGGGAAGGGGCTGGACAGGGGCAGCAGGGGTCTTACTGCCCTGCTTGCCAACCCCCTACATCCCACCCTGAAGCCTAATCAACTTTTCTAGTGCTTTGTCCACAGCACCCCACCCTCATGGGCACACCCACCTTTATCTTAAAATCATCCAGTGAAAGTTTCTGCGGCTTTGGCAGTGAGGAAGTGCTCCAGCCCAGATAGGGAAAGAGGAATTGAAATAGGGTAGGGATAGAAGCCCACCTGGACTGCGCAGGAGTCACAGAACCACCAACTCTTCCCAAACAGAAAGCTAAAGGAGCTAATGGTGGGGCCACGGGTCTACCAGCCACCAGCCTCGGCGGCCTCAGCGCCCCCATTTCCCTCAGTGCTCTGCTTTTCCACTACAGACATTAAAAATACACCCGGCCGGGAGTCAGCCGGCTGCTCCCCACTAAGACCGGGGGTCCGCTTCCTTGCCAGCCCCGAGCCATTGCCCTCCCTCCGAGAGGCATTCAAAGGGGACCCTCCTGCTTCCTCAGGCGGCCCCCGCCCCCGCCCCTGAGGAAGCCTGAGGCCGCCTGGTGTCGCGGGCTATTTCTGGGTGTGGAGGGGGAGGGGAACGGTAAGAGGGACAGAGAACTGGGGCGCTGGGGTCGGGAAGCCCAGGAGCGAGTCTTTCCAAACGCCATCTCCTCTATTAAAAGCGCACACCCCCCCCTTGAAACCCCGCCTCCCTTAGCCATTAAACCACCGGGCCCCGACTGAGAACTGGCCAACTCATCCTCCATGGGGCCCTCCACCCTGCGGGCTCTGGAAGGGAAGAAGGTCCTGAGGCGGCGCCGGTGAGGGTAGTCAACGAGCTGGAAGGTCCTGAGCAAGACTGCACCGACTTGAGAAAGGGCTGGAGGGGAGGGGGGTGCGGCCCGAAGCCCAAAGGAAAGCAAAGGTCCTGGGAGAAGGGAGCTCCCCGCGCCGAGCACGGCGAGGGGCACGCATCCCAGCGTCGGGGATGCCCAGCTGGGGAAGGGGCTGGGGGATGGAGGGGGTCCCATCCCGCCTAGGGTGTTCCCGGGGGCGCTCACTCGGCGTAGCCCGTGCTCCAGGGCAGGCGACGGCCCGTGTCCGGGGGGCTTTGCACAGCCCGGCCAGCGTGGTCATCGGCGCGTCGCAGCCCCCCCGGGCTCAGCTGCAGGAAGGTCGGTCGGGAGAAACTCGCTCGAGCCTCTACTGTCTTCGCCGGCGCGGCGCTCCCGCTCCCAGCCGTCGCCGGAGGGCTCCTGGGCGCTTCTGGAGGAGCTACGGTCTGCGGGGACGGCGCGTTGGGCAGGTCTGGGGACTTGGGGCGCGGAGGCGGGGCGCCCCCGGAGCTCACCAGGTGCGCCACGGCCGAGCGCACCCGGTTTAGCATGCTGCCTCCCTGCCCCGCCCTCGGCCGTGGCCCCGCCCCCAGACGGGCCCCTCCCCCTAGGACGCGCGGTGGGCGGTGCTCGCTCCTGCGGGCTTTCCCCCGCCATTGGCTCTGGGCGGGCAGGGTGCGTCCCGGCAAAACTTCCTCCTGCTCTGGGCCGCCCCTGGCACCGCCCCATCAGCTCGCCGCTCCTTCCCGCTGTGCTCGGGCTTCCCTCCGCTTCGGCTCCTTTGCTGCAGTAGGGTCTGCAGTCGTGGGAAGGGGACGGAGGGAAGCACACCCTATTTCAGCCGTGCTCTAGATGAGACATCAGCTAGAACTTCCCCACTGTGACGGGGGGAGGGTCTCCTCGCCCTCGGTTCGTAGCAGCCAGCCTGCCCGGAGGGTGATGGAGCTGGTGACCTCAGAGCGAAACCAGCAGCTTCCGCCACCGCTGGGTGTGAAGCACCTGGTGTGACAACACCTCTGGCTGGGGCTGCTGGAGTGAGAGCGAGGGCGAGGAGCTGGTGCTGGAGGTGCTAACGACGCAGACTGGAGCCGACCACCCTGAATTAGGGAGCCGGGGCTAGGTTCTTGGGCTGCTGACGGCGCTGTTCCGCATTGACGACCACCTCTAGAGCTGGGAGAGCGGTTGCCGCTCTGACTCCGCTTTGCTTCTCAGGACCCAATTTCCGCCCACATTTAGGCCTCCCCTGACCACAGCAGGGCTAGTTAATAAGGATAACAATAACTGCTCCGACTTACTGTATAGTAGTCCCGCTACAAAGCACTTTCCACATATTAGACCATTTATACCAAACAGCAGCCCTTCGAGGTGGGTGTTATGTTCTTTTTACCGATGACGCGTCCGTCGTTTACAGGACTTGTCTCAAGAGGTCACACAGCCAATGACTCACACCCGTGCCAGTCCCCAAACGCCCAAACTCCGTTCTGTCTGATGAACCAAGATGATTTGTGTGGATCGTGGAGGAAGGACTAAGGAGCAGGTGAATGGCAAAGAGTGAGGGTTCCCCCTCTTCCACCACCCCCCCCCCCGGCAGAGGCTGAGCCTGCAGGCTGAACAAGATCTGTAGGCACCGCCAGGGGGAGACAGAGGCCAGGCTAAGCGCTTGCTTGCAAGGGACAGGTAATACTAATTTAGATGCCCAAGGAGCCCTGTTCCTAAGCCTGCTATCAGGTAATTGATCAGTACATTTCTAGAGACACCTCTTGCCCCGTGCACTGTCCAAATGGGGACAAGGCCCTGTGGCCCTAATGTAAGTCAGGGTAGCTCTCAGGAATCACTAGCACCGAGTTCACGGTTGGGACCCCATCACTGGGCTCTGTGGGCAGAATGCTCCCTGAACATAGCCCTCTTTTTTCCTGAGCTTGTCTGGCTGGACAAGCAGAGCAAGTTCAATGCCAGGACCGCTCAGACTATTGGTGCCTCCGAGTGACTGCAGGTTGACCTGGAGTCCTAGGAGTGGCTTTCCTCCCAGCTTCCAAATAAAAATCTCATAACGGTCATTTAGGTATTTATTTATTTACTTACTTATTTATTTGAGACAGATCATGAGCTGGGGTGGGAGTGGGGGGCGGGAGATGCAGAGGGAGAAGGAGAAATAGACTCCCCACTGAGCAGAAAGCTCAATATGGGGCTTGATACCAGGACCCTGAGATCATGACCTGAGTCAAAAGGCAGACACTTAACCAACTGAGCCGCTCAGGAGACCCTTCATTCAGTCTTTAGACTTGTTGTAATTATACCTATACTCTGGGCAGAGACAGCCAGAAAAAAAGAAGACACAAGAAAAGAAAAACAAATCAGATGCAAAGGCCCATAGACTGGCAAAGGCAAAGGAGAGTCTCTGCCCCCCGCCCTGCTCCTTGAGGAACAGCTTCAGACATGGGCTCTACTCCAGGGCACCTTTTGCCCTCACCCAGGTGCTCCCTCACCTCCTGTAGGGCAAAAACCATGCTGTTGCTATGGGTATTTCCCTCCTGTTCGAGAAAAACTGGAATCAGCTCTCAGATAAATGACATAAACAACAACAGCAAGCCAATACTGATGAAAAAATATAACATCCTGGCTATTTTTATTATTCAGTGTTTCTGGGGCAGTTGGCTTCCCACTTCTCTGTGTCACCCTGCTCCCTGGTACCTGCTCTTCACAGCACCCACCATGGTGTAGCTAGAAATAGGCCACAGGGCAGGGCAGGACAGAAAGATCCCTAGCTCCAGCAGCACATGGGTAGTGGGGATGTCAACAGCACTCTTGGGCTCCAGAATCACATCCCCCTACCTAAATCCCAAGGCTCTCCTCTCTCTGAATATCTTACCTCTGATTCCTGATATCATCACACTTCCTCCATCCTCAGACTGCCCCAAAACCTGGTAAGAAAGTCATCATTTCTACTAGTCCCAGAGGCAGCAGAAAGGGGAAGGGGAAAGGGGATGGGTACGGTGTCAGACTTGGGAGATACTCTTCTCTGCTGAGAACTGAGACTGTTCAGTTCCTGGCCCTGCCAGGGGTGTGTGTGGCCTTGGCCAGTGAGGGGGACAGGGCATCCTCAAGACAGGCCCCTTTATCCTAAGCCACATGCATTGGCTCAGAGCTCAGAAGTAGGCTTTCCCCCCTTACCTCTACCCACCCCATTATTCCAATCACAAAGCCCTCTTAAACTATGAGGAGTGTCCCTCCTGCTAAGAGACAAATTCACAGACCACCTCTCTCTCCCATTTGTCTAATGCTTCCACATCCAGATTCTTACCCTGTAAAGATTTACAAAATTGCAATTATATTGCAACTCATATAATGAGGATATTGGGTCTCAAGTTTGGTTCTCAAGTTGGGGTTCATAGCCATCATCCATAAGGACCCATCATCAGCCTATTGCAGCCCTCCTGCCTGCTTAGCCTCTACCCTCATGCCTCCTCCAGTCCTTCCTGTCCCAGAGGACACCACTCCTAGGGTAGACATAATTTGCTCTTCCCTCCTGGATTTTAACATTTTCACAGTAAAGGGCTAACATATCAATCTAGAAATGCATTGTCTGATAGAATTTTGTGCAATGATGGGAATGTTCTGTATCTTTTCAATACAGTAATCCCCAGCTACATGTGACTATTGAGCCCTTAAAATGTGGTGAGTACAAATAAGAAACAATTTTTGTATTTTATCTAATTTATGTTTAAACTTACATAATCACATAGAATCAGTGGCTATCCTACTGGACAGTGCAATTCTAGAATCTTCAAGACTCAAAACCCTTGGGGGTCCTGGCAGTCCCTCCTCACACACAGCCCCCTCCCTCCCCGGAAGCCACAAGACGGAGGGTTTTGAGGGACCTCTTTGGGTTACCCAGGCCTGCCCCTAGGAGGTGTTCACCGGGACTGCAGAGAGCGCCGCGGGACCGGCCAGCCTCTCCTCACTCTTCTCGCCTCGGCCGCCAGGGGCCGCTGCGCCCGTCTGAGTCCACCCGCCCCACCGAGCGCTCTGCTCGGCGCGGGGAGCTGTCGGGGAGGAGGCTGTGGTGCCCGCGCCGGGCTGGCGGAGCCGGGACAGTTCCCGGCGGCAGAGAGGAGGCGGCGGCTGCGCGCTCTCTGGCCTGCCGGCGGGAGCCTCCAAAGCACCGCGGCTGGCCTCGCAGAGCTGGCGGGGTGGGCCAGGAGTTCCCCGTGGGCGGAGCGGGGCCGGGCATGACCGTGATGCCAATTTGGCCAAAGCTCCGCCGCCTCGGGGACGCGGCAGCAACTTGGTGAGGGACACGGGGCTCCTGACTCGACAGCACTCGCGCCGGCCGCTCCCGCCTGAAGTCCGCCTTTTGGAGTCTTGGTGCCGGACTCAGAGGCAAGTGGGCACCGCCGTGGGGCGGGTAAATCCTGGGGCTCAGAATTTGGAGCAGTGAGTGGCGCTGGAGGGGGCCGGGAGAAGACAGGGAAACTTAAAGCTTCTCGTGGTCCACATCCTCAACGCCATGCTGGTATGCTGGCTGCTAATTCAGCCTCCCCATACCTTGCATCCGGGTTTGGGGAAAACAGTCTGGGAAACTGAGGCAGGAGTGTGGAAGCCCAGAACAAACCCTAGAAGCTTCTTTTCCCCCTTCTCCCGAGGGAGGGAATAGAATGCCCGAGAACTCAGCCCAAAAGCACACACCCCCATCTTTTGGGTCTTGGGGTTCAGGAGAGAGCTGGGTTGGAGGGTGTGGCAGCTCAGAGGAAAAAGGGATGAGGACTGCCTGAGAGAGAAGACAAAGCTGTATTTGAAATGATGAAAATGAAGGTTCCTGAAGGGGACAGGAAGAGGAGATACCCACTCAGAAAAGAGATACATCGAGAAGGCTGGGAAGCGTTTACCCATGGAACACACCTATCTCTGGGGTATTGGCACCGCTTCTTCCATCTGTCCCCATAGTCCTCTCAGCCCCACCATCCTACCTGCTTCAGCTCCACCTCCCCTTGGAGGCTGAAGGAGGAGAGGTCTTCCAGAAGAATGCAGAAGCTGTTGGGCCGGGGCCCCTGAGACCCGGAGGCACCCCATTCTAGCCCTCCAGAATGGAAATGGGGGTGATGGGGGCAGAATGGAGCCAGCTCCGCTCGAGTCCAGGACGCAGGTGCAGTAGGAGGTGGAGGCAAAGGGATTCAAGACGTAGGGGTCTTTTCCAGGAGCCTCTTGGAGCAACATTTTGTCAGATCCTGCTCAGAAATCTGTCCTTGGCCTTCGGCTCCCTCCCAAGGCCAAAGCCGTGATAGCCTTGATTCCTAGACACCTCCCCACTGTGTGCCCTGCTTCACTCCTGGGCCAGAGAAATCCTCAGGCTACTCTTCTCAGGCTAGCAGCCCTGTGTGTTCCCAGAGTCTGCAAGGCAGAGGAGAGCCTCTGCCCCGTGACCTGCTCCTTGAGAAACAGCTTCAGAAATGGGCTCTACTCCAGGGTGCCTTTTGTCCTCACCCAGGTGCTCCCTCACCTCCTGTAGGGCCATGGGCTCCTTTGTTCCTGTCCATACCCCCTCCCCCAAGAATCTTTCCTACTTGCCTAGGTGGAGTAAGTCTGAGGCCTGTGGATGAACAGACAGAAGCTGAAAGATCCCCAAAAAAGTGAGTTGAGGAGACATCGAAGAGGGGACAGTTGAGGGGATGGTGGTGGGGACAGAGATCAAGAACCCAATCCACAGTCCTGGCATTTGGTTTGGCCTCTGGTGATCCCAGGGCAGTGCTGACACCTGAGGGACTCCAGCGATGTCCCAAGGGGCCAGGACATCAGTGCAGCGGAGGAGGGGGCAGACTCCTGTTTTGCCTGGGCAGCCCCCTGCTGCTCTCTGCCTCTGTGTCCTTGGGATCCCCTCTGTCTCTAGCTCGTCCTCTGGGATAGATGGGAGGCCTGACCCATCAAGGGTAAGAGGAGGAGAAGCGAGGAGAAGCCCAAGTGGTGCAGTAGGAATAGGCAGGCTTCTGGGCACTGGGCTTGGGCATCCCCATGTGCTGCCTGGCCTGGGGCAGTCATTTGACTTCCATTAGCCCTGGTGTCATCTCTTCTTTTCTAAATTTAAAATTGTTGAAAATGAATTGCTTACGTTCTTACAGTTTAAGACCCCCCCCCACCCCCCAGTAAAAAAGCAACAGGGAAAAAGATTAAGTCTCCCTTCTACCTCCATCTCTCAGTGAACCGGTTCCCCTTCTTGGTGACACTCAATATTACTAGGTTTTCTTTGGTACCTTTTCCAGAGCTAGCTTATACATATTTAAGCAACATATATGTAATCCCTCCCCTTAACACATTTTCTACAACCCATCCTGCACTTTGTGGTGCACTTATTGTGGTGCACAATAAGCCTTCATGGTGGCTTATTGTTAGAGATCATTACATGCCTCAGTACATAAAGCATTTCCTCCTTCTGTGTTATAGCAGCCTGGATGTAACTGCATTTGTACAGATGCCCCACAAATGTATTTAGCCATTCCTTTATTGATGGTTGTTTTGGTTCTGTGCAGGCTTTGTGAGGATCAGTTTGCTCATCTGTCAAATAAGTACAAATAATCCCACTTTGTAGGACAGTTGCGAAGGCTGCAGGAGCATGTATGTGACATGCCCTGGTCAAGGACTCAAAAAAATGGGAGTCAGCAGTATAGTTCCTTCCGTGGCCCAACCCTCCAAGACCCTTCAAAGGCCCTCTTAAATGGCCTCTCCCCCACAAAGCTCTCCGTGGTGGTTTTCCCAACTGGACAGTCTCCCTCTCAGACAGTCACCGCCTTGTACGGTGAACTTGTGCCAGGCTGAGGGCCGCTGGGGATAAGGTGTGCATCCTGCCCGCCTCTGGGCCTCCCAGAGCTCTTGGTGCTGGGGCTGGGCCCTGCTGAGCTCCTGCTCCGTGTTGAGCCGGCTGTGTGCTTTTCTCCCCAGGATGTGTGAGAGGACCTCTCAGAACCGGAGCACAGGCCACTGGCTACTGGCACTTTCCCTGGCCTGGCTGTGGACCCTCCTAGCCTCAGCTTCCTTGCAGCCACCAACTCCCACAGGTTTGGGGCAGGTGACAGAGCCTGGGGGAGGGTTTTCCTGGAGGCCTGGAGAGCTTCGTACTGCTCCACCCCATTCCAGAGCCGGCAGATCGCCAAGGCCGGGTAAACTGTGGATTCTAGGGTTTCTGGCTCCTTCTCTGTTTTTCACCCAGGAAAATCTGCCCCCCTCTGCCATCCCAGCCCAGAGAAGGTGTGGGCAGACCTGTGGCTCCCTTTCCTTCCAGGCCAGACTATGTTCTGCAGGGAGAGAGGCCATGGGGAGGAGGCTTAAGTCTAGACTCCTGGCCTAATTCTGTGGTTTTCCTTTTGGGATGGCTAAAGCCTGTGTAAGCCGATGATCCTCCCCACGCATTGTTAAGCCCCTGGGCCCTCACCCGGAAGAAGCCAGCCGGAGGAAGTAAGGGCTGGTGGGGGAATTCCACCTTTCTTCTGCCCAAGGGCCTGAGTCTGCCGAAGAGGGATAAGCGCGGCCTCACTGGGGCGGAAGGAAAGACGGAGCGAGACCGCTAAAGGAGCAAGAGGATTTCGTGTTTCCTCTTCCTCCCCTAGAGCAGGCCACCCTTTCAACACCCCTCCCCTTAGCTGGGAGGAGGGCCCGAGAAAAAGCAGGGCAGGTGTGGGGAGAGCTGGGCTGCCTGAGTGGGCTGGGCCCTGATCTCCTCCACCACTTCAGTCCTGGTGAAGGAGGGCGCCTGCGAGGTGATTGCCGCTCATCGCTGCTGCAACCGGAACCGCATCGAGGAGCGCTCCCAGACGGTCAAGTGCTCCTGCTTTTCCGGCCAGGTGGCCGGGACCACCCGCGCAAAGCCCTCCTGCGTGGACGGTGAGTGAGAGGCCGGCCCACCGGGGAGGGCCCAATCACAGAGATAAGAAGGTCTGTCTGGGGCGCGTGGGTGTCTCAGTGGGTTAAGGTCCTGGGATCGAGTCCCACATCGGGCTCTCTGCTCCGCAGGGAGCCTGCTTTCCCCCACCCCACCCCACCCCCGCCTCTCTGCCTGCTTGTGACCTCTCTGTCAAATAAATAAATAAAATCTTAAAAAAAAAAAAAAAGAAGGTCTGTCTAGGCCGCACCATCTGCTCGGATACAATTTCATACCAGCCCAGGGCTTTTGTGATCGGTCTGAAATGATGGGTAACCTCTGCAGGGAGGAGGGCAGATGGGACTGCCCGCTCCATAGAGAAGGAGGGGTCCTGTTGTGAGGGCCCTCCCTCTTATCCGCACTGCCTGCCTGATGGGCGGGAGTGAGATGAGACATTCTGTCTCACAAATCTTTGCTCCCAAACTGGGCAGCAGACCTTGACCTCTTCCCCTCCTGCTCCTCCATCAGCCTCTTACACACGCCCTCCTCTTGTTCCTCTGTGGCCTTGATGTGGACACACAGGGGTCACTCACACCCACCCCTCTCCGACGATCCCACCCGTGCTCATGAGCTCCCTCACGTGGCAGGGCTGTAAAGGTGCCCGCTTGGACTCACACGCATGCCTGCCCACCAGAGGGCTCCTTGGAGAGCTTGCCCTGCCTCTCCTTGCCCCCTGCTCCCA
Organism: Martes martes; assembly: GCF_963455335.1. Classification (NCBI taxonomy): domain Eukaryota; kingdom Metazoa; phylum Chordata; class Mammalia; order Carnivora; family Mustelidae; genus Martes; species Martes martes. The sequence goes on along the minus strand of NC_137891.1, from coordinate 96,455,952 downwards.
CAGCCTCCATCGTCTTGAGGAAGTGGTGGTGTCAGATGGAGCCCTGCCTGCCGGAGGAGGAGTGCAGAGTGCTCCCGGATCTGTCAGGATGGAGCTGCAGCAGCCGACACAAAGTCAAAACCACCAAGGTATCCAGGGACGGCCCCTCTATCCCTCCCTACTCTTCCCCCTTCGCATTGGGTGGGGAGGGACAGGGCTCAGAACGGGGTGGGGGGGTGGTTTCGAGGAGATCTGTGTCATCAGGTGAGATCCATGAACTATGTGGGCACATGTCGGGACAGTCCCTCTGGACTGTCTCCACTCTGGGGACTGGAGTTAGGGCCTCGGGATTTGGAGTCTGATGTGTCCTGGGCCAATCTTTGATGCTCCATATGCCTTGGTTTCCTCTTCTCCCTAAGGTGAGTTTGTCTCCGAGAAAATGGCAGGTCCATAAGAACAAGGTAGAGAATTAGGAAATGGTTCAGATAATTCGGAGGGGAGTCTGTGCAGGGAGCCCCTCTGCCCACCCAACCCTGCTGCAGACCCCACCCCCAGGATTAACTCCCTACAGCTCACACCTGTCTTCCTCTCATCTTACCTTGAGGGCACCCAAGAGGATTATTACTTTCGTGGTTTACTGCCTGCCGCCACAGAACAAGGAGTAATTAAAATTGTATCAAACTCATTAGCAATTCCATGTGTGTCATAATTAATCAGTGGCATGGCTGTGCCATCACCATTTGTAAAGATGAGTGACACTTGAGGCAAGGCAGATCCCTTCCCACCACCGGGAGAGCAAACAAGCAGACATATAAACAGAAGAGAAGGCAGCCTTTGGGGCTCTGAAGAGAGCCACATATTTGGGGAGCACAGAAGAGAAGGATCCACAGCTAGGAAAAGTGTAACGCTTCCTAGCTGCAAGCAGGCAAGGGAGACAGCCATTCTGAGCCTGGTTAAGACCAGGAGAGAGTGAGACCCACCACAGGGCTTGCGACATTTGTCACTGTTTTATAGTTTTGCGTTTGTCGCCCATAGATGCTGTGCCTACAGTTTGGGTCACCAGTCTGAAGCAAGTGCTCTGAAGTGTGCTTGATTTACTGTGCTCTCCCAGTCTGCACTGCTTTAGGGATAACGGAACAGCATTGATGACCTTCATATGACCTTCATCTCCTGGGGAGTCTTGGGCATTCCTTTCACCATTCCTTTCTCCCCCCATCACCTGCTCTCTAGGTCACACAATAGCTCTTGGGTCACGTGCTGGACAGGACAGCTTGGCTGAGCCATGGACTGAAGAATGGTATTATTATCAGCCAGCAAAAGTGGAGATTCACTTACCTTGACACGTGCCCTGTGCCAAGTGCAGAATCACTCTTCCCAGGGGACATCTCAGTTGAGTTACTCAGCAGATAAGGACAGATCTCTGGCTACATACCTGGTGTTGTGCTGGGTTCTCCTGGGGGACCCAGAAGAAGGTCAAGATACAATTCCTGCCCTTGAGGAATGTCCAGTCAAGTTGGAGAGTTGTTGAAAGACAGTTGAGCTCATTGAGGTTAAAGCGCGTGGTATGGGACCATACCATGTAGACCATATATGGGTCATGTGCTGTGGACATGTTGGGGGTGTGAGGGTGAGACCCCCATGGCCCTTTGGCCAACCCCTCAGCACAAGACTAGAAGACAAGAAGTCACATTCACCACCCGCCACGTCCCTCCCTCTCGTCAGTCTGAACACCCAGCAAGCCGACAACATGCCCAAGGAAAACCTTTCCCCCCATGAGAAACCAGCTGTACCTCATTTGCATGGGACTGGGTTGACTTGGGGAGTGAAAGCTGACATGAAGCCAGACAACTTTCCAGCAAAGCTCTGCAGAGGTATGGCCTGGTTTGGGCTATTCATTGGGAATGGGACATACAGCCCCTTAAAATCACTCCCATCCAAAGACCTCAAGTTTTTGTTTGTTTGCTTATTTTAACAGATGAGGAAGCTGAGTCCCAAAGAGGAAAGAGGACTTGCCCCAGATCTCCCAGTTTGGGCTTCCAAATCTCTAAGGCTTTTTACTTAACCCAGATATGGGATTCAACCTGGGCCTTCCATGTTGTTTGTGTCTCAAGAAGAGAAGCCCGCCAGAAGAGAAGAAGAAGAGAAGTCTCCTGCCAGAGGACTGGCAGGAGAGCAGCAACATTTTTCTTGGGAGACTCTAGAAACAGGTCCCTGTTACCTGAAGTAATCCAGAATACTTACATGCCAGCATGTGGGACCACTGGATCTCCACTCGGCCCTCAGCCCCCAAAATTACTACTGGGCCCCGTGATAGCCAGAGATCACTCAGCCCAGTTACATCCGGGCACTCTGAGCCGGCAGCCCCATTGTGTCTAGTCTGACACATCTCTTCCCGAGGACTTAGGCTGAATGGAATTCTCAGAGGCGCTGGCTCCAGGAGAGGCTCTGGGTGGAGTCCAGGGCTAATCACAGTCCTCTTCCTTCAAAGGCCCTGCTGGGCCATAGGGGGGCCCTTGCAGGGCTGGATGGAGCCTCTGTCCAGGATTGGGGGTTGGCAGTCAGACTGACATAGGCTTTAGGGACTCAGAGACAGGGGCTAGTTGGGTATCTCATCAGTACAAGAATTATAGGCTCAGTTACCACTAGAATCAGCTGGGATCTGCTGGGATCACCAGGATCTAAGGGTGTGTGTCTAGGGCATGGAGCTTGAAAGGAAGGGTGTCAGCAGAGACCAACCAGGACAATGCTGACCTCTGACCCCCGGATGATGAGCTGAGGCTGAACCTCAGCCCATCATTGCTGCTTCCTCTTCTTCCCCAAGCAGTAGAACCAAGACCGTTCACTCCACTCGAGGGTTTTTCTTCTTGTTTTTGTTTCGTTCTGGTTTGGGCAATGGGGTGGAAAATGATGCCAGCTTCTCACTCGTCTGTAAATATCAGAACTCTCCTGACTTTGAATCTCTGCATGTGGTGGGGTCAGGGAGTGGGGTAGTCAAGGAGTAGGTCCGAGGTTCCTTTAAGACTGGGGAATGGGCTAGGGGGTTAGCAAACTTTCTGGAAAGGGCCAGATAGCAATTATTTTAAGCTTTACAAGCCATATATAGTCTCTGACATGTTTTTCTTTGTTGTTATGTGTTATGTCTTTTAAAAAATATAACAACCATTCTTAGCTCAAGGGCTGTACAAAACCAGACCCCAGGCCGTTTTTGGAAGGTTGCCAGTCCTCGTGAACCTTTGAAGGCAGGCCTTCTATGCAGCTTGGGGCTGCCTCCCAGCCTCCTGGCCTGCCTTCGGTGAAGTGGAGGGGCTGGGTTGGGTTTTGTTTTCCTTCTAATGCTCCTTGAGAGATTGGTGACTGAATTATTTAGACTACAAATGAGGCAGCTTTAGCAGAGTCACACAATAAAGTCCTGCTCTTCTGAAAGCCAGGATGTGGGCTTCTCCACTCCCTCCCCATCCCTTGAGACTGTGTCCAGGAAAATGGGGGTGGGGGGGGACAACCTCCGCTGCATCCGCAGGCTGCTGGGGTAGGAGCTAGGGGAGCCCGAGAGAGTGAGGATGATGCTGTATAAATTCCCCCCACAGCCCCTACCTCAGCTGCCCACCACCACCAGCCCCTGCCTCAGCCAGAGTCCTGATTCCCTGACTCTCCCTGAGGTCCCTCCTCTGTGCTTGCAGAGAAAGCCTCCTTCCTCTGGCACTGGAATTTGCCTCCATTTCCTCATGACCTACTCATCCATTTATTTGGTGGGATTTGAGGGATGTCCTTTATCTGGCTGGAAGAGCTGCACACAACACAAGAGGGTCTGGTGGAGAAGAGAAAACCTCCCACCTCCAACAGTAGCTCTCTAGAGTCCTGTTTCCAACTGAGTCAATATTTTTGGCCATTTTGTAGCTACTTTAATGGAAGTTTAGGAATGCAAATTAATTTTCCTGGAGCATAGGGGTCCTGAAGTCATTTGTCTGTGGGCTGGGCTCTCAGATTCTCGCAGGTTAGCTAATATGCCCATCCCCTCAGCTGTGCAAGCCTTAGGAAGGTTGTCAAGTACCAGAGATCATGTGGTTAATTTCTGTGACCTCCAGGGGGTTTTATTAAGGTCTATGAGTGACATTGTCATTAATTGCCCCAGACAGTTGCCTCAGGTTGTGGCTGTAGCTAGATAAGTTAGTCAACTCTCTTATTTGACAGGTGAGGAAAGGGAGTCTCTGAGAGGTTAGGTGATTGGCTCAAAGTCACACAGCAAGGTGGTGGTACATCCAACCCAGTGATCCAGACAAGTGTTCTTGGCTGTACATTGCCTCTGTACTCCCATACAGATGAGGAACCTGAAAAGAAGCCAGGATTTTTAGCAAAGATGGATGTGAAAGTGTCTCATTCTACAATCTCCAAACCCTGTGGGCGCAAGAGGACAAATGAAGAATGGGAAGCATTTAGAGATATTCACAGAAAGAGAGAAATAAAGACAAAAAGGAGGGATTGAGAAAACTCATTCAGAGGAACATCAAAATACCAAAGCTCAGCAAAACAAAACAAATCAAAATAATTAGAAGAAAGCTGATGCCAAACCCAAAACAGTGGACTTTTGTCTTTTCTGGAGGAGATAGAATGGAGCCCCTATCAAAGCTCGGAAGACCCATGAAGCCAGTTTTGATGGCTTCTGGCTTCTTTAGATTCTGCAAACTAAGGCCCCTGGGTTGAATCTGGCCCACCAACTGCCTTTGCAAGTAAAGTTTTATTGGAACATAACTGTACTCATTTGTTTGTTATTGTCTGGGACTACTTCCCTGTTGGGACAGCAGCTGAGTCACTGCAAAGAAACCATAAGGCCCACAGGGCCTAAAATATTTACTATCAGACCCTTTCTAGTAAACTTTTGCCAATCCCTGGCCTCCTGTTTTTTTGTTTGTTTGTTTGTGGGTTTTTCCCCCCCTCCTGTTTTAATTGAACCTTTCTCAGTATGTGCCTGCAATCTGGAAAATGATGATTCAATGTTGCATTTCTGGGTTTGGGATTTCTTGGAGGCTGTGCCTGTATCCCCTTTAACCCTTTCTAGTGCCATTTGTGAGACCTAACAACCAAAGGAATGAAGACATAAAGACTAGGAGGCCAAGAGAAAGACTTGAAGCAGATAAATGCTTCCTTAATATTGTTGGGTCCCCCAATAATGGGTCCATGGTCAAAGGAGTGAGACCGATACAAAGCAAGGTCAAGCAAAGCTTTATTTCACACCAAGCATCAAGAATCAAACCAACTGTCAAACAGACCAGTTGGGGCCACCCTTTACAGAGAGGGCGACCCCTCCCTGCCTCACAGACTAACTTTTATAGAGCAAAGGCCATGTGGTTGAGCCTGGCCACACACAGGTGGCCAATGAGATTGCAACACACAGAGAAAGCTGCACAGTCATGCTAGGTCACACACGGGTGGCCAATTGAACTACAATTCACCCCATAGTAGCTATTTGAACTAGCCTATCACCTTGGTCAGAACTGGCGCCCAAAAGGCGGGGCCCACACTCCTTGGTAGCTAGGGAGACAGTATGTGGGCTCTACTGATTGGATGTTTCCACCTGACCCAACTCATCCCTGCATTTGGGCTGTTATCTCCACCTGACCTGACCCACCCTTGTATTTGGGCATAGTTACCCGGGACTGGTTTCCTGGACTTACTTTTAAGTAAGTTCCCCTGGGGGGGGGGGCAGGGTCAATTTAAGTTTTACTGCATAAACAACAAAATGGCTGTTCAACTGAGGTGGGGCCGCTCTGGATAAATAGGCCCTTACATTCCCCCTTTTCTTTGGAGATTAGTCAAATCCTTGACTCTTCTAGTCTCTTCATGGCTGCCAGCCTGTTTTTAATGACTCCAGTGTGATTTGTCCAGAAGTAGCATTTCTCTCCTAGGACTACGCAGAGGCCCCCTTTTCTTTTCTTTTCTTTTCTTTTTTTTTTTTAAGATTTTATTTATTTATTTGACAGACAGAGATCACAAGTAGGGGGGGGGGGAAGCAGGCTCCCCGTGGAGCAGAGAGCCCGATGTGGGGCTCGATCCCAGGACCCTGAGATCATGACCCGAGCCGAAGGCAGAGGCTTTAACCCACTGAGCCACTCAGGCACCCCGACGCCCCCTTTTCTAGAAATACTATGTCAAGCCCTAATTGTCTATATTTCCCACCTATACTTTAACATCAGGAGCGATAATGAACTTAATGAACTCATTGGTTTTTTTTTTTTTTGAGTCTTAGCTTTAGTCCAGATCAGCGGGGTCCATCGGCAGTGGCATCCATCTCTGGGGGCGTCCTCATCCTTGGCTCATTTGACGTGACCTGCGCAAATCCAGGCCCCGACGCCCTCAACTTTATTGCCGTGGGGGTGGTCAGGATGACAGTAAATGGTCCCTTCCAGCAAGGCTCCAAGTTTCCCACTTGGTGGTGGCGCATCCAAACCAGGTCCCCGGGTTGGTAGGGATGTGGTTCCACCTCCATCTCCATCCGAGTGTGGGCAGTTTGGATCCCTGCAAAGGCTCCTTCTAAGACAGACTGCAATGCCTGCAATGACTTGTTTAAGCAGGGTGTACATCATGCCCTGAAGAGGGCAAAAGGAAGGAGATCCACCCATCCACCGCCAGTCTCCAAAGTTAGCTTTGTCAAGGTCCCTTTAAGAGTCCGGTTCATTCTCTCTCCTTGCCCGGAACTCTGGGGCCAGTAGACACAATGTAGTTTCCAATGAGTGCCCACGGCCTTGGCCAATGCCTGTGAGACTGAACTCACAAATGCAGGGCTGTTGTCTGACCCGATCATGAGAGGTACCCAAACCTCTAGTAGCTTTTTGCTACCACTCCTGCCATCTCATGTTTGGCAGAAAAAGCCTCTACCCAGCCTACCATCCATATAGATGTTGGCGGTCTTACCCTTGGCCATCTGCAGTGCTTTGGTGAGTGCAATCAGCTCTGCTTTTTGTGCTGAGGTTCTGTGTGGCAGGGCTGTCATCCAGAGTTCCTGCTCAGGAGAAACCACCGCAGCCCCCACATACCTCCTTCCAACCACCATGTAGCTACTACTCCCGTCTGTGAACTGAGTCATCTCCACATCCGGGAAGGGAGTGTCTCTGAGATCCGGCCTTATTCTTGTGACCTGGGTTAGGACCTCCCACAATGTGTGGGTGGTCAGCCAGCTCCTCCCGCAGCAGCGTGGCTGGATTTAGCACCAGGGGGCCGGAAAGTCACTTTTGGTTTATTGAGGAGGAGGGTCTAATATCCCATCACTTGGGCGTTTGTCATCCACCAGTCGGGTGGAGTCTGGAGAAGGCCCTCGATAGCGTGAGGGGTGGTCAAGATGAGATTTTGACCCGAAGTCAATTTACTTGCATCCTTGACCAGGAGGGCCGTGGCAGTAATTACGCGGAGGCAAGGGTTGGGAACCCAGCCGCTACTGGATCTAGTTTCTTGCTAAGATAGGCTACTGGCCTTTGCCAAGGCCCCAGAGTCTGAGTCAAAACTCCTTCGGCCACCCCTGCCTTTTCATCCACATACAAGTGGAAGGGCTTGGTAACATCTGGGATGGCCAATGCTGGAGCACTCAGTAAGGCTGTTTGTAATTCCTGAAATGCTCCTTCTGCCTCAGCTGTCCACTCTATCATAGTGAGTCCTCCCTTAGCCAGTTCATAGAGAAGTCGGGCCATCTCTGTGAACCGCAGTATCCACAGCCTACAGTAGCCCACCATCCCAAGAAACTCCCTTGTGGAGATCAAAGCCTAAATAAGTGGCGTGGCTCTGACAAAGCTGTGCTTTTGTTGCTGACACCTGATACTGTTATGCCCCAATAACGGGTCCGTGATTAAAGGAGCGAGACTGATACAAAGCGAAGGTCAAGCAAAGCTTTATTTCACGCCAAGCATCAAGAATCTAACCGAACGTTCGGGGCCGCACCTCTTACAAGAGAGGGCAACCCTTGTCTGTTTCACAGTCTAGCTTTTAAGGGTAAAGGCCAGGCGGTTGGGCCTGGCCACGCACAGGTAACCAATGAGATTGTAACATACACAGGAAACTCCACAGTGATGTTAGGTGACCAATTGAATTATAATTTACCCTAGTAGACATTTGAATCAGCCTATTACACCTTGATTAGGATTGGTGCCAAAAGGGTACCCAAAGGGCGGGGGCCCATACTCCTTGGTAGCTAGGGAGACAGTATGCAACCCCCTACTGATCGGATGTCTCCACCTGGCCTGACCCACCTTTGTATCTGGGCATTGTTACCCAGAGCTGGTTTCCGGACCCGCCTTTAAGTGAATTCCCTGGGGGAAGGGGAGCAAGGACAGTTCAAGGGCTAAACAAGGTTTTGTTTAACCTCAATGAAAGCCTCTTGACAGAATATAAACATAAAATAGGTCCTTACAATACCATTTCTCCTGCAGAGTAAAGACAACCAAATCTAGCCATAAAGGTGTGTTATTAAAACATAATTTTTCTCTCTAAAATAACCCTCATTCCCAGAGATAGCCAAATCAGGACTAATTCATTTGAAGAACAAGTCCAAGAACAAACTTGGCCTGATTATTCACATAAGCTCAGCAAGAACAGTGAGTGTGCTCCTATAAATCTTTTAGAATCTGCTTTGCTGGAACTTCTTATAAGGAATCTCTAGTTTGAACTTTTAGTAGCCTCTCTGGGCCAGAAGCCAAGCCACATAGTTGCCATCAGACATGCCTGCAATACCTGTCGATTTGGGCGAATTCCTCTTGCTGAGGTTCCCAAAGTATCCTGCCAGGAAGTGGCATTCTTTACTCACCTGGCAAGGCTGCTGGGAACTCTGTAAGCAAGGTATCAGGCCAACAGTTCCAAGGGGCTTTACAGCTCCAGGTTTTAGAAAGTCAACCTTAGTTCCTTTAAGCTGTCTGGTCATATCTGAGTCTTTTCAAATATGACATCCCAGTCAAAGCCTTGGTAAAATAACCAGTGTTTCCAGTGGTGTCCTGTTACAAGGAGAACAGATTCTTATTGAACTTATGCAAATGACTGATTGCCATGGAAGAAAGAACACTTGCTGAGACCTTTTGGTTTCAGAGGGTTCAGATAGAGAGAAAAGTTGAATGTCTTGATTTGTTTACAAAGGAGTACTTTTACATCTCTGTAAGTTACAGATAACTTAAGAAAAAGTTTCCCTAGTCTGGAAGAGCAAACATTACAGAACCAGTAATGCTTAAAATAAGACAAAACATCAAGAGACACAACATTACAATCTTTCAGTTCATCTAGTCCCATGTTGCTTCCCATGTTGCTAATTCTGGTTTAGTCCAAATGCAGCTTTTACTTCTGGAAATTCTTACCCATTTCAGTTCCAGGATTGTAACATATCAAAGACCTGTATTTGTCCTGAAAGTCTCCCATATGAATTTCCTTTAGGGCGGAATTCATCTTACAAGAGAATTAAAACAATTACAAATGACAAAAACTCAGAATAGATATGGTTAAATATCAAATGATGACCCTTATCAAAACATTAAAACTTTAGGAAATGTATAGAACTTCTAGAGTAGTTACAGCATTTACCCAAAAGTAACCCAAGGTTTATCATTGGTTTAGCAGTACTCCCTGAGTAACTTAGCATATCAAGAAAAAGCCTTATGAGTCAAAGAGATCTCATTTACAACTCTGGGCAGGCAAAGAGAAAACCATTTACATTTTTTTTTAACAGATCAATTAACCTAAGAAAACTTAGCCCTGGTAAACAGAGAGAAAACCAGCTTTTTTATACCAGTGTCTTTCCTTTTTATTCTTAAGCATGCAGTCTTAAGATATTGGGTTTACTGGGTTTCCCTCGCATTGTGAATGATGTCGCAGACAAAAGAGAGGGGGATCTTTCAGATGCTGTCCTGCTCGCGTCCCTCGAGGGAACTTAGGAGTGTCTTAGCTAAGGTCTGTCCCTATAAGCCCCGGACCAGGCTACTCCATGGAGTAGGTGACCGTTATGCCATATGATGCCCCGCGAGACTCAGCGTGCAGCCCACTCAGACCCCGTGGCCGAAGCGGTGGAGCCATACAGACACATTCACACAGTCAGGCATTCTTCAGATTTAAACAGATTGGACACCTCCCCCTCTGGGTGTCCCTGACTAATGGGAGGTGATCAGTCTCCCCTTCCATTCTTTACAAATGGGTCTGGCTCAGACAGTGGCCCCGGGGCTTTCCTGGTTCAACAGGTAGATCCAGTCAGTTGTCCCTGGCCTCCTATTGTTGGTCCAGCAGGGCGGAGGTGAGCCTCAGCTGTCCAGGAGAGCCCAGACTTGGGTCCGCTGAAATCAGCGGGGTGAGCCTAAACTCTAGGGCAGGTGCTCTGTTTGTCCTCCAAGGCCCGTCTCCTGTCCCAGGAAACGGGACGGGGGGATGGTAACGGGGTGTTTTCGCAGTCTCTCAAGGCCAAATGGCCCTTTCATGTGGAAGTATAATATATATATAGAGAGAGAGGCACCTCAGGAGAGTGCTAAATCACCTTGGGACTGTTTTTCTTTCTTTCTTATTCAAACAGGATCAGGCATCTGGTATTTTTCTCTCTTTTTTTTCTTAGTCCGTCCTGACCATACCTAAATTTTTTCTCCTGAAGATTTTCCTTCACAAACCTTCTATAATTTTCCTTTACATTCAGGTTTTGTCCCAAGTCATTTTCTTCCAAACAACCATTTCATTTAGGACAAAATTACCTTTTCTTACTTTCCTACATACAGAGTTGCTTCCCTTATTTCCATCAGTCTTAGTTACACTTAGCAGAATTTTGTACTCTTAGAAATACCTTAACCTCAAGTGAAGACTAAATATTAACCAATTGTGAACTGTTGCAACAGCAGTTAAGCACAAAACATGTTTACCAACAGATTTCAAAAGCACAAACCTAGTTCCAGCAACCAATGCTCTAGCATTTTATCCCATTTGGTTTAATGTTTCAGGTTACCAAAGACTTTGAAAGCTACTTTAACAATTACCCATTATGGGGTGCCTGGGTGGCTCAGTGGGTTAAAGCCTCTGCCTTCGGCTCAGGTCATGATCCCAGGGTCCTGGGATCGAGCCCTGCATCGGGCTCTCTGCTGAGCAGGGAGCCTGCTTTCTCCTCTCTCTCTGCCTGCCTCTCTGCCTACTTGTGATCTCTGTCTGTCAAATAAATAAATAAAAATAAAAAAAAAAAACAACAACTTTGAGACAGACAATTAACCATCAGTTTAGTCATCTCTTTGTTAACAGATTTTAACAAATAACACGAGCTTATTTAACCTTAAGTAAAAACTCTAAAGTTTCACATTTACTACTGTTAACTCAAAAGATATGTTCATCCTAATTAACCCAACAAACTTAACTTAGTTCAAATACTGATTTATGTTCCACCTGGGCCCACTCCACTTCAAATGTTTACCTGAGACCCGGGTGGGAAGATCTGGAGTGGGGGGTGTTAGGTCCCCGGGGCAGCTCTTCTTGTTTCCCGACAGTGAAGAACAGAACAAAGTGCCACCAGAAGGCAGAGAAGGTTGCCCTCTCTGTAAGGGGCGGCCCCGACTGGTCTGTTGGAGGGTCGGTTTGATTCTTGATGCTTGGCGTGATATAAAGCTCTGCTTGACCTTCGCTTTGTATCAGTCTCGCTCCTTTGACCATGGACCCATTACTGGGGGACCCAACAATATGTTATCACACCTCAGATCAGCTCGGTTCATATTTTCCAAGTTTATGTAACTTCAAGGAAAGAAACTGCATGTGCACCTCTGAGTAAAGATGTAACTGTATGTACACACACGCTGCTGGCAATTCTGTGCATCTGTGAGTTTCAGTATCTGCCCACAAACAAGGCTGGTAGTTACCATATAGAAAAGCTAGATTGGCACAGAGACTGACGAATCAAGACAGATGCCAGCCGGGACGTCAGGCCAGCACGCACTGGCTACCCAGGGCTCTGCACATTCTCACTCCACCTACTAGGACTGAGATGGGACTCCAGAACAGGAGAGCACTCATTGCTCTCATCCCCCAGTGTGAGCAGCTAAGCTGGATCCTGACCTCCTGGGACTTGTGATTTGCACTGAGTGTGGGTTGTAGATCTGGGTGTGTGTCTGCTGTATGGGAGCTACTGGACTCTGATGGCTGTAAACATTGTATTTGGAAGAGACATGTAGACAAGATAAGGAGGACCAGGCAGCTACCTTTTAAGCCTTACATGAGGCTTAAAACTCCTTTTCAGTCTGGCTTAGGGGGAGAGGACTCCAGCCATTTCAAAGGCGAGATTGATCCCCATGTTTGACCACCCACCATCACCTCTATTAGTGAATAGAGGTGAATACCTTGTGTCAAGCACTGTGTTCGGCTCTTTATATAGGGAACAGTATGTTAAATGGGACTCTTCCCATCTCAGAATCTGGGCAGAGGCCCCAAGGGTCGGGAAAAGAAAGGTAGGTGTCAACTATTCTCAATCTGCCACGTTTTAAATCAAGGTAGTAGACTATTTCTGCTGATCTGGAAAAGCAGTGATTATCCTCTTTCAACTCGCTTGTTTGTCCTGCGTAGCATAAAGATGGATTTGGGGGAATAACCGTGGATTATCATAAACTTAATCAGGCTGACTCAATTTCAGCTTCTATCCCAGACATGGTTTCTCTGCTGGAGCAAAGACAACCTTGCACCTGTTACTCAGCTATTGGTCTGGCAAATGTTGTTTCTTTATACCTGTTAGTAAAGACCACCAGAAGCAGTTTACTTTCAGCTGGAAGGGCCAACAATACACCTTCAGTCTCTTTCCTCAGGGCTTTGTCAACCCCACGGATGCCATCTCGCTGGATGAACCTGGCAAGTGGGAAATAGCAAGTCCTCTAGACACTTTGGTAAGACCCATGCGTGCTGGCTGGCGCGAAATAAATCCTATGGAAACTAGGGAGATTGCCACTGTGGTAAATTGTCCAGGAGCCTGGTGACTGGGGCCATGTCAAAATATCTCTGCTCAAATGGAAGACAAGTTGCTGCTTCGGCCACTCCTACCAGTAAGGAAGAGATACGATGCATAGTGGGCCTCTTCGGCTTTCGGAAATAACACGTTCTTCATTTGGGCATGCTGTTCTCACTAATTTGTCAGAAAAGTCAAAAGACTCTCCATTTTGAGTAGGATCCAGAATAAGAGAAGGCTCTGCAAAAAAGTGTAGGATGCGGTGCCAACTTCTCTGTCCCTTGGGCCATACTAACTGTCACATCTGATGGTGCCTGAAGTGTCTGGCACCGTATGGAGCCACAGACACTGTGTAGAGTCTTTGGCAGCCTCTGAAGATGAATCAGAATAAACCCTTAGGGTTACAGATCAAACTCAGCCATTCTCTTCAGATGACTACTTTCCTTCTGGAAGCTTCCAGCATTTACTGGACACTACTAGAGATTCAATGTTTGATTGTGACTATATTACTGATGGCCTGAACTGCCCATCATAAACAGGGTGTTCTTTGGTCACAAAGCCAAAGAGATGGGCATTCATAGCAGTATCTCGGTGGGAGGGGTATGCACACATCACTGGACTTGAAGTCTTAAAGGCAAAAGGAAGTTGTGTGAACAAGTGCCTCAGGTTCCCATGGCTCTGATTCCTACTAAACTGCCTCCTTTTTCTCAACCCATACATACGGTCTCACAAGAAGGTCTCTCGGACCAGTTGACTGAGAAACAAAAAAAGGTTGACCTGCTTTACTGATGGTTCTGCATGGTATGAGTTGGTTCTGCATGATTTGAATTATTTTGGGTACTACCTGAAGGTAGAGAGTTGCCGCACTCCTGCCCTGCTAAGAGAGGACCCTTAAGTCTTCCCAGTATACAGAAATTTGAGGGATACACATAGTTGCTCATTTTGCCTGGAAGGAGAGATGGCCAGAGGTATAGACAGACACTAAAGAAAGGGTGTGTGTTGGGATGCCTGGGTCGCTCAGTGGGTTAAAGCCTCTGCCTTTGGCTCAGGTCATGATCCTAGGGTCCTGGGATTGAGCTCTGCGTTGGGCTCTCTGCTCAGCAGGGAGCCTGCTTCCCTTCCTCTCTCTGCCTGCCTCTCTGTCTACTTGTAATCTCTGTCTGTCAAATAAATAAATAAGATCTTAAAAAAGAGAGAGAGAGAAAGAAAGGGTGTGTGTGTGTGCTAGGGCTAAAGGTTTGACTTTTAGTTCAGAGTTTTGGAGGGACTGTATTTGGGAACTTGGAGGTAAGGATGATGGGGAAGAGGTAGGTGGTTGAACCATTCTAAGCTGACACAAAGTGCGAAAATATTCATATCTTACGGGAGTGTTCACCAAAGTGTAATGTCATTGGAGGAGATTTTTTTTTAAAAGATTTTTAAAAACAATTTACTTGATAGAGATAGAAACACAGAGAGAGAGGGAGAGAGAGCCCAAGCAGGGGGAGCAGCAGAGGGAGAGGGAGAAGCAGGCTTCCTTCAGGGAGCCTGATGCTGGGCTCAATCCCAGGACCCTGGGATCATGACCTGGGCTGAAGGCAGATGCTTAACTGACTGAGCCACCCAGGCACCCTGGAGGAGGATCTTAATAGTCAAGACAACGAGATACCATATTCTTTCCCCACCCATTTTCTCCAGTTGTCCCTGGCTTTGCCCAGTGGCTCATGATCAAAGTGCACGTGGTAGCCAAGACAGAAGCTCTACATGTCTCAGCAACGCGGGCTCCTGTTCATCAAGTCTGATATGGTTACTGCCACTGCCGAGCACTCAACCTACCACCAGCAGAGACCAGCACTGAAGCCTCAATGTTGGCACCATTTTCCAGGTGAGCAGCCAGCTGCCTGGTGACAGGTCAGTTACATTGAGCCACTTCCATAATGGAAGGGGCAGTGCTTTTTCTCACAAGCAGATACTTACTCTGGACATGTATTTTCCTTCCCTGTTCACATGCTTCGGCCAAAAGCACCATTCAGAGACTTACAGAGTACCTTCTTTTTTTCCTCTTTTTTTTTTTTTAAGATTTTATTCATTTATTAGACAGAGATCACAAGTAAGAGAGGCAGGCAGAGAGAGAGAGAGAGAGAGAGAGAGGAGGAAGCAGGCTCCCCGCTGAGCAGAGAGCCCGATGTGGGGCTCGATCCCAGGACCCTGAGATCACGACCTGAGCCGAAGGCCAAGGCTTTAACCCACTGAGCCACCCAGGCGCCCCCAGAATATCTTTTTCATTGTCATGGTATTCCACTATGTATAGCTTCTGACCAAGGAACTCATTTAGCAGCAAATGAAATATGGTAATAGGCTCACAATCATAGAATTCACAGGTCTTACGATGTGCCTGATCACCTTGAACTAAATGGCCTGAAGGAATGGTAAAATGATCTTTTGGACACTCAGTGACAACACGAGTTGAGTGCCAACACTGGGCAGGGCAAAGCCCTCCAGAATGCTGTACATGCCCCCACTGATTGACCAATTTTAGTGCTGGTTTCTTCCATAGCCAGGATGACCGATCTGAAAATCAAGGGGTTAAAATGGGAATGTCTTCTCTCATTGTTACTCTCAGTTACCCATTAGGGAAATTTTTGCTTTCCAGACCCTCAACTTTGGGCTCTTCTGGCTTTGAAAATAACTTAATCTGTGTAGGTTAAAATATATTAATATTGGTATCTTTAAGCGTATTAGATGAGGTGTTTGCTGAAAGCAAAGAGAATATGGAAAGAATAGTAGAGAATCAATTAAAAACACTAGCTTTGACCACATGACCCATTATAGCAATGCAGACTGTAGTATTTACAAGTATTTCTTCCTTACATTAATATGAATGTATTAATGCATATTAACCAATTATTGTCTTCCCTTTTCTCACTCAAAAAAGTGATCAGGACTATTTACTACCTGAAAGCAATCAGAAAAATATACAGAAGTTGCCCAAGATTTCATCCAGAACCACAAAAATGAGTCCACATTCATCCAGAACCACACAATGTTGAGGATAAAGGTGAAGGCGTGATAAAGAATAAAAGTGTCGGGGCGCCTGGGTGGCTCACCAGATTGAGGATCTGCATTAGGCTCGGGTCAGTCCTGGGATCGAGCCCTGCATCAGCCTCCCTGTTCAGTGGGGAGCCTGCTTCTCCCTCTCCCTCTGCTATTCACTCTGCTTGTGCTCTCCGGCTCTCTCTCTGTGTCAAATAAATAAAATCTTAAAAGAAAAAAAAGAATAAAAGTGTCTCTGGGGCGCCTGGGTGGCTCAGTCCGTTAAGCTTCTGCCTTCAGCTCAGGTCATGATCCCAGGGTCCTGGGATTGAAACCTGCATCAGGCTCCCTGTTCAGCAGGGAGTCTGCTTCTCCCTTTCTTTCTGCCCCTCCCCTGTGTTTGTGTTCTCTCTTGCTCTCTCTCAAATAAATAAAATCTTTAAAAAAGAAAAAGAAAAAAGAAAGAAAATAATAAAAGTGTTCTGTATTTGGGGTGCCTGGGTGGCTTAGTCAGTTAAGCCTCCAACTCTTCATTTCAGCCCAGGTCATGATCTGAAGGTTGTGAGATCAAGCTTCCCCCCTCAAACCACCACCCCCCCAAGCCGGGGTCATCACATATGAGGCATGGAATCTGCTTGGGGCTCTCTCTCTCCTTCTCCTTCTACCCCTCCCCACTCTTAAAAAAAAAAAAAAAGTGTTTCCTACTTGAGTCTTACCATGGCATTTTAATTCAGTAAACTAGTTTCATACACCTTGAATCAGTTAATTTCCACAAGAGCCTGTGAGGTAAGTGTTATTGTCAACAATGTACAGATGCAAAAGCTCAGAGAGGAAAGAAAGTCTGATGTCCTTCATTAACTGTCTCACTGGCTGGGAATTCAGGACCAGGAAAAAGCACATGCTAAGTGAGCAGTGAGGGGCAGACTTTTTTTTTTTTTTTTAAGATTTTATTTGTTTATTTGACAGACAGAGTTCAAAAGTAGGCAGAGAAGCAGGCACAGAGAGAGGAGGAAGCAGGCCCCCTGCCGAGCAGACAGCCCAATGTGGGGCTCGATCCCAGCACCCTGGGATCATGACCTGAGCCCAAGGCAGAGGCTTTAACCCACTGAGCCACCCAGGCGCCCTGGGGCAGACATTTTTTTTGGGGGGGGGGGCAGACATTTTTAATGTGAATTGTCTCATTTAATCCTCACAATTCTATAAGGTGGATATTACTATTCTGATTTTATAGACAAGGAGTCTAAACTCAGAGAGGTTAAGTAATTTGTCAAAGATTACACAGGACAAAAAAGCCAAATAGGGTTTGAACCCACATCTACTCAGCTATAAAGCTCATATTCTTTTTTTTTTTTTTTTAGATTTATTCATTTATTTTAGAGAGAGAGAGAAAGCAGGAGGAGGTGCAGAGGGATAGAATCTCCAAGCAGACTCCACGACTTCCCGTTGAGCAAGAGCCCTACCCCAGGCTGGATCCCACAACCCATAAGATCACCACCTGAGCTGAAACAGGAAGTCTGTGTCTCAAACAACTGAGCTACCCAGACGCTCCCTAAAGCTCATATTCTTCCAGCACACATGGACTGTGTTCTGGCTATCTCTTCCAGGACTGGGCTGCCCAGAGTCCAAATGCTTTACAGTTAATGCTTAGAAAAGACGGGAGGGGTTGAGGGATGAACTGGGTAATAAGTGTCATGATCAACCTGTGTTCTCTGTGTTATAGTAGACCCTATTAAGAAAAGAAACCAAACCCAGCATAGGACAGGTATACTGAGGACCAAGTCTTAAAAGGTGAATGGGAATCAGCCAGATAAAAAGTGGGGGTGGGGGTGCGCACGCATCTGTGGAGGTGGGGGGAGGGGGAGATAGAGGGAGAGAGAGCCATTATGGCATTCTGACCCAGGCAGAGGAGAGGGGAGGGCAGGAGAGAGAGTGAGGCCCAGTAGGAACATGTAAAAACCATCAAAACTGAAGCAGGTAAACAGGCAGGCTCACCTCCAAACTGTCACTGTGTCACTATAGATAAGAGAGGACGCGAAGTGCTCCAGGGGCCCCTGCTCACTCCGGGGCTGCAGCCAGCCCTGGGCTCAGTGGAGGGCACTGGAAAGACACAACGTCTCAAGCTCATGAGAAGCCCCACCCTGGTCTGTCTGCTCCCGACTGACAGGGCTTCACAAATGACAGGGTAGGGACCAGAGTTGGAGGTGGGCGGTGGGGTCCAGGGTTGGTTTGGACTCCATCGCTGGGGACATCCACCAACGACTTGAACTCAATGAACATTGTACTTTGCTGATTAAAAATTTAATCCTTGTCTCAAGGTCAGAAGACATCAGAGAATGTCAAACATTGGACGCAGACAAGTTGACAGAAATTGGAGTTGGGGCTGGGGGGCGGGGAGTGGAGCAGGCCAGCTGCTTTAGTTGAGAAGGTGGGGTCCTCCAGGCTGCTGAGTGTGGAGGCAGCAGAGGGTAGGGGTGGGAGTGGGCACTCCTGTCTGTTCCCAGGGAAGAGGGGGTAGCTAGAAAGGGGTTATACCTCAGAGGGAGGCTCACCAGGCTGGCTAGCCTCTGCTGGTGTGACCTTGGGGACAAGGGGCCTGCCGAATACAGAATGATTACAACACAGTTAGCAGTTCTTTCCACCAACGTGCGGGGCTGGAACGGATCTAAGCCCCTTTCTAGAAGTTGGACCCGTAGAAAAGAAAAGAAAGGAGAGCAAGAAAAAGAAGTCTCTACTTCCTCTCTTCTTTCCCCTTCGTTCCCTACCTCCTCCTCCCCCTTTCTGTCCCAGTGTCCCAGGCTTGATGCCTAACCCAGAAGGAGGGGAAAGACAAGTCAAAGCGGATACACCTGGGTGGCTCAGTTGGTTGAGCGGCTGCCTTCTGCTCAGGTCATGATCCCAGCATCCTGGGATCGAGTCCCGTTGGGCTCTTTGCTCAGCAGGGAGCCTGCTTCTCCCTCTGCCACTCTGTCTGTCTGTGCACGCTCTCTCTCTGACAAATAAATAAAATCTAAAAAAAGAAAAAAAAAAGACAAGTCAAAGCGGAGGGGGGACTCTGAGGCAGAGAGGAAAAAAGGAGAGATTTGGGGGATGGGACGGGAGTGAGAAGGTTGGTGATCACTGTGACCACAGCCCTCTCTCTCTCCTGTCTCTTATTTTCATCCGTCCCAGTGGATTCTTTGGCTCTCAGAGACAAACAGTGGTATCCACCATGGCCCGTCCGGGAGAATAGAATAAACCATATAGTAATACTGGCAACAGAGTGACTGTCAGGCTCTGCCCTAAGCACTTTGCTATTTAACCCTCAGCCCCACCCTCACCCTGAGACTGTTACCCCCATTGCCCAGGAGAGGGCGCTGTGGCGCAGAGAGGTTGAGGGACTTGCCCCAGATCAAGGTTTGGGACCGGCTAACTCCACTACTTGCCAAAGCAGCCCTCAAAACTTCACGGAGAGAAGGCTGTGGTTTGATGGGGAAGGGATAGGGGAAGGAAAGTCCATGTGGAGAGTATTCTGGGAGATCACCTCACTGGACAGTTGCATGTTCTGGCCAGAAGCAGCAGGGTTTACTTCCTCCTTGGTCCTTCTGTGCATAGGTGTGTGCATGCATGTGCATGCGCACGGGGTGTGTGTGTGTGTGTGTGTGTGTGTGTGTGTGTGTGATGTGAACACTGTGAATCCATCCCACTTGCTTTTCCCTTCTCTCACCGCAATCTGTTAAGCGAAGTGTGTAGACCCCTTCCCCTGCTTATGACTGCCCCGTGTTGTTCTCAAGTTATTGGTGAAATCCATGACTTCTCAACTTAAAGGCAGGCTGTAGTCGTGCCCCTGTACACTTGGCCTGCCAGAGCTGTGAGAAAACCGAGATATCATCTCATTTACCCCTGTTCCAAGGCCCAGATAGCACAGCTAGTAGGAGATACAAGCTCCAGTCCCAGAATGGGCCACGGCTTTTCTCTCTCCAAGCCCAGTCATCTTCCCCTCCCCAGGCACGCCTTCTGCCAAGACCACAGTGTCTTGATTGCTTTGACATTATAATAAGTATTGAATCAGAGTTACTTTCTCAACTTAGTGCTTCTTATTAAAGTTGTTTGGATTATTATTGTAGGCACTTTACATTTCCACATGAATTTTGTAATTCAGCTTGTCAATTTCTACCCCAAAAAGCCAGCTGGGATTTGGATCGGGACTGTTTTTGATCTGTAGGTTAATTTGAGGACAGATGGGAGGCAGATAGGAGTGAGAACCTGAACAGAGTTGATACTGTAGCCCTTATCTCAGGGTTTTGAAGTTGTCGGTTGACTTGGGTCTCTTCCCCAACAGGCTGTAAGTCTGTGAAGTCCGGGGGGCTTTGCTTCATTTACCACTGACTGTTCACCGTTCCAGCCCCAACACCAAACACTGTGTCTGGCGTACGATAGTTGATTGAGACATATTTGTTACAGGAACCAATATTTACTGGATCATCTCTTTCTTCAACAACAAAAATAGGATTTTTTTTTTTTTTTGCTTTCATTCACTTTATCTTCTTTATAAACAGTCTACTCCTATAAATGTTTGCTGAATCACGCGCCTCTGGTTTGTGGGCTGAGCATGCGCACGACGTCCATGTGAGCAGGTGGAGGGGACAGAAGACCTGCGTGAGGGCCTGTGAGGACACATGTGGGAGGATGGGAGTGGAGGTGTCAGGGGAGCCCTGGGGTCTCTGTGGCTGCGATCTCTCTGTAGCTGAAGTCCGGGCTCCTCGTCCTTCCTGTAGAGGTCTGCAGGTCAGCATGGGAGGAAACCGCCAGGGACCCTTTACAAGTGGACTGGGGATTGCAGGGGTGCATCACCCCTTTCCTTGCAGAAAGAGAAAGTCCTGTCTCAGTATTCTGGGCATCACTTCCACGTCTTCTTAAGTCCCGGGTGTCTTGTTTAGAGAATTCAAAAGGAGAAACTGCACACCGGAAAACTCGCTTGCCATTCACATTTTTTAGCATTGAAGATATAACCGTAAAGAACATGTCTATGAAAGTTAATTAGACTCTAGAGAGAGAGAGAAAGAAGAGAGACACAGACAGACACAGAGCTGCAGAGGGCCAGGGAAAAAAATGCTGCAGGGACAGCAGGGGGGGAAGGGAGTTTCTCCTTCGTGCTAGAAGACAGTCTGAAGGGCTCACCAAGAGGAAAGAGACTTGGTATCAACCAAAGGATCTGATCCCAAGGAGAAGTAGGATGAGACACAGAGCTGGCAGGGGAATGTCCCTTTTCAAAGAGGCAGATGAAGAAGCTTGCATTGCCCCAGGCACAAGGGGGACAGAGACCACCCAGAAAGGGGTGCGGTTGGATCCGGGAGTATAGGTTGTGATCTGCAGATGGTTGTCCAGGCTCCCACACCCAGTCCTTCCTCCCTGCCCTCACGAACCCCCAGCCCCTCACCTCTAACTCCTACTTTAACAGGAAGCACAAGGAAATGAATAGCTAGTACCAGGTACACTTACAAACATGATCTTATTTCATTCTAACAATATCCATACGAAGTAGATACTTAGGAAACGTTATCTCCACTTCATAGTTAAAGAAATTGAACATCATAAGGTCACACCTGGGTCTGTCTCCTGACAGTCCATCAGGCTGCTTCTATCCTTTGAGTTTGTTGCTATCAAATTGTTTCAATCTTCATTTCCCCTCCCATTACCACTAAAATAGGTGCTTACTAAAAGGCATTTTTAAAAAATACTAGAGGGGCGCCTGGGTGGCTCAGTGGGTTAAAGCCTCTGCCTTCAGCTCAGGTCATGATCCCAGGGTCATGGGGTCGAGCCCCGCGTCGGGCTCTCTGCTCAGTGGGAGCCTGCTTCCCTTCCTCTCTCTGCCTGCCTCTCTGCCTACTTGTGATCTCTCTCTGTCACATAAATAAATAAAATCTTTAAAAAAAAAAAAAAAAAAAGATTCTAAAAAATACTAGAAGTTGGGGCACCTGGGTGGCTCAGTTGGTTAAGCCTTTGACTCTAGGTTTCAGCTCAGGTTATGATCAGGGGGTCATGGGATCAAGCCCTGCACTGAGTCCTGTGTGGGGCTCTGCACTCAGTGCAGAGTCTGCTAAGAGATTCTCTCCCTCTCCCTCCCCCACTGCCCCTCCCCCCCTGCTTGTGCACACACACACTCTCTCTCTCAAATAAATAAATAAAATCTTTAAAAAACAAAGTAAAAATACTGGAAGTTACAAAGAAGAAAGAGAAATATAAAAGTGACTGGTGATTTGTAATTTGTAGTGAACTTGATTTTCTTTATGGCTTTGATTAATTATCATAGCTAGTGACATGCTCTGTTAGGAATGCTGTCAACTATAAGAAACAGACAACTTGACTACCAAGACAAAGATAAGATGTGTTTAAAAAATAAAGATTAATTTTTGTTGTGTGTCAGGAAGACTGGAGGTAGGCAGTTGCCACTGTTGATTTAGTGGTTCGGCAATGTGTCAACATCCTCAAAATGCTCCTAGCCTTTGCCTCATGGTTACAAAATGGCTGCTGCAGCTCTGAAACTCACCGCCAGGTTCAAAGCAGTAAGAAGAGAAGGGTGGAGCGTCACTGCTCCTTTACGCATCAACTGTTCCTTTATGAGAAAAGAAAAAGCTTTCCCAGAGGCTCCAGGGCAGACTTTGGTTAACAACCTGGGGCCTAGGCCTGGTTCACATGCCCATCTCTGGAACTGTGACAATCTGTGCTTTCCCACAGTCACATCAACTGAAACCGGTGGGAAAAATGTGGGTAGGGAGGTAAGAATGAGAGTCCATTATTACATTTTGTATCCATTAACTTTTCTTGTATAACAAATCACCCCCAAACTTATTGGCTGAAACGAGCATCTGTGATTCCTCACAGTTTCTACGGATCAGTTCAGCCGTGTGTTCTGGGCTTATTTAGACAAACTCTCAGGTCCCTTTCAACTCTGAAAAGTGAAATAATAATACTTCTATTAACCAGGTAGCTACTATTTCCTAGTGACGTTAGTCTCCTTATATACTTCCTCACACTTTCTTCCTCCCCCTGGATATCCGTTAGCAGACTTTAAAGGATGTGTAAGCCAATCAAGGTATATTCTATTCAGATGTAAGTAATAATTTTGAGGTTCAGCCCAGGTGCTCCACATATATTGGTTTGTAAAGTCCTGACCACAATGCTGTAAGGTATTGTATACGCTTACAGGTAAGGAAACTGAGGCTCTACGAGGTCAAGGGATTTGTTCAAGTTCTCTCAGCTAGTAATTCTGAACAAAGGGACTCCTTATTCTGAGTATAGACTTCTTTTTGTCACACCATGTCTATCTACTAACTTCCTCAGAACAGACTGTGCCCAACCCCGTGAAGTTCAGCTCTCTCCAGAAGTTACTGGAAACCCTCCTTTCCTCCTTGGAGAAGTAAACGAAGTGCCAGCTATTTTTGGACTAAAAGCCCCCAAGTCCCTTCAAGGAACAACCCTCTGTCTCAAGTGTAGTTATTCAGGAAGCCTTCCATGGTTCTGGGATTTTTTTTTTTTTTCCAGCTGGATTCTCTAACAGACCTTAACCAATCTAATTCTCTGAAGTAAACGAGTCTGTCAGGTGGCAGGGACACAGGCTGCCCAGGTTTTTGACAACCCTTGGGGCAGCAGTGCTCCCCTTATCTGGGCTTCTAGAATAGCAGGGGTCTCTTATCCTGGTGGGGCTACTTGGACTTCCTGCCATCAATAGCCACAGCAACTGAGCAGGATGTCAATGTCAGCTGCTAGGAAGGGATTAGAAAGACCCACGGGGGCGGGGGTGGGGGGTGGGGGGTGCAGAGGGCTCCTGCCTGGTCAGTGTAGAGTTCCAGGATGGCCCGTGGGAAGGGGATAACTGCCTCATCCTCTGTCTGGTGCTGGCTTTAGGATGCCCAGGAATGGCAGTAAGTAACATTTTCCCAACTCCCCTTTGGCAGAAAGATCTCCAAATAATTTTTTTTTTTTGCCATTGCTCTGCAGGTTCAGTTCGGACTTTTTTTTTCTTTTTTAAGATTTTATTTGTTTATTTGACACAGAATGAGAGAGAGAGAGAGCGTGCACAAGCAGGGGGAGTAGCAGGCAGAGGGAGAGGGAGAAGCAGGCTCCCCACAGAGCAGAGGGACCCCCGATGTGGGACTTGATCGCAGAACCCTGGAATCATGACCTGAGCTGAAGGCAGTCGCTTAACCGACTGAGCCACCCAGGCACCCCAGTTAGAACTTCTTTTAATTACAATTGACTAGGAAGGTTGTAGCTCTGTCATTAAAAAAAAATCTAGACCCGCCTGTGTCTACTCACGATTGTGCTGGCGAAGACACAAAAACAGCAGGCTCGGGGCACCTGGGTGGCTCAGTCGGTTAGGTGTCTGCCTTTGACTCCACTCACTATCCCGGAGTTCTGGGATGGAGTCCCGCAGGGAGCCTGCTTCTCCCTCTCCCTCTGCCACGTCTCCTGCTTGTTCTCTCTCTGTCTCTCTCTCTCTCACACACAAATAAATAAATAAAATCTTTAAAAATAAAAAACAACAGGCTCAGAAAACACCCTGTAAAATGCAAGATAAGGCACATATATTTAGAACACGTTTTCCCCATGGCATAATTGTTGCTGTACAATAAGTCAATACATGATACATTGTGATGATGTTATCTTTCTAGACATTTATTGTCAGAGTGGGTTACCTTCTGTTTAACTCAATATTAAAATAAAGAATTTGAGCTGCTGTTGGAAACTCTTATTGATTCTGGTTGAAGGGAAATCCCCACTATTCTTCTTTGAAGCTTCTGGAATTAATAGCGTTCAAGAGGATCCTAAGATTACAAGGTTTAAAACACTGCCAAAATTTACAACTACTTATTTGTGTGATGAAGATTTTTGTTCTGTGCAGCCAAAATAAAGGTGAGAAATAAGCAGGATACACGTGATTGCAACCATCATCCAATATCTTGATTTCAAATTTTTCTATTCATCAAAACAACCTCTTAATTATTACAACATTGCCTTTAATAAGTTGATATTATAAATCTTAACTTACAAACTATATTTCTTCATATAAAATGCCATTTTGGGGGCACCTGGCTGGCTCAGTCAGAAGAGCATGTGACACTTGATCTCGGGGTCATGAGTCTGAGCCCCACGCTGAGTAAAGAGATTACTTGAATAAAAACTGAAACAATAATAAATATTATAAAATGCCATTTAATCTGTTTTATGTCTTGGGGCTCTGTATGAAACTGAATTTTGAAAAGAGTTCCTTGACTCTCCCATTATCTCACAACAGTCATGGGTAGTCGAGGTTTTATTAATATTTTTAAAAGATTTTATTTATTTATCTGACAGACAGAGATCACAAGTAGGCAGAGAGGCAGGCAGAGAGAGAGAGGAGGAAGCAGGCTCCCCGCTGAGCAGAGAGCCCGATTCGGGGCTGGATCCCAGGACCCCGGGATCATGACCTGAGCCCAAGGCAGAGGCTTTAACCCACTGAGCCACCCAGACGCCCCTCAAGGTTTTATCATTATTTTCATTTTACCAATAAGGAAGCAGAGGCTTGGAGAGGTCAACTGACTTTCCCAAGGGAAATAAATAAACAAACAAATGAACAAATTAGCAACTCGGAGACAGAACTAGGACTTGAAACCAGTTCTCCAAACTGCAAATTCAAACTTTTTTCCATTGTACCCCCACTGTATCACACTGCTCTCTCTACTCCTCCCAAGCTCCTGGCAATGTGTCTTTCGAGTCTAGTGCTCACCAGAGGACACTCAAGTCCAGGACAGACTGAAAATGATTCGTTTGGGTGGAGGGTGGGAGGAAACAGCTGCCCTGTGAATTCTCCCCAAGGGCCCAGCAGGCTGTTTGGGGAATGATGGATAGTTTTGTCCCCTGAACCTAGCAAACCCTGTGCACCATCCAGAAGTCGATGGGGTGACCGAGTAGGGATTTCCACCTGCTGAGCTCGCAGGAAAGGAGAGGAATGCAGTCACTCTAGAGTCATTCTGCCGAGGCTCATTCTCACCCTGGCTAAGTGTATTCAGGCTGCTGGAGAGATGCTGAAACACAGATCTTTTTTCCAGACTGAGCCATTAAAGTTTCCTTGGGTTTCAGAGGCTTGAATTGAGGCAGGGAAATACAACTTCCGGTCCTCTAAGCTCTTTTAAATTTGCGTACACAAACCATGCCATTTAGATTCTGGCTCATACTTTGTTGAATGCATATGTCAAAGGCTGTGTCATGCCCATCCTATTGTACCTCATCAGAGGGAACATGATGTTCGGTTGTCCCACTTTTATGGAAGTGAAGATTGATCAGTGGGTTCAAGTAATGTCAGCCTGAACCATTTATTCTAAATTTCCCAAGAAGCCTAATGGTTGCCTAGACTCATTATTTTATCATGACTTACAATGATGGTGGTTTTCTATTTCAATAATTCCTCCTGACATTATTAGCTGTGATTCTTCTATTTAAACTAAGGTCATCTGCTTGGTTAACCTGAATATAGTGTTTTGTTTTTTACAAGAAAGGCAGGATAAATACTTCATCAATTTTTTTTTTCTTTTTATCATCTTTCAGAAAAATGAGTTCGTGTCCCAGAAACCTCTAAAGGTGACAAACGATGGGCTTTTATTTTAAAGTATCATTATAAACTTTTAGAATTTATATTTTTGACACGTTATCGTCCTTTGCAGTCATTATTCTTCTTGATGCTCACATTTTCCCCAACTTGGGCTGGGGGAACCCAATCAAGCTGACTGTGAGTCCTTCCGCATAACCCCCGGAAGTCTTCCAGAACGCCACTGATTTTGGGGTCAGGCAAGAAGACCCAGGCTCACCTTGTACATTTCCAGCTCCAGCTGGAATTAACCATTTCTCCAGATAGCCCTGGTTCTTTTTAGTGGGAAACGATATTTCTGAACTCAAGCATGAAGAGGAGGAGCACCCTTTGCTACCAGCTTGCCACAGTTTCTAGGTCTTTCAGGTGAGCAGAGCTAAGAAACAGACATTTCTTGGGTAAAGAAAAGATATATAAATTTAAAAATATTTAAATATATCTTTTCTTTTTATTAGGAAAAAAACTCCGAATTCATACGGTTCCTCCCAACTCCAAATCTCTATGACAGAATTTGCACTTCTTAGTTTTTTGTTTTTATATCTCATTTGCTTTGTATGTCTTGTCTCTTGTTCTGAAAATTGTCTTAAAAATGTGAATATAATGACTCGTTTGCTTTATCCCACCACACACACACACACACATTTGTGTGGTAGATTGACTGCATTAATGGCTCAGATCTCCACTCTGTGTGTATCTGCATACATATCTTTTGCCGTGTGTTTTTTTCGGTCTCTCTCTAAAGAAGAGAAGTCTGTTTTGCACTCCCTCCCACCCTTGAATCTGGGAGGACCTTGTGCCTCTCTTTGGCCGATGGAATGGAGCAGAAGTGATGGTGTGTCTGCTCCAAGCCCTGGCACTAAGGGTCCTTGGCTATTCTACTCACTCACTGCACCCTGGCAAAGACCTCCGAGGACAGGCCCGGACAAGCCTGCTAGCAACCCGGGGTGCAGAGCTGAGTCCCCCACCGCGGCCCCCACCCCCACCCAGTCATTTCAGCCAGGTTGCCAGTTGAGGCTTCATTATTTAGTTTAGAAAACAAAGGCAATGATATAAAATACATACATATTCCTCTCCCCCTCTCTATTGTTTTCCTAGGATCCTAACAAACTAGATCACTAACTGGGGGCTTGAAACAACAGAAATTTATTCTTTCCCAGTTCCGAAGACCAGAAATCTGAAATCTAGGGCCACACTCCCTCTGACTGCTCCAGGAAGAACCCTTCTTCCATTTTTTCCCGCTGCTGGTGCTTGTCCGCAATGCTGGCATTCCTTGGCTTGTAGCCAAGATCACTCCACTCTCGCCTCTGTTGTCACGTGGCTTCTTCTGTGTCTCCACGCCTGTGTTCCCCTCTCCTTACCAGGACAGCGGTCGTTGGATTCTTTGGATTAGGGCCCATTTTACCCAGTAGGAGCTTATTTTAAGTTGATTAGATCTCCAAAGACCTGTTTTCAAATAAGGTCATATTCACAGGTGCCAAGGGTTAGGACTTGATCCTATCTTTTCGGGGTACACAATTTAACTCGGAATACGCTCCCCACTTTTTTGAACACAAAATCATAGTATGCCATTCACACTCCTCAGTGCCTTGCAAGTCCACGTGAACTAGCCTGCCCTGCTTCCTGCTTCCTGGGATCACTTGGGAAGCAATTTAGAGGCAGTGAGGCAAGGAGCCCACGAGGAGTAAATTACATGGTCTACGGGTGAAAAACAGACTGTCTGACTTAAGAGTCCAGCATTTACGTAGACAACTTCTCCAACACTTGAAGATTTTTTAAAAATTTATTTATTTGAGAGAGAGACAGAGTGAGAGAGAACGAAAGAGTGGTGGGGGGCAGAGGGAGAAGTAGACTCCCCGCTGAGCAAGAAGCCTAATGTGGGGCTTGATCCCAGGACCATGAGATCATGACCTGAGCCGAAAGCAGACGCTTGACTGACTGAACCACACAGGCACCCCTTCTCCAACACTTTAAAGCCTCAGTCCTCCTCCCCTACCCACTCACTCATTCCCAGAGCTCTCCTGTCTGTGAATGCTACCCCTCTGTTAGAATCAAAGCTCGTGATCTCCCCCTCTCAGATGTACCATGTTCCTTCCACGTCCCCTGTCTTGGTGACAGCTCCCCATCTATCAGTCTGCCAAGGCAGAAGCCTGATGTGGCCCTGGATGTTCACACATCCAGTAACTGCTGCAAATGTTAATGCCACTAATGTCAGAACACCTTTCCTCCCTCTTGGCCTCGCACACCTTACTCATCTTTCAAGGTTCACTCCCACAGTAAAATCTTTTCAGACATCCCCCAGGAGAACTGGCCATGGCCTCTGTGTGTCCCCACTGTGCGGAGATTTACAACATTCCATCCTCTCCTTAGTAAACCTGTCTGGCTCCCCTCCTAAACTCTAAGTCCCTTGATTACAAAGACAATGTCTCATGGACCTTGTTTCCGGGCACTGAGTACAAGGTCTGGTTCCTGGTCAGTGCTCAGCAGCCATCTGGGCTGTGGATAAATGAACAGAGAGCTTCTTGGGCTCCTCTAGCCAAGGACTTCGGCTGTCTGGACAGAGGGTACCCAGAGTCACTCTCCTGATGCTGGCCTGAGATCTTCCCCTGCACCTGGGCACTGGTGGGCCTCATTCCTGGAAGAGAGGTTGCTAATCTCCTGTCACCTCTGCTCCCCTGCACAACCCCTCCACCACCCCAACACCTGGCTCCGCCCAACAAAACTCAGATTATCAATGACTCCATTCAGCCATGTTCAATGTAAATCCACACAGCTGTTGTATTTTTTTTTAAGATTTTATTATTTATCTGACAGACAGAGATCACAAGTAGGCAGAGAGGCAGGCAGAGAGAGAGGGAGAAGCAGGCTCCCTGCCGAGCAGAGAGCCCCATGCGGGGGCTCCATCCCAGGACCCTGAGATCATGACTTGAGCTGAAGGCAGAGGCTTTAACCCACTAAGCCACCCACGTGCCCCCAGCTGTTGTATTTTATCAGACGCTTTGGCAACCTTTCTCCACGGCCCCCAGAGCCATGTTTGGAGAAGAGATTTCAATACGGGGCGGGGGTGGGGGGGCGTTTGGATCAGCAGCAATCTATCTGCAGTCTTGTTTTTCTCCCCTTCGGTCACTGTATTTCCAGCACTGAGGAAGCAGATGGGAGCCATGGAGGGGGCCAGGATGGCAAAGGGAGTCCAAGGATGCATTGTTTCCTCTCAGAACAAATGAATTCACGTGTGAGGAAGCACAAGTTGAGCTTTACTGGAGGGGCAGCTGGCTGTGGAAGGGATTTAATGTGAAAAACAAAATCTCTTCAGGATTTAGGACTGGAGACTTCCAAGCCCAGTTGTCTCTTCTCACCACCTCTGCTGCTGGGCACCCCTTCTCTCAGGTGCCTCACACCTTCTGAGACCCAGTGGCTCTCCTGAGGTCCCTGGCTCAGGTCAGCTCAGGGATTGGCATAACATCTGTCTGTGGAAAGGTGATGACTTGGAGAGGGGGTGGGACCTCGGGGTGGCTGCTGGCAGCCCCATGATCTGGTTGTGACTCTGGGCAAGTCATCACTGGCTTCCGGGCCTGTTTCCTCATTTAGAAACCAGGAAGCAGAATCTCAGCTGTTGTGGGGGTGAGATGTGATTGTGGAAATTCCCTGTTTGCTTGTCCCTCTGACCTGCCCACGTGGGGCTCCACAGGGTACAAGTATGTCTCCCCCATTCTTCCTTGTGTTCCCAGCGCCTGGAAGAGTTCCCGGCCTAGGAGCTCAAAAAAGAAAAAGTGCAGACTAAATCCTTGTACAAGTGTCCCCTCAGCTGTCAAACACCATCACACAGGATTATGCTCCCTGCTTCTCAGACTGACGTACGGCCCCTCCCCGCCATGCTGACTACTTAGACAAGAGGGGGAAAGGGAGCATACGACCCTGTGTGTCACCTCTCCGACCACCACCCCCTTCTTTCCCAGCAGAAGGGGTGGGGTAAGTGCGGCCAGGCTCACTCTTCCACCTTCCAGATTTCTAAAGAACTTTATACCTTCACATTCATTACTGTGCTTAATCTTATACCAAATATTGAAGAAAGCAGGTCAAGTTGGGCGAGCCAAGATCCAGGCTGGTGAAGTGACCTGTTCAGGAATACACCATGGAGGAGCAGCTTCGGGTCCCCTGCCTCCTTCCGGCTCCTCTGCCCTCCATCTCTGCCAGGTACTGTACCCCCTGCTGTGGATGCTGTTCCCTTTAGTACTCAACTCGGGGGGCAGCTCCTCCAGGGACCCTTCCCCCACTTTCTAAGCCTGGGCAGGAAGCCTCTCCATGCACTCCTCCTCATGCATCTGGAGCTGACCCCTCTCAGAGCACAGATCCAGTGAGGGTCTGTCCCTAGACACTGGGGGCTCCAGAGGGTAGTCACCTCTCTCCATTCGTGCCCTGAGCACCATACCTGGCACAGAGCTTTCGAAATGTCTGATGAATGAAGGGATGGATGATCAATGCACAAGAACGTGCAGGTGTTTGCCTGACTTCACTTAGCTGGGATTATAACCTGAAAATGGAAATATTTTTAAACAGTTGAATAAGTGCGGGGCGCTCTGGTGGCTCAGTCATTAAGTGTCTGCCTTCAGCTCAAGTCATGATCCCAGAGTCCTGGGATCGAGCCCCGCCTTGGGCTCTCTGCTTGGCAGGAAGCCTGCTTCCTCCTCTCCTACTCCCCTTGCTTGTGTTCCCTCTCTCGCTGTGTCTCTTGCTGTCAAATAAATTAAGAAAAAAAAATTTTTAAGTTGAATACGTGCACAATAAACTCAGGTTCCTGATAAGTATTTTCCAGTGTCTCGTGCCACGTTGTCCTGACTTCCAGTGACATACTCTCTCTGTGCCCTCTCATGAGCACCTATCACCCATCTCATAGTATCCAGTACTGGGATTTGCACCTCCTGGTGAGAGCCGGTCATTCTACCTGGAACCCACCTTGTAGACCCCACTGTGCCCCACTGGGGCCTCCAGAGAAGCCCATCAACCATTGCTGTTACTGCTGCCACCGCAGGGCCAGAAGTTAGGGCACGATCCATTGAAATGACTTGTCTTGGTTTGGGTTCTCTCGAAGCAAGACCCAGAGACATGGATGTGTGTGCAAAAAAGTACTTTAGGAGACCATCCCAGGAAATACCTTTGGGGTGGAAAAGGAAGATTGGGAAAGGAAGGACGCTAATAAAGGGATGTTATCAAGCCAGTTAGCATGTGGGCAGATGGAGCCCCATCCTGCTGGGGCAGTTTAGGTGGTGGTGGCCTAGGACATGCTGCAGAGTCATCTCAGCAGAGGTCAGGGATGCTAGGTGCTTCTGCCCTACCCTGTTGTCATTTGCGGCTCCTGGGGCCTTCAAGTGTTCTGGTTCGGCAGGCACACAGAGGTTCTAGGTGGTGACCTTGGATGTGTGGAGGTGAATGCCAAGGGCATGCGGGCGGGGCACAGGCAGACTCCACCGAGGCCTCTTCAGGATGGGGTCCCAGCCTGGCTCTGTGGTGCTGGAGTTTCATGCTCATCTTCTATCAAAGAGAGGTAATGGGGCGGCTCAGTCTGTTAAGCGTCTGCCTGCAGCTCAAGTCATGATCCCAGGGTCCTGGGAGCTAGACCTGCATCATCATTGGTCGGGGCTCTTGCTCAGCGGGGGCTCTTGCTCCCTCTGCCCCTCCCCCACCCGCTCATGCTTCCCTGCCAGCTCTCTCTGTCAAATAAATAAATAAAATCTTAAAAAGAAAGAAAGAAAAAATAGAGGTAACAACCCACTTGGGCCACTGGGCTGTGGTGAGGTTAGAGGAGATGAAATTAGGTGAGCCACTTGATAAAGTGGAGGGAATGGTGATTGACAGTCATGACTAATGACAAGTCCCGCTCTCCTGGCACATTAAAGAGAGATTTAGACCGGGAATGCCTACGAAAAACCTGGGAATGGCTTTCGATTTAGATCCTGATTACACTTCTGAGTTGTGTAAGAATGGAGCAGAACCTCCCCAGGCTACACCCAGTTACTGGTCCATTCACACCCACCCCAAGCCCAGACCTCAGGGACAAAAATCACTTTCATCTCAGCTCCAACATTTGGTTCAGTTACCACTCCCCAGCGGGCAGGAACCACCAGGGAAGAGAGACGAGGCAGCTGGGATAATGAAGGGCTGTTTACCCTCTTGCAGGAGGCTAAACAGGGCAGGATGGGACCAGGGCAGGATGGGACCAGGGAGAGATGGAATTCTGCCCCAGTGGATGCAGAGGACTAAAGAAATGGCATGTGTGATTCACAACCTCTCACCCTTGAAGATCTACAAGTTCCGGGGATGGGGTGAGAAGAGAATGAAGGAGAAGACTAGGGAAGGGACAGAGTTCCCTGTTTTTTTCTGCTCTTTCCCCAGCACTGGCCAAGTCTGCTGGCAGTAAATTCAGCAAATTTACTTGATGCTAATCTTGTTGGAGGAATTTACTGTAATTTGGTTCACTGGGGGGATAATCAGATTTGTGTAAAGTTTCACAAGAGTCTGCAAAGGCTTCATATATCTTGACAGATACGGTCTTTAAAATGCCTGTGCTCTGATCTTAGGAGAGGAGAGGCAAGGCAGTGGGCTAA
This sequence comes from Martes martes, assembly GCF_963455335.1. Lineage (NCBI taxonomy): Eukaryota > Metazoa > Chordata > Mammalia > Carnivora > Mustelidae > Martes > Martes martes. The sequence goes on along the minus strand of NC_137891.1, from coordinate 96,422,849 downwards.
TGGAGACCATGGTTTCAGGGTGCACTGAGGTGCACAGACATGCTTTCCTCCCTGGACCCCAGGTGCATGGCTTCCCTCCACCAACCCCTCCTCGTGGCCCGGCTCCAACTCTGATGGGGCACCGCCAGTGGATGGGACTGATAGGGGCCTGGGTTGGGAGGCTGGGATATCTTAAGGATGACAGGATAGTTCTCCACCCCACTTCCCAGCCTAACTGTCCAATAATTCCCAGTCCAACCAGCCTAAGTATTGCCCTTTAAAATCTTTGTTTTGCAGTCCCGAGAGCAGCAAACTTGGTTCTTACCGGTATTTTTCATAATTTTCAATTACTAATAGGATTATTTCTGTTTGTGGTTTAAAGTCATGGAAACTCTTATCCTGTGCAATTTTCTGTGCCTGGAAAACTAGTCATGTATTGCAACTATAATGAGTCTAAGAAGCCTAATAGACATCTGCTATCCTTAGAAAAAGTAGGTATTTTTGTTTGTTCATTTATAAAAATGGGAGCCAGATTCTCGGAGCAAATGGAGAGAGGCTGGCAACTAACATCTGGGAGCAGACCGCGTTCCCTGGAGCCTGAGCAGTCCTGGAGGGCATAAGTTCACAACGATTTTTGACAACAGGAAACTACCAATCTCCTTTCCTCAACAAAACACACACACACATCCCAACTCCACTCTAACCCCAGCCTAAACAAACCTATTATTTTATCATAAAATGCAATTCTATGTGGCCCGTCCTCAGGCTCTACGACTTTGGGAATGTGTGAGGTCAAGCATCTGAGAAGCTGAGGGGAGAAGTGTCCTCAAGGGCATGAATGAGCGCTGGGCTGGATGCCGTATCGGTCATCTGCGCAGGCGAGGAGAGCCGAGGCCAGGGTGTTTTCAGAGAGATGGGAAGGTGGACCTCTAAGATCGCTTCAAAGAGGAAGGCGATCAAACTTGGTATCGGATTAGGTATGGAGCTGTGGAGGGCGGGATGGGGGTGCTGGGGAGTGGTAAGTACAACGGGACTGTCGGGTTGTGAGCTTGGGTGCTGCAAAATGGTCGTAGAGGAGGCGAAATGGAACCACTGGAAAGGAGGGACGTTTAGATGGAGGAGATGGTTCGCTCTGTGTTGGGCATGTTGAGCAGAAGTGGCCTTGAGGCAATTCACTGAAGTGTCCTGCGTTAACACTAAGAGGCATAGGAATGAGCAATTAGGGAGTAAGAGGGACACTCGAGAATTATTCACCAAGAGGCATTTACTGAGCCCCCTGCTGAATGCCAGGAATTCAGGCAAGTGCCAAGTGTAGAGGTGCCAGGGAGGAGAATCAGAAAGTGCTTAGATCTTAGATCACACAGACCGGCGTTCCCATTCTCACTCCGCCACTTACGAGCTGGGTGCTGTTGGGCAAGTCAGTTAATGTCTTTAAACCACAATTTTCCTGTCTAAAGAAAGGGAGTAAGAGTGTGTTTGGCACACAATTATCAATCATAAAGGCAATTATCATGAGAATTAGCCAAGCTAATGCATACAAAGGCCATATTATTGTATCTGGCATTCAGCAAATGCTTAAAAAGTTACCCGCTATTATTAGGAAAGAGTACTTTTGACCTTAAGGACTTCCTAGTCTAATGGATAGAACCACAGCAAGGGCAGGAGTTAGGAGTTCAGCTGAGCTGGAGGGAAGAGAGATGAGCTGTCAGGTGTTGAGTAGCTGATTAAAAGCCACTAGCTGGGGCACCTGGGTGGTTCAGTGGGTTAAGCCTCTACCTTCGGCTCAGGTCATGATCCCAGGGTTCTGGGATCGAGCCTTATATCGGGCTCTCTGTTCAGCAGGGAGCCTGCTTCTCCCTCTCTCTCTGCCTGCCTCTCTGCCTACTGTGATCTATCTGTCAAATAAATAAATAAATCTTTGAAAGCCACCAGCAGCCATAAGTGAGTTAAGCCTTTTAACCACTTAGTACAATGGTATAAACCAGAAGCTTGAACCAAAGAAGCACTCACTCTTTGTTCCGTTTTCCCCACCAGTCGAGGGTCAAGCAGATCAACACAAACGTGAGGTTGTCTCATTCAGTAATCAATTCAAAAGGCTTTGGCAGGTTTGTGGACCTAGGATGGGGGAGGGAGGTGAAGAGGGTAGGTTGGAGTGGAAAAGTCCTAGGCGCTGAGTCTGGGTGGGAAAAGCATCTTCCAGATCCTTCTCTCCTACCTCGTAAAGAGTCCTGGATGGAAGCACCTGCCCAGGGCCTCAGGTCGAGAGACATGGGAATGAGTGCACTAGGGGAGGAACGTGAATATGTGAGAGAAGTGAGGGCCGAGGCCCCTCCACCAGCAAATGGAGCCCTGGACTGAAATGCCCCTTCGGGACGGGAATGTACTCACTGTGGCGGCCGGGTCTGGTGTGGGGAGGGCAGCTTCTCTTGGGGCCTATCGGGAAAGCCTTTGTGATTGCCTCAGATCAGGCCTGAAAAAGCACACAGGTTTTGTTTTTGGTTTTTTAAGGATTTTATTTATTTATTTTGAGAGAGAGCGAGCGATAGAGAGAGCAAGCACCCATGAACTGGGGGGAGGAGCAGAGGGAGGGACAGAGAATATCAAGCAGGCTCTGCACTGAGTACAGAGCCCGAGGCTGGGGCTCGATCTCACAGCCCTGAGATCACAACCTGAGCCAGAAGTGAGTTGGATGCTTAAACCGAGTCGGGTGCTTAACCGACTGAGCCACCCAGGCACCCCAAAACACACAGGTTTATTTGTTTTTTGATATTTTATTTATTTTTTTGACAGAGAGACAGCAAGAGAGGGAACACAAGCAGGGGTTGTGGGAGAGGGAGAAGCAGGCTCCCTGCAGGGAGCCCGATATGGGGCTTGATCCAAGGACCCTGGGATCATGACCTGAGCCGAAGGCGGACACCTAGCGACTGAGCCACCCAGGCACCCCCCAAAACACACAGGTTTTTAACCATGAGTCAGACTTCTCAGAAGGTATACGATAAAGGAATGGCAGACCAGCAATGTTTCTGTGACCTACATGGCTGGGCCGGCGAATGTAATAGGTCAGAAACAGAACTGCTGATTTCTGAACGAGTTGACCTGGGCTCTGAACTTGGGAGTGCCAGTCCACTTTGTGGAGGACAGTTCTGTAGTCGGCCTGCATCCTTCACAGACTCCCCCTGGTCTCTCTTCTTTTGGCGGCTTGGTTGGGGTTACAGAGAGGAAACTAAAACTGAAACAAGGTGCTTGCTTTCCTTCTGCCTCTTAGACCTGTCGCCCAGGCTGGTACCCCTCTGAAGGCCACAGGCCGCGAAAGTCACACATTGACTTTAGTGTGAGCAGGACTCTGGGACTTCACTGTTGAGTGGGGGCACAGAAGACAAGCCTGGGGGATGGCAGAGGTTTCTCTGCTTCCAGAAGAGAGTTGGCTAATGAGTTTTCAAGTCCTTGTCTCTTTGCCCTTTCACCCCAGGAGATTAGGGAGATGGGTACTGACAGTTCTTGTAATTTGCATTGCAAAGTAATGTATGCAAAAATAACACATTTCATCTCTCGCTTCGTTAGCATGCTAAAACAAATTGGCTTTGGGTCCTTGCCATTTGTATCTTCCGCTTTCTTTCTTTTGTTTCTTTCTCTCTGTTATTTATTTTGAATTAGTTTTGATTCCTTGATTGAGAGCTCAAGCTCTGTGAACTGCCCTGGGGGACATTGGCCAAGCTTTACCAAGCTGTATCCCTCTAACTCCAGCATGCCTTATGCATTTGGGAAAAAAGGAGGAGGAGCACTTGGAGGGTGGTGGAGAAGTGAGAACAGTGGAGCAGAGACCTTTTGAGACAGGGGTGTGTGTGTGTGTGTGAGAGAGAGAGAGAGAGAGAGAGAGATTGTGTGTTGAGTACTAAAGGATGCTCATGCAGGGTAGGGCAGGGGGTGCAAAAGGAAAACTGCCCCTTGCAGATGGAAGCTGGGTGGGTCGACTTGTCACCAGTGGGACCCCAAGACCTGACCTTTGCTGCCCACCTGCTTGTACCCACCGAACTTTGTCCCACATTTTCCTTTAAGCTCCTGTTTCCAGTTTATCTCGTAATTCAGGCAGAAGACTGGAGGTATCTAGCATCCCATAAAAGAAACTGAAAGTGCCCTTCAAGCATTAACAGCTACCTAGAGGGGTGGCCCAGACTACCCTGACCAGTGTTGGGTCGGTGGCTGGGGGAGTGCAGGAGGAACAATAGAAATGACTGCTGGGCCGCCATCTCCCAGCCCCCTCCCACTTCCTTAACCCTTGACTCTCCCGCCAAAAGAATGTATGCCCAGGTCACGTCTCCATAGGTAACCCAATACTTATGCAGGAAATAGAAGTATCAGGACCCCCCCCCCCCCATACCCTCCAATCACCAAATACCTTACCATTTATGGATGTGAGCCCATGCCCTGCCTTGGCCTGATAAAAGACCCCCTGGACTTCCTCCCAGCGCGACTTCCCTGGCTCCCCTTTCCCCGAGTCGCAGAACCTCTCCGGAGGGTGCCCACCCCCTCCTGGAGGGACTTTCCTGGCTCCCCTTCTCAGGAGCCCTGAAACTTCACCGAGAGTGCCTTTAATAAATCTTGCCTTGCCCCTACCTCGCCTGGTGTTGTGTTTACCTCGCCTGCAAAACTTTAAAACCAGTTTCTACTGAACCTCCAAATCATGGACCACAGAGTGACCTGTAGAGTGACTGACAGTAGCATTACCTCATTATAATACTAAAATCTCCGCCCAGGGAGCAGCACAAGCCTCATTTACAGAACATGCGTTGTATGCTTAGATAGGTTTCCTTAAGGCACAAACATGACCTTATGCTCTCCTCAGTGTAGGTGACAATGCCCCCTTTCTAAACAGTCATCCTAACCCTAAATAAAAGGAACCCATTCATCCTTACTTGGGGAGTCATGGCTCGGACCAGTGATTCCTATTTGCTGCAAATAAAACTCCCTTTGTGGGGCAGCTACCCTAGAATCGCTTCGGTGACCCCCCAAGGAGTGCCCTCGGGTTAGTGCCCTCATGGACCAATCCAGTGATCCACAGGAAGACCGTTTTCCCCCTCACCTCTCCTTCCCTCAAGGGAGCAGGCAAAAAGGAGAGCTAGAGGAGGCTGCTCACAGTTCTCCCATTCCCCTAGGCTTAAGGGGCTCAGGCCCGGGCTCCCCAGCAGCTTATTCATGGCGGCGTGCCTAGACTCAGGTGTGTGGGACTCAGACTCCAGAGTGACACGAGGCTGTGAGAGGAATTAGGGAAGACAGTCCATCTTCCAAACACATACACTCTATCACTTCACTCAAACTGTATCACCATCACCAAACTCAAAGCTTCACTCCCTGGTTGTGTTTGGATGACGTGGTTGTCTAGCGGGGAGTCGGAAAGGGCATAGAAACCACAGGTCAGGGCAAGTTCCCCTTGTCAAAGTATCATTTTCAAAAAGTGAAAACATGACTCTCATGGCAATATGTGGTGAGCATTTCTTAAGTCACTAGTGAGGGAATGAGCAGAATGGTAAAGCCATTTCAGAGAAGGACACCTGAGTCAGGAAAGCAGCCAGAGAGAGATTGCTAACTACAAAGCATGCTTGATGTCCTACAGGGCGATAAACCTATAGGCTTCAGACCTATCTTTTTTACCAGACGAATGAATACACTTGCCCCTCTACTGGACAATGTTGTACCCGAGTTTTCGCGTCCGAGAGACCACCAAGGAGCCAACACCAATGCAATCACACAAGGGTTTATTTAACAAGCTGAAGCTTGGGCCCAAGTATACCCGACACAGTGGAGTAGGGACTTGGACCCCGAACCAGATTACAGTCAGAGTTTTTAAAGGCAGAGTAGGGGTGGACTCGGTGGTGGGTGAGGACAAAGGGGATTATGGATGATGTAAGTCTCTAAGGAATTTTGGAAGCAAGGTTTCTAGGACCTTGAGGGGCTAGCTATTGCCTGGGGAAAAGGTTATTCATCACCAGTAATAAAACCTTCTTGTGAGACCCTTTAGATGTATATCAGTGGGCCATGTGCTTGGGAATGATTGTCAACACTATCTTGGCGGTTTAGAGATAAAGTTTCCTAAAGGAATTATTAAAGTAGACTTACAGGATCCTGGTTGGACCTGTTGGAGTAGGAGTTCTGTCAGGCTAGGATTGTCCTCAGCAAAACCTCAAGGTGAGGGCAGTTGAGTCCCCAGGGGAGAGCCACTCTGTCTGTTTCAAGGGCTTGTCAGTAGGTAAGGAATTTTAATGATTTTCTTCTGCCTCTGTTTCCCACATTAGGCAAAAAATTCATTTGCAACTGACGGATCCTCAGGTCCTGTTCTCAGGGTCCTAGGAAGGAGTCCCGCATCGGGCTCCCTGCTCAGCGGGAAGCCTGCTTCTCCCTCTCCCATTCCCCCTGCTTGTGCTCCCTCTCTCACTGTCTCTCTGTCAAATAAATAAATAAAATCTTATAAATAAATAAATAAATAAATAAATAAATAAATGTTAGTGCCAGATAACAAAAATTTTAAAAGATGTAATTAGCTTTAGGGGTACCTGGGTGGTTCAGTCCCTTAAGCACCCGGAGTAGGTTTCAGCTCAGGTCATGATCTCAGGGTGTTGGGATTAAGCCTCCTCCCCACTCCTGTGGGCTCTCTGCTCAGCAGGGAGTCTGCTGGGGCTACTTTCCCTCTGTTTCTGTGCCTGTCCGCGCGCAGGCATGTGCGCGCGCGCGCACACACACTCTCTCTCTCTCTCCCCCCCCCCAGATAAATAAATAAATCTTTCAAAAAAAAGATGTAATTGGCTTTATTAATCATTGCGTAAATCCAGCAGCACCCCAATTTACAAGCAGAGCGGAGCTCCAAAGGGCTACAGAAAGGAAGAGGTTTTTAGAGGCTGGAGGGAGTCAGGAACATCAAAAAGGATTATTTCAAGGGAGGTCACCTCCCTTCAAGACAAAAGGGTCTTGTTAGGTGGATTAGCTCATCTTCCTTTGGGGGATAGAAAGACCCCTGTGGCAGATTACCCTGTGGGGCCACAGAGAAAATTCCTGACTGAGTGGTTAAGACTACATTTTTGGGGGAGGTTGAAACTGCAGTCAGGTGAGGTATTAAGTCCCCATTTGGTGACTTGGCCTAGCAAAAATGGTTCCATTTTGGGGCCTGTGGTGGTGGGGTTTTTTTTGTTGTTGTTGTTTTTTGGTTTTGTTTTTGTTTTTTTTCCCAACAGCATCTGACTTTGCAGACTGAGGGTCCCAAATGAGAAGCTCACTGGAAATGCTCTAGTCAAAACATGAAAGTGTATACCAGGACGTTGTTGCCCCATTTACAAGTTTTGGATAACTTTTCCTAACACCCGGAAGTATACACCCACTCCAGCATAGTTTTATAGTTCGATTACTAGGCAGCAGATACCTCTGAGCAGGTGGGGGTTGGAAGTATCCCAAAAGGCTCCAGGCATGAGGTTGGGGCAGGGCAGGGGGCTCTCTCCATCCTCACCCTCTGGGCTCTCCTCCCCCCACCGCCAGCCTTACTTAAGGAGATTGCAAGCCATTGATAAAATGAAGCCAAGGGGATGCCTGGGTGACTCACTGGGTCAGGTCATGATCCCAGGGACCTGGGTTCGAACCCACATCCAGCTCCCTGCTCACCAGAGAGTTCACCTCTCCCTCTCCCTCTGCTGCTCCCCCTGCTTGTGCTCTCTCTCTGTGTCAAGTAAATAAATAAAATCTTTAAAAAAAATAAAAAAAGAAAATGAAGCCCAGATAGGAATCCTAGAGCTTTTGCTGGCTTCCCTTTGGAGCACGAATCAGCCCCTGCTTCAGTAGAGTGAGGGTTTTCACCCACTTGTCCCAAAGCGGGAGACACTCCTACAGTGAGAGGTCAAGGGTCTAGAGGCAGGTCCCCGCCTGGAAGCTTGTGTATCCCTTTGTGCACCGCCCTCCTCCTGCCACCCACACACGTCCCTCTCCACACCCCGGTTGTGCACAGCTCTCTGCAGAGGGCCGAGAACCAGCAAACACTCTCCTTGACCAGACTGTAGTCAGGCTTCTCCAAGCGCTCTTCTCCACTAGGCTTCAACCCTGGGCCCCTGACCTGCGCCCTGTCCTCTGCGTCTGCCCAGCCCCGTCTTCGCAAAGAAGGTTGCTAAGTCAGTTTAGCAGGAATCCCTCTGCCTTCGAGGTGACCTCTTCGTGATTTTCTGTGCACGGACCCCCTCCTACTGCTCACTGGCCATATATCCTGGCTGTCTTTGCTGTACTGGAGGTGGTGCCCCATCTCTCTCCCTACTGCAGTCCCAGATAGAGTCCTCCCTACCATTCTAACAAGGGTCAGAATCATTTTTCTGTAACAGAACGAAGTGTACCCATTTCAAGTCCAGGCCTTCGTGCTGCTCCCTGGTCCCCACTGTCGGAAAGAGCATCCCTCCTCCCAGTTCTCCCACTGGATTTTTTTGTGCCCTCTATTAGGGCCCACCTTGCTGTTGACCTCAAATTAAAGATCTTTAGGTAGGTGACCTCCTCTAGGGCCAGACCTAGATCATCTTAATCTTTGTCTCTCCCAAAAAACCCACCATGCCTGGACCATCATTGGAAGTCAACATTGAACATTGGAAGTGACCACGTTTCTGGAGCCAGACTCAGAACTTTTACTGTTCATCACACAGTCCGATAACTATCTACTTAAAATAGGAGACTGTGGCAGAGACTGGCTCGATGCTCACCAGACCATATCCTCTTGTTCCTGCTTCAGGCCCTTATTGTCCCTCCCCTGGACTATTGAAGGCACCTCTGAGCTGGGCTCGTGGCTTCCTGGCTTTCCCACATCCAATCCACAAAATCCACCCAGCTGCCAGGTTGAAGGCATCTTCCCGTATTCCTAGCTTTAGGAGTTTATATCATTTTGTTGGTTTCGAGGTACAAAAATGAACTCTTGCTAACTAAAGCAAAAAGAGAATTTCCTGGAAGAATGTAGGCCATCCTACAGCATAGCAGGAACAGCTGAACAACTAAGTCAAGGAAAAGACCAGAACTAAGGCAGCTCTGGGGAGCCAGGTCGCAAGAACTTGTAGTCTTGCCATCTCGATAATAACTAACAGGGCAGGTAGAGTGAATGAGCCCCAAACACCTTCTGGCGTACTGCTCTAGTGGGAATTCTGATTGCAAGGGGAGACAGCATGAATGGCCCCGCTGGGGTCTTGCTCCTTCCCCTTGGCCCAGGGATAGTTTGTTTCCCTCCTCCGTCCCCATCCACTGCCATCCCCTCTCCACCCTGCTCTCTGCTCTGGGAGGCTGGCTGATATAGATGGGTACACTTACCCTTTGGCTTCCCATTGGCTTTACAGTGGGGGAGCCCCAGCAGGAGATGGGAGGTAGGGAGGAAAGTGAGGTCAGGGTATTTATTTCACCAGTCCCTTCCCTGTGGGGTTGTCTGGGGTTCGCTGTACCCCTCAACAGAAGGTCTCCTCGTCTATCAAGGAATCCCCTTCAATGTCACCCTCTCCTTCTGGGGTGCTGGCCCCATCGTGCCAAGGGGCTAGCGGTTCTGCTGCTACTAGCCCCAAATAATGTGTCCTTCCATCTGGTTTCCATACACTCCAGGCACGTGTTTGTTTCATGCCATCTGCTTGAAATTCCTAGGGATTTTGTCTTTGAACTGGTGTTTGTTGACTCCAGTAGGGCGATGGAGCACGGAGTTGAAGAGAAGAGACATGCAGGTTGTGTGTTTGTTGCTCCCTGCTGCCCCATTCTCAGGTTGCTTACGTGATGCCTGATGAGTGCTGGCCCTCCCGTGTGGGAGGAATACAAGGTAAGCATGTTCCATCGGAGTTTGAGTAAGTGGTGGCAGGGCGCTGAGTGCCCATGGAGACCACACTCCGTCTTCACACCAGAACTTGCTTCAAAGCAGAAGGAAGGCAAGAGGGTTCTAAGAAACCTGAACAACCAAGGAACTGGATCATATCCCTTTTTCTTCTTGGTACTCCTTTGGATTAGCAACCACTTACATTGAAAACCATACTGTAGAAGGAAAGCCAGGACAACCCACAGTGCCTTCCGTTTGGTCCTTTGGTAATGCGCAAGCTGAAAGTGGAACAGGGTGCACACATAGCAAGTAAAATCAGGGCCCCTGGGGGGCTCAGTCGTTAAGCGTCTGCCTTCGGCTCAGGTCATGATCCCAGGGTCCTGGGATGGAGCCCCGTGTTGGGCTCCCTGTTCAGTGGGGAGTCTGCTTCTCCCTCTTCCTCTGCCACTCCCCCTGCTTGTGCTCTCTCACTCTCTCACTCACTCTCACTTTATCTCAAAAAAACAAATACAATCTTTTTTAAAAAAGGAGCAAAAACAGCTGAGTTAGATTTGTGCCTGTCGCCTAAGACCAAAACATGTTGAGATGTACAAACTATGAAATAGGACTCATGGAACTTTGGTGAGTCTTTACATGAAAGAAAGAACCTTGCACTTGCAGGCAAAACTGAAATCGTGCAATAGAAAGATGAACTGTAAGATTCTGTTACTAATTCAAATTTTTTATTATTATTATTTTACTTAGAATGAGATGAAACAGCCAATAAAAACCCTAACAAGTTAAGAGGGAAGCTATGAAAGAAAGGACAGGCTTTATGTTTTGGTAACCTTAATGGCCTTCTTTCCTGCCCCCCCTCCCTTTTTAAAGATTATGTATTTATTTTTGAGAGAGAGAAAGGGAGTGGGGAAGGGGCAGAGGGAGAGAATATGCGAGCAGTCTCCCACTTAGCACGAAGCCTGAACTGGAGGGCTCGATCCCACGACCCCTATGAGATCCCAGGACCTGAACCGAAACTAAGAGTTGGACGCTTAACCGACTGAGCCCCCAGGCACCCCTCTTTCCTACCTTTTGAACAAGGGACCCCACCCTTGTTGATGTGGACAGGCTGGACCAGATGAAGGACTGAATGATGAGGACAGAAGCCCAGGGAAGCATCAGAGCAAGGCTGGGTAGACAAGCAGGACACAACACACAAGGAAAATTCTCCTATGCGTAAAAAAGCCCAAAGAGTGCTCCTAGGGGATTTTTTTCTCATTGACTCCTCACCCTGCAATAGGCTGAATGATGTGAAGAGCCATATCTTATGACCCCCCCCCCCAAAAAAAAGTGTTCTTAAGTACAGTTAACATGATTTATATGGCTTTAGTATCTCAGTATATCTTCTTTATAGTTTCTTAATTTCTTTAACAGTAAACTAACATCAGCTTGACCAGCCAATGAGGTCGACTGCTGGGTGGACTGGGTGAAATTCCATGACCTACCCCCCAGAGGCTCAGCTGAGAGTCCACTCCTCCAACCCTTCCCACAGCTTTATAAGCACCTCAATCTCTGTATTACATTTTTTGTGCTTAAAATAGCTAGAATGGTTTGCTTCTTGGGCAGGCCCCGACTGATGAATGGGGTTGAGAGCACAGGCCAAGGGTGACCGTGTCAGAGACTCAGCATGAGGGAAACAGCGGGCCAGCGTGAGAAAACAGAGCCACTCTTTGCTGCGAGTTTCTCTCTCATACCAACCAAATCGCTCTCTAATCAATGAAGCCCATTTACTTCTTTATTATCCTCTGTAGAAAACCAGAAGGGCTGGACATTGGGCTCCATTTCAGACATGGGGGGGTTAACATCTGCTGGAGAGAGCTGTGGCTCAGCCCGCCTGGTTTTGTCCAGGATGATGACAGGACTCTTACTCACATGGTGCTTGAAAGGCTCTCCTGACGAGCCTTCCAGAAGTTTTGTCAGAAGCCAGAATGAGGTTGGATAACACCATGAGGCCACACCTTCTATCCACACAAAATTTATCTCCTTAGGCAAAAGCATCTAGGAGACCAAGAGCCTCCTACCTTGTTTTTTAAAGTGAATTTCCCTTTGGCTGACACTGAAGCAAAATGTATTAATACCCCTGATGGGGATAAGCCTTCAATAAATAATGCTGGTTCTTCTAATGTACCTGGCATGAAATATTCAGAGCTATTAATGCATTTCAGTTTAAATAGTCACCAGGGCTTTTGTCCAAATCAGCGGTGAGCCTAGGTTCGATTATCATCTTTGTTTTTGCACAGATCGGATGTAGAATGCAGGCCGAGAGTTCCAAGAAAGGCACTAAGTGGCAGGCCCTATGCAGAAGGTGGGGAGCTGTGCGGGACAAGACGTGATGGTGTAGTGGCCAGAGTCCCTGCTTGGGGTTGAGGACTGGCCCTGACTACGCTGAAGGACTTGAGACTCACGTGGTTGTGAGAAGCCAGATGGGAGCATGTTAGGATATCTTCCCCTGTCCTTGCTTGTAAGTGTTTACAATGCCTTCAGTCTCGGGGCGCCTGGCTGGCTCAGTCAGTAGAGCACGGGACTCTTGATCTCTGGGTCCTGAGTTCAAGCCCCATATTGGATGTAGTGCTTACTAAAAATAAAATAAAAATTTAAAAAATGCTTTCAGTCTCTTGAGGCCATGTAGGGAACACGGGAGACTGGAAGAATCCAGATGACCATAGAGATTGGGAGTGGGATTCAAATTACCAAGGACCAGGACCTCCACAGCAAACCTTGGGTGGTGAGAGATCAAACAAGACCAAGCTCAGAGAGCCCGTCCCTATGGAGATGGTTGATCGTCTTTAAATCCCAGGAGCTGTGGTCCTAACTGGCGGATGGTGAGTGAGCATGGGAAGAATCTGACGGAAGAGAGTCAGTCTGGACCCAGTGGGGCAGCAGTACTTCCTACCTCTTTTGTTCATTTTTAGGACATTGAATTACATTAAAGAATTCTTGGCAGAGGGGAAGCCCTCCAGACGGACAACTGAATTGCCTAGGCTCCCCAGGGGCATCACCCTTTCTCCCATCTTGGAAGTCTCCCCACCCTGGCCTGTCCACAGGTGAAGTCCATTTTGAAATGGACTTTGAAAATCACTTAATCCAAAGGGATTTGAGGGTTGCCCGGGTGGCTCCATCGGTTAAGTGTCTGCCTTGGGAGTCGGGCTCCTTGCTCAGTGGGGAGCCTGCATCTCCCTCTCTGTCTCTACCTCCCTCTCCCTCTGCCTCTCCCCTCTGTTCATGTTCATGCTCTCTCTCTCAAATAAAGAAATAAAATCTTAAAAAAAACAAAAACCAAAGGGATTTGAAAGAAAGGACTAAGGCTTCTCTGACCTTCTCTGCCTTGACCAGAGATAGATATGGGGGGGTGGCGTCTTCAAAGATGGAATTAGCTTCTGAGCTTTACTCTCTGAATCACAGCTGAAAGCCCAAATATTTCCTCATCCTTATTCTTAGGGAAGGCTGACCTCCCTCCCTCTTGCCTCTCCTCCCATTCTTCCATCAGTTTAGCTCCCTTGAGGTTTTTTTTTTTTTTTAATCTTTTATTCATTTATTCAAGAGAGAGCACAAGCAGGGGGAGCAGCAGGCAGTGGGTGAGGAATCTCCCTGCTGAGCGGGACACCCAATGCAGGACTCAATCCCAGGACCCCAGGATCATGACCTGAGCCCAAGGCAGACACTTAACCGATTGAGCCACCCAGGTACCCCTCTCTGCAGGTTTCTTACACTGCCAGTTCCCAGCCGCTCCATTCCGATCTCAGCACTAATAGACTTCCCCCAGTACGGCAGCTCTCAGCTGATGCCTGCTTCCCTAGTCTTTGCTCTACTCCGCTGCCTCTTAGCTCTCAGAGACCAGGAGGAAAGCTTGGGAGAAAGCCCTGTCCAGACTGACCTTAGGCAGAATGTGTGTGCCCATTGGCTTTGGTCCCTCAGCCTCAAATCTATCCTTCTGTCTATCCTCTACTTTGTGATGCTAGGACAAGAGCTTTGGAAACCACATTTCTGACTGGCTATTTATTTAGCACCTGCTCTGTCCTGTGACTAGAGATCACTAGGAGGAGCCTGGAAGCTGAAGGGGGAAGAGGGATATACTCGCCCTCTCCGCTTCCTGTTCCTGTCCTCACAGGGGCGGGGCCGTGCCTTCCGGCTATAGCAGCTGGTTCCAATTCACAAGTGCTCCCCTTCTGCTCAGCTTCTCCATGTCGGTGCCCCGGGGCCGGGGGCCAGTCCTGCGCGCCCATTACTTCTCTATGTACACATTGACCCTAAATGATTTTGGCCAGTTTATGGATTATGTATATTCCATGACTCTCAGGGCTCTGTCTCTAGAACTGACCCCTCCCTAGATCCTGGACTTGAGATGTCTCTAACAGGGATCTTCAATTTACCATGGCCAAACACCACTCTCTGTTTCCTTTCTTCCAAACAAGCTTCTCCTTGGGTCTCCTTAATCTCAGTAAGCGCTACCCCCGTCCAGCCAGCTGCTCAGGCCAAACGCCCCCCGTCATCTGAGATTATTCTCCTCCCCACACCTCCCTCTTCCCTTCAACCCACCAGCAAACCTAACCTGACCACTTTCTACCACCCTTGTGGCTTCGCCTCTGTCTTGGCAACCACCAGCCCCAAGGGAGCTGGAGGAGGGTGGATTAGGAAAGCTGCTAAAGTAAATCTTCCAGAGAACTGGGCATAGAATCCCAGAGCACAGTGACTTTTCTCCCTCAACGGAAGGAGACTTGGGATAACAAATCTGTCGGGGGTGAAACCAGAATTATGAACAGAAGGAGCAGGGTAGGCATGCTCCTAAGAAGGGGATGGAAGGGAACTAACTGAAATGGAAAGTTGCCCTTTTGATGAGTTCACAGGGGCCACACACCCACCACCACCTGTATGCAAGCAGGACTGTGCGCTATGCGAGACCACAGCCCATAATTTCCCATAATGACTTCACGGGTCTCGGCCCAGTTGGGAGCCCAGACATATCAAGATAATGGCTTTTCTTCCCTTTTTATTCTGAGTATGTTAGTTCCCCGCATGAACTGAAAGGCGCTTATTAACAAACTGCCTTTGATAATTGGTCCTGGCTTCATGAAGCACTGATCAGCCTCCTGCTTCTGGGTCCAGACAAGAAAATGAGCCCCAAACTGGATTCTCCTTTATTATTTTTCTTTTTTTTTTAATTTTTTTTAAGATTTTATTTATTTATTTGACAGAGAGAGAGAGAGATCACAAGTAGGCAGAAAAGCAGGCAGAGAGAGAGGGGAGAAGCAGGCTCCCTGCTGAGCAGAGAGCCCTATGCGGGGCTCGATCCCAGGACCCTGAGGCCATGACCCGAGCCAAAGGCACAGGCTTAACCCACTGAGCCACCCAGGCGCCCCTGGATTCTCCTTTAAATGAGTCTCTGGGATGCAGACAGGGTAGGGGGAGCTACCCTCTTGGGCCCCTGGGTTGAACTAAGGGAAGAGGGAGGCAGGAGGGAGGTCCCTGTGGGGCATCAGGAAGAGGCCTTTCTCCCAGTCGTGCTGCCCACAGACTCAGCCTCGATTTCCTTATCTGTTCTCGGGGCTTAGAACAGAGATTGTTGGAGCTAGAAGCGACCTTAGGTGTATCAATGCCTATACGTTTATTCTACAGAGAAGATACCGCTGTGGAGGCCCAGAGAGGGGATGGAACTTGCCTGAGGTCACACAGCTTGGCTGTGCCAAAGCCACGCCCAGAACCCAGATCTTCTGGGGTTGGTCCAGGCTCAGTGATCCCTGATACACCTCGCAGGATGATCGCAAGGACCAAGAAGTAGAAAGAGAAGAGAGAATGATGTGAAAAGTGAAACCCACCATGCATCCTGTCTGGAAGTGGGATTGAGGATCGGAAGGGCGGCAGGCTGCTGAGGCCCTGGGTCCCAGCCTCATGCACCAGGCCTGCGAGCCTTCCCAAGCACCTTGAGAAACAAAGCCCAGTCAAGCTGCACTTTCATGGCTATCCACCGCCTTCCTCCTCCGTGTCCCCCAACATCACTGCCCAGGAGGCAAAAGGGCTCCCTGAGACCAGCCTCAGTTTGCCTCTGCAAGTCACTCGGCTTGCTTACTTGCTTACTGAACGAGGCAGCCCTCCTCCTCCAACCCGCCCTCAGACCGTTGACAGCAGTAACCTTTAGATAGGCCTGGTCTCGGCTGGGGAACATTTTCTTACCGTTCCTGCCACCCTCTCCATGGCTCAGAGCCCAGAATGCCATGGAGAAGGTTCATCTGCTGGTAGATTTTCTCTTGGACTGTGGCTCCTGGTGACCACTGTCCCCCCACCCCCCGGGGTCCTAATTTGGGAATAGGCCCAGCACTCAGCCCAGCCCTGGACTCTGACCCGTGCTGAGGGCTTGTCCCTCTCTCCCTACTGAGCATTTGATGAATAGTTAGCATCCAATAACTGATGGCAGTCCTGGGGCTGGACAGCCCTCTGGGAGGTCGTTTTGTCCCTTCCCTTGCACTCAGGCTGGTGCACAGCACACCCCCCCCCCCCACGCACTGTGTAGACAGGTACAGCTCAGCCTCACCCCATCCTAACCCCTCACTCCTGCCCTGGGAATTAAGGCCTGGGGATGAATGCACGGGTTGTCTTCATCTGACCTGTAGACTTTGTATGGACTACCCGGAAGCGCTGGCTACCATAGATGCCTCAGAGGAACAGCCCAGGGAGAGACCCAGAGAACAGTGTGGGGTGAGGGGCAGCCGGCAGCGGGAGAGGGAAGGTTCTTAGGTGCTGGGCGCCAGAGGATGAAGCCGTCTGCTGTGTGGGGCTCAGGAGAGTCCTGCTGAGACAGGGCAATCCCACCTCCTTCTCTATCTCATTTGTTTGTGGGCTCTGCAGCCCAGAAAGGCCAGCATTCTCTTCCCTCCCTGCATCGCCCCTGGGCCCAGGCTGCAAAAAGCTTTAGTCCCCCATGCCTACCTACAACCTGCCTGCCTTCTGCGCCGCTGGGTGTCTCCCAACCCTCCTGGTCCCTTGGGGGTCTGGTTCCTGCCTGTCGCCCCACCCATGCTCTCTCCCTAGTGGCACAGCCAATCCCGAGGGGGGTGGGGAGGGGCTCAGCGGGTATCCTGAACCCCTGCCGGCCGGCCGCTGGCTCCCTCCCTCATTTCCTGTGCTGAGAGCCAGAAGCTGGGAAGCTGTTGGATGCTTCCATCCGGGCCCCTCCGTGCTCTCCACCCTCTCAGCCTGGATCTTCTTCCACGGGTCTGGCTTGATTTCCTCCTGATGCTGTGTATTTATTTTTAAAGATTTTGTTATTTATTTATTTGAGAGGGAGAGAGTAAATGAGAGAGAGAGAGAGAGAGAGAGAGAGAGAGAGAGCACAAGCCAGGGGTCAGGGGGGAGAGGGAGAGGAAGAAGCAGACTCCCTGTTGAGCAAGGAGCCCAACACGGGGCTTGCTTGATCCCAGGAACCATCAGATAGTGTGACCTGAGCTGAAGCTGACGCTTAACTGACTGAGCCATCCAGGCGCCGCTCTCCTGATGCAGTTTCAATCTGCACCCTTCTCCTTGCCTCCAGGGGAATTGGAGGCCTTTCTCACATGGAAACATCTTCCTTCCTTTGCTCTGAGATTCCTAGAGGAAAAGACTTGCCCCGGGTCGCAGGGCTTGTCACAGCTGGGGGTCTGGGCCCCAGATCCTCTCCTGCCCAGCACGGCCCCGAAGAAAACCAGGTGCTCACAGCTGTGCCGCACGTCCTGCTTTCCCCACGACTGCACATTCACGCCTCAACTCCCAGCTCAACTCCCCAGCCCCCAGGAAGCTGGGGAGACCTCTGGGGATCCCTGTGCCAGGCGGGACTGAGACCCGAGCAGAGTGCTGAGCTGTGTTCTCCACTCTGCCCTCTGGTGCCCCAGGAGGGGCTCCCTGGCTTCTGGGTGCTCCCTTGCAAGCTGAGGAGATGGGGCTGGAAGCACCAGGGACTCCAGGGGAAAGCCCGGCCCCGCAGGTTACGGCACAGCCCGCCGGATTGGATTTCTCGCTCAGCACAGCCCTATAGACGGCTGGGCTGTCCCTCACTCCCGGTGCCAGGAGTGGAGGGAAGTGGATCCTTTAGCCCCAGGACCTCAAGGGAGGCCTCCTTCCTGCTTCCCAGCCCACCAGGAGCCCTTCCCACCACTGCCTCTGCCTAGTGAACTCTGACCCTTCCTTCCAATCTTAGCTCAAGGGGTCCTCAGCTTGGAGACCTATGCGGCTACAATGGGGTCCCAGGGTTAGGCTGGGATGCTCTTAGAGGAGCAGGTAGGGACTAGCCTTATCAGAAACACCTGGAAATGTTCGACATAAGCCAGGTGGGGACCAGGCTGCTCATAGAGGCGGACTGTCCAGACTGTCGGGTGACTGTCCTACGCTCCAGACATGCATGTTCTCAGGACCGCTGAGGAGGCTGGGAACCAGGGCCCTGCCCACATCCAGACCTGGTCTGTTCTGAGGGCTCACGTAGGATAGGCACTATCCTGTATTCTTTACAGCCTGGCAAGGGACTGGGGCCCACATAGACCCTTGCTTGCTCTGGGGCTCTGCCTGGCAGGAGCTGACCCATATAAGAGGCTTCCAGCAGTTGGAGCTGTCCAGAAACCAAAGGGTCACTGTGTGAGATGACAAGCCCGTCATGGTCGTGCACTTCACACAGCCGATGCCAGGTCAGATGCTAAACGTATGGCTGTACTGGGAGGGCAGCCAGGGGAGATCAGATGCCTTCTAAAGATTCCTTGATTTGATGATTCAATAACATGTAAATTTTAAGAAAGATTTACTTATTTATTTTAGAGAGAGAGGGGAGGGGCAGAGGGAGAGAGAGAATCTCAAGCAGACTCCATGCCAAGCACAGAGGCTGGTGGGAGGCTCGATCCTATGACCCTGAGATCATGATCTGAGCCGAAATCAAGAGTCAGGCGCTCAAACTGACTCAGCCCCCCAGGCACCGCAAAAATGTAAAAATGTAAGTGTAAAATGTAAAAATGTAAAATTTTAACACTGGTTAATTTTAGTCTCTGTCCCAAGTGGGTGAGCCCAAGAAGCATGCTCGGAGATGGAGATGAGCCTGTAGGACATCTGTAAGGGATTAGCCCCTGTGGCAGAGGCAGGGGCCAGGTGCAAGGCAGTGTGAGTAAGGGCGCTGGACATCCCTCCGCCCCCCGCCCCCGGGGAGCCCAGGAGCCCAAATGACCTTCAGAGTTGACTCAAATTGAGGTGAGCGCTGGGCTTTTACCTCATGTCAATCGCCAGGTGCAGGCTGGCCCAGTGAAGATGTCTGGGAGGGCTGGCAGCCATCCCGGGGGCGGGGGAGGGGGTCCTGCATAGAGGGGGCCTGGGCTGCAGCTCACAGACAGTGTAGGCAGCAGTGAGCCAGGCCTTTCCACACCCCTGCCCTTGAGCAGCTGGCCCCCTGAGGAGTGAAGGCCAGTGTCCTGGAGGGAGCAATCAGCACCCCCCCACCCCTGAATCCTCTGAGAGTCTGGCTGGAGTTCTGGGCATGAGGTGTAGGAGCAGGAGGCCGTTCAGGGACCAGAGGCCCTCCCTTCATTTGACAACAGTTAGATCCCAGAGAAACCAGCTCATTCCCATTCCCACCAAGCAGGGACCCTAATTAAAATTGAAACTCCTGTTTCCCTTTCTCCTTTTAAAATTTCCATGGCAGGTAATTAACTTTTCCTTTCTGTGAATAAGCAATTAATTAACGCTCTGTTAATGATGATGGAGTTTAGAGCGCTGTGATTTGCCTGGGAGTTTGTTTCTTTTATCTACTTCCACTTGCCAAAGGAGTGATGCATGAGGGAGGGGGGCAAGGGGAAGAAAGGAAAGATGTTATAGTGAATGTCTGCTGTGCGATGGATTCTTCATTAGGATTCTCATGAAATTCTTACAACAAGGAGAGTATAAAATGGTTTTCCCGGGATCAACAGAAGCAGCTGGGTGAGCCTTCTTCAGGAGGGCCAGAGAAATAATTGGTTTCTGGACCCAATTCTAGGGAGTGCGCATGTGTGTGCACAAGCATGTCATGTTTCCCCGTGCTAACAGGCAATTTCCCAACACCAGCTGTCTGCAGTTTGACTCACTTGTGTCCCTATATGCTCAGAGACAGCATCAGATTCCACAGGTTAAGGGACCAGTCTGTTAAAAAGAAACAACAGGTCCAAAATGGAGTCACTTTTGCTAAGCCCCACAAGCCTTAATACCTAACTTAATTATAGTTTCCGTTTCTCCCCGGGAGTGGACTTTTAAACCAACTGGTCTGGAGGTCATCTGTTGATAAGACCCCCTGCCTTCCCCGGCAGCAAGATGATCTTGCCCCAAATAATCCACTTTTCACTTCCTTGCCTTCCCCTCCTTCTGCCTAGAAAAGCCTCAGAGCTGCTCCGAGGTCCCTCCTACTCGCTGATGGGAGGCTACCCGAGTCATGACGTGTTGATAAAGCCAATTGGATCTTCGAATTTATTTAGTTGATTTTGTTGCTTAACAAATCCTACCAGACTATCCCCACCCTTCAGACTGCAAATCTAGGTACTTCTGGCTGACGGGCTGTGAATCAGATGTTTCCCCAACCTCTTCCTCGGGCTCCATTAATTTGCTAGAGGGGCTCACAGAACGCAGAGAGACATCTTCCTTACCAGCTCCGCTCATTCTCGGGAAGGTATGCAGATAGGGAGTGGAGCTTCTGGGCCTTCCCCAGGCACCGCACCTGCGGCAATCTTCACGTGTTCCCCCAACCTGAAGCTCTCAGAAACCAGTTCCTTTAGGTTTTTAAGGAGGCTTCATTGCCAAACCATGACTGATTAAATCGTTACCCATTGGAGATTAATTCAACCAACAGCCCTTGTCCCCCTCCCCGGAGGCCAGGGATGGGACTGAAAGGTCCAGTCCTCATTCAGGTGCTGGCTCCTCCCACAACCACCTCCCATCCTTAGGGGGAGGCCAAAAGCCACCTCATTAACATAACAAAAGGCCCCTTGGTCTGGAGTCCCCGCTTTGGACATTTCAAGGCTTTTAGGCCCTCGGTGCCAGAAACAGGGAGGAGGCGAATGTACCTTTGTTATGATGAAACAGAATATTACAGACCAAAAAGCCCCTCTGGCTGAGTTGGGTTGGGGTCCGTGGGCATGCGGGTTCCCCCACTGCCAGCCTCTGTGCCCCTCGGCCTCCCTCCTCAGCCAGGCCCCCGAGTCCACCTCTCTGCCACACATGCCCAAGCAACAAGAGAATGGTGTATAAGTTATAGGTGACGGGGTGAATTGGGGCAACCACGTAGGGAAACAATTTGGCGTTATCTTGTGAAATGGGAGGTTTGCAGTTGGGGGTACCCAGCACCCTCTGCTTACGTATACAGGTGCAAAACTTGCACATGCATACCAGAGGACGGGTCCCAAAGGGACTTAGCATGCTGTTTGGATGGCAAAGGAGTGGCAACAACCCAAATGTCCCTCACAGGAGAGTGGGTAATAAAGAACATAGAGGTAAGCCAGAAATTAGAAGACAGGGAGGATCTGCCCACTCCTGAGCCCCCAGCAAAAGGGAAAGGAAGAGTTTTATAGAAGCCTGGAGCTTGGAAGAAGGACTTGACTACCTATCCAGTCATTTGTGTGAAGATCAAAAATACAAAACGATTGTTTGGATGTATGTAACTTTGTGACAAAACTTTCTAAAAAACGAAAGTATGATACACACAATATTCAAGACAATTATCCCTTACACAGCGAGGCAGAGGGCAGATGAACGGGGAGCATGTGATGCGCTAGTTCTGGTGTGAGTGGCGGGTTCATGGGGTTGACCATATTTTGTTCTATAACTAACATTTAGAAGATATGTCTGTGTGGGGTGCCTGGATGGCTCAGTCAATTGGGCCTCTGAATCTTGATTTCAGCTGGGATCATGACCTCAGGGTCCTGAGGTTGAGCCCCACATTGGGCTCTGTGCTTAACAGAGACTCTTTGGGATTCTCTCTCTGTTGCTCCCCCCCACCCCCCGGCTCTGCTCTTTCTCTCTCAAATAAATAAATAAAATCTTACAAAAAAAAAAAAAGTGTTTGCGGTAGCTGGCCTCTGAGAAGGACCCCAGGGATCATTGCCTTCTGGAATTCTCATTTCCTTCTGCATTGTCCCAGGACTGGCCTGTGTGATCAATAGGATAGGGCAGAGTTGATGGTATGTCACTGCCAAGATTAGATTCTAGTGGACACTATGTCTTCTATTTTGGTTCCTCTTGCCCTCTTTCTCTGGGAGCATTTGCTCTTTGGGAAGCCACAGAACACGTTCCTAGCAGCTTTATGGGGAGGCCCCAGTGGCAGGAAATGAAGGGCTCCTGAGGATGACAGACAGCTGACAGTGAGCTTGGTAGTGGGCCCACCCCAGCTTTCACAGGACGGCAGTCTTAGCCAACGACTCCATGGCAACCGCAGGAGAGACTCGAGCCAGAGCCAGAGCCAGCCAGCTAAGCTCCTCTGGAATTCCTAACCCGCGGAAACTCTGGGAGATGGTTAAGGGTTTGCTATTCTACACAGCTACATTTTAGAGGTAATCTGTTACACGGGGTTAGATGACTAATACACATTCTTTGACATGCAGGAATATTGACTTGGAAGATACAGGGAGAAAATCTTCCGAGGTGAAAGGAGGAGGGCCTGTAGCTTGGGCGCCAGCCCGGGGGAACAGTGACCGCGGGCGGGGGCGCAGCGGGGACCGGGGGTGGAGGTGGCAGCTCCTCTGCCAGCAGCTCCGGGGCGCGGGAGGAGGACGACGGCGGGGAGTGCAGCGCCGCCTCCGGCCACACGAGGGCGCCCCGCGCCGCCGCGTCCAACCTGCTGCTCCCGACACTAGAGGAGCCAGAGGCCTTCTGCGGGGTGAGGGGCAGAGGGGAGTCGGGGAGGGAGGGAGTCCTGTCTGACCCCAGACCGGTCCCCTCTCCCGGTTCCTCATGGGGTCACCCTTGAAGAAGGTCAGTGTGAGGTCCCCTTGGCAACCGCGCGGGCTTCCGGGCCTTCCAAAGGCAAGTGTCTGGGCTGCCCCTGTGGGGGAGGTTTGTGTTGGGAGGGAGGGAGGCGGCCAGGGCCGCAGTGCAGAGCCAGGCACGTGGGGAGGCTCAGAGCCGCACGCTGCGGAGAAGAGAGGGACAGGGTTCCTAGAAATTGTCAACAGCTTTTCCTTTCTGTTCCTGCCCCCTCAACTTCTGCCCCAGCTGTAGATTTTGTAAGGTCATCAGGAAAACAATTCTCCCGCAGCTGTGACCTAAGGGGTCTCCCTGGTTTCCGCTACACTGTAAATGCTTATAAACTTTGGAGACTTGAAATACATGCTCGCCTTAAAGTTGATGGGAGGGTAGGAGGCTTCCTAAGAGCTCTGTTTCTGTTCTGTGAACACCACCCCAGGCTGGGTGGCCAGACTTACAAATTGTCCCCTCTCCAGCAGGTGCCCTGCCCCACCCCCACACTGGCCCAGGTGTGCCCCCTCTGCTCTCAGCTCCCTGTGCTCCCCAGGCTTTTAGGACAGACACCCTGTTACACCAGCCACATTCCTTGATGATTCCAGTCTCTGCGGGCCCTGGAGGGTCAGCCGTTCTTTAGGGTCGGGCTCTGTCTTGTTCGCTGTTGAATCTCCTGGGGTCTGGCCCTGGCTGGCGGTCACCCCCTCCCCCCCCAGAACCGCCTTCATTCGGCACAAGCTGAGTGCAGGAGGAGGGGGGGTGGGGGGTGGGGAGGTGGGGAGAGTGAGCGCTCTCCAGGCACAAACAGAGGATGCAGGTAACCCTCTTGTGGCTGAAGAGCACCCAGGAACCCCTGTCCCATATTTTCTGTGCTTTGCAGACAGAAAGCTACAGCGACATTTCCGAGACCGCTCCTTCCAGAGTGTGGGTGCCCACTGTGAGCCAGCGCTGGGCCCCCCACCTGGGACTCCGCAGGTGGAAGGGAGCCAGAGGCCACCTTCCTGGGCTTGGCTGCTCCCTTCGACAGACAGGCAGGGTCACGCAGACCTGCGTCTTTTCCTGCACTGGTGTCCTGGGCACAGTTCCACAGCACTGGAGGCAGCCACGGAGGCCCTGCCTGCTCCCTGGCTCCCACCCCTGTCCTCCAGATGCCCCAGCTCCCGAGGCCACAGGGGAGCAGATCTTCTCTAGCCTCAGCCTCCCCTCCCCCACCCAGGAACCCCGATAGTCCCCCAAGCACCTAAGCCCTTGTGTGAATCACTTTCTGCTGCAAATACCCAGAGTGCTGGGATTTCTGCTCGGAACTCTGGCTGGTATAACCCTTGTCATCCTTCTTTGACGGCTGAGGGGACAGAGGCACAGAGGAGTGAAGTGACCTTCCCAGAGCCACATGGCCAGTGAGCCGAGAGCCACCAGACCACCTGGCCTCAGCGGAAATGGGTTGAGAGGTGTGGCAGGTGCGGGAGGTGGCTGCATGGGTTTGCAGGCTGGGGCCTGGCGGACCGCCATGGCGTGTCCCGACAGGTGCTCCTGTTGTCTGCCCCACTGAGAAGGCCACTCAGGGGAGGCAGGGTCCTGGGGGCTGTCCAGAGGCCGGGGCAGACCCTGTGGGATGTGTGGCGCAGGGAGGCTGCTAAAAGAGCCAGGCTCTAGGAGAGATCCATGGGTCCCCTCCCGTGGTTGGAGCAGACCCGCAGTGTTTGGAGAAACACTTTGGTGATGGGTGCAAAGTCAAAAGAGGGAGACGGTGTGGTGGGGGTGTCGCCAGGCCTGTGGGGCGGGAGGCTTGCTTGGGTGGCAGCGCCTTGCTGAACCTAGAGTGGTTTGGCCTTGTTGGTGGCCCAGGGTTGAATGGAGCCTGGGAACCTGATGGGCAGCTCACCTAGAGATGAGTTCTTGCAGGAAAGTATCAGCCTTGTGGACTGGAATGCCCTTGCATGCTGAGCAGTCTCTCTCTTTTTCGTCTGAGAGAACTGTGGGTAGGGGGAGGAAAGTCTAGTGCTGTGGGACGGGGAGAAAACGAAATCAAAGCAGTTGATTGGTGCTTCCAATATTTTGTCCTGTTTTTAATATTTTTATTTATTTATTTGTTTATTATTTGAGAGAGAGAGAGAGCAACAGAGATAGTGAGAGAGAGCACAAGTGGGGAGGAGAGGGAGAAGCAGGCTCCCTGCTGAGCCAGGAGCCTCACGTGGGGCTCAATCCCAGGACCCCCAGGCCCTCGGGATCATGACCTGAGCCGAAGGCAGATACTTAACAAACAGGGGCACCCAGGTACCTCCCATTTTCTTCTCAATACCTCTAGATGTGCTGCTCTGGCCTCTGGTGGCCTCTTCTATAATCAGTGTCTTAATTCCGGGGGAGTTGGGCTCAGGACATTGACTTCCTGCTCATGACTAACCCACATTCCCCAGAAAGGGTGGGAGGGAGGGAACTGGGAGGAGGCAGGGGCAGGGCGGAGGTGGGGGGCTGTGTCTCCAGTGGCATAGAACACAGATGCTCCTCCAGTCCCTTCTCCAAGGCAACCCGTAAGCTCGCAGAGATGTCCTGTTTTCTGGCCTCATCAGACCTGAGCTTAGAAACACTCTGCCCTTGATTCATTCTTGGTCCCTGAAGTTCAGCCCCTGCACTTCTACGCTCCTCATACTCTGTGTAGTAAGCACTGGTTTCCTTTTATTGCCCCCAATATACAGAAAACTGATTTAGCATTCTGTCCTCCTTGCCTAGCCCAGAGCCTGATGCATAGTCTGCTTACACATGCTAGCTGCATTAAGACTGTACAATTTCAAAGGCTAGCTGGTTCTCCTGATGGTTTCTACACAGCCATCTCTGTTTTTTATTTTCCAGAAGCAATGCTGTTCTTCTCTTGGTCTACCTAATCCCACTCCAGCAAGTCAGGACCCAGCTAAAATGTCACCTCTTCCAGGAAGCCTCCCCAGCTCCTCTAAGCAGGAGGGATATCTCTTTGCTCATTGTCTCAAGAAGTTCAGTCTGCTATGTGTGATGATGGTGTTTCAGAAAAGCGAGGCAATGTGACAAATGCCGTTTCTGATAGAGGTAATGCTAACAGTGAATATTTACTGAGTGTTTATACAAGGTCAGAGATGGTGCTAAGGATTTTACTGCCATTAACCTGATTTAATCCCCATAGCAACCTTCTAAGGGAGTCCTATGATTGTTCTCATTTTACAGAGGTGGAAACTTCGAGAAATTCAATAACTTGCCTGGAGACCTAAAGCTGGGAAGAGCCTGAGCTGGATTTTAATATCGAGGCTCATTCTCTCTCTCTCTCTCTCTCTCTCTTTTTTAAAGATTTTATTTATTTGACAGAGATCACAAGTAGGCAGAGAGGCAGGCAGAGAGAGAGAGGAAGGGAAGCAGGCTCCCCGCTGAGCAGAGAGCCCGATGCGGGGCTCGATCCCAGGACCCTGGCATCATGACCTGGAGGCTCATTCTCTTAACAACTGTTGCACTCTAGCCACAAGGAGATGAAAGAACCCAAAAGGGCTGCTGAAAAATGTTGGGGAGTTCATCAGCCAGGGTTTTGCAGAGAACAGATTCTCTAAGAATGATGTGACATAAACAATTTATTCTAGAAGTTAGACCTTATGTAATTGTGGGCATAATGAAGAATTTTGTGGAAGGTGGTTGTCTCTGCATGTGGTATGGGCCTGGGATTACCACAGACCTGCAGGGGCGGGAGTTGGGAAGAAAAACTGGAGATGTGGGGCGGAACAATCACTGACCCCATAGGACAAAGGAGAACCCACGTCCACCCGTTAAGACCACCATTCTTGCTGGGTCAGATGACCAGTCGGGGAAGCTGGTTCCTTTGGTTGGGAGCTGCAGATGCAGCTGGCCCGGGACTTGTAGGAGATACCATGGAAGCTGGTGCCTAAGTTCAGACGCCACACCTGCCACGTCCATGAGATTGGCCACCATTATGTTACAGTGTTGTGGTCGGACCTCATTTTGGCATCGTCACACAAAATCAGCTACAACTTAGAAATAGGGCAAGAGATCATTATGTGTCCTTTCAAAGTCCTACTGGATGGAGCCTTGTCTAATGGACCCACCCGCAGATTTTCATTCTCTAGGTTCTAGAATCTAGGAGAATCAACCTTTGCTGTCTATTTACTATTTGTTAGGGGCCAGGCTCTGGAGTGTTATGTGTGCACACGTGTCTTTTTGCCTTGCAGAGGTGCAAACGATCTCTGGCCCAGTAAAAAATATAACTCTATTGGGAGTTCAACTGAGCTGGAGGACAGAGAGAGCCGAGCTGTCAGGTGTTGGAGTAGCTGATTAAAGCAACCAGCCATAAATGGAAGAGTTAATCCCGTAACCACTTACTGCAGCGCTAAAATCCAGAGGCTACCCCAGGGAAGCACCCACTCCCCCTGTTCCATTCTCCGGAGGGTCAGATGGATCAGTGCAGACTTGGGGGGGTCCTCTTACGTGGAGGGAGTCCCAAACAAAAGGCTCCAGCAGCTTAGTTGGGAAGGATGAGAGGGAAGGGCTGGTTGGGGAAACACCTGGGGACTGAGGAGTGGGGGAAAGTGTCTTCATGATTTCGCCTCCTCCCCTAGACAGATCCGTGGGCAGAAGTGTCCAGTATGACCTTAGCCCAAGGCCTCAGATAAAGACCCAAGAGTGAAGGCCCTAGGTGAGGACTCTGAACGTGTGGGAAAGCAACAATCGGTTTTATTGTACCTGGAAGCTTGCAGCCTTATTTCAGCACCCTGGTTTTCACTGAATGGAGCTTCTTGAATTTTCCTTTGAACTGGATTTACCATTCTGCTAGTTTCTTCATGGATCAGTTCACCTTTACCCCATGCTCATTCTGTGTTTCTAGGAGTCCTGTTTTAACCCTTTAAGAGTTAGACTTTGACAGTGGCAAAGTTGAGGATGGGTTGGACGTGACAAAGTGAGATCCAAGGCTGGGAGTCCTTAGAAAGCCAGGTCAAGAATCCTGATGAGGCAGCATGAGCACCGGACCCAGGGCTGTGACTGGGAAACAGGTGAGGAGGCGCTGAGGGGGGGTGGGGGAGATGGGGACACGATGACATGAGGCAAAATGACCTATGAGTATTGGGGAAGAGAAATAAGAGGAACGCCTACCCCCAGAAGGAGTTCAGGAGCATTCCAGAGCTTCTGGCTTAGAAAACTACCCCCAACCCCTGCAGGCTCACATATTCCTTGCTTGTGCTTATCCTTAGCATCCGAAAAAGTAGATAATGCTTGGAATTTACCCAGTTCTAGGACTGGGGCAACAGGTATTACCAAATGTTTCTGCAGCCTCAAATGTGAAAAGCATTCAGAGTTACAGTCAGATAAGCAGTCAGGCCCTTTTCTTTCTTAAAAAAAAAGAAAAAAGGAAAAGAAAAGAAAAAGTAGGGGCAGGAGAGCAGAGGAAAAAAACACAGCAACAAAAGACAGTGGGAGAGAAATACCCAGGGTGAACTTCTCTGCATTACACACATATAGATTATTAGCACCCCAAGTGAGGTGACTTAATCCCAGCCCACGTCCACCTCTGGCTTCTAATGGCTTGTGGCCACTTGCTCCTGGGACACAGCCGGAGTAAGCCCAGCAGATGCAAGCTCTCTTAATTCTTATTTTTTTTTAAAGATTTTATTTATTTATTTGACAGAGAGATCAAGAGCACAACTAGGCAGAGCAGCAGGCAGAGGGAGAGGGAGAAGCCGGCCCTCTGCGGAGCGGGGAGCCCAATACGAGACTCGATCCCAGGACCCTGGGATCATGACCTGAGCTGAAGGCAGCTGCTCAACCGACTGAGCCACCCATGCACCCAAGCTCTCTTAATTCTTAAAACAGCAAAGAATATTAGGAAAAGAAATCCACAAGTGAAGAAATCATGTTATGAATTCCAATGCCACGAAAAAGGATTATAAATCAGGTTGTGAATTCTTTGGGGAGCAGGAATTTTCTTACTCTTTTTGGTGCAGGACCCAAATAATCAGTTTGGCCATTATTCGCCCTTCAGAGCTTCCATCCAGCACCATCTTCCATCCTCTGAGCTGTAATGTTCTTGCTTTGAGCATCCGGATAGTAGAGGACCTGCTAGGATGAAGGCCCGGGTAGGGGATCCATGTTGTGATCTTTTTTTTTTTTTACTTTTCATTTTGGAATTTTAGATTTACAGAAAAATTAGTACGGAGTTCCTATGAACTCTTCACCCAGCTTCCTCTGATGTTAACCTCTTTCATTATCTTGGTTTATTTGTCAAAACTTAGAAGTAAATATTGGACAGTCCTAGTAACTAAACTACAGACCAGTTTTTCCATTAATGTCCTGTTTTAGTTCCAGGACCCAATCCAGGATGCCACAGTGCGTTTAGAGGAGTCATTGTTTCGAATTATACCTATCTCCCTGGGTTTTGGTGTGGAGTGGATGATAAACTGTATGTAAAAGGACTTTGTGGTAATAGAATAGAGAGCCCAGAAATAAACCCATGATTATATGGTCCATTAATCTTTGACAAAGAAGGCAAAAATATCCAATGGGAAAAAGACAGTCTCTTCAACGAATGGTGTTGGGAACCACACAGAAAAGAATGAAACTGTATCACTTTCTCACACCATGCACGAAAATAAACTAAAAATGGATTAAAGACCTAAGTGCAAGACCTGAAACCATAAAAATCCTAGAAGAGAGCACAGGCAGCAATTTCTCTGACATTTTTCTAGGTATGTCTCCTGAGCAAGGCAAACAATAGCAAAAGCAAATTGTTGGGACTTATATAAAAATAAGAAGCTACTGTGCAGCAAAGGAAACAGTCAATGAAACAGAAAGACAACCTACTGAATGGGAGAAGATATTTGCAAACAATATTCTGATGAAGGGTTAGTATCCAAAATATGTAAAGAACTTAAACAACCCAACACCAAAAAAAACCAAAGAATCCAGTTAAAAAAAGAAGACATGAATAGACATTTCTCCAAAGAAGGCATGCAGATGGCCAACAGACACATTAAAAGATATTCAACATACTATACAGCCATCAAAAGAAATGAAATCTTGCCATTTGCGACGATGTGGATGGAACAAGATGGTATTATGCTGCGCGAAATAAGTCAATCAGAGAAAGTTATCATATGATCTCCCTGATATGAGGAAGTTGAGAGTCAACATGGGGGGATTGGGGGTAAGGAAAGAATAAATGAAACAAGATGGGATCGGGAGGGAGACAAACCATAAGAGACTCTTAATCTCACAAAACAAACTGAGGGTTGCGGGAGCAGGGGAGGGGGTAGGGAGTGGGTGGTTGGGTTGTGGACACTGGGGAAGGTATGTGCTATGGTGAGTGCTGGGAAGTGTGCAAACCTGGTGATTCACAGACCTGTACCCCTAGGGCTAATAATACATTATATGTTAATAAAAATTAAAAAAAAAAGATATTCAACAGTACTAATCATCAGGCAAATGCAAATCAAAACCACAATGAGATATCACCTCACACCCATCAGAATGGCTAGAATCAGAAACCCAAGAAAGAGGTATTGGCAAGGATTTGGAGAAAAAGGAACCCTCCTGCATTGTTGTTGGGAATGCAAACTGGTACAGCCATTTTGGAAAATAGTATGAAGGTTCTTCAAAAAATTACAAATGGAATTACCATATGATCCAGTAATTCTACTATGGGATATTTACCCAAAGAATATGAAAACACCAATTCAGAAAGATATATACACCCCCATATTTATTGAAGCATTATTTACAATAGCCAAATTATGGAAGAAACCCAAGTGTCCACTGATAGATGAATATACAAAGAAGATGTGGTTACACACACATACACACACACACACACACACACACACACACACACACACACACACCATGGAATATTACTAAGCCATAAAAAAGAATAAAATCTTGCCATTTGCAATAGCATGGATGGATCTAGAGGGTATAATGCTAAGTGAAATAAATCAGTCAGAGAAAGACAAATATCATATGATTTCACTCCGCTGTGGGATTTAAAAAGCAGGGTAAATGAACAATGAAAAAATGAGACCAAAAAACCCAGACTCTTACCTATAGAGAACAAACTGGGGGTTACTAGAATGGAAGTGGGTGGGGGCGTGGGTAATATAAGTGAAGGGGATTAAGGAATGTACTTGTGATGAGCACTGAGTAATGTATAGAAATGTTGTGTTGTTTTTTTTTTCACATCTCAAAAGTTTAACTTTTATTTTTTAATTTTTTTTTCAAATTTTTATTTAAATTATAGTTAGTTAACATTCAGTGGTATATTGGTTTCAGGAGTAGAATTCAGTGATACATCACTTACTTATAACACCCAGGGCTCAGCATAACAAGTGCCCTCCTTAATGCCCATTACCCATTTAGCCCATCTCCTTGCCGATCTCCCTCTATGAAACTTCGGTTTATACTCTAGTTTATACTCTATCATTAAGAGTCTCTTATGGTTTGCTTCTCTCTCTCTTTTTCTTTTTTTCCTTCCCATGTGTTCATCTGTTTTGTTTCTTAAATTCCACATACAAGTGAAATCATGTGGTATTTGTCCTTGACTGACTTATTTTGCTGAACATAATACCCTTAGCTCCATCCATGTCACTGAAAATGGCAAGATTTCATTCTTTTTGATGGCTGAATAATATTCTATTGTATATATACACCGCATCTTCTTTATTCATTCTTCAGTCAATGAGCATTTGGGCTCTTCCCATAGTTTGACTATTGTTGGTAATGCTGCTATAAACATTGGGGTGCATGTACCCCTTTGAATCTGTATTTTTTGTATCCTTTGGGTAAATACCTAGTAGTGCAATTGCTGGGTCATAAGGTAGTTCTATTTTTAACTGCTTGAGGAACCTCCATACTGTTTTCCAGAGTGGCTGCATCAGATTGAATTCCCACCAACAGAATAAGAGGATTTTTTCTCCGCGTCCTTGCCAAACTCTGTGGTTTCCTGTGTTGTTAATTTTAGCCATTCTGATGGGTGTGAGGTGGTATCTCTTCGTGGTTTTGATTTGCATTTCCCTGATGATGACTGGTATTGAGCATCTTTTCATGTGTCTGTTGGCCGGCTAGATATCTTTGGGAAAATGTCTATTTATGTCTTCTGCAAATTTCTTAATGGGATTATTTGTTTTTTGGGGTGTTGAGTTTGATAAGTTTATATTTTGGATACTCACCCTTTATCATTTGTTGAAGAGATCATCTTTTTTCATTGGGTATTCTTTCCTGTGTTGTTGAAGATTAGTTGACCATATATAGTTGTGTGTCAATTTCTGGGTTTTCTATTCTGTTCCATTGATCTGTGTGTCTTTTTTTGGGCCAATACCATACTGTCTTGATGACTACAGCTTTGTAATAGAGCTTGAAGTCTGGAATTGTAATGCCTCTGGTTTTGCATTTCCTTTTTAGGATTGCCTTTGACTATTTAGGGGTCTTTTGTGGTTCCCTACAAATTTTAGGATTGTTCTGCAAAAAAGGCTGGTGGTATTTTTGTTTTGTTTTGTTTTTAAAGATTTTATTTTTAAGTAATCTCTACACCCAATGTGGGGCTTGAATTCAAAACTTCTTGAGATCAGGAGTCTCACATTCTACCAACTAAACCACCTGGGTGCCTGTTGGTGCTATTTTGATGGGGGTTGCATTGAATGTATAGATTGCTTTGGGTAGTACAGACATTTTAAAAGTATTTGTTCTTCTAATCCGTGAGCATGGAATGTTTTTCCATTTCTTTGTGTCCTTTTCAGTTTCTTTCATTCATAAGTGTTCTATAGTTTTCAGAGTACAGATCTTTTACTTCTTTGCTTAGGCTTATTCCTAGGTATCTTATTGTTTTTGGTGCAATTGTAAATGGGATTGATTCGTTGATTTCTTTTTCTGCTGCTTTATTATTGGTGTATAGAAATGCAACAGATTTCTGTCGTTGTTTTTATACCCTGTGACGTTGCTGAATTCATGTATTAGTTCTAGCAACTTTTCATTGGAGTCTTTTGGCTTTTCTACATAGAATATCACGTCATCTACAAATGGTGGAAGTTTGACTCCTTCTTTGATGATTTTAATGCCTCTTATTTCTTTTTGTGATCTGAGTACTGAGGCTGAGACTTCTAATACCGTGTTAAATAGTAATGGTGAGAGTGGACATCCCTGTCTTGCTCCTGACCATAGAGGAAAAGCTCTCCGTTTTTCCCCATTGAGGATGATGTTAGCTGTGGGTCCTTCCTATGTGCCTCTGTGGTGTTGAGGTTTGCTCCATCTATAACTACAATGTTGAGGGGTTTTATCAAGAATGGATGCTAGTGTTTTGTTGTTGTTGTTGTTTTGTTTTTTAAGATTTGCTTTATTTATTTAACAGAGAGAGAGACAGGGAGAAAGAGGGAACACAAGCAGGGGGAGCATGAGAGGGAGAAGCAGGCTTCCCACTGAGCAGGGAGCCTGATGTGGGACTCGATCCCAGGACCTCAGGATCATGACATGAGCCAAAAGCAAATGCTTTATTACTGAGCCACCCAGGCACCCCTGGATACTATATTTTGTCAAATGTTTTTTCTGCATCTATTGAGAGGATCATATGGTTCTTATCCTTTCTTTTATTAATGTAGTGTATCGCACTGATTGATGTGAAGTATGGAGCCACCCCTGCAGCGCAGGAATAATTCCACTTGATCGTGGTCAATAATTCTTTTAAAATACTGTTGGCTTTGGGCGCCTGGGTGGCTCAGTGGGTTAAGCCACTGCCTTAGGCTCGGGTCACGATCCCAGGGTCCTGGGATCGAGTCCCGCATCGGTCTCTCTGCTCAGCGGGGAGCCTGCTTCCCTCTCTCTCTCTGCCTGCCTCTCTGCCTACTTGCGATCTCTCTCTGTCAAATAAATAAATAAAATCTTTAAAAAAAAATAAAATACTGTTGGCTTTGATTTGCTGGTATCTTGTTGAGAATTTTTGCATCCATGTTCATCAGGGACATTGACCTTTAATTCTCCTTTGTAGTGGGATCTTTGTCTGGTTTTGGAATCAAGTTAATGCTGGCATCATAGAATGAGTTTGGAAGTTTTCCTTCCATTTCTATGTTTTTTAACAGTTTGAGAAGAATAGGTATTAACTCTTCTTTAAATGTCTTGTAGAATTCCCCTGGGAAGCCATCTGGCTCTGAACTTTTTTTTTTTTTTTTAAGATTTTATTTATTTATTTAACAGGGATTACAAGTAGACAGAGAGGCAGGCAGAGAGAGGAAGGGGAGCCGGCTCCCTGCTGAGCAGAGAGCTCGATCCCAGGACCCTGGGATCATGACCTGAGTGGAAGGCAGAGGCTTTAACCCACTGAGCCACCCAGGCACCCCTGGCTCTGAACTTTTGTTTGTTGGGAGACTTTTGGTGACTGATCCAAGTTCTTTGCTGGTTATGGGTCTGTTCAAATTCTCTCTTTCTTCCTATTTTGGTTTTGGTAGTTTGTATGTTTTAGGAATGTATCCATTTTTTTTCCAGATTGCCCAGTTTGTTGGCATTTAATTTTTCATAAAATTGTCTTATGATTGTTTGTATTTCTGTGGTGTTGGTTGTGATCTCTCATAGTTCCTTCCTGATTTTATTTATTTAGGTCCTTTCTCTTTTCTTTTTAATAAGTCTGGCTAGGGTTTATCACTTTTATTAATTCTATCAAAGAACCAGTTCTTAGTTTCATTGATCTGTTCTACTGTTTTTGTTTGTTTCTTTGCCATTTATTTCTGCTCTAATCTTTATTATTTCCCATCTTCTGGTGGCTTTAGGCTTCTTTAGGTGTAAGGTTAGGTTGTATATTTGATACTTTTATTGCTTCTTGAAGTCGGTCTGTATTGCAACATGCTTCCCTCTTACAACCACCTTTGCAGCATGCCAAAGGTTTTTGGACTATCATGTTTTCATTTTCATTTGCTTTCATGTATTTTTAAAATTTCTTCTTTACTATCCTCATTAACCCATTCATTCTTTAGTAGGACAGTCTTTAACCTCCATGTATATGTGGTCTTTCCACATTTTCTCTTGTGATTGACTTCAAGTTTCATAGCAATGTGATCTGAAAATATGCATGGTATGCATATCTTTCTGTGCTTGTTGAGGGCTGATTTGTGACCTAGTATGTGATCTGTTCTGGAAGATGTTCCATGTGCACTCCAGAATAATGTGTATTCTGCTGCTTTAGGATGAAATGTTCTGAATATACCTGTTAAGTCTATCTGGTCCAGTGTGTCATTCATAGCCATTGTTCCCATGTATAGAATTGTTGAATCACTATGTTGCATGCCTGAAACTAACACTGTATGTTAATTATCCTGGAATTTCTTGTACTGTGAGAACTATGTAGATATTCCTTTTCATTGTTATTCTGGTTAATGATGGAACATTATTGATGCTTCCCTCATGATACTGCCAGGTGAGAGTAGATTCCAATGTTATTACTAAAATGACTTTGAAACAATATGCCTTGTATTTTCACCTTTAATACTCACAATTATATTATCCTTATTTTATGAGACTAAGAGAAGTTGCTCTATTACTTGCTCAAGAATGTATTTTTAGGGACACCTGGCTGGCTCAGTCAGAAGAACATGTGGTTTTTGATCTTAGGGTTGTGAGTTCAAGTCCCACATTGGGTGTAGATGTTACTAAAAAAAACCTTTAATATATATATATATTTTAGACTTTCTAGGCCCTCCCAAGATTGGGTGTAGATATTACTAAAAAAAATAAATATATATGTATATATATACACACATGTGTGTGTGTGTGTGTATATATATATTTGTGTATATATATATATACACACAGATATGTATATATATATTTTTAGACTTTCTAGGCCCTCCCAAGATTCAGATAGCTGCCTTTCTGTGTGCTGCCCCATCACAGCACTTACTACATAATCTTCCCCACTAGATGAGAAGCTGCGGGTGATGCCAGGAACCAAATTTTGTTCACTATTATATCTTTTCTATTCAGCAGATAGTCAGGCACATAGAATACACTTCCCCAAAATGCTGGGTTTTTTAAAAAGTTTTATTATTTTTCTTAAGTAGGCTCCATGCCTAGTGTGGGGCTTGAACTCAAAACCCTGAGATCAAGAGTTGTGTGCTCTGCTGAGTCAGCTGGGTGCCCCTCCAAAAAGTGCTGTTTAGATGAATAAATGAATGAAGGATGGTCTTATATCCATTGGTCTATTCTTTAAACTGCCTAGCAGTCTTCCCCTAGTAGAAGGGAAGAACCGTGGAAGACAGTTCCGTTTTGTTTCTTCAAGAATCTTCAGTGCCTACGATAGTGCTTAGAACTGGCCCCGGGGAAATGTCAGTAATATCTGCTGGATGCATGTGTGGAAAGGTCAGTAGCTGGCTTCCTCCTCAGACCAGCATTTCCCTTTTCCTAACACTGCATTTTTTCCTGATGCTGATCTCAGTAAAATGACTTTCTAGTATGACTGCAACCCTAGGATGCGGTTAAGTGCTGAACGTTCAGGCTTCCTGAGTTCAACATTCACTTGAAGATGAAAAATGATCAGAAGGAGAACTACAGGAATGCTGTCCGTGAGAGCACTGTTTCCAGGAAGGTGGCACTGGTGGCTGGCACCCTGTGGACCCTCTGCACACCACAGCTTCTGTCCTGTCCCAGCAAAATCGTGACTTGAGGCCATTTGTTTTGTGCTCAGTGTCATTTGTGTTTTGAGTTCAGTGTCACACTCACCTCCCTTTCACCAGAATCCAACTCCTTTTTTTTTTTTTTAGATCTTTTTTGTTAATTTGACAGAGAGACAGAGAAAGAGAGCACAAGCAGGGGGAGCAGCAGAGGGCGAGGGAGAAGCAGACTCCTGGCTGAACAGGAAGCCTGACGTGGGGCTCGATCCCAGGACCCTGGGATCATGACCTAAGCCGAGGGCAGACTCTCAACCTACTGAGCCACCCAGGCACCCCAGAATCCAAATCTTAAAGAAGCAAAAGGCACGCTCTTTCTCACTGTCTCTCTCAAATAAATAAAATCTTTAAAAAAAAAAAAAAAAAAAGGAAGAAGAAGAAGAAGCAGCCAGATGCAGAAGGTTATTCTGTTACAACACTTCTGACGTTGAATTTCTTCCAAGACAACAACGCCTTCTCCAACTCTCGACTCTAAAGTAGGTGTCCTGCACTCCGATTCAGGGCTAGCCCTAAGTCCCTAGAGTTAGCGTCCGATTCCACAGCTTTAAAGGTCCTGTCCCACGGGGCTGTCCTTACTTCAGATTCCAGCCACAAGTCCTGGGGTGCCACCTGTACCTCTGACTAACTAGCTGGGAGTTCCCATCACGCTCTCCTCAGGTTTGGTAACTTGCCAGGAATTTCACAGAACTCAGAGAAATACTTTGCTTCCATTTATTGATTTATTTCTAAAGGATATGACTCAGAAACAGCCAAATGGAAGGGGTGCATAGGACCCCATAGGACACAATGGGCAAGCTATGTGGGGAGGCATGGTGGGAGCTTGCATGCCCTGAGCACACTACCCTCCCAACACCAGCCCGTCAATATATTCGCCAACCAGGAAGCTCTCTAAGCCTTGAAGTTTAGAAGGGTTCATTACCGAGATGCAATTGATTAAATCATTGGCTGTTAGTAATTGAACTCAACTTCCAGCACCCTCACCTCCCCAAGAAGTCACGGGGAGGGGCTGGAAGTTCCAATCCTCTAATCACGCATTGGCCTTTGTGGAGACCAGCCTCATTCCTGAAGCTATCTAGGGGGTTCCAGCCACCAGTCATCTGATTAGCATGCAGAAGACGCTCATCGCTCTGGAAATCCAAGGTTTAAGGAACTGGGTACCAGGAACTAGGGACAAAGACCAAATATTATTTCCTATTATGCCAGCTACATGCCTTGTGATTTCACTTATTCCATTCTGGAAAAAGAAAAACTATAGGGGACAGAAATCAGATCAGTGGTTTCCAGGGGCTGTAGGGAAAGGAAAGGAATTGGCTGCAGAGGGGCAGGAGGGAATTATTTTGGCTGTTCCGAATGCTCTATATTAGGGTGGTAGTTACTGATCTAAATACCATGCATCAAACTTTAGTCTTATAAAAGAGATTTACCCTGGGACGCCTGGGTGGCTCAGTTCATTAAGCGGTTGCCTTCGGCTCAGGTCGTGATCCCAGGGTCCCGGGATAGAGTCCCACATCTGGCTCCTGGCTCAGCAGGGAGCTTGCTTCTCCCTCCCACTCTGCCCGCTGCTCTCCCTGCTTGCACTCTCCCTCTCTGTTAAATGAATAAATAAAACCTTACAAAAAATTCTTTAAAAGAATAAATAAAACAGACTTATCCTATATATAAAGTGTACTTTAATAAACATGACTTTGGATAGAAGCGATTTCCATCCGTTATCTTTTGTAAATCCTCTGACCCCAAAGGATGTGACATATGCATTATGACTGCTGGAAAGGCATGAAATAAAAATGCCATCAGTGGACTTTGGTATTGATGTAGTCTTTGAATATAGGTGAGGTCTGGTGGGATGAGGTCCGGAGTCGATGACCAAGAAAGAAATCTTAAGACTCTCCTGTGCAAACCGGTGGTTTATTAAAGCACAGGGACAGGACCCTGCCCTGGGGTTGTGCAGGGTGGTTGATTATATACTTGGGAGCTGGGGGAGGTAAGGGAAAGGGAGGTTTTCAAAAGAACTTTCATATGCTAGGGAGGACTTACAAGATACTGGAGGCCTTGACATAGTCGATTTCAGGTTGTTTTTCCCTCTAGTCAGCCATTAACATTGAAACAGTTGGGAGCTTCCTGGAGAATGTCACATGTGTAGCACCCACCAGTGGGGGTTGGGGAGGTTGCAGGGTGTCACCTGTGCTTTGTCCTCAGCTAGCTTTGTGCTCCATCATCTGGAGGACAGCCACACAAATATCCCCCGGCCATGGTGAGCAGCCCTAATAGAACATGATTCAGTAGTATTTTTCAAGTATTTTTGGTCCAAAGTTCCTCTCGTTATCCATGATTCAAATGGGATGTTTCTCCTCTTTGGGGTCTCATGGACTTCTCTATTCTGTGGATTCTTTTGCTTGAATAACTTCTTTTGGCTTCTCCTCTTGGCTTTCCTTTTTCTGCTGCTCCTCTGCTTTCTGCTCTTTCGCCATAAGTCGGTAATTGATGCCCATGCCAATGAAGAGATAGACGCCTGCTACAATAAGGATCACACCACATGACCAGTAGGTGTATTTGTAGTCTCCATAGATGTCATTCAGACTACCTGAAGATACGCAAAACAAAGTTATGTGGAACTTTCTCTTAAAGTGTAAATGAAGCGGAGACCTAGAGGGGGATGGGAGTTATCCAGGAGGAGGAGAGGGGAGAAGGCTGGGGCCAGGGAACAGCAAGTGCAAAGGCAGGTGGGAGGAGGCTGCGACAGGAGAGGGGAAGGAGGAAGGGCGGGGTTGCTGCAACAGAGAGAACAAAAGGTGAGTGACAGGAAATGAGGCTGGAGAGATTGGTGGCCAGGCTGGGGGACGCCTTGTAGGCCACGGGAGGGAATCAGATCTCCACCCTGAGAACAATGGGAAGCAACTGGAAAGATCTAATCAGCTGGGCTATCAGGTTTGTATTTATTTGCACAGATAAATTCTGCCTGCAGGGTAGAAAACAGATTGAAGGTGGGATAGAGTGGATATGGGTACACCAACCAGTAGGCCAGGGGAAGCAGCAGCCCAGAAGGGAGACAGGAGCTGTGAATAAGGTGGTATGATGGAAAAGTGGGCTGATTAGAAAGAGACTTAGGAGGTGAAAATTGACAAGTCTTGGCAATCACTGGATATGGAGTGGAAAAGAACAATATGAAAAGATAGCTGTAGGACTTCTTTCTTTTATGTATCCTCACTCACTAGCCAAATACTTTCAAGAAGGATACATCTAAAAGGAAGGCCAAATTGTATTTTCACTAATATTATCTAATGAGCTATTAATTTAAAAAATGAAGTATTTAATAACCTTAGGGAACAGTTCCCAAATCATATCTTCACTTACTAGCCATGTGATATAAGGCAAATTATTTAACCTTTCAAAGTTTCTATTTCTTATGAAGTGGGAACTACGACAGTTCTATTTCATAGGCTTGTGAGATATAAGAGAATATAGAAAATGGTTAGAACAGTCCTTGGTAAACCATGAGCTTACATGGTAGCTATTATCAGAGATGGAGTTGTATTTTACATGTTTTCTACAACAAGCACATAAGTTTTTTGAAGAGAAAACATACTTCAAAAAAGAATGCCATTTGTAAAAATATTTGACTCCCCTTTCAGGTGGATGGTTGAGTGTAATTCACTTCTGTAAGAACAGGAGCAGTTCTGCTGTGCCAAGCACTGTGCCAGCACTGAGGCTAGAGGAATCGGAAATACTTCCTGCCACCAGGCAGCTTACTAATCTTGGCTTTCTAGCACCCTTCTATCTTCTATGCCTGCTTCATGTTAACAGAGCCAAAGAGGGAGTAGGGCATACTATACCTAAAAGTGGTGGCCCCAGGAGGACAGGACAGCATTCCACAATGGTCACCAATCCCACGGCGCTGGAAAACCTCTGGGGTCCAACGAGGTCCATCAGGGTTTCAAACAACACGGAGCTAAACCACCCAAATGCAAATCCGAGGAAGCCCACATAGACACAGAACCCAATGTAGCTGGAGGATAAAGGTGCTAGCAGATGACACACTCCATTTGCAACAATAGAAGCCGCAAAAAAATACTGAACTCGAGGTCTTATCCACTTGGTGTTGGCTACAAGTCCCATAGAAGGTCTAGCTACCATGTCAACAAAAGCCAGAATGGAAAGAAGAAAGGCAGACTTCTCACTAGAGTAATGTTGACTCTTGGCATAACTATTAAGAAAAACTAAAGGAGTAGCCATCCCAAAAGCCATGATCACATTCCCAGAAAGGTACAGTAGAAAGCCTCTGTGGGTAAACAGGGATAAGTCCATAACTTTGTTTACTGTTTGAAAAACGGATCCTTTCTCCTCTTTGGGGTTTCCGCCATTAAAGTCTGTATTTGCATCACCTGCCCCCTTTTCTACATCAGATTTTCCAGGTTCCTGATGGGGTTCTTTGGACCTGTTTTTCCCCGTACTTGTCGCTGGGGGCCCTACTGGTCTCATCAGGGCTCCAGCCACACAGCAGTTTAGGAGGAGGCCCCCGAGAATTAGGAAGCTCCCTCTCCAGCCAAAGATACCAAAGAAAGCCTGATTGAGGGGGGCCAGGGTGGAGAGGAACACAGGGCTGCCGGCCATGGCCAGTCCATTTGCCAACGGTCGCCTCTTGTAGAAATACTTGCCAATCATGGTCAGAGCGGGATTCAAGTTGAAGGCAAGCCCAAGACCTGGGAGGATGGGGGAAGAATTACATACCATAGTAAATGTCAGAAACATATTTATTATTAATCAACTAGACAAACTGGCAAGAGGTCAAAATCATCATTATAACTGGTAGATCATCAAGTGGGCTGTTATCTAATATAGACATAAAGTCTCTTTATGCAGTAATTACTAGATTTAAACTATAACATTAAAATAATTCCTTTTGCTTTAGCAATAATAATAATAATAAGAGTAGGCTCCTTTGTTTAATTTCAAAATTTTAGGTTTCCTGAAGATTAGGGAATTGAAAACATAAAGGAAAGAAGATAAATCTTGTAAACGCAGAGAGCAAGACAGAGAGAAGGGGCAGAGGCAGGAAAAGAAGAAACGGGGTCAGGAGAGAGAAAATATGTCAGGACAGTAAACATAACGTTGTGAAGATGCTCACTCTACCTTAGTAAATCCATTAATTTAGTGTAATTTCTACGAAAATGTCAATGCATTCAATTTTTCAGATGAGGAACAATGACTGCAAAACACACCCAAAGATGCGACGCCTGGGTGGCTCCGTCAGTTAAGCTTTCAACTCTTGATTTTGGCTCAAGTCATGATCTCAGGGTCGTTAGATAGAGGCCCATGTCCAGCTCTGCACTCAGTGGGGAGTCTGCTTGGTGTTCTCTCCCTCTTCCTTTGCCCCTCCCCCTGCTCTCTCACACTCTCTTTAAAATAAATAGGTAAATCTTAAAAAAAAATACCACTTACGGAACAGATACATTAGAAATAATCAAAAAGTATAAATAATTGGTGAGATCAACTGTAACAGATATAGAAATATTTTCTATAGCTATAGCTACAGTGATGAGAACACTGTACCCTTCATCAAAAATGGAAAAACTGATCAATAAAATTGGGAAAAAGTCCAGAAATAGGACCAAAAGATACATTTAACTTAATACGGAAAGAGTAGATTTTGCGATCAATGGAGCTGAGAGAAGTATCCCATAACCTCCTAAGTGGTCTCCCTGTGTAGGCAGAAGGGAGCATTTGCAGGTAGAATGCAACCCATTCAGTCTCTCTAATGACTGCCATCCACAGCTTTTTACTCTGAGTTAGGAAGCACCATGATTTGGCCTTTACCTACCTTCCTACCCACATCTCAGCATTTTCTCATACATGCTCAGCACAGTTGTTCCTCTAGATTTTCACAAATTTGACTCC
This sequence comes from Martes martes, assembly GCF_963455335.1. Classification (NCBI taxonomy): domain Eukaryota; kingdom Metazoa; phylum Chordata; class Mammalia; order Carnivora; family Mustelidae; genus Martes; species Martes martes. The sequence goes on along the minus strand of NC_137891.1, from coordinate 96,380,570 downwards.
TACTTATCATTCAGATCTCAACTCAAGGTCACCAACCCTGAGAGGACTTCCCTTTAGGGACCATTCAATCCTTCTCCATCAAAATTCTGTTTCAAGGGAACCTGGGTGGCTCAGTGGGTTAAAGCCTCTGCTTTCGGCTCAGGTCATTATCCCAGGGTCCTGGGATCGAGTCCCGCATCGGGCTCTCTGCTCAACAGGGAGCCTGCTTCCTCCTCTCTCTCTGCCTGCCTCTCTGCCTACTTGTGATCTCTGTCTGTCAAATAAATAAATAAAATCTTAAAAAAAAAATTCTGTTTCGAGTTTTTGCAAAGTACTTATCACAAGCTCATATTTTTCTTACTTACTCATTTACTTGTTGGTCTGTTTATTGTCTGCTTCCCTCCACTACAGAGCAGGAATCTTATCTATCATGTTGACTCAATCCCCAGGGAGCTTGGAACAGTCCCTGACACGGTAGGGACAAGTATTTATTGAGTGAGTTAGTAACCAATAGGCTGAATAACCAAGAGGGAACAAAGAAAGTTCTGTCTTTCCTTATGTTATTCAAATACTCTAGATGAATTACAATATTTAAATGTTTAAAATTTTAATTAATGTAGTAAAAGTACAGATCCAAAAAGAAAATACCTATTACTAACATCATCTCAGATCCTGCAGGTGAACTGTACATTATTAAAACCTTTCTAAAAGGATGTTTGGCCAATCATACCAAAAACTTTTTCTCCTAGTCATTCCATTTCTAAAATTTGTCCTAAGGAAATCATCATGTTTGCAAAGATATACAGAGAAGCACTACCATACAAATAGGGTTTATTAATAGTGAAAAATACAAACAACCTAAAGATCTTTCAATTACAGAATGGTGAAAGAAACTACAGCACACCCATCCATGGAAAAGTAGTAGCTGCTATACTATGTTCGTTAAGACAGGAGACTATATACAGAACGTATTAGTAAGTAAAAAAAAAAAAAAAAAAACTGGTTCCAAACATTACACTAAAAAAGCATATGTGTATGCATAAAAAATGTATGAGCATCAAAATATTAATGGTTTTCCCTGAATTGTAGGGCAATACATGATCTATATTCTCTATCCTCAACTGTTTCATTTCCCAGTGTTATCACAGGGGGAGAAGAGATTTTCTCATGCGTGTCCTTAATCCCTTGAAAATGTATATGGCTTCTCTACTGAAAGATTCTTGCTTTGTATCTGACATCCTCTCTTACTCTAATTTGAAACAATTTTTTTTCTTTTTTCTTTTTAAAGATTTAGTTTTTATTTTTTTGACAGAGAGAGACACAGTGAGAGAGGGAACATAAGCAGGGGGAGTGGTAGAGAGAGAACAGGCTTCCCACGGAGCAGGGAGCCCAACTGGGGGCTCGATCCTAGGACCCTGGGATCATGACCTGAGCTGAAGGCAGACACTTAATGACTGAGCTACCCAGGCACCCCACAATTTCTTTTTGGATAGAAGGATAATGAATGGGAATAGCTGATGACTACCATTTCAACAACTTGCCACACACCCTTCACTTATGGTCACTATGTTTTTTTTTTAAATTTTACTTTATTTTATTTTATTTTAGTTCTTTTCAGTGTTCCAGAATTGGTCACTATGTTTCTTAAGACAAAATACATAAATAAATAGGGTCGCCTGGGTGGCTCAGTCCTTAAGCGTCTGCCTTTGGCTCAGGTCATGATCCCAGGGTCCTGGGATCGAGCCCCTCACCAAGCCCTCATCAGGCTCCCTGCTCGGGATGAGCCTGCTTCTCGCTCTCCCTCTGCCTGGGCTCCCCTTCTGTGCTCTCTCTCGCTGTGTCAAATAAATAATAAAATAATAAATAAAATAAAATAAAAAATAAAATCTTTTTTTACAATAAAATAAATAAATAAATAATAATAAAATTTAAAAAGGAACAAAAAAAAATTTTCTCTTTCAATGAAAAATAACCACCCCATAAGGAAGGAAAAAATGAAACCAGATGGGATTGGGAGGGAGACAAACCATAAGAGACTCTTAATCTCACAAAACCAACTGAGGGTTGCTGGGGGCTGTGGCGGGGAGGGACAGGGTGGATGGGTTATGGACACTGGGGAGGGTATGTGCTATGGTGAGTGCTGTGAAGTGTGTAAGCCTGATGACTCACAGACCTGTACCTCTGAAACAATATATTATATGTTAATAAAAATAATTTAATAAAAGATAACCACCCCAAAGTGCCAGAACTTTCTTTAAAGACATGTTTCTCTGAGGGCACCTGGGTGGCTCAGTTGGTTAAACCTCTGCCTTTGGCTCAGGTCATGATCCGGGAGTCCTGAGATTGAACCCTCTCTTGGGGATCCCAGCTCAGCAGGGAGTCTGCTTCTCCCTCAGCTCCCTTCCCCCATTCTCTCTCTCTCTCTCAAATAAATAAATAAAATCTTTTTTTAAAAAATAAAGACATGTTTCTCTGGTACTATGAAATTAACATAAGTATAGCTCTTTAAAAATAGTGACCCAATAATTTTTCTGGCAAAGAATTTTCATTTTTCAAAAGAATTAGCAGGCGAATGCTACAAAGAGTCCACATAAAAATTAATGCTTGAAAATACATCAGTAGCAACTCACCTCCAATGAATCCAACACACAAGTAAAGTTCCTGTACAGTGCTGGAGAATGAAGCCGCAATCAAGCCACAGCCCGACAAGCAGCCACCAACAATCATGACTGGACGACTGCCATACCTATTCACCAGGACACTGCTGATCGGACCTAGGAGAGAACCAGAAATTTAGTAGCATAGAGGAGAAGCCCACCCCTCACATCCACACCTGCACAAGGCATTACTGACAAGAAAGGATGCTGAGGCATAAACATCCCACCCTCAAAACAAACGTAAAACAGAAGACAGCGGTAAGAAATACTGCTTTCTATTTTATTTCAGAGCCACAGGTTTGTGTAATGGGAAAAATATAGCACCGATTGTACAAAGTACAACATATGTCTTCTGTGTACCTAGAACATACTGGATGGATTTTAACTGAAGGATGGAAGACCTGAACCGATTTCCTTCAAGGCACATGAGGCTGCAGATACCCTGATTGCAAGTGTTGACAGGATTCTTCATGCAGATGTATCCTAGATCCATGTAGCCTACATATCTAGGATATTATCAACATATATGTAGCAAGTTTGCGCTGTTTTTAATTTTTTGGGTGGTCACCTGGAGCAAATGCACGTGAACATGAAGCAATGTCTGAGCAAATCCGATTAAACTTCGGGTTTTAGCGCATGTTTTCAAATTAGCTGAAATGGGCTTTGTTTCTCATAGAAAACGACAAAACCAAAACAGAACTACAAAACAAGAATGCCTACCATCACCACTTTTCTTCAGCATTATACGGGAGGTCCGAGGCAGTGCAGTAAGACAAGGGCCAAGAAGGGTGTGAGGAAAGGAAGAAACCAAACTATCAGTATTTGCTAAGGATAAGTTTGTCTATTTTAAATTTTTGAAAAAAAAATCTACCAATAAACTATTAGAAGTAATAGAGGTTAGCAGGGGTATACAATTAAAGCACAAGTATCAATTGACTTTCCATATACCAGCAACCAACACAAAACCATTCTTAAAGAAAGTTCTCCTTTATAATGATATTTGTCTTGCAATATAACTGACCTAACACCGCCTTTATCATTAAAGGGAATGAGAAATATGACTCCAGCCACATAGCTTCAAAAACTAACATCTTAAATATCTTACACATAAAACCATCAAGAACAAAAACCATTCCCTACGGAGATTTGTTGGTCTATTGAAAATTAAAAGAGCAGGTCTTCCGGGTACTTACCGCCAGCATACATGACAGCAAACATAATAGAAGAGATCCATGACACTTCGCTGGTGCTGGCATTAAATATTTCTTCAATTTCTTTGTAAAAGACAGAAATAGATTTGCCAAATGCACAAGAGAAGCCGATGGATACAAATGCTCCAACAACTACTGCCCACCCCCAGCCTCCATCTGGGGGGGTGGGTCTAACTGGACCTTCATTTGATGGTGACATTGGAAGTAACGAAGAATTCCAAAGTGCAGTTCAAATCCAAATATCTAAAGAATATGAAATTAAAATAGTACATAATAAGTAGGTTAATATAAAGCACTTCCATAAAATCCCTTGCACTTATGTTATAAATAACCGGAATTCTTTTCAGTGTTACCTGCACTCTGTGAACACAGTAAAAAAAAGTCCAAGAGTCATTTTTTTGCATAAGCTTAAATTTGCATAGGCTTAAAGTTGAAAACGCACCACTACTTGAACCATACACCAAAATCCTTTCAATCCTTTTTAATATACTGCTTCTTCAAACTTATAAACATACCTGTTCTAATAATAGATATCAGTAATTTAAGTAATTCATTTGACTTATCTGTGTGCAAAACTCACAATGCACACACTAAAAAGCTTCACATCTTGGTAGTTCCTTTATAATTTTTTCCTTTCTCAAAATATATTCTCCAATACACACCTGATTTTTCTGTTCTCTAGAATTCATAGGCTAACTTAAAAGTTTCAGGAAGGACCTACTAATATCCCATAACTCACTAGACATATAGCAATTTTCAAAAGAAAAGTTCTTTCCACTTTGGAGCTATTATGAATAATGCTGCTATGAAATTTTGTGTGCAGGTTTTTGTGTGGACAAGTTTTTTATTCTTTTGGGTATATACTTAGTAGAAATGCTAGGTCATTTGGTAATTCTGTCTAACATTTTGAGAAACTGCCAAACTTTCGCAAAGTAGCTGCACCATTTTACAGTTCCACCAGCAATGTAAGAAGGTTCCAATTTTTCCACATCATCACCAACATTTGTGATGTCTCCTTATGACTTTTAACCATCCTAATGTGTGTGAAGTAGTAACTCATCATTATTTTGATTTTTAAAGGTCTTTGGAGAAATGTCTTCTTTGGAGAAATGCTTATTCAAATTCTTTACCTTTTTTTTTGTTAGACTTTTTTTTTAACCATTCAGTGGTAAGAGTTCTGTATATAGAGGCATACCTCAGAGATATTGCAGGTTCAGTTCCAGACCACCAAAATAAAGCAAATATTGCAATAAAGCAAGTTAAATAAATTTTGGTTTCAAAAATTTTCAAAAAATTTGGTTTCAAAAATTGTGCATATACAAGTTGTGTTTACACTATAGTGTCTATTAAGTGCGCAATACCATTATGCTAAAAAGAAAATGTATACACCTTAACTTAAAAATACTTCATTGTTGGGACACCTGGGTGGCTCAGTGGGTTAAGCATCTGTCTTTGGCTCAGGTCATGATTCCAGGGTCCTGGGATCGAGTCTCACATCAGGCTCCCAGCTCAGCGAGGAGCCTGCTTCTCCCTCTGCCTGCTACTCTCCCTGCCTGTGCTCACTCGCTCTTTCTCTCTCTCTGACAAATAAATAAATAAATAATCTTTAAAACAAACAAACACTTCAGGGATGTCTGTGTGGCTCAGTGGGTTAAAGCCTCTGCCTTCAGCTCAGGTCATGATCCCAGGGTCCTGGGATCGAGCCCCGCATCAGGCTCTCTGCTCAGCGGGGAGCCTGCTTCCCCCTCTCTCTCTGCCTGCCTCTCTGCCTACTTGTGATCTCTGTTCATCAAACGAATAAAATCTTTAAAAAAAAAACTTCATTGTTAGAAAATTGCTATCCATCATCTGAGTTTTCGGTGAGCACAATCTTTTTGCTGGTGGAGGGTCTCGCCTGGAGGCTGATGGCTGCTGACGAGCAGGGTGGTGGTTGCTGGAGGCTGCGGTGGCTGCAAAAACATCTTCATATAAGACAAGAGTGAAGTTTGCCACATTGGTTGACTCTTCCTTTCATGAACAATTTGCAGCATGTGATGCTGTTTGATAGCATTTGACCTGCAATGGGAATTCTTTCAAAACTAGAGGAACCCTCCCAAACCCTGCTGCTGCTGGGTCAACGAAGTTCATGTCATATTCTAAATCCTCCGTTGTCATTGCAACAGTCTTCACAGCGTCTTCAGCGTCTTCCGTTTCAAGAAATCACTTTCTTTACTCATGCATCTGAAGCAGTTCCTCACCCATTAAAGTTTTACTGTGAGATGGAAGCAATTCAGTCCCATCTTCAGGCTCCACTTCTAATTCTGGTTCACTTGCTGTTCCCACCACATCTGTAGCTACTTCCTCCACTGAAGTCTTGAACCCCTCAAAGTCATCCATGAGGGCTGGATTTAACTTTCTCCAAACTCCTCTTAATGTTGATACTGTGACCTCTTCTCATGAATCACAAATGTTCTTAATGGCATCTAGAATAGTGAATCCTGGGGCACCTCGGTGGCTCAGTCGTTAAGCGTCTGCCTTCGGCTCAGGTCATGATCCCAGGGTCCTGGGATCCAGCCTGTGTTGGACTCTGCGCTCAGCTAGGAGTCTGCTTGAGATCCTCTCCCTCTCCCTCTGCTTCTGCCCCTCCTCCCACTCATGCATGCGCTCTCTCTCCCCCCTAAAAAATAAAAAAAAAATCTTAAAAAAAAATAGAATGGTGAATCCTTTGCAGAGTTTTAAAATTTACTTTGCCTAGATCCATCAGAGGAATCACTATTTATGGCAGCAATCACTTTATGAAGTGTATGTCTTAAATGATGACCGTTGAAAGTCGAAATGACTCCTTGATCTATGGGCTGGAGAATGGATGCTTGTTAGCAGGCATGAAAATGACATTAATATCATAGTACATTTCCATCAGAACTCTATGGTGACAAGGTATATGGTGAATGAGAGTAATATTTTAAGAGGAATTTTTTTTTTTTTAATGAACAGTAGGTCTCAAAGTGGACTTAAAATATTCAGTAAACCATGGTATAAGCAGATATGCTGTCGTCCAGGCTTTGTTGTTCCATTTACAGAGCACAGGTGGAAGAGATTTAGCAGAGTTCTTAAGGGCTCCAGGGTTTTCAGAAGGGCAAATGAGCACTGGCTTCCTCAAAGTCACCAGCTGCATTAGTCCCTATCCAGAGAGTCAGCCTTCCCCTTGAGGCTTGGAAGCCAGGCACTGACTTCTTCCCTCTAGTGAGGAAGACCTAGATAACATCTTCCAAGAGGACGCTGTTTTGCCTGCACTGACAATCTGTTTTTTGCACGATCACCTTCATTCGTGATCTGAGTTGGATCTTCTGGAGAACTTGCTGCAGCTTCTACATCAGCACCTGCTGCTTCGCCTTGCGCTTTTCTGTTATGGAGACGCTTCTTTCCTTAAACCTCATGAACCAAACTCTGCTAGCTTCCAGCTGTCCTTCTGCAGCTTCCTCACTTCTCTCAGGCTTCACAGAATTGACAAGAGTAGGGCCTTGCTCTGGGTTAGCCTTTGGCTAAAGAGAATGTTGTGGCTGGTTTGGTCTCCTATCCAGCTCATTGAAACTTTCTCCATATCAGTAACAAGGCTGTTTCGCTTTCTTATCATTTGTCCATTCACTGGAGCAGCCCTTTTAATTTCCTTCAAGAACTTTCCCTTTACTTATAACTCAGCTGTTTGGAATAAGAGCCCTAACTTTTGGCCTATTTTGGCTTTCAACATAACTTCCTCACTAAACTTTAGCATTTCTACCTTTTGATTTGAAGTGAGAGATGTTCGACTCTTCCTTTTGCTTGGACATTTAGAGACCCTTGTTGGGTTATTATGTGGCCTAACTGTAATATTGCTGTGTCTCAGGGAATACGGAGGCTTGAGGAGGGAGAGAGCGGAGGGAACCACCGGTTGATGGAGCAGTCATAAAAGACAACATTTATCGATTAAGTTCACTGTTTTCTGTGGGATTGGTTTGTGGCACCCCAAAACAATTACTATAGTAACAACAATGATTACTGATCATAGATCATCATAACGAATATAATAATAATAAAGTTTGAAATATTGTGAGAATTATCAAAATGTGACACAGAAACACGAAGTGAGCTAATGCCGTTGGAAAAAATGGCACTGATAGACTTGCTTGACTCAAGGTTGCCATAAACCTTCAATTTGTAAAAATACGCAATACATGCAAAGATCAATAAAGCAAAGCATAATAAAACAAAGTACGCCTGTACTCGAGATACAAGTTGCCTATCAGATAAATGAATTGTAAATATTTTTCCCATTCATTGCGTTGTCTTTTCACTCTTTTTTGTGGTGTCTTTTAAAACACACACATTTTGATGAAGTCCTATGTATTTTCTCTTTTGTTGCTTGTGCTTTTGGTGTCCTATCTAAGAGACCGTTGCCTAATCCAAGGTCACAGAGATTTACTACTAAATCTCTAAGTTTTCTTCTAAGAGGTTATAGTTGTAGCTCTTACATTTAGGTCTGATCCATTTTGAGTTAATATCTGTAGGGTAGGGATGGGAGCTTTATTGAGATAGGGGTCTGAATTCATTCTCTAGCATAAGGATATCCAGTTATTCCAGCACAATTTGTTGAAAAGACTATTATTTCCCCATTGGATGGTCTTGGCTCCCTTGCTGAAGATCAGTGGACCATTGATGTATGGGTTTATTTCTGGACTCTCCATTCTATGCTAGTAATCTATACATCTTGCCTTCTGGCAGTACCACAAAGTCTTATTTACTGTAGCTTTATACTAAGTTTTGAAATGAAGAATCATGAGTCCTCCATTTTTCTTCTTTTCCAAGGTATTTTTAATGATTCTGAGTCCTTACATTTCTATATAAGTTTTAGGATTTGTTGTCAATTCCTGCAAAAAAAAGTAGCTGAGATTTTGAGGACTATGTTGAATCTGTAGATAGACGTGGGGAATAATGCCATCTTAACAATATTAAGTCTTCTGGTCCAGAACACAGGAAACTTTTCGAGTTATTTAGGACTTCTTTTAGCAATATTTTGTAGGTTTCGTTGTACATGTCTTGAACCTCCTTGTTTAAATTTATTCCTGAATATTTTATTATTTTTGATGATATTATAAATTGACTTATTTTCTTAGTTTTACCTTTGGCTTTTTAATTTGTAGTGTATTGTAATATAATTGGTTTTTGTATATTAATCTTGCATCTTACAAACTTGTTTAACTCATTTATTACTTCTAATACTCATGTTTGTAAGATCATACCATCTGTGGGGTGCCTGGAAGGCTCGTTTGGTTAAGTGTCTGCCTTAGGCTCAGGTCATGATCCTAGGGTCCTGGGATCCAGCCCCAAGTTGGGATCCAGCCCTGAGTTGGGCTCTCTGCTCAGTGGGGAGTCTGCTTCTCCCTCTGCCTCTCCCCACTGCCACCTCCCCACCGCACCCAGCTTGTGTACTCTCTTGCTCACTCTAACAAATAAAATCTTTTTTTTTTTTTTTTAAAGATCATGCCATCTGTGATAGTTTTACATCTTCCTTTACAATCTGAATGTTTTTTTTTTCATTGCCTAGTTGGCCTGGATAAAACCTCCAGTTCGGCGTTAAATAGAAGTAGCAAGAGTGGACATCCTTGTCTTATTTCCGACCTTAGAGGGAAAGATTTTGGTAGTTCACCATTAAGTATGATGTCATAGTTTTTTGTTGATGCCCTTTATTAAGTTTGGGGAGTTTCATTCCATTTCTAATTGTTGAGGTTTTTTTTTTTTTAAGATTTTTAAGATTTTATTTATTTATTTGAGAGAGAGAGAGTGAGAGAGAGCATGAGAGTGGAGAAGGTCAGAGGGAGAAGCAGATTCCCCATGGAGCTGGGAGCCTGATACAGGACTCAATCCCAGGACTCCGGGATCATGACCTGAGCTGAAGGCAGTGGCTTAACCAACTGAGCCACCCAGGCACCCTTCTTGAGTGTTTTTATCATGAAAGGGTATTGGATTATATCAGATGCATTGTTATAAGTCTTTTAAGATGATCATGTGGTTTTTGGTCTTTATTCCATTAATGTGGTTTGATATTTTGTCTGGTTTTCATATGTGGAACAACATATGAATTTCTCAAGTTCCTAAGATAAAATCTTGGCTTGTCATGGTACATAACCCATTGTATGTGTTGCTGTATTCAGTTTATTCATATTTTGTTGAGAATTTTTATATCTTTATTAATAAAGGATAGTCGTTTGTAGTTTTCTTGTGACATCTTTGGTTTTGGTATCGGCATAATGCTTCAAAGAACTTCAAAGAACAAGTTAGGAAGTGTTTCCTCCTCTACTACTTTCTGAAAGTGTTTGTAAAGGATTAGTGTTAATTCTTCTTTAATTGTTTCATAAAATTTCCTAGTGAGGCCATCTGGTCTTTGAGTTTTCTTTGTTGGGTTTTTCTTTTTTTCTATGACTACTTCGATCTTTTCAATTATAAAAGATACATTCAGATTTACTTGAGTCATTTGATAGTTTTTCTTTCTAGAAATTTATTAATTTTGTTTAGGTTTTCTAATTTGTTAGCATTTTCATAGTATTTCCTTCCAATCCTTTTTATTTCTGTAAGGTCAGTCAAGATATACAGAGAGTTTAGTCAACTGGAAACAGTCCCCACAAGACTGCCCTCACTTTTAACACCAATGGTAAATTTAGTGGGAGAAAAGTGGAAGTGTTTCTAAAAACACTCCCAGGCTTGATAATATAATGGAAGGACTCAACATAACTCACTAAAAGCTATTATATTGATGACTTATTACAAGGAAAGGACACAGGATAAAGTTAACCATAGAAGAGATCCACAGGGCAGAATCTGGGAAAGATCCAAATGCAGAGCTTCTGATTATCTCTTCCCATGGTCATGGATAGCATTAACTCTTCCTAGACACAATGTGTGACAATGGAGTATTACCAACCAAAGAAGCTCACCCAAATCTTTAGTGTCCAGACTTTTCAATGGGCCTTGGTCATATATCACTCACATGGCTGAACATTAGTCTCCAGCTCTTCCCATAGAGTAGGCTAATTCCTTTAGCCTTTAGCTCCTTTGAAGGTTGGAAATGATCCAATACAGCCAAAGACCCCGGGGAAACAATGAAACCCCTAGTAGGCAGGACTTTCCGGAGGCCTAGAGATGGAATCGCAGTTGCCAAATGGCAAAGACCAAATGTCTCTACAGGTGAGGTTAATTCTTCATTACACATAATGTACCCTCTTTCATTTCTGGTTTTAATAATTTGAGTCTTCTTTTTCTTTTTTTCCTATGTAGTTTAGCTAAGAGTGTCAATTTTTTTGAGCTTTTCAAAGAACCATCTTCTGGTTTCATTGATTTTCTCTGTTGTTTTTATACTTTCTATTTCATTTATTTATTTTCTAATCTTTATTATTTCCTTTATTCTGTATTCTTTGCATTTAGTTTTTTTTTTTTCAAGTTTCTTAAGGTAAAAGGTTAAGTTATCGAGATATTCTTTTTTTTTTTTTTTGAGAAGACAGGTTGGGGAGGGGGAGAAGGAAAGGTAGAGAGAGAATCTTTTTTGTTTTTTAAGATTCTATTTATTTATTTGAGAGAGAGAGAGTGCACAAGCAGGGGGGAGGAGCAGAGGGAGAGAGAGAAGCAGACTCCCCACTGAGCAGGGAGTCTGACGTGGGGCTCCATCCCAGGATCCTGAGATCATGAGCTGAGCCCAAGGCAGATGCTTAACTCACTGAGCCACCCAGGCACCCCAAGAGAGAGAGTCTTAAGCAGACTCCACACCCAATGCAGAGCCTGACTTGGGGCTCGATCTCACAATCCTGAAATCTTGACCTGATCCACATCACAGGACCCTGAAATCATGACCTAAGCCAAAGGCAGACGCTTAACTGACTGAGCCACTCAAGCACACCTCATCTGATTACTTTAAACCAGTCTATGTTTTTGAATCTAAAGTGCATATCTTGTAACATATAGTCAGATCATTTTAAAAAATAAAAAATTCAGGGTGCCTGGGTGGCTCAGTGGGTTAAAGCCTCTGCTTTCTGCTCAGGTCATGATCTCAGGGTCCTGGGATCGAGCCCTGCATCGGGCTCTCTGCTCAGCGGGGAGCCTGCTTCCCCCTCTCTCTCTGCCTGCCTCTCTGCCTACTTGTGATCTCTCTCTGTCAAATAAATAAATAAAATCTTAAAAAAAAAATTCTGCCCATTTACAATTTGCACCAAAAACAATAAAATATCTAGGAATAACCTTAATCAAGGAGGAGAAAGACCTGTACACTGAAAACTGTAAGACATTGATGAAGGAAAGTAAAGATGACAGAAACAAATGGAAATATAGTCCATAGTCATGGACTAGAAGAATATTGTTAAAATGTCTATACTACACAAAACAATGTACAAATCTAATGCAATCCCTATCAAAATGTCAACATTTTTCACAGAACTAGAACAAGTAATCCTAAAATTTGTTTGGAACCACAAAAGACCCCAAAATAGCCATATCAACCTTGAAAAAGAAGAACAAACCTGGAGGTATCACAATCCCAGATTTCAAGTTATATTACTAGGCTGTAGTAATCAAAACAGTATTAAACAGACAAAGATCAATGGAATGGAATAGAAAGCCCAGAAAAAACTCATGATTATATAGCCAGTTAATCTACAACAAAGGAGGCAAGAATATACAATGAGAAAAAGACAGTCTCTTCAACAAACGATGCTGGGAAAGCTGGAGAGTTACGTGTGAAAGAATGAAACTGGACCATTTTCTTACATCATACACAAAAATAAACTCAAAATGGAGTAAGGACTTAATGTGAGACTTGAAATTATAAAAATCCTAAAAGAGAGCACAGGAAGTAATTCCTCTGACATCTGCCTGGCAACATTTTTCTAGATATCTCCTAAGGCAAGAGAAACAAAGGCAAAAATAAACTATAAAGACTACATCAGAATAAAAAGCTTCTGCACAGCAAAGGAAACAACCAACAAAACAGAAAGACAACCCACTGAATAGGAGAAGATATTTGCAAGTGACATGTCTAATAAAGGGTTAGTATCTAAAATGTATAAAGAGGGGCGCCTGGGTGGCTCAGTGGGTTAAAGCCTCTGCCTTCAGCTCAGGTCATGATCCCAGGATCATGACCGCTCAGCAGGAAGCCTGCTTCCTCCTCCCTCTGCCTGCTTGTGATCTCTGTCTGTCAAATAAAAAAAATTAAAAAAAAAATGTATAAAGAACTTACACAACTCACACCAAAAAAACCCAAACAATCCAATTGGAAAATGGGCAGAAGACATGAACAGACATTTCTCTAAAGGAGACATTTGCTGTAATTACTGATAAGATAGGATTTAAGTCTGCCATTTTCCTATTTGTTTTCTCTATGTCTAATGTCTTTTTTATTTCTCTATTTCTCCATCATGATCTTCTTTAGTGTCATATAGATATTTTTAGTGTGCCCCTTTAATTACCTTGTTTACATCACCATATTTTTGCTATTCTCTTAGTGGTTGTCTTGTGGATTATAATTAATATCTTTTTTTTTTTTTAGGATTTATTTATTTGTATGTGTGTGAGAGAGAGTGGGCACGTGCAGAGGGGAGGGGCAGAGGAAGAGGGAGATAGAGAACCCCAAGCAGATTTCCTGCTGAGCACAGAGCCCCTCAAAGGGCTCATTCTCATGACCCATGAGTTCATGACCAGAGCAAAATCAAGAGTCAGACACTTAACTGACTGTGTCACCCAGGCACCCAGCAATTAATTCTTAATCTAAAACAATCTAGTGAGGATTAATACCAACTTAATTGCAACAGCATACAAAAACTGTGTTCCTATACAGCCGCCATTTTTACAGTACTATTGATATACAAATTACATCTTTATACATTGTAAGCCCATAAACAGTTTTATGATTATTGCTTTATATATTGTCTTTCAAATCAGGTAGAAGAAAAAAAGTTACAAATAAAAATACCTTTATACTGTCTTTTATATTTACCCATATATTTACCTTTACTGCTGATCTGTATTTCTTCATGTGGGTTTGAGTTACTGTCCAGTGTCCTTTCAATGCAACCTAAAGGACACCTTCCAGTACTTTTTATAGTGCAGGATGGCAGGCAATGAATTCTCTCAGTTTTTGCTTATCTGGGAATGTTTTACCCTCTTTTTTATTTTGAAGGATAGTATTACTGGATATAGCATTCTTGGTTGACAGTCTTTTTCTTTTAGCACTTTAAATATTCCATCACACTGTCTTCTGGTTTCCATGGTTTCTGACTTTCTTTTTTTTCTTCCTTTTTTTTTTTTTTTTTGGAGAGAGAGAGAGAGAGAGAACATGAGCATGAGTGGGGGAGAGAGGCAAAGGGAGGAGGGAGAGAAAGAGAATCCCAAGCAAACTCTGTGCTGAGTATGGAGCCCGACTCAGGACTTGATCCCATGACCCCGAGATCATGGCCAGAACTGAAATCAAGAATCAAAGGGCCAACTGACTGAGCCACCCAGATGCCCCTGGCTTCCATGGTTTCTAATAAAAAACTAGCTATTAGGGACACCTGGGCAGCTTAGATGGTTAAGCACCTGATTTTGGCTCAGGCCATGACCCCAGGGTCCTGGGATCGAGCCCTGTGTCAGACTCCCTGTTCAGCTCCCTCTCCTTTTGCGCCCCCTCAACCCACTTGTGTGTGCTTGCTCTCTCTCTCAAATAAAAATAAATATCTTTAAAAAAAAACTAGCTGTTAATCTTTTTCTTTTAAGATTTTATTTATTTATTTGTTAGAGACAGAGAGAGAGCGAGAGAGAGCGCACAAGCAGGCAAAATGGCAGGCAGAGGCAAAGAGAGAAGAAGGCTCCCCACTGAGCAAGGAGCCGGATGTGGGACTTGATCCCAGGACCCTGATCATGGCCTGAGCCAAATGCAGCCACTTAACCAACTGAGCCACCCAGGCACCCCAAAACTAACTGTTAATTTTATTGAGAATCATTTGTGATGAGATGCTTCTCTCTTGCTACTTTCAAACTTCTTTGTCTTTGACTTTTGGAAAATTGTGTCTCTTTGTGGATCTCTGAGTTTATTCTACTTAGAGTTTGTGGAACTTCTTGGATGTGTAGATTATTTTTCATCAAATTTGCAGAATTTTTGACCATTATTTCTTCAAAAGTTTTTTCCTGCCCCTTTTTCTCCTTTTCTCCTGAGGTTCCTATGTTTGTACAGCTGATGTTCCATAGGTCTCTAGGGTTCTATTCACGGTTCTTCATTCTCTCTTTTCTTTTTCTTTGACTTGACAATCTCATCTGACCTATGTTTAAGTTCACTGAATCTTTATTCTTCCAGCTCAAGTCAGTGTATGGGGCTCTCTTGTGAATATTTCATTCTTAGGGTACTTTTCAGCTCCAAACTTCTATCTGGTTCTTTTTTTTTTTTTAATTTTTTTTTAAATTTTTATTTATTTATTTGACAGACAGAGATCACAAATAGGCAGAGAGGCAGGCAGAGAGAGAGGAAGGGAAGCAGGCTTCCCGCTGAGCAGGGAGCCCGATGCGGGGCTCGATCCCAGGACCCTGGGACCATGACCTGAGCTGAAGGCAGAGGCTTTAACCCACTGAGCCACCCAGGTACCCCATATCTGGTTCTTTTTGATAATTACTCTTTATTGATTGATAGTCTCTATTTGGTAAGACATTGTTCTCATACTTTGTTTCCGTTCTCTGACATGGTTTTCTGTAATTATTGAAACATATTAATAATAGCTAATTCAAAGATTTTGTCTAGTAAGTCCAACATCTGGCCTTCCTGAGGGATAGTTTCTACTTAATGACTTTTCTTCCTGTTTATAGACCATACTTCCTATATCCTTCATGTCTCATATTTTTGTTTTTGTTCTAGATAACTGGACAGTTTATATAACATATGTGGCAGCTCTGAGAATCAGATTCCTTCTCTCCCCTCCCCACCACCCCAGGGTGAGTTGTAACTACTGTTTGTGGTTTGTGTTAATGATGTTGCTATTGCCTTCTGTTTAATGACTTCCAGAACAAAGTCTGTGAACTTTGTAGTTGTTGGGGTTTTGTTTGTTTTTTTATTTGGTTTTCTGTGGCCACTGAAATCTCTGCTCAGTTTAGCTTAGTAGTAAGTCAACAACTGGACAAAGACTTCCTGAAATGCCTTGAATCTGGATATCACCTAGGCATTGTCAAAGGGCATTATGTGTGTGGTGGGGCATGTTTTCAACTCTCTAGCAGGCAGCTTACACCTCTGTCTTAGTCTTTAGTTCCTGCTTATACAGAGCTTACAAAGTCAGGCAGTGGTGGGAAATTCAGCCCTTCATGAGCATGGGTATAATCTTATACATGTGCATGACCTTCTAGAGTCCTGGGATTATGTCAGAGCACCTCAAAATTCCCTATGGATAGCTTATTCCCAAGATTTTCCTTTTAAGTGTTTGGTCAGCTTTTTGTTTGCCCCAGTTGTTTTCCCAACTCAGGCAGCTTAGATGTTAAATGATTGCCTCTGATTCTTTCCAACAAATATCCTGGGCAAAAGGCTGTTCACACTGAGCACACTCTGAAACATGTCAAATAAAGATAAGACCTTTGATCGGGGGTTAACAGGGAATGCCAGACATGTTAAATAATGGCAATTCTCCGAGAATGGGGCTTTTTAGAGGGTCCCAACCCATTCTGCCCCCCTAGGGGCTACTAGGCTGCTCGTTTTTCATGGTTATTGTGATCATGAAATTATTTGTTTTTAATCTTTTTTTTTTTTTTTAAAGACCTTGTCAGAGAGAGAGAGAGCACAAGCAGGCAGAGCAGCAGGCAGAGGGAGAGGCAGGCTCCCCGCTGAGCAAGGAGCCCAATGTGGGGCTCAATCCCAGTATCCTAGGATCATGACCTGAGCCGAAGGCAGCCACTTAACCAACTGAGCCACCCAGGGGTCCCTGTTTTTAATCATTTTAGGGAATTTGGAAGAGAAGGATGGGAACAGGTCATGTTTAAATACCACAAATTTTGCTGCTTTTGGTTAGATTCAGCTCTTTTCTTGTATACATTTTCGTTGGGTTATTATAAGCCTTTGGTTAATTTTAGGTGTTAAAAGTTGATTTTAGTAATTTTTGCTAATGTTCTCATTGTTTTTATGAAAGAGTGGGTCTTCAGAGGGCCTCACTCCATCATCCTAGAAGTACCACAACTTATTTTTGTACATTGATCTTTAATTTGAAAATTTTGCAAACATTTTATTATTTTTAATACTTAACTTATTCTTTAAGGTTTTCTACACTGACAATCATATTACCTGGGATTTTTTTTTTCAAGATTTATTTAATTATTGGGAGGGAGAGGCAGAGGGAAAGGGAGAGAGAGAGAATCTCAAGCAGACTCCCTGCTGAGTGCCAAGTCTGACTTGGGGCTCGATCTCATGACTCCAAGATCATGACCCAAGCCACAATCAGGAGTCAGACACCCAACTGACTAAGCCACCCAGGAGTCCCTGGGTGGATTAACTTTGGATTCCTCCTTTCTAATTCTCACATCTTTTTTTCCCTATCTTATTGTGATGGGTTCACTATCCATTACAATATTAGATAAAAATGGTAATGTTGGTGTATTAGTTTACTAAGGCTGCCATAATAAAATACCATAGACTGAGTGGCTTAACAACAGAAATTTATTTTCTTATACTTTTGGAGGCGAGAATTCCAAGATCAATTGTCAGCAGGTTTGGTTTCTTCTGAGGCCTCTGTCCTTGGTTTGTAGATGGCTGCCCTATTACTACCTATTCACATTGTTATCTCTGTATGTGTGCAAGGTCTGGTGTCTCCTTTTTTTTTTTTTTTTTTTTAAAGATTTTATTTGGGAGAGAGAGAGCACGAGTGGGGTAGGGGCAGATGGAGAGGGAGAAGCAGGCTCCATCCTCAGTAGAACTCGATCCCAGGACCCTGAGATCATGACCTGAGCCCAAATCAGAAACATAAATGACTGAGCCATCCAGGCACCACTCTCTCCTTTTTTAATAAGGATACTAGTCATGTTGGATTAGGGCCTACCCATATAACATCATTTTACCATAATTAAGCCTTTAAAGCTCTATCTCCAAATAGAGTCATATTCTGAGGTACTGGGGGTTAGGATTTCAACATATGAAGTTTGAAGTGCCACAATTCAGGCCTTATTTTGGGTTTTTTTGGTTTGTTTTTTTAAAAGATTTTATTTTTTTATTTATTTGACAGAGAGAGGGAGATCACAAGTAGGCAGAGAGGCAGGCAGAGAGGCAGACAGAGAGCATGATGCGGGGCTCGATCCCAGGACCCTGAGATCATGACCTGAGCTGAAGGCAGAGGCTTAACCCACTGAGTCAATCACGCGCCCCCTTATTTTGTGATTTTAAAGGTAATATATACAATGTTTCACCATCAAGAAAAGTATTTACTCCAGGGTTTGGTAGATACAATATCAGATATAGTAAGTTTTATTCCTAGCTCGTTAAGAATTTATTTCAGGGATACTTGGGTGGCTCAGTTCAGTGTCTCCCTTTGGGTCAGGTCATGATCCCAAGATGCTGGGATCGAGCCCCATATCAGGCTCCTTGCTCATCAGGAAGCCTACTTCTCTTTCTCCTTCTCCTTCCCCCTGCTAATATGCACACAGGCTCTCGCTTTCGCTCGCTCTCTGATAAATAAATCTTAAAAAAAGAAGAATTTATTTTAAATTCAGTAACTATCAAATTGTTTTTAAAAAATGCCTTCACATGACATTTCTTCTTTCACCTTTAAAAATAGTTAATAACATTAATATATTTTTATATGTTAAACTACCTTGAATTTCTAGGATATTCCCAACTTGGGCACAATATATTGTCTTTTTAATACATTTCTAAATTAAATTTGCTAATATTTAGTTTGGATTTTTTTTTTACTGTGTCCATAAATGATTTGAAAACATAATTTTCCCTTATCATACTGTCCTTTTCTGATTTTCAGTACCAATATTATATTACAGTCACAAATGTTCTTCTCCCTCATCTCAGGAAGAGATTATGCAAGATTGGAATGATCTGTTCCTTGAGACTGATAGAATTTACTTCTAAAAACACCTAGACATTGTATTTTCTTCTGGGGAGATTTCAAAACTTCTACTTCAATTTCCTTAACAATTTTGGTCTCTCTTCATTCCTACTATGGCATTTTGAATCTGTCTTCATATTTTTCTATAATTTCTTCATTTTCTCCAGGTTTTCAAATTTACGGACACAGAATTTTTATATTTTAATCTCCTTATTGGTTTGTAGCTATATTCCCTTTATCATTGATATATGGATCTTCTTTCTCCCCATTAATCTTAGGACTTTATCTATTTTATCAGTTTTCTTCAAAGAACATTCTCAGTTTAGTATGGGAGTCTTTTATCTTGGGTTTGTGAGTTCAAACCCCAAGTCTGGCATAGAGTTCACTTAAAATATATATGTATATATGCCATTCTCAGCTTTATTGACTTTTTAATTGTTCTCCCACCCCCTTTTTCTTTGATTTCTGCTACTACTTTTATAAACATTCTTATGCTTACAGTTCTGGAATTTATTCTGTTCTACTTCAAACATAAGGCGGATAGTTGGCCAATTAGTTCTACTTTTCCAATATAAGCACTTAAGACTACATATTTACCTCTATGTATCACTTTACTGTATACTATCTGTTTTTTGTTTAAGATTTTATTTGAGAGATCGCGCGCGCGAGAGAGGGCGAGCGCATGCTCACATAAGCTGGGGGGAGGCAGAGGGAGAGGGGAAAGCAGACTCCCCCTGAGCAGGGAGCCTGATGCAGGCCTCAATCCCAGGACCCTGAGATCATGGCAGCCAGAGGCAGCCGCTTAACTCACTGAACCACCCAGGCACCACTATCTACCTTTTTAAAGATGTACTTATTTTAGAGAGAGAGAGCGTGGGGTGGAGGAGAGAGAGCATGGGGTGTGGGGCCAGAGAGCCCAATGCGGGGCTCAATCTCAAACCCTAAGATCATGAGCGAAAACCAAGACTCAGACACTTAAACGACCATTACACCCAGGCACCCCAACTATCTATTTTTAAGTATAGTATTTTCGCTATTGTTTGTCCCAAGTGTTTGAAAAATTCCCATTGTGATTTCTTCTTTGACACAGACCAGTTAGAGTTTTTCAAATCTTTAAAGGAGATATTTTGTTTTTACTGACTTAAGATTTACAACATTGTGGTAAGATGACCTGGTTGGTGCAATTTGACTCTTTGGTATTTGATGAGACTGGCATTTATGGGCTGGTACGTTGATATTTGAAAATATTCCATGTATGCTTAAATGTACAGTTTTTAGCTGTTGGGTTTGAATTGCTTATTTGTTGAATCAAACTTCTGTTTTATTCAAATCTTCTAAATCTTTACCAGTTTCCTGTTTCCTGCTTCATGTATCAGCCAGTGAAGAGAAGTATATTTGAAATCGCCTAATGATGATATGTTTCTCAATTTTTCCATTTGGTGCTTGCTTCAGCAGCACATATACTAACTTTGGAAGATATAGAGAAGATTATCATTGTCCCTGCACAAGGATAACACACAAATTCATGAGGCATTCCCATATTAAAAAATGATTTTTGCCATATTGTTCTTTTTGTATGTTTATGAGCTTAGGTGGTAGACCTTAAACTCTGAGAAACCTGAGGGCCCAAACTGAGGGCACGTTCTTCCGGAAAGAAATATGCATCTCCCAGAAGCTAGGGAACGTTGGGGGCCTGGATGACTTTAGCCAGTGCCAGGATCCCTGGCTTAATGCGGGGACTATGGTTATCTTTCCTTTGCTGCTGGTCCCAGGCTTATCTCCCAACTGCTAGCCCACGTGTACAAGGCATAGCATAGAGTAAATGCAATTCAAACATTTGAGGGACTCCATTTAATTTACTAAAGGCAATTTAAATTAAAATATAGTTCCTGCTTTCAAGGAATTTGTAATTTGCTGGCAGATGACAGATATTTTTGTGCTGGATACTTTCACCAGCCTTGTTTGACAAACTTCATGGGTCCTTGCTTTAACATTAATTCAACACCCATTGTTCAAATCGTTGAAAATGCAGTCTTAAATGCTTTCTTTGACTTCTCTCTGGATTTTCTTCCTTTCTCACAGGCCATTCACTCCTTTTCAGTTTGATTCAAGGGCTCCATTTCTCTGCTTACTTTATATTAATTAGGTTGGCAAGTGACCAAATACATAATCCAATCTGACTTGGACAAAAACAAAATGCTTAAGGTTCATGTAACCAAGCAATCTAAGGTGGGGGTTCAGACTTTGACACAGCCTGCTCCAAGGACCAAATGAGGTGGTCAGCAGAATTTCCCTCTTTGTACTACTTCTATGTTGTTTCCACTCTTAGACCCGCAACTCATTGAGGCAAGAAGACTACCAGTAACTCTACGCCTACACACTCCACAACAATCCTAGCTTCTAGTCAACAGAATTCCCAGAATGTTCACTATAGCAACATAATTAGCTTCGAGTAAGTGCTTGTTTCAATCAGGGCGAATCACTGTGGAAGGCTTGACTGCCTGGAGATCCAGGCAGTTCACACACCTACTTCTGAAGCCTGGGGTCCAGTCACAGAATGGAAAGAATGGAAAGCCAGTTTTCAAATGCCACAAAAGCCCTATATAATTTTCCTTACTTTATTTCCTACCTTTGTCCCCCCCCTGGCAAATATCACTCCAGCTACACTGACTTTCTTACTATTTTTAAGGATGTCAAGCATGCTTGCTCTTTGGGGTTTCTGGATTTATTCTTATCTCTGCCTATACTTTTGTCAACACAGATATCATTTCAATTAAGTCTTTGTTTAGTATTGCATCCCATAATATCCTTTGCAGGGAGTCTTTTTATTTATTTTTATTTTTAAAGATTTTATTTATTTATTTGACAGAGAGAGACACAGCCAGAAAGGGAACACAAGCAGGGGGAGTGGGAGAGGGAGAAGCAGGCCTCCTGCTGAGCAGGGAGCCCAGTGCAGGGCTCAATCCCAGGACCCTGGGATCATGACCTCAGCCAAAGGAAGACGCTTAATGACTGAGCCAGCCAGGCGCTGCCAGGGGTCTTTTTAGACAGCCAAATCAATTTTCTTTCACAACTACAGTCTTTTATAAGGTTCACATTTAATGTAAGGCAGAAAAAAAATCAAGCAAAATACTGAATGATATAAAGTCCTAATTTATACCATTCTGTGTTCTCTTAACCTAATGTCCTAAATTTACTTTGAAGGGAATAAGGTATATGTACAAGTGACTCCCAAGTCTGTGGTCTTCAACTGTTTTGTCCCAAAAAGAACTTTGGAAAATATGTACCCTTTATACCTTGAATACTAAAATGTTTAAGTTTAATAATTGTAAGTTTGTAGTTCCTGGCATATTGTACATTGTGTTAGATATGCTTTAAATGTAAAATTGTCAAAACCTTGGCACTTAATTCATTCTGTTTATGGAAAATGGCCACTCTATCACCTAACTGACCAGTCCTTATCATCAGAAAAAACCTGACCTCATTTGAATTCAAAACAGTGAATTGGTAAACATTCTTATTAAAACTTAATCTCTTCCGGGGCACCTGGGTGGCTCAGTGGGTTAAAGCCTCTGCCTTCGGCTGGGGTCATGGTCTTGGAGTCTTGGGATCGAGCCCCGCGTCGGGCTCTCTGCTCAGCAGGGAGCCTGCTTCCCTTCCTCTCTCTCTGCCTGCCTCTCTGCCTACTTGTGATTTCTGTCTGTCAAATAAACAAATTTAAAAAATTAAAAAAAAAAAAAACACCACCTTAATCTTTTCCAAGTTCTAAGATTGGTAGAAGACAGAGAAGGTAGAAGTTTGTGTCTGGGTAAAACATGGACATGCTTCCTTCAGTATTTCTCTCTCTGGGACTATGCAGCCTGGCTTTTTCTCTTCATTTGGATTGTCCCCAGAGATTTTATACCCTGGAGCAGTACACCAGAGTAAGAACTGGGATGAGTGAGGTAGCTCTCCTTTCATAAAGGAGAGGGAATCTGTGTAAGATGGATTGGTAAAGAAGTCCCGAGGCACCCTTTCTCATCTGGGTAGGGATCATTTTAAATTCAGGGTACAGATGAAACAGAATTTGCAAAATAATCCCTTAAAACTTCACTACCATTTGAAACTAAAAATTACCTGTCCTAGAGCATTTCACCTACCTATGCCAGAGGTAGGATTACAAAAATATTCCCAAGTCAGGGGGTCCTGGGTGGCTCAGTCAGTTGAGTGTCTGACTCTTGGTTTTGGCCCAGGTTACAATGTCAGGGTCGTGAGAGCAAGCCCTATATAGGGCTCTGCGCTCAGCAGGAGTCTGCTTGAGATCCCCTCTCTCCATCTCCCTTCCTCTGCTCCTCCTCCTGATATAGTCTTTTAAAAAAATTTCCAAGTCAAACTTTACTAAAATTTCCATTTGAATTACAGAAATTGTAACATTTCAGTTCAAAAGGAAACAATCTGTGTTCTAAGACTACATTAAATAAAAATACTCCAGGGCATGAATTTTACACGTTTTCCCTCTGAATTAAGAGTCAACAAAAACGAGGTTAATTCATCTCAGAATTTTTATACTTAAATCTTTATTTTCTTGAGATTTTTTTTTTTTAATTTGACAGACAGAGATCACAAGTAGGCAGAGAGGCAGGCAGAGAGACAGAGGGGAAGCAGGTTCCCCACCATGCAGAGAGTCCAATGTGGGGCTCAATCCTAGGACCCTGAGATCATGACCTGAGCCGAAGGCAGGGGCTTAACCCACTGAGCCACCCAGGTGCCCCATTAAATTTTTATTTTTTTAAAAAGATTTTATTTTTAAGCAATCCCTACATCCAACATGGGGTGCAAACTTACAACACTGAGATCAAGAGTCACATGCTCTACAGACTGAGACAGCCAGGCGCCCCATGAATATTTATGCTTAAATTCACATACACAATCACAATAGAGCTGCTTGATACATTTGGGTTCACTTGGAATAGCTAATAGGATGCATACCATGCTGGATGTGATTGAACTTTGAGCTTCCTTGCCAATTATGATGTCTCACCATTTGTTTTTTAAAAGTCATAGTTTTTGGTTGCTAAGAACAGATTCATCAGTCTTAATAGTAACTGTGTATCAAAAATTTTATTCCAGTGTCATATTTAAGTATCTTAAAACAGATTCAGAGAAAAAGTGAATAAATTTGAGGATCCAAAGCAAAATCATGGATTTAAAAAATTCACAAATCAGACATGAACTCAACACAATTTTGCCAAATTAAAAAATTCCTGTTTTTGTTATTTGATTTTGGCATGATTTTTAAATACAGCTCCCCCCTTTTTTTCACACTTTAAAAAGGACATCAGGCTCTGAGTAGTAAAAAAGGGAAGGTAGAGACTCCTTCAGTCTTTTACACTATACAGAAGAGTTTTGCTTAGAATTCCAGGTTATAATCTAGAATACAATTTATAAATACTGTTTTCTGCAGCAATCAAAAGTAGACTCTGCAAATCAAAACCTAAAGATACTATCTCAATTAACACAAACTAATTTTATCCCAGGATATGAAGCAGAAATGTACTGGCGCTTTTTTTTTTTTTTTAAGATTTATTATTTTTTTCTTTCTTAGAGAAAGAGAATACACACCTGCTGGGATGGAAAGAGAGAAAGAGAGACTCTCAAGCAAACTCCTTTCTGAGCAGAGAGCCCAATACGGGGCTCAATCTCACAACCCTGAGATCATGACCTAAGATGAAATCAAGAGTTGGGACACCTAACCATCTGAGCCACCCAGTTGCCCCTGTACTGGCTCTTTTAAAATAAAAAATGTGTAGTTATGGTCATCTACATTACTCCTTTTGAATAGAAATGCTAATATACCACTGCTAGCATCCACTTCACACAGTTCTTTTGAGGCCAAGTTGGGAAAATACATCACAAAGAGGAAGCCAACAAAGAAAGTTGTTTTCCTTTACTGGAAAAAAACCAAAACACAAAAAACAACCTGTAGTCACAGAAAGATTTTTTTTAGCACTATAGCTTCATAGTTTTTCAAAACAGTTTTATAGTGTATAGTTCTATGAAAAAATGAATCATAGGTTTTGGTAACTAAAGACCACAGACTCAAATTTTAAAGTTTTATTCATCACTCTGAAAGTTCTCATCCCAAAATGAGACCCCTAAATTTGTCTCCTTCTAGTTCTTTTTTGCACACATCCTTCATATTCCATGAGTGGGTAAGAACATCATTACTGCTACATATGAGCCTTACTTCAAAGAAGGAATGAAGTTATTTTGTTTTTGTAGAGGACCTAATAATCCACCAAACACTAATAAACTGAGTATTGGTGGTGCCTGGTGGCTCAGTCGGTTGAGCGACTGACTTGATTTCAGCTCAGGTCACCATCTCAGGGTAGTGAAATAGAGTCCCACAGTGGGTTCCATGCTCAGAGGGGAGTCTGCTTGAGATTCTCTCTATCTCTCCTGTCCGCCCCCACACACCCTGTGTGCACGTTCTAAATAAATCTTTAAAAAAAAGAAAAAGATGGTGTGCCTGGGTGGTTGAGTCAGTTAACCATCTGCCTTTAGCTCAGATCATGACCCTGGAGTCCTGGGATGGAGCCCTGAGTTGGGCTCCATGGTCAGTAGGGAGTCTGCTTCTCCCTCTACCCTTGGACCCTTCCTCTGCTCATGCTCTGGCTTGCACACTCTCTCTCTCTCAAATGAATAAATCTTTAAAAATGTCAAGAAGTAAGTTTTGTTACCTCAAAATACAATTACAGGTTAAACTTGAGTTTTAAAATTCTGACAATATAAGCCATATAATATACTTACACTTATAATAATTTCAACAATCTCTTTCACTTCCCTAAAAAAACAACAGTAAATGGTTAATCTGCTCCCCTGCCACATTTGTTTTCTACCTCATAAACTACAAACATCAGCAAGTTGCAATAACAACAGAGGGGGGTAAACATGTGCATTTCTAATTTGCAGGTAGAGCAACCCAAATCTGAGGGTCAAGGGTTCCCAACAGGTTATTGCAATTGACACGACAAAGGCCTGCATCTTGGAGTGGTTCACTCCAGACGATATTTGGGGCTAAGTAATGTAACTGGATCCACAAGAAAAAAGTACTCCCTGGGTCATAATAATTACCCAAAACGTTGCTCAAGACATATTCCATTCAACTGTGTGCTATGGGAACAAAAAGATAATTACTACCTTAACAAAACTTACAATAAGGAAAAAGTAAGCAAAAATGCAACCAGAATAAAGATTCACATAGGGCACCTGGGTGGTTCTGTCGGTTAAGGGACTGCCTTCCACTCAGGTCAGGATCTCGGTGTCCTGGGATCAAGCCCCACGTTGGGATCCCCACTAAGTGGGGAGTCTGACCCTTGCCCCTCCCCTGCTTATTCTCTCTTAAAAAAAAAAATCACATAATACAAAAATTACAGTGAAGAATAGGAAGGGTAGTATTTGAGAAGAAAAGGGAATTTCAGTGGGCAGAGCAAAGTCACAGAGAAACAAGAACAGGGAGAATTTTATCAGGATAAATTAAAAGAGGACCAAATAGGGATGCCTGACTGGCTCAGTCTTGAGCATGTGACTCTTAGGGTTCTGAGTTGAAACCCCACTTTGGGTGTGGACATTACTTTAAAAAGAGGCCCAAATAAAGACGTCAATGATTAGAAGGTTAAAGAGGCATCTGGGTGGCCCAGTTAGTTAAGCCTCTGCCTTCAGCTCAGGTCGTGATCCCAGGAGTCCTGGAATTGAGCCCCCCACCCCCTTAAGCAGGGAGCCTGCTTCTCCCTCTCCCTCTGCCCTTTCTTCCCGCCCATGCTCGCTCTCTCGCGAATAAATAAAATCTAAAAAGAAAAAAAAAAAATTAGGTTAAAGGTGGCATGCCCCAACGCCAAAAATGAAAAAACAAAAAACAAACAAAAAAAAACCCTCCCGCCCAAACCACCTGCCGCAGAGCCACAATCTGGCCAAGAGAGCCTGGAGGCATGACGTTTGTCATCCCTATTCGATTTTACAGCCGAGGTCGTTTTCCTTCCAGAACAAAAGCATCCCCGCTGGAGATGAAGCGATTTCCCCCAGGTCCTCCTCTCGCAGCCCGGGGCCGCACACCTGTCCGCATCTCCCGCTCGCGGCTCTGGGCCCGCCCTGCCGCGCCGCCTCCCCCCCATGCAGGCCTGGCCCCAGGCCCCCTCCCACCCGCCAGGGCTGCAGGGGCACCGCGCGGTCCGCGCCCAGCGCCACCGCCGGCCGTTACCCGACTAACCGTTCTGCCCGGTTCGCGCCGCCAAGCGTGCAAGGGACGCGGCTGCGCGGGACGGAGCTGCCCTGGGCCGCGCGGCTCCCACGCCGGGTGGGAGAGTTCCGCGCCGTGTGTGCAAGGTGGGCGCCGCTGCCTTGTACCCCGGCCGGCCGGAGCTTGCGCGCGGGGGCGGGGCCGGCGCGACCGGCTCGGCCGCCCCCTCCCTCCTAAGCGCGAGCGGTCACCTGTCTGGCTCCACGAGGCCGAGGTGGCCGGAGGGGGATGCGCGGTGGCGCCGACCCCCTGCGCGGCCACGAGTACCCCGCATCTTCGCCCTCACGTCCGCGCGTGCGGGACTCAGTCTCTGGCAGAAAAGAGGAAAAAGCAGGCAAGGGGGCGTCCCGCCGGGGGCCTGACCCAGAGCCTCCCCTGCGGCAATTGATGAATGCTGGGCGTTATGGTCCCCAGGGAGGTGCGTAAGTTGGAAACATGGAGAAATGAGAATGCAGAGGCCAAGTTTTTATGGACACAGAATGTTGGAGACAGGATATAATTGGAGCTAGCAGACGGATGATGTGCTAAATACTTGACCAGAATCCTCTTGACCCTGTGCGGTGGGTGCTACATTTCACTAGGAGAGCACCTGAGGCTCAGAGAGACTAAGCGATTTTCCACAGGTCAAGCAGCTAGCAGGAGCCACACTTTGAAGTCAGGCTCCAGAGCCTGATTTTGTCGTGAGAGCCACTGATGTCTTGAGCAAGTCCAGAGACCAAAGCATACCAGTTAAAGTTGTTGTTGTTTTGTTTTTTTGTTTGTTTGTTTTGTTTTTACAGATTTTATTTATTTGAGAGAGAGAGAGAGCATGAGGAGGGGAGGGTCAGAGGGAGAATCCGAGTCCCTGAGCCAGATGCAGAACTCGATCCTGGGACTCTAGGATCATGACCTGAGCTGAAGGCAGCCCCTCAACCAACTGAGCCACCCAGGTGCCCCAGTTAAAGTCATTTTAAATAATGTTGACTTTTAAGAAATACCAAAAAGGTATAAATCAAGGCCCCTGCCTTCCAAGAAATTACAATTTCTTTGAGGAAGCTGAGGTACAAAAGAGGCAACATTTGTTGAGCTTTCCCTGCATTTTGGGGCCTTGTCCAACCCCTCCACTCCCACCCGCTACCACACACACTTAATTCTCAAAACAATCATAGGAGTAGGCCTTAAGATTTTGTTTTGCAAATGAGGAAACAGGCTAAGGAGTGGAGTTTGGGGGATCTGGTCCCCAGGGGTCCCAAGTGCTTTCCTCTCACCCACTCTTCCTCTGTTTCACAGCGAAGTTTTCAGCAGGAGTTCAAAGTGTTCATAGAAGACAGTGTAGAATCTACCGCCAAGTACTGCTTATGAGCAATAATCGTGCCTGCCTTTGATAAATGCAGAGAAGGAAGGATCTTCAGGTCATTGGGGTGGCCAGGACCTGGACACTGGTGCTTTAGGATTGTTAAGGGGGCAGCAGCATTTAGGGTTGACTGTAGACAGTTAAGTTAGGAAGACAGAGTAGGAGACTCTGGTTCAGGAGTGAATTTATAATGGCAGTGGGAAGAGAGAGGATAGGGTGACTCCCAGGAGATTTCTCAAAGTCTTGTAAAGCAGCAGTGTTGTGGGTTCAGAATTCGGACTCAGGAGCCAGACTGCCCAGTTTTCAAAAACCAAAGGACCTAATTAGGGTTGTTAGGGAAATAAAACTAGTGTTTGTGAAGCAGTGGGACAGAGCCTAGCATATAGCAAGTGTTGAATAAGTATTTGTTAAAAACAAAAAGAAAAAGAAACCAAGAAAACAATTTCATTTACAACAGCATCCAGAAGATTAAAATACCGAGGGCTAAATTCAACTAGGGAGTTTGCAAAGCATTTAGGCAAGAGGACAGTCTGAAGACACAGTGTCCCCAAACTGCCCTTGCTTTAGATACCAGCTGTATGTAAATCTGAGGGTCCCCAGGGCCACCCTCACTTTAGACCATCTGGCCACAAATTGGAGGTTCCCAAAACCACTCTCAGGCTAATTTGCTAGCAAGACTCACAGAACTCTATGGAAGTTATTATACTCAAGGTCATGTTTATCACAGGTTAAGGATAAACTGAAATCAGGCAAGAGAAAAAGAGCATAGGGCAGAATCTGGAAGGGGTCTGAACTCAACGTTCTAATCCTCTTTCCCAGCTATGACGACGTGTGACAGTATTCAGAGTTTTGCCAACCACAGAAAGTCACTCCAGTCCTAGTACCCAGCATTTTATTGAGGCTTCCTTCCTTGATGTGAATCATCACCCAGGTGACTGAACTCAAATCTCCAGTCCCTACCTACCTCCACCCCAGTAGCTGGACTGTTATCATGTGACACAAAGAAAGCCCTACTTCTCCAACCACACGATTGGTCTTTCTGGCATTGCCAGCCCTCACCTTGAGTTGTTTCATTAGCATAAACTATTGAAGTTGATCTCTGGGAACCTACCATGAATTACAAAGACACTCCTCTAGCACTTGGAAAGGTGCTAGGTTTTAGAAGTCACCTGCCAGGAGCTCGGATAAAGGCCAGACCTCTTTATAGATGAGGCCAAATTCCTTACTACATTAAGTTAGTAGACCTATACACTGAAAACTGCAAAATGTTACTGGAAAAAATTAAAGAAGACCCAAATAAACGGTAAGGCATCCATGTTCATGATAGAAAGACTTAATATTGTTAAGATGGCAATACTACTCTGTGTGATCTACAGATTCAGTGCAGTCCCTATTAAAATTCCAACAGAAGTTTTGCAGAAGTGGAAAAGATGACCTCTAAATTTGTATGAAATTGCACAGGACCCCAAATAATCATAAAAATATTGAAAAAGAACAAAGTCAGAGGACTCACACTTCCTTATTACAAAACTTATTACAAAGCTACAGGGATCAAAGCAGTATGATACTATCATAAGGACAAATATATAGACAAATAGAATGGAATTGAGAGTCCAGAAATAATCTCATTATTATAGGACCAACTGATTCTCTAAAAAGGTGCCAAGATCATTCAATAGGAAAAGAAGCTCTCTTCAACAAATTGTACTGAGACAACTGGATATCCACATGTAAAAGGATGATGTTGCAACCCTACTTCATAGTACATACAGAGATCAACTCAAAATGGATTAACCAACAACCTAAAAGTAAAGGCTAAACTATAGAATTCTTAGAAGAAAACAGGAGTAAATCTTAAGGATCTTGGATTGGCGATGGATTCTTAGATATAACACCAAAAGAAGATCAACAAAAGAAAAAGTATGTAATTTGATTTCATCACAATTAAAAGCTTTTGTGCATCAAAGGATAATTAATTATCAAAAAAGTGAAAGAGGCACCTAGCTGGCTCAGTTGGTGAAGTATGCAGCTCTTGATCTGAGAGTTGTAAGTTTGAGCTCCACGTTGGGTGTAGAGATTACTTAAAAATAATAAAATCTTTGGGGCACCTGGGCGGCCCAGTCGGTTAAGAGTCTGACTCTTGGTTTCAGCTCAAATCATGATCTCAAGGTCATGAGATAAAGGACAAGTTGGCCTCTGCTCAGCAGAGTCTGCTCAAGATTCTCTCTCTCCCTCTGCCCTTCCTGCTCATGCTCACTCTCTCTCTAAAATAAATAAATCAATAATAAAATCTTAAATAAAATCTTTTTTTAAAGAGTGGAAGGACAACCCACAGAATGGAAGAAAATATTTGCTAATTAGGGTCTAATATCCAAAATACATAAAGAACACTGATAACACAGTAACAAAAAGACAGCCTAGTTAAAAAATGAGCAAAGGACTTGAACAGACATTTTCTTTCTTTTTTTTTTTTAAGATTTTATTTATTTATTTGACAGAGATCACAAGTAGGCAGAGAGGCAGGCAGAGAGAGAGAGAGAGAGGAGGAAACAGGCTCCCCACTAAGCAGAGAGCCCGATGTGGGGCTCGATCCCAGGACCCTGGGATCATGACCTGAGCCGAAGGCAGAGGCTTTAACCCACTGAGCCACCCAGGCACCCCTTGAACAAACATTCTCTAAGAAAATATGTAAATGGCTAACAAACCCATGACAAGATGCTCAACACTACTAGGCAATAGAGACATGCAAATTAAAATTACAAGATGCCATTTCACATCCACTAGGATGGCTAAAGTAATAATTTTTTTAAAAAAAGAAAATAAGTACTGGCAAGAATGTGATGAAATTCGAGACCTCATATATTGCTGGTGGGGGCAGAAAATAGTATAGGCACCATAGAAAACAATTTGGTGCTTCCTCAAAAAGTTAGAGAATTACCATATGACTCCCCCCCATTCTACTTCTATGTATATATCCAAAAAATTGAAAACAAATATTCAAACAAATACTTACACAAGAATGTTCATAGCAGCACTTTTCATAATAGTGAACGGTTGGAAACAATTCATTGCCCATCATTGAATACCATCATTGAAAAAATGTGGAATAGCCACAGGAGGGAATATTGTTTAGCCAAAAAAAGAATGGGGTATACGGGCTACAGCATGTATCGAAATATTGCAAGTGAAAGTAGCAAGGCACAAAAGGTCACTAGTTATATGATTCCATTTTATGGAATATCCAGAATAGGTAAATCTGTAGAGATAGAGAAGAGATTTAGTGATTGCCAGGTTCTGAAGAGTAGGGAGAAAGGGAATGATTACTTAATGGGTATGGAGTTTTCTTTGGGGTAATGAAAATGATTTAGAACTTGATATAGGCGCTAGTTCTGCAACATTGTGAATGTATTAAATACCACTGACATGTGTACTTTGAAATGGTTAACTTTATGTTATATGAATTTACCTCAATTAAAAAAAGCAAATAAATAAATGAGAAACAGATTTTCCATGCATTTAATAAAGGTTACTATATGTGTTCATAGGATCATATCTAATTTTGTAATTGTAACTTTGTATTTTTTTCTTACAGAAGGAAAACATGGTAGTTAGAATAAGCAACCCCCCTAAGATGTTCATGTCCTAACCCTTGGAACCTGTGAATATGTTATATTACAGGACAAAAGGGAATTAGGGATGCAGATGGAATTAAATTTGCTAGTCAGCTGACCTTAAAATAAGGAGATTATCCTGGATCATCTGGACCCAATGTAATTAGAAGCATTTTAAAAGTGGAAGAGGGGCCACCTGGGTGGCTCAGTTAGTTAAGCAACTGCCTTCGGCTCAGGTCATCATCCTGGGGTCTCATGATTGAGTCCCACATTGGGCTCCCAGCTCCATGGGGAGTCTGCTTCTCCCTCTGACCTTCTCCCCTCTCATGCTCTCTCTCACTGTCTCTCTCTCTCTCAAATAAATAAATAAAATATTTTTTTAAAAAAATTGAAGAAGGAAAAAGAGTGCCTAGGTGGTTCAGTCGAGGCATCTGATCTCAAGGTCCCTGTGTTGGGCTCCCTGCTCAGCGGGGAGTCTGCTTCTCTCCTCTGTGTGCCCCTCCCTCCTGCTCATGCACTTGCACTCTCCCTCTCTCTCTCTCAAGTAAATAAATAAAATCTATAAAAAAAGAAAAGTGGATGAGGGAGGCAGAGAGGTCAGAGTGAAACAGTGTGAGAAGGATTTGCTATTGCTGACTTTGAAGTAGGAAGAAAGGGTATGCCAGTGAGGGAATGCAGGTGGCCTCTAGAAGCTTGAGAAATGCAGGGAAACAGATTCTCACCTAGAACCTCCAGAAGGGAACAGAACTCCCCTCCACACCTTGATTTTACCTCGGTGAGGTCTGTGTTGGACTTCTGGCTCAGGAAACAGTAAGATCGTAAATTTATGTTGTTTTCAGCCATGGTTTATAGTAATTTGTTACAGCAGTGGTAGAGAACTAATACTGCCGGCATCAATGTGGATTCTTCAGGCCCCGCAAAAGTGGTTCCCCCTAACAGGGAATACTGTCATGAAGAGCACAGGCTTTGGAGTTGGAAGGCCAGGTCCTGTAACTGACTAGTTTTGTGCCTGTGGGCAAGTCATGGATATCCTCCAGGCCTCCTCTTTCCTCACCAGGTACACCGGAGATAATACCTACAAGCCCAGTGTGTTGTGAGAATCAAAACAGAAAGTTTGGCAAGTGCTCAGAGAATGTTTATATATCATATTAGAAGTTGTCAGTAAAGGGGCACCTGGGTGGCTCAGTTTTGGGGTGGCCTTTGGCTCAGGTCATGATCTCAAGATCCTGGGATCAAGCCCCATGTTGGGCTCCCTGCTCGGCAGGAAGACTGCTTCTCCCACTCCCACTCCCCCTGCTTGTGTTGCCTCTCTCACTGTATCTCTCTCTGTCAAATAAATAAATAAATAAAATCTTAAAAAAAAAAAAAAGAAGCAGCAGCAGTTGTCAGTAAATGGTGCTTAAGAGGTAAAGGTCAAAGCTGGAAAAACAAATAGGAAAAGCAGAAAGAAGAACCTGTTTGAGCGAGCTGGAGAAAGTGATAAAATAAAACGAGTCCAACTCTTTAACAGGTTTGTCAGACTTTATCTTGGCTTTAAGGAATTCCTAAATAGGAATTTTAGAGTTGACAGGAACTTGGGAACCACACACAATGACCAAACCCACACATTTTGTAGATGTAGAAGTTGGAACCCAGAGAAGTTGAAAGACTTTGCTAAGGCCACCCAGCTAATGAACGGTTTGACCAGGCGAATAAACAGGTGTTCTGGCTTCACTGTGTGGAGCATAATCTTTAAGATAAAAAAGTATTTCTGGGGGCACCTGGGTGGCTCAGTGGGTTAAAGCCTCTGCCTTCCCCTCAGGTCATGATCTCAGGGTCACGAGATCGAGCCCCACATCAGGCTCTCAGCTCAGCGGGGAGCCTTCCTCCCCCCACCTCCTCTGTCTGCCTCTCTGCCTGCTTGTGATCTCTGTCTGTCAAATAAATAAATAAAATCTTAAAAAAAAAAAAAGTATTTCTGTGCTGAAAGCCTTAACTGCAAACCATACGGGTACAGTGCCCTCTAGTGGCCTTTAATTTTATCTCACAAATCTCCTTTACTTCTTTCTGTTTGAGATGGAGCAAGGTAGACCGCCTTAGATAAACTGACAGCTCTTTGCAGACTCAGGAAGATTTCAAGCGAGTTTTAACTTCAGAAATTAAGGACAAGGATGAGAAACACCATTAAAAGAAAAGGTGGCACAGATCTTGTAAATGCAAAATTGGAAATGTGTTAATTTTGCTGACTACATTGCTCAAATATTTTATCTGGAAAATAAGAAAAAAAAGTTTTTGTTGTGTTTTCACTGACAAATTCAGCTGCTTCTTGTCCATTTCCTTATTCTTTCAACACCTCTCTTAGGTGAGAAATAGGAAGGTGCTCTTAACCCTATTTTACTAATAAAAAAATGTAAAAAATTTTGTTTTATTGAAATATAATCCTCATATAAATTCATGTATGAATATTACAGAATTCCATATTCCATAAAAAGCAGAAAATTCACCATTTTAAAGTGTACATGTAAGTGGTTTTTAGTATGTTCACCATGTTGTACAAACATCACCACTATCTAATTACAGAACATTTTCATCTCCCCATAAAGAAACCCTGTGCTAGGGCATCTGTGTGGCTCAGTGGATTAAGCCTCTGCCTTCAGCTCAGGCCCTGATCTCAGAGTCCGGGGATCGAGCCCCGAATCGGGTTCTTTGTTCAGCAGGGAGCCTGCTCCCCACTCTCTCTGCCTGCCTCTCTTTCTACTTGTGATCTCTCTCTGTCAAATAAGTCTTTAAAAAAAAAAAAAAAAAAAGGAAAGGAAACCCTGTGCTATTAGCAGTTAGTCTCAATTTTGCCCCCTCTGCTACCATCCCTCTGCAACAACTAACAAACTTTCCGTTTCTATAGATTTTCCTATTCTGTATACTTCACGTAAATGGGTTAAGTATGTAACTGCGTGGCTGTCTTCTTTAACATAATGTTTTCAAGATTCACCCATGTTACAGTGTGCATCAGTACTTAGCTCTTTTTATGGCTGAGTAACATTACTGTAAGGATATATCATGTTTTGCTTCGCGGTTTATCAGCTGATGGACCCTTGGGTGGTTTCCTCTTTTTGGCTCTTATGAATAATGCTGTTATGAACATTTGTGTACGAGTTTTTGTATGAACAAATCCTCCATTTCTCTTAACTTTTTTTTGTTTTTGTTTTTGTTTTGAGAGATAGAGAGCACATGCACATACGCACGTGCAAGTGGTGGGGAGGGACAGAGGGAGAGAAAGAGAACCGTAAGCAGTTTGGACACCTGGTTAGTGCTTTTTGTGTCCTATCTAAAAAATGTTTTCCAACTTCCGATTCCTCCACTCCCAGATTACAAAGATACTTTCCTATGTTTTCTTTTAAAAACTTTAGAATTTTAGGGGCACCTGGGTGGCTAAGTCCTTAAGCATTTGCATTTGGCTCAGGGCCCCCAGGCTCCCTGCTCAGTGGGAAGCCTGCTTCTCCCTCTCCCACTCCCCCTGCTTGTGTTCCCTCTCCCTGTGTCTCTCCCTGTCAAATAAATAAATAAAAATCTTAAACAAAAAAAAAGCTTTAGAATTTAGTTTTCACATTTAGACCTATGATGCACCTCAAGTTAATTTTTGTATAATATGCCCTGAAGTGTTGGGAGTGGGGAGTGGTCTGATTTTTTTTTTCCTCCTACAGATATCCCCTATCTGTTGTTACTGATGTTGCAGCACTGCCTACTGGAAAACTTTACTCATTTATTGATTTAACTTTTTTTCCTTTATTGAATAGCTTTAGTTGTTCTGTCCAAATCAATTGATGGTACATATGTGTGGACTTATTTTTGGACTCTCAATTCTGTGCCATTGATCTACTTATCTATCCTTATGCCAATACTACCTTGTCTTTTGTTATTATGGCTTTTCATTGTAGAAAGTCTTTTTTTTTTTTTTTAAAGACATTTATTTATTTGAGCGTGAGGGAAGGAGAGAGAGCGTGAGTCGGGGGAGGAGCAGAGGGAGAGAATCTTCACGCCAACCCACTGCTGAGCCTGATGTCAGACTCCATCTCATGAGCCATGAGATCAGGACCAGCTGAATCCAAGAGTGGGAACCTCAACTGAGGTTCCTAGGTGCCTAGGTGCCCCTCATTGTAGTAGGTCTTGAAATTAAGTAGCCTATGCCCTCGAGCTTTGCTCTTCTTCAAGATTGTTTTAGCTATTTTGAGTCCTATTCATTTCCGTACATTTTAGAATAAGCTTGTAAATTTCAATGAAGAAGCCCTGTTGGAGTTTTTATTGGAATTTTATAGGACAGCTGGTAAGAATTGTCATCTTAACCATTTCAGCCTTCTAATTCATGAATATGGCATATCTCTTTATCTGTTTAGGTCTTCTTTAGCCTCTCTCAGTAGTGTTTTATTGTTTTCATGTAGAGGTTTTGCACAGTTTTATTAAAATTGTTCCAGATGTTTTATTTTTTATTATTTTAAATAGTTTTGTTTCAATTTCACTTTTGAATTGTTACTAGTAGACATACAATTTATTTTGCATATTGAATTTGTATCCTGCAATCTTGCCAAATTCACTTATTGTTTTTAGTAATTTGTTTATAGCTTCCCATTTTCTACATATGTAGTCATGTCACCTGTAGAAAGGGAAGTTTAACTTCTTCTTTACAATCTTTCTTCCTTTTTCTCTGTCTTGCCTTGCTGCACTGGCTAAAACCACCAGCACAATCTTGAATAGTAGTGATGAGAATGGACATCTTCGCTTTATTTCAACTTAGAGGAAAGTGTTCAATAATTCCACCATCAAGTTTGATGTCAATCACAGGATTTTATAGACAAGCTTCACAGATTAATGAAGCTCCTTTCAATGTTCAGTTTGCAAAGAGCTTTATCATGAACAGGTGTTAACTTTTATGAACTCGTTCTCTATATCTATTGAGGTAATTATATGTTTTTTCCTCCTAAATTCTGTTAATGTGATGACTGACATTGATTTCTTTTTTAAAAATACATTTTTAGGGGCACCTGGGTGGCTCAGTCATTACGCATCTCTTTCAGCTCAGGTCATGATCCCAGGACCCTGGGATCTAGGCCCTGCTCAGTGGGAAGTCTGCTTCTCCCTATCCCACTCCCACTCCCCCTGCTGGTGTTCCCTCTCTCACTGTCTCTCTCTCTCTCTCTGCCAAATAAATAAATTCTTTTAAAAAATAAAAAATAATACCTTTTTATTATGGAAATGTTCAAATACATACAAAGTAAATAGAACAGTATAATAGACTCCCAGGTACCCATCAGCCAGGTTCTTACATCATTTGTGCCTTTACCTAATCCCTACACTTAAAAGCCCCTTTCAGGTTTTCTACTTTGGATCTTCTGTTTGTCACTTTCTCTCTAACACTTTTCATTCATCATTTTCTTCCTCTTCCACCGTCCATTTCTTTTCCTACCTTCTCCTCCTCCTCCCTCTGCGTCTCCCCATCCTCTTTCCTCCCCGTCCCCTTTCTGTTTTCCTCTCCCTCCTTCCTTTCTCTTTTTCCCTCTCCTTTTTCTCCTCTTCCCCTCTTCATCTTGTGCTTCTTCTGGTAAAGCTGACAGTCTTTACTGTCATTTGATAAAGATAAATGAACTCATACAAAATCCTTGTCTTGCTTCCCCTTTTATGCACTTCCAGTTAGCAAAGTTTTCTTTCTATATTTTAGCTCAGTAGAATACTAGGATTTTGGCAAGCACTGAAATGTTAGACATTAGTTACAACTATAAATTCCAACAATGTATCCAACCGCAGAAGTGTATTATTAACTAAAATTTAATTAACTGCAGAAACTTCTTTCCAAAGACATGATAAGAAAGCACTGTGTCATTTTGTTGTTTCGGGTAAATAATCTGAAAAATGAACTGCCTATGGCCATACTTAATAAGTTGTGATAGATTGTGAAAAAATAAAACCAACACAGGTCCAAAAATGTCACATTTAAATATTTTATATTCTTTAGATTTCAGGCCCAGACAAGTTAAATAAAAAATTTAGATTTATACAACTGTTTTCGTGGTTATTGTTTTTGCAAGTTCTACTATCTGAAAAGGATATAATGAAAAGAGATGAGAAATCAGCGTATCAGCTTGTATGAAATTTGTGAACAACAAAAGCAAAAGAATAAGGCAATATCAATACTATATGAAAACACCTTTAAACCTGTTTATTTTGGCAAAAAAATATATAAAATTTTTTGTTTTTTAAACTTAAGTGTAATTAACATACAGTGCTATATTAGTTTCAGGTGTACAATATAATGATTCAACATTTCTATACAGTACTCAATGCTCATTACATTAAGTGTATTTTTTTAATCCCCTTCACCTATCTCACCCATCCATCCCCTCACCCGCCTTCCTCTGTCATCCACCAGTTGTTTCTCTGAATTTAAGAGGCTTTTCTGTTGTTGGTGGTCTCTTTTTTCTTTACTTCTTCGTTTGTTTTTTTTTTCTTGAATTCCACATATGAGTGAAATCATATGGTATTTGTCTTTCTCTGATTTATTTCACTTAGCATTATACCATCTAGATCGATCCATGTTGTTACAGATTTCATTCTTGTTATGGCTGAGTAATATTCCACTGTGTGTATGTATACACAAAGATGTGTGTTTCATATATGTGTGTGTGTGTATACACACACATATATATACATATATACGTATATACGTATATATGTATATATACACATATATATGTATATATACACATATATACGTATATACGTATATACGTATATATATACATGTATGTGTATATGTATATGTGTGTGTATATATATATACACACACACACATATACATATATACACATATATGAAACACGCATCTTCTTTGTGTACTTGTCTACCAGTGGACACTTAGGCTGCTTCCATAAGTTGGCTATTGTAAATAATGCTGCAATAAACATAAGGGTGCATATATCTTTTTTTTTTAAATATGTACCATTTATTTATTTATTTATTATTATTATTATTATTTTTAGATTTTATTTATTTATTTGACAGACAGATCACAAGTAGGCAGAGAGGCAGGCAGAGAGAGAGAAGGGAGGAAGCAGGCTCCCTGCTGAGCAGAGAGCCCGATGCGGGGCTCGATCCCAGGACCCTGGGATCATGACCTGAGCCGAAGGCAGAGGCTTTAACCCACTGAGCCACCCAGGCGCCCCGCATATATCTTTTTGAACTAGTATTCTTGTGTTCTTTGGGTAAATACCCAGTTGTTCAATTACTGGATCATATGGTAATTCTATTTTTAATTTTTTGAGGAACCTCCATATCGTCCTTTAGGGTAGCTACGTAAATTTGCATTTCCAACGGTGAACAAGGGTTCCTTTTTCTCCAAATCCTCACCAACACTTGTTTCTGTGTTTTTGATTATAGCACTCTGACAGGTGTGAGGTGATATCTCATTGTGGTTTTGACTCGCATTTCTCGGATGATGAGTGATGTGGAGCATAGTTTCATGTGTCTATTGGCCCACTGTCTGTCTTTGGAGAAATGTCTGTTCATGTCTTCTGTCCATTTTTCAGTTGGATTATTATTATTATTATTATTATTATTTTTGGTGTTGAGTTGTATAAGTTCTTTATATATTTTGGACACTGACCCTTTATTGGATATGTCACTTACAAATATCTTCTCCCATTCAGAAGGTTGTCTTTTTATCATGTTGATTGTTTCTTTTGCTGGGTAGAAGCTTTTGATTTTGATGTTGTCCCAATAGTTAACTTTTGCTTTTGTTTCTCTTGGCTCAGAAGACATACCTAGAAAAATGTTGCTACAGCCAATATGAGAGGAATTACTGCCTGTGTTCCCTTCTAGTATTTTTATGGTTTCAGGTCTCACATTAGGTCCTTAATCCATTTTGAGTTTATTTTTGTATATGGTGTAAGAAAGTAGTCTATTTTCATTCTTTTGTGGCTGCCCAGTTTTCCTAACACTGTTTGTTGGAGAGACTATTTCCTATTGCATATTCTTGCCTCTTTTGTTAAAGATTAATTGATTATATAATCACGGGATTATTTCTAGGCTCTCTTTTCTGTACCCTTGATCTATGTGTCTACTTTTGTGCCAGGACCACACTGTTTTGATTACTTCAGCTTTGTAGTGTATCTTGAAATCTGGGATTGTGATACCTGCAGTTTTGTTCTTCTTTTTCAAGATCGCTTTGGCTACTCGGAGTCTTTTGTGGCTACAAATAAATTTTAGGATTACTTGTTCTAGTTCTGAGAAAAATGCTGTTGACATTTTGACAGGGATTGCATTAAATCTGTGCATTGCAAAAGCTTTTTATTTTGGTGTAGTCTTAATAGTCTAATTTTGCTTTTGTTTCCCTTGCCTGAGGAGATATATGTGGAAAAATGTTTCTACAGCTAATGTCAACATAATTACTATCTATGTTTTCTTCTAGGAATTTAATGATTTCAGGTCTCACATTTAGGCCTTTGATCCATTGTGTGTGTGTGTGTGTGTGTGTGTGTGTGTGATTAAAAAAAAAAAAGTGGTCCAGTTTCTTTCTTTTGCATGTAGGTACCTGGTTTTCCCAACACCATTTGTTGAAGAGACCGTCTTTTCCCCATTGCATATTCTTGCCTCTTTTGTTGAAGATTAATTGACCATATAATCATGGGTTTATTTCTAGGCTCTCTATTCTGTTCCATTGATCTGTGTGTCTATTTTTGTGCCAGTACCACACTGTTTGAGTACTCAGCTTTGTACTTTGTGGTATTGGTTCATTATATGTGTGCTCTAAGAGATAGTGATTATTTCATCAGAATATTTGAAAATATTGTCAAGTTATATAAGAAATAACTCAGAAAAGTCCATGGGTTTTTCATATTACAGATCTAAGGATAATTTTGAGCATACCTATGCTACACCAACTCTGAAAATTGCTTGGAAAAACTTTTAGAACTGAAATTTGTTTCTGGAAGAAGACTGCATCAGCCTTACCCTTATCACCAGAGTCTTTCAAATACTCATTTGCAGTTGTCAGTAATACAGACCATTTCAAACAATACTTCCATGGCAATCACTGGTCACATAAACATGTACTCCCATAGCCAGCCTCCACATCTAATAAAAACATGCATTTTCTCTCCGTTCCCCTCTACCCCTAAATTTTAAAAATTTAAAAATTGGCAGCAGTTGAAGCTACTAAAGAGAGGGTGGAAATGGGGCTGAAGGTAAGAGCTGCTGTGTCCAGTAATCACATGTCTTTCCTCCTCCTCCTTTCCCTCTCCTAATCCTTCCATTTCAAATTGTGATATTAAACATGAAATTACACGTTAGATCTTTAGTCATCAGCTCAGTGAGTTTTGACAATTGTATACACCTCTCTAACCACCACCAAAAAAAAAGAAAACATTCTGTCACTCCAGGAAGTTTCTTGATGCCCTTTCCTGTCTGTTCCTCTTCTTCCTAAGGAACCACAGTTCTTTTTCTTTTAGGATTTTATTTTTGGGGTGCCTGGGTGGCTCAGTCATTAAGCATCTGCCTTTGGCTCAGGTCATGTTCCCAGGGTCCTGGGATTGAGACCTGCATCAGGCTCTCCGCTCACTGGGAAGCCTGCTTCTCCCTCTCCCACTCCCCCCGCTTCTGTGCCTCCCCCTGTCAAATGAATACATAAAATCTTTAAAAAAAAAAAAAAAAAAGGAAAGAAAGAAAAGAAAAGAAAAAGAAAGAAAGTGTAAGGGCCTATTTAGCCAGAGCGACTCCATCTTGATTTAAAAGCCATTTTATTGTTTGTGCAGTAAAACTTAAACCGACCCTGCCCCCCGCCCAGAGAAACTTACTTAGAAGCAAGTCTGGGAAGCCAGTAAAATATGGTCAGCCAGTTCCTAATAACAGAGCCCAGAATACAAGGCCAGGTCAGCCAGTTCCCGATAACAGAGCCCAGAATATAAGGATGAGTCGGGCCAGGTGGAGACATCCAATCAGTAAGAAACACACATACTCTTTCCCTAACCACCAAAGAATGTAAACCCCGCCATTTGGGTGCCAAACTTGAGCACCAATTCTGACCAGAGTAATAGGTTAGGTCAAACAGCTACTCTAGGGTAAACTGTAATTCAATTCGCCACCTGCACGTGGCCTAACATGACTGACTACAATGTTACAATCTCATTGGCTACCTATATGTGGCCAGGTTTTTGCTCTATAAAAATTACTCTGTAAGGCTGGGAAGGGTCGCCCTCTTCGGAGGTGGCCCTGGCTGGTCAGCCTGATTTCTAATGCTTGGCATAGTTCAAATCTTTGCATAACTTCAACTTTGTTTACTTCTAATGCTTGGCACAGAATAAAGCTTTAAATAACTTTCACTTGTCTCAGTCTCGTTTTGTTTAATAACGGACCTAACAAAAGAAGTTTAAGAAAAAAGATTTTCTTTTTAAAGAATCCTTATACCCGGGCACCTGGGTGGCTCAGTTGGTTAAGCGACTGCCTTCGGCTCAGGTCATGATCCTGGAGTCCCAGGATCGAGTCCCACATTGGGCTCCCTACTCGGCAGGGAGTCTGCTTCTCCCACTGACCTCTCTCCTCTCATGCTCTCTCTCTCTCATTCTCTCTCTCTCTCTCAAATAAATAAATAAAATCTTTAAAAAAAAAAAAAAAAAGAATCCTTATACCCAAAGTGGGGCTCAAACTCACAACCCCAAGATCAAGAGTTGCATGGTCTACTGACTGAGCCAGCCACTTGCCCCAAGGAACCACGGTTCTGATTTTTGTCCTCGTAGATTAGCCTGGTCTTGGACTTCACATGAATGGAATTGCATACTATTTTGTGTATGGTGCCTTTCGCTTAGCGTATTTCTAAGATTTTATTTATTTGTTGTTGCTAGTTTCTGTAGTTTGTTTCTTTTGATTGCTGGTAGTATTTCATTATATGAACATACTACATTTTTTCCCCAAGATTCCATTTTTTAGAACAGTTTTAGGTAGACTGTGAAATTGATAGGAAGGTGCAGAGATTTCCCATATACCCCTTGCCCCCACGCATGCATAGTTTCCTCCATTATCATCACTCACTGGAGTGGTATGTTTGTTACCAAGGATGAACCTGCATTGACAAACCATAATCATCCAAAGTCCAGAGTTACCCAAAGGTTCACTGTTGGTGCTATGCGTTCTATAGATTTGGACAAATGTATGACATGTTTCCATCCTTATAGAATCATACAGAGTCTTGTCACTGCCTTGTTTTCACCGTCTGCTGTGCTCTGCCTACTCATCTTCTCTCCCACCCCCAGAAATCCCCTGCAACCACTGATCTCTTTACTGTATCCATAGATTCACTTTTTGAATGAATATATTTTATGGGGCATAATTGGTAATGTTAGCTTATTCATATAAGCTAAGGTCAATGACTTTACCAGAGCAAACTTTTGATCATTATAAACAGAAAATTTTGAAATTGGCATGTTGTGTAATGATTTATTTCCACATTTTCTTTTGTTTGCGTAGTATTGAAATGATTGCTGGTTGAAGACCAAAATAAGTAGTCACACATGGTGGCCCACTTTTAAACAGCTCACCTTATAATTTAGGTCACTCTTCAATTACATTAATTCCAAAGTGTGAAGAAAGTGTAGTAGAGATTTTTCTTCCTAAGTTGATATAGAAGTAGTATCTAATAAGAGTTCAGTTTCCTTTTCATATATGTAATAGATATGTTACCCCAACAGACAATAAATGGTAAGTGTCTATAAGTGTTCATTGGTTATTATACAACTGATCAATGCAATGTAAAGAAAATTTGCTCCAAATAGGTGAACCTTGTGCATTTTATTGGGTATGCTATTGTTACCTACTCACCGATACAGTTTTGTAACCTGGATTTTTAAAAATTTTTTAATTTTATTAAAAAATTGAGAGAGAATGAGCGAGAGTGAGCATGAGCAGAGTAAGGCGCAGAGGGAGAAGCAGACTCCCCGCTGAGCAGGGAGCCCAATTCGGGGCTCAGTCTGGGCATTCCAGGATCACGACCTGAGCCGAAGGCAGACACTTACCCAACCGAGCCACACAGGTGCCCCTGTAATCTGGATTTATTTTTTAAAGATTTTATTCATTTATTTGACAGAAAGAGAGAGAGATCACAAGTAGGCAGGCAGAGGGAGATGGGGAAGCAGGCTCTCTGCTGAGCAGAGAGCCCGATGCAGGCTCAATCCCAGGACCCTGAGATCATGACCTGAGCCAAAGGCAGAGGCTTAACCCACTGAGCCACTCAGGTGCCCATGTAATCTGGATTTTTAAAATAAGAGTTAACACCTGAAGTGCCTGGGTGAGTCAGTTGGTTAAGCATCCAACCTCAGGTTGTGATCTCACAGTTGGTCTTGAGATGGAACCCTGGGTAAGGGTTTTCCGGTCAGCAGTGTCTGCTTGAGATTCTCTCTCTCCCTCTGCCCCTACCTGCACCGCTCATGTGCACTCTCTCTCTCTTAAA
Organism: Martes martes; assembly: GCF_963455335.1. Lineage (NCBI taxonomy): Eukaryota > Metazoa > Chordata > Mammalia > Carnivora > Mustelidae > Martes > Martes martes. The sequence continues at coordinate 96,335,988 of NC_137891.1, read as the reverse complement.
AAAAATTTTTTTTTAAAAATTTTAAAAAGAGTTAACACCTTCCTATTGTACCACACATTAAAAAGTTCATATGGAGTGCACAGCAATGGCAGAAGCTGTATTCAGAGATATGTGCTTGTGCCAAGGGAGGAGTTCAAAAACATACAAATGACCAACAACTCCACACTTGGGAATGTGGAGGGAGCCCTTGGCAGCCAGGCCCGACAGGCTTGACAGATGAGCCTTGCGAATTCTTTCCTAGGAACACCCTGCTCAGCTGGTGTCAGCTTGGTGGCAGTAAGCCAGCTCCACTGCTCTGCACACAGCAGAGAGCACGGCCGCCCGGAGGATTGTCAGTGGCCTGGGGAGCCAGTGCCCTGGCTGTCAGACTAGCTTGGTTCCCTCAGAGCACAAGGCTCCATTTGGAACCCCTCGGAGCATTCAGCTGAAAAAAGTCACAAAACCCACGCAAGGGTGTCTTACATAACCACACTTAATTAAGGCAGAAGGGCTTGAAGAAGATCAGAGCCTTTGGTCCAAGAGTAATTGGCATTTCATTCACTCCTTTTCGATTTTTAAGATTTTTTAAAAATTTATTTTTGAGAAAGAGAGAAAACATGAGAAAGGAGAAGGGTAGAGGGAGAATCAGACTCCCCACTGAGCAGGGAGCTGACAGGACTCGATCCCAAAACCCTGGGATCGTGACCTGAGCCAAAGGCAGACGCTTAACTGACTGAACTACCCAGATGTCCCATTTCTTTCACTTCTACAAGGAGGGAAAGAAAGTTTCTGGAATACTCAAGAAATGACCTGCTTTCATTTGAATGGGCCCAGTCTGTTCTGAGGGAGGGTGCTACAGTGTGGTATAGCAAGAAGAATACTATTTTCTGAGTAAGGAGACTTACAGCTTACAACATACTACCAAGTGACCTCAAACAAATCACCTAACCTTAACTTCCTCATCAGTAAATGGATTGCTGTGGTAAGAACTTCATGAAATAATCCATGCAAAAGCACCTAACATAAATTCTTGGTGTATCTTCCTTAATCTGTAAATAATCACTAAATAAAACAAATATGCTTTAACACTAACAGATGCTCTTGAGTGATAGTCAGATGAAAGAGACAGGAAGGTTTTGAGTGGGCCATCCTCAAATAAACTGGGAGGTGTTCCGGTAATAATTGCTTTTATTATTTTACCTCTTAGAGTAGAAAGGGACCTGAAGCATCACCTAAGACAATGCTTTCTTATATCTAGTGTTAGACCCTGGGCCCTTGTGGGGAGGCCAGATCCCAAAGCAACCTCAAACATAAGTAATAATGGACAGCTTTTACTTGTCTAGCATTTATTACTCCTTTTATGTTTACAGCACCCAACTTTCCTCTATTGTGTTCAGTTCATTGGTCCTGGGGGAGAAGTATCCACCCCAGCTTCAGAGGTAAGCGTGTGAGTCAGGCCTGGCCAATCAGAGCACTGTGTCTGCGGCAGAGCCCACTGATTGTCTAACCCAATTCCCATCCCCAACCCCCCTCTTCCCAGCCTAAATCAGCTGGAGTCTGGAAGAGCAAAGAAGTTGGCTGCCCAATCTCCCTCAGATGCAGAGGCAGCCTTGTGACCCAGTTGTCGCCAGGGAGTTGTGAGCAGAAGTTTGCTGGGTGTTTTGGGGAAAACTTTTGCTTTCCTCAAAGGGGAACATTTGCTGCCCGCAATGTCTTTCTGCTGCCCCCAAACCTGGATGTCCTATTTTGGGGGGGAACTGCATCAGCCACCTTGCAATAGTGAAGAAAAGGCCAAAGAACTACCGAACATGCTCGACCACGTTCGAATCGTCAGCAGGTGCTATGCATTCCAGGAGTCTCTGTAAATAAGGGATGTGATCTTCATTTTCCTTTATCAAGTTCTCTGTTGTTGGCAGTTGAAGCCATCTCTAACAAAATTTCTCCTGGGCTACATTGACTGGTTTCAGGATGGGCATGTGACTCAAGTTAGATCAGTCAGAGCCCATGAGACTCAATTTTAGGACATAAACTGGACTGCTAGAATAAGAAAGCTCTGGGTCTCTAGATTTGAAAGTAAAAAGATATTAATCCAAAACTGCTGCCGCCAACTTGCCCCTACATGGCCAGAGTGAGAATGAAGCCAGTTCAGAGAAAATCAGAGAAAAGATGTGGAGGGAGAGTTAGGATGACACGCTTTGAGTCCCTGATACTGATCTGCCTGAAGTTAAGGTGCCTTTGGGCTTTTTGAGTACACGGGTCAATAAATCTCCCTTTGGCTCAAGCTTATCTGAGAAGTGTTCATGTACTGTAACTTGGCAACATATTACTCCTGCTGCTTCCAGTGCGTATTTTCCCCCGCCTGCAAGGCCTCACGTGGTATAGAGTACCTAAAAGCGAGACTTTATATCTATCCATTTTTACTGAGTCTTCTCCTCCTCCACCTTCCATCTTGAGACATTTGTGGGCCCACCCCTACCTTGTCATCAACAAGGACAGTTTTTGCTCTGGGAAGGAAGAGATGAAAGATCCCACCCATCTTAGGGGCAAAACTTCCCAGCACAGGGAAGCCAAGTATACACAATTCAATTCCTCTCTGATTGAAATTCATCAGGAGCCTGTTCAGAGGGGCAGGGAAGGGGAGACTGGCTGGAGCTGCTAGGATGCAGGATAATTTAGTTTATTATTTTTTTTAAGATTTTATTTATTTATTTGACAGAGATCACAAGTAGGTAGAGAGACGGGGGAGGGGGTGGGGAGCAGGCTTCCTGCTGAGCAGAGAGCCCGATGTGGGGCTCGATCCCAGGACCCTGAGATCATGACCTGAGCCGAAGGCAGAGGCTTTAACCCACTGAGCCACCCAGGTGCCCCAATAATTCGGTTTATTACTATCAAACGTTCCCCCCTTATTCTCAAGGTCATAGAAAAAATATAAAAAGAAAACAGGCACCATTATGTTTCCCGATTATTTTTCTCTAGCTTTCTGTATTTCCCTCTGTCTTCTGGTAAGCATGGATGTCTTTGATAATCAGAAGGACATAACGGTGGTTCAATTACTTTGATAGCAACAACCCAAACTCTCGAGGCTAAGGGATAGCAGTAGTCTAGGCCACTGTCAGGAGACAGAGAGTCAACCCGGACTCCAGCACCTACAGCTAGCTGTGTGATGTCTTTGATTCTCCATTTCTTCATCTATAAAATAGAGATAGTAGCACCTAAATACCTACCTACGTAACCGCCTACCTCGTGTGGATATTGTGAGAATTAAATGAGATAGTATTCCTCGATATCCCTTATCATACATATGTGTTTCTTGTGTGTTGTGTTAGAACCGGGAGTTTAGAGACAGGTGACTGGTGGACAGCGCGGGAAGAAAGACAGAGTGAGAGCCTGTCCAGCTACCCTCCAGCAGCACCCCATTATCACAGTGCCTGTTACATCTCCCACCTCCATGGACGCCCTCTCCCTCAACCTACTCGTGTGGTTTTATGGTTACTCCTGTGTCCTCACGCATACCTGTAGCAGGCAGGTGCATCTTTGAGGCTGTTCTGCAGAATTTCAGGGGGAACATGTACCTCTCTTCCTGCTGACCTTGCTGACACCCGACATTTCTGTGTCTTCTGCTATCCTTTCCCTGTCGAGCGACTGATAAACATTCACAGACATGTTCTTTAGGGTCATGTCATCAAGATTTTTGAAATGTGAAAGGTAAGTGAGGTTTCTGAAGTTTCTTCTTTTTTTGTTTTTGTTTTAAAAGATGTGTTGATTGAGGCACCTGGGTGGCTCAGTCATTAAAGGGCTGCCTTCAGCTAAGGTCATGACCCCAGGGTCCTGGGATAGATCCCTGCATCAGGCTCCCTGCTCAACAGGGAGCCTGCTTCTCCCTCTTCCACTCCCCCTGCTTGTGTTCCCTCTCTGGCCGTGTCTCTCTGTGTCAAATAATAAAATCATAAAATAAAATAAAATATGTATTTATTTATTTGAGAGAGAAGGAAAGTGCCTAGCAGCACAGCAAAGGGGCAGAGGGAGAGGAAGAGCAAGTCCCAAGCAGACTCTACTGAGCCCAGGGTTGGGGGTGGGGTTGCTGGCCTCACCACCCTGAGCTGAAACCAAGAGTCAGAGGCTCAACCAACTGCGCCATATGGCCCGTCCTTTCACAAGTCACCAGGAACTGATGGAGGTGTGTCGCGGGGGCGAGAACTGTTCCTGCCCCAAGGAAAGGCGTGCCACACACCGCAGTCCAAGGACGACCCTTTCTTGAGGAGTCCCTTCGTGCTTTCTTCCCACGTTGGTCTGCAGACCTCCACAAAAAGGAGGAGGAACTTGGACTTCTTCAGCTTCAGAGAGATCGAGGCCACGGGGACTCCCAGGGCTCCCCTGACACCCAGGCGCACCCCCACACACCCACCGTCCCGCCGCGCACCCTCCTCCTCGCTCATGCAGGTCACGTGTCCACTGCACCTGCTCCCACAGACGTCATTGCGTGCTCAGCCCGCAAAGCAGAAGCGAACGTCAGCGGTAGCTCTTTACCGCACCACTAGGCTCGCAAAGACGTCACATACGTTACTATCCGATCATTATTCAAATTTGCAGAGGGCTTGTAACTCCAGCTGCCTCCCTTCTGTGTGCACGGAGCCCCAGGTTCGGGAGGTTACACAGCTGGTCTAAAGTCAGTCGGTAAGTGTCACGGCCAGGTTGTAAAACCAAGCCCCTCAGGCCCATCCCAGCTGGTGTCCAGCGGGCTCATTTTTCTATTTCCTGGCTAGCTCGTGTAACGGAAAAACCCCGAACCAATTTGAGCTCAAAGGGAAAAGCCATTATCCTGTGTCGAGCCATCGGATTTTCTGCGGAGAAGAAACTTGGTGTTTCAACGAGCTCGACCACTCTGTTCGTTTCCTCCCTCCCCTGGTTCCCTCTGCTGTTTGCTGGAATGAAGTGAGTTGTGATTGAAAAATAGGCTTTAACCACTCACTTCGTTAGTCACTGGAAATTACTGCAGCCCAAATGGCAGGAGAACATATCTGAAGAGAAAGGTGTTGCTGAACCCCTGCTTCAGCCCCTTGTGCAGCCCAGGGGAGGCTTCCTACAGCATCTGCTTCAGGACCACAGAGGATCTGCAGCTTCCACCAGTGGGCAGCAGTTACATTGAATTTGTCTAAATAAAGGTCGTTTTCCAACTCAAGCCTTGGGGGAAGTCCTGCTTCAGGAGTAAAGAGGCAGGGGCGCCTGGGTGGCTCAGTGGGTTAAAGCCTCTGCCTTTGGCTTGGATGGAGCCCTGCATGGGGCTCTCTGCTCAGCCGGGAGCCTGCTTCCCCTCCCAACCTGCCCCCCCCCCCCCACCGCCTGCCTCTCTGCCTACTTGCAATGTCTGTCAAATAAATAAATAAAAATCTTAAAAAAAAAAAAAAAAGAAAGAGGCAGACATGATTGTTTGGTTTATTTCTTTAGAAGAGTTAATTACTGGAAGATTGAAAAAGGGGAAACACACCCAACATGTTAACACCTGGCCTTCCACGCTGCTTTCTTAAATCCTAAGACGGAAGGAACCGAACAGTGTCTACTGAAGAGGCCTGGAATAGATCATCACTCCACCTCCAAATACACTCTTTACTAGCAGGCTTGTGCGTGCGCGCACACACACACACACACACACACCACAGATTTGGGCATCCTTCTCTCATATTAGTGATTCCACAAGTATGTATAGTATTGGACTCTTACCAGGAGGACAAAGAGTAGAGTGAAGGCAAAGGGATTTTGTCATTGAATAAAAGAGTGAACAAATAAACCTGTGTTCATTCAACATCTCTCTCCTAAGCACCTACTATGTGCCAGCCACCATAAATATATATATATATTTTTAGATTTTATTTATTTCTTTGACAGAGAGAGATCACAGGTAGGCAGAGAGGCAGGCAGAGAGAGAGGAAGGGAAGCAGGCTCCCTGCTGAGCAGAGAGCCCAACGCAGGGCTCAATCCCAGGACCCTGAGATCATGACCTGAGCCGAAGGCAGAGGCTTAACCCACTGAGCCACCCAGGCGCCCCCAGCCACCGTAAATAAGCAGACAAAGCCAGTGTCTCTCCTCAGTATGCTTCGAGTGCACGCAGGGAGATAAAGAAGTAAGTGGATCATTTCAATACCCTGTGGTAAGTACTATGTCTGAACTGACTCTCTGCAGGCTCTCACACCTATCTTCCAGTAAAACTAGCTTTGCTAAGTTCACATTGTCCAATGTGATGGTCAGTTCTTGGTCTTTTTACTTCACCAGTTGGCAGTATTTTACACAGTTCTTTGGACCCACGTGACACAGTTCAAGAGTGTGGACTCTTGAGCTAGAAGAAGTTCAAATCCCAGGTCCACCACCACCAGCAGCAGCTGTGTAGCCTTGAGAAAGACTCTTAAACTCTGTGCCTCAAGTTTGTCATATATAACGTGGGGATGGTGACAATAATAAAATCCACTTCATAGTGTGGTCAGGATTAAATTGTTCTAAGAACAGCTGTTGTTGTTGTTTTATATTTTCTTGACTGGACTTAGAGGATCCCACACTCACTGGTCTTTTCTCTTACTTCACTAGCTTCTTCTCCTACTCCCTTGCTGGTTCCTTCTCATTCCCCTTATCCTTAAAGGTGCCCCAGGTCCCTGTCATTGCACCTCTTCTTTAACTATATTGCTCTCTCAGTGAGCTCATCCAGTCTCATGGTGTTAAATACTGTCAGCGGTGGACACTCTGATGTACCACCCAGATACTCCTTCAAGGATGGCCTCTTGCCCTGCTGCTAATGGTACGGTCAGTGGACAGCCTTAAGCTGTTGGCCCTTCAGGGATTACCTGCAGAGAGCCACCTTGCGTAAGGCCATGTCTTTCTGGGCATGGTCAAAATTCAATAACTAGTTGAGGCAAGAGGACTTCTCCTTTCAGCCTCACATAGGACGACTCTGACAGGCCGTTTCAGCCCCAGAGCTGCCTATGCTATCAGCTGAGGCTGGCAGGCCTGCACTGTAGCTCAACTGCTTCTGCCCCATTCTACTTCCTCTACTTGCCTTCTGGAGATGTTGATCCTAAGGGCATTCATTCTCTATTAAATAGCCAAAACTCTAAAGTCAGCCTCAGAATATGTTTCCAGAAGAACCTGAACTGTGATGCCATTTATATGCTGATGACTCCCGAATTTTGTGTCGCCAGCCCACTCTTCACCTCTGAACTCAAAATGGTATATTCAGCTGCCTCCTTGGAAATATGACAAATATATCTCAAATTTAACACGTCTAAAACTGAGCTCTCGATCTTCCCATTTCTGAAATATTTTCTTCTTCTCTCAGGAAATGAATGACAACTTAATTCTTTCAGTTGTTCAGCCCCAAAACCTAGAACCATCCTTTAGTCCACTCTTTATTTCAAACCCTACATTCTGTTATCAGCAAATCCTATCTATTGTACCATCAAACTAGATTAAAAATCTGATCATTGACATTTCCACTGCTAATAGCCTGGCCTAAACCACCATTCTCTCTCCTTTGGATTATTTTAGTTCATTCCTAATTGGTCTAACTGCTTTTTCTCTTCCTCTCCCACATTCTATTTTAGACCAGGGAGCCCGAGTGACAGTGTTAAAGGTAAATCATATCATGTCATTACTCAACAATCACTATCCAGAATGTATAAGGAACTCCTACAACTCAACAAAAAACAACCCAATTCAAAAATGTCAAAGGACTTGACATTTCTTCAAGCAAGATACACAAATGGCCAATAAGCTCATGAAAAGATGTTCCATATTGCTAGCCAGTAGAGCACTGCAAATCAAAACCACAATGAAAAACCACTTCACATGGCCCACACCATTAGGATGTCTATTATCAAAACAAAAACAGAAACAAAATAAAAAATGCTGGTGAGAGTGTGGAAAGATGAGAAGTCTCATACATGACTGATGGGAATGAAAAATGCAAAAACAGTTCCACACTTCCTTACAAAGTCAAACTAAATGACCACATGACCCAGCAATTTCCTTGCTAGTATATACCTAAAATAACTGAAAGCAGGGACTGAGATATTTGTACAACTATGTCCATAGCAGCATTATTCACAATAGCCAAGAGGTGGGAACAACCCAAATGTCCACAGACAGATGAAGAGATTAATAAAATGTGGTGTGTACATAAATGGAATATTATTCAGCCTCAAAAAGGAAGACATTCTTTTTTTTTTTTTTTTTTAAGTAAACTCTACCCCAAACACGGGGCTTGAACTCATGACCCTGAGATCGAGTGTCACATGCTCTACCCACTGAGCCAGCCAGAAGCCTAGAATGAAATTCTGACACCTGCTAATCATGGGTGATTATGCTAAGAGAAATAAGCCAGTCACAAAAGGATTCCACCTATATGAGGTACCCAGAGTAGTCAAATATATATAGAGAGAAAGTAGTAGAGTGGTTTCCAGGAGCCAGGGGAACTTGGAGGTGGGAAATTGTTCCATTGGTATAGAGTTTTGGTTTTGTAAGATGAAGTTTTGGAGACTGTTTGCCCAACACTGTAAATGTACTTAACACTACTGAGCTGGACACTTAAAAATGACTAAGATGGGGTGCCTGGGTGGCTCAGTGGGTTAAAGCCTCTGCCTTCGGCTCAGGTCATGATCCTGGGGTCCTGGGATCGGGCCCCGAGTCTGGCTCTCTGCTCAGCAGGGGAGCCTGCTTCCTCCTCTCTGTCTGCTTGCCTCTCTGCCTACTTGTGATCTCTGTCTGTCAAATAAATAAATAAAATCTTAAAAAAAAAAAAGACTAAGATGGTGAATTTAATGTTATGTGCATTTTACCATAATTTTAAAATTTTTTTGAGGAAAAAAAGCAGCGCAGTTAGGATTCCAGTTCAGGGCATTTGATGACAGTGCCTGGTCTTAAGGCTACCCTGGTCCTGCAGGTAACATTACCCGTGACCCGTGCACCTTAGATGGCAGCCTGTCACATACTCTTGCCAGATCATGTCCCTTGGAGTCCATTTATGTGAAGTTCCCAGAATAGGCAACTTCATAGAGAGAGAAAGTCGAGTAGAGGTTACCAGAGAAAGTAGAGTAGAGGTTACCGGGAGCTGGGAGAAGGAAAGAATGAGGGATTATCAGTGAATGAGGAGAGTTTCTATTTGGGATGATGAACAAATTCTGGAAAGGGACCATAGTCATAGTTACACAACTTTGTAGATGTACTAAATGCTGCTGAATTCAATAAAAAGTGGTCAAAAAGGTAAATTATATGTTATGTATATTCTACCATGAGTTTTTTTTTTTTCAAGATTTTATTTATTTATTTGACACAGAAAGAGAGATCACAAGTAGGCAGAGATGGGGAGGGAAGCGGGATCCCTGCCAAGCAGAGAGCCCGATGCGGGTCTCCATCCCAGGACCCTGAGATCACAACCTGAGCCGAAGGCAGATGCCTGACTGAGCCACTCAGGTGCCCCTCTACCATGAGTTTTAAAAGGTAGTTTTTAAAAAGTGACAGAGATGGCTTCTAAGTTCATGGCCCTACACACTATTTACCTCTCACCATCACATCCACCTGGATACACACTAAAAGCCCCAAAGACCATCCAGAGGTGAGAGCCAGGCAAACCTTTAATTAGACTTCAAAAAATCGGCAAACCTGACTGGCTAAGTGACAAATTCCACCTTTCCTACTTGTTGCCTTCAGTTAGCTACAAGTTCCTGTATACCAAGTTCAGCCATAGCCTGTCCACTTGAACTTCCCCTTCTGCTGCTCCCCTCTCCCCAGCCTTCTGTTCTAGCAGTCTTGAGGGCTGCTTAAGGAAACAAGTGGAGTCAGTTTGGATCTAAACTTCCCCTTCCCCTGGCAAATCACTTAACCATTCTGTGCTTTAGTGTCCTTTCCGCGCAACAATAACAGTAACGAACTTAGAGGGTCGTGGTGAGTAGCGAGTGATTTTATCTAAAGAACTTGGATTAGCGCACCACACATAGCAAGCACGTGTTTTTGTTATTTATTATTCTCCCAGATGAGGCCTGCGAGAGTCCTTGAGGGGAAGGAACACTAACAGGTGGGAGTAATGCAATAAACAGGAAGGTCAGTGTGTTAATGGTGCCTAATGTCCTCCTCTCCATTCCAAGTTTATGTTTGCCTCTTTCTGGGTTAGCTTCCTCGGAACAGCGGACCCCGCCGAGATGGACATCTGCGTGCAGGGAGTTTACTGGGGAGTACTCTCTCAGGAACAATGCCTGTGGGAAGTGGAAAGGACAGTGCTGGGCAGAGGGGAAGCTGAATTGCAGAGCACTCCAAAGGCCTCAGCTAACCCCTTGGTGAACTCTGGAGTCCGACTGTTGGAAATGCCCCAGAATGAGGCTAGTGGGGCTTTATACTCTTCCAGGGGTGGTGCAGGCTGCCCCCAAGAGGGACGTTGTCTTGTCATCAGGAGAGGTAGACGTCTTCAGCTGAGGGCAAATCCCAGAGAGGGACTTCCTTGTCATCTGTCAGCCTTCAGCTCATTCTGCAGCTGGGCAAAGGAGCATGGCAGTTCTGGAGAAGGGGGGCTCAGAGGCAAACCGCAGCATCTCTTCGTCCACTCTTCCCACCACTTCCATCCACTTGCTGCCCAGAAGCTTTGGGAAAAGCTCCACCTGGATTCTGTTTGGCCTCTTCTCTTGGCGAATCTCACAAAACGAAAATTAAGGGATGAATTACAAACACAGTGAGAATCATTGCCAAGGACTTTCCAGAGCCTAGAGAAAGTACACAGAATTTACCAAGGAATTTAGAAGGGTTCCAGGAACATATAATCCAAGACGCCAGATCTGTATCAGTTGGTTCGAGTGTGTTCGTAGGCACTCCACATGCAAAATTACCGGATGGGAAAGGCAGAGCGAGAAGACCCTGAGGGTAAAGTGACCAGAACGTGTATAGAAAAACAGAGGGGTTTGAAAACCGGGAGATATTGCACAAGATCTTTTGGAAGCTATCCCCAAAGCTTTTCCTATGAGAACAGACTGAACTCTAATTCAGTCCTGCAAGCAAAGGAAGGGTGAGTCCAAAGAAGATGGCAGGGATAGGCTCCTTAATACCTGTAGAGAGCACTCAGGACCAAACTTGGAGGCAGATATGACCTTTTGTTAATGGCCTTAGACTAGAAGTAGGGGACTTAGGATGCAAGAAAAACTTTGAATGGGAAAAGTCTTATTGTCAGATCTCCAACTTCTCACTAAACATTTTTAAAAATTAGTACATAATTTACATACTATAAAATTCACCTTTTAAAAAAGATTTTATTTATTTATGAAAGACAGAAAGAAAGAGAGAAAGAGGCAGAGGAGGAAGCAGGCTCCCCATGGAGCAGGAAGCCTAATGTGGGACTCGATCACAGGACCCTGGGATCACGACCCCAGCCGAAGACGGATGCTTAACTGACTGAGCCACCCAGGTGCCCCCTGGCAGAGAGTTTTTAAGCAGCCATCATGATGTTTCGGGGAGAAATTATGAACATGCCTGAAACCAATCCAAACATAGAAAGCCTCAGTAAGGAGATTGAAGACAAGTAAGAGCAAATGGAATATTAGAACTTAAAAATACAATAACCAAAGTAAAAATTTAATGGATGAGCTTAACAGCAGAATTGAGGGGACAGAGAAAGAATCCTTTAACTTGAATAGAATAGAAATTGCACAATAGAAATTGCCCCGTTTAAGCAAAAGAGAGAAAATGGAGGGGAAAAAAATGAACACAGAATCAGGAACTTGTAGAGCCATAGCAAAAGATCAAGCAATTGTGTCACTGGAGTGTTGGCAAAAGCAAGAAAGAGGGCAAAGATGAAAAAGTATTCGGAGATATAATGGCTGAAACTCTTCCTACATTTCCTAAAAATCTGTCCAAAAGACATAAGCTTACAAATTCAAGAAACTGAGTGAATCTTGAATAATATAACCCCAAAGAAATCCATACATGATACATCAAAGTCAAACTTCTGAAAACTAAAAACAAAGACAAAAATCTTAAAAGCAGCAAAAACAGAAAAGATGCATCATCCCTAGGGAATAAATAACTTGAATGACAACAGGTTTTCTCATTAAAACCTATGGAGGCCAGAAGGAGGTGTTACAGTATTTTCCAAATGCTGGAAGAATAGAACGGTCAGTCACCCCAGTGGCCTATATCTAGCAAACAAACATATCCTTCAGGAATGAAGGAGAACTGAAGACATTCCCAGAGAAGGGGCACCTGGGTGGCTCAGTCGCCAAGCGTGAGCTGAGCCTTCAGCTCAGGTCATGATCCCAGGGCCCTGGGATCGAGCCCCACATCGAGCCCCACATTGGGCTCCCTGCTCGGCGGGAAGCCTGCTTCTCCCTGTCCCACTCGCCCTGCTTGTGTTCCCTCTCTCACTGTGTCTCTCTCCATCAAATAAATAAAATCTTAAAAAAAAAAATTCCCAGGGGAAGGAAAATTAAGAGAAATTGCCCAGCAGACCTACCGTAAAAGAATGGCTAAAGGAAATTCTCTAAACCAAAAGAAAATGATGAAAGGAGGAATCTTCAACATCAGGAAGGAAGAAAGAATAAGAGAAAGATTAAAAGTACAATAGGGGGCACCTGGGTGGCTCCTGGGTGGCTCAGTGGGTTAAAGCCTCTGCCTTCGGCTCAGGTCAGGATTCCCGGGAGGTGTGGGGGGGGGGGGTCCCGGGATCGAGCCCCCATCCGGCTCTCTGCTCAGCAGGGAGCCTGCTTCCCCCCCTCTCTTGCTGCCTGCCTCTCTGCCTACTTGTGATCTCCGTCAAGTAAATAAATAAAATCTTTTAAAAAAAAAAATAATAAAAAAGTACTGTAGGAACAACTAAGGTAAAGAATACCATGAATCAGAGTGCCTGGATGGCTCAGTGGGTTAATTAAGCCTCTGCCTTCCGCTCAGGTCATGATCTCAGGGTTCTGGGATTGAGCCCCGCGTCGGGCTCTCTGCTCAGCAGGGAGCCTGCTTCCCCACTCTCTCTGCTTGCTGCTCTGTCTACTTGTGATCAATCTCTCTCTCTCCGTCAAATAAATAAAACCTTAAAAAAAAAAAAGAATACCATGAATCACTGGATGGAGAAGAGCCCCCACTAAACCACATCAGAGAATATAAATTTTGTTTTCGATAAGTCATTAAAATTTTGTTATATACTTTCTTCTGCAGCATTGCCCATTATGCTGATTAAATCATAATAGACTTTTAACTTTATTTTGTAATTTCCTTTTCTATTATATTCATATTCACTATAAATCTTTTTAAAATATTAATATAAGGGGCGCCTGGGTGGCTCAGTGGGTTAAAGCCTCTGCCTTCGGCTCAGGTCACAATCCCAGGGTCTTGGGATCGAGCCCCACATCGGGCTCTCTGCTCAGCAGGGAGCCTGCTTCTTCCTCTCTCTCTCTGCCTACTTGTGATCTCTGTCCGTCAAATAAATAAATAAAATCTTTAAAAAAATTAATATAAAAAATCAAATTGTTGGGGTGCCTGGGTGGCTCAGTGGGTGGGGTCTCTGCCTTCGGCTCAGGTCATGATTTCAGGGTCCTGGGATCGAGCCCCGCATCGGGCTCTCGGCTCAGCAGGGAGCCTGCTTCCCCCTCTCTCTCTGCCTACTTGTGATCTCTCTCTCTCTGTCATAAATAAATAAAATCTTTTTAAAAAAATCAAATTATTGGGGCGCCTGGGTGGCTCAGTGTGTTAAAGCCTCTGCCTTTGGCTCGGTCATGATCCCAGGGTCCTGGCATCGAGCCCCGCATTGGGCTCTCAGCTCAGCAGGGAGCCTGCTTCCTCCTCTCTCTGCCTGCCTCTCTGCCTACTTGTGATCTCTCTCTCTGTCGAATAAATAAATAAAATCTTAAAAAAAATAAAATTATCTTAAAAATCAGTGTAACTTACCACCTAAACAGAATATAGGAGAGAAATTCTATGACCAGCTCAAATACAGAAAAAAACTTTGACAAAAAAGTAATTAACGGAAATAAGTAATTAAAGGAGTATTAGAAAGAGTATCACGGGTGAATTAAACTTTTCAGAGACGGTTTCTTATTTCATAAAGTGAATTGTTTAAAAGGCTGAAGGAGATGTACATCAATAACCTGCTGTCTGGCACAGAATAAGGGCTCAGCTGATAGCTGTTATTGATAACATACTACTTACATGGGATTATATATTACATATATGCTATTTCCATAGGAGATAGATATACAGGCTTGGAGTCCTATACTAGTGGAAGACATAAAAAGGAAGGACCTATTTGGGAAAGCATATGAAATAATACTTTTATTATTAAGAGGTCCCAAAGGGTTAAAAATCTATGCTACATAAATATCTAACTTAAAGTTATGATTAAAATAGGCCCTCAGGGCACCTGGCTGGCTCAGCCAATAGAGCACGTGACTCTTGATCATAGAGTTCTGAGTTCAAGCCCCACGTGGAGCACGGAGCCTCTTAAAAATAAATAAATAAGTGGCGCCTGGGTGGCTCAGAGCTGGCTGTCTGACTCTTGCTTTTGGCTCAGGCGGCGATCTCATGGCGGGTGAGATCCGTCGGTCAGCAGGCTCCACTCTCAGCAGGGAGTGGACTGAAGTTTCTCTCCCTCTGCCCCTCCCCCCAACTCATGCCCTACACTCTCCCTCTCTTAAACAAATGAATCCTTATAAATAAATAAATAAAACTTTACAAATAATAAAATAGGCCCTCAATAAAAAGGCAGTGAATAGGAAGACACAACTTACAAACAGAAAACGAAAGAAGAAAATACTATACACAGATGGAAGTGAAAATGTTACTCTTCAAGAATTTTTTTTTCCTTACGTGTGATGGATGGCATTTAATTAAAGAAAGAAAGAAAGCAGGGGCGCCTGGGTGGCTCAGTCAGTTAAGCCTCTGCCTTCCGCTCAGGTCATGATCTCAGGGTCCTGGAATCAAGTCCAGTGTCAGGCTCCCTGCTTGGCGGGTAGCCTGCTTCTCCCTCTCCCTCTGCCCCTCTGCCTGCTTGTGATCTCTCTTTCTCTCTCAAATAAATAAATAAAATCTTAAAAAAGAAAAAGAAAATAAAATGTCTCTTAATTATAAAAAACTTAGAAAAAACATTTAATGAAAGTGCCCAATGCTAACTAAGCTAGGGTGAGATAGGTAAGCTCACCTCAGGCGGGAACAGCTCAAGTGGATACAAAATAGGCTGAAAAGCCAGAAATTAATGAATGAAAAAAAATGCAGAATAGAGTAGGTTTTTTTTTTTTTTTTTTAAGATTTTATTTGATAGAGAGAGACACAGAGAGAGGGGGAAGACAAGCAGGGGAAGTGGGAGAGGGAGAAGCAGGCCTCCTGCTATGCAGGGAGCCCGATGTGGGCCTCAATCCCAGGACCCTGGGATCATGACCTGAGCCGAAGGCAGAAGCCCAACGACTGAGCCACCCAGGCGCCCGGTTTTGTATTATATTACTCTCAAAATATATGTTTAATAGTTTCCTAATTTCCTTAACAGTAGGTTAATATTGTCCATGACGACAAACTACGAAAAGTTCAAGATCCAATGTAGGTGTCAGAAATGAACATCTGCTGGAGGAAAACAGTCTGGTTGCGCCTGGAGTAGGACTGTGGCCCTCCCTTCCTCACCAAATGGTGGTTGAAAGGCTCTCATGATGAGTCCCTGGGACACATTTTTCAAATATCAAAGTACAGTTGGGTAATACCCCTTGGCCACGTTAGACTCGTCCCGTGCAGCTAAAATCCTTCCGGCTGACAGGTGTATTAGTACCCATGATGGGTAATCAACCATTAATAAATCCTGACAGTTGTTCCACTCTAATCACCTGTCATGAATAATTCAGAGCTAAAAATGCATTTCAGTGTAAATGGTCTCCGGGCCTTTCATCTAATCCAGCGGTGGGTTCAGGTTTTACCATCTTTTCTCACAGGCTGGAGTGGAGCACAAACTAAGTTCTGAGAGAAGCGCCAAATGGAGGTGCCACCCCATACTGGGGGTGGGGGTCCTGTGCGCTACAGGACAAGGTCACAGGAGGCATGGCCAGAGCCCGGCTTTCGGACCTGGGACTTCTGGGTCCTGTCCCTAGCCTGACACTTGCTCTGCTGAGAGACTCACATGGTCTTCCCAGTCTGAGACTGCAAGCATTTAAAAACTTCCCAGTCTCTTGAGGTCGTAAAAGGAGCCATGAGAGTGGAGGGATCTATGGGAACATAGCTGGGAGAGGGGCTCAAACCACCAAGCATTCAGTCCTGCCCAGGAAACTGTGGACAACCGGAGGTTTGGGAAGGTTCAGCTCAAAATAAAGATGGCTGACCTGTCTATATAAATCACGTCTGAGGAGCTGTGGTCCTGGCGGACGGCGGGAGAGCCCAGGGAAATTTCAAGGGTGAGTTGGCAGGATTGAGTGAATATGGGTCTTTCTGCTTGGGGAGCAGAGAGAGTTTCGCTTGCTTCCAGGGCAGACCCAACTGATGAATGGGGTTTGAGAGCACAGGCCAAAGGGAGCAGTGTCCCAGACTCAGCAGTCCAGCCCTGTAGTCCAGTGTATCCTCTTTTGTTCATTTTTGGGATGTGATTAGAGTAAAAAATGTGTTGTTGTAGGGATCAGGGTTGGGGCTATAGTGATGCAAGTGAGCCACCCAGAGCACAAAACTGAAGGAGCCACTCCCCCGCAGAAACCAACTCTACATTTGTATGATCTTGAGTGAGCATCTCCTTAAATCCCGTGCCTCCTTGCCTCAAGGAAGTACTGGCCCTGTTCCGGAGCTCCCCAGACAATTGAATTGCCTAGGCTCCCCATCACTCGTGGCCCCAAATCCTTTTCTCCTATTTCCCAGATCTCTGGAGTTTCCCAGCCCAGGTACAGTACCATGAGAATCCAATTTTAGATTAGATTTTGAAAGGAAAGACCATGTTAGCTCCATTCTGGACTTCCCTGTATTCTCCCCTGCCTGGACCAAAGATGGATATGGGCAGAGTGATTCCAAGACGCACACATCTCCTTTATCGCCACTCCCTGAGTCCAAGCCCAATGCTTAAATGGTTTCTCATCCGAATTCTTAAGGAATATGGACTTCCGCTGCCTCCTCCCATCCTTCCATCAGTTCAGGCTGCCCAAGTGCTTCCACCGTGGGTTCCCTTTCCTCTCAGCTCCAGGCAGTTCCGTTCCGATCTCAGAGCTAAGAGGTGGATTCACTTTCTCTGGTTAGCAGCTCTCTCAGCTGCAATCTTCTTTCCTTGATCTTTGCTTTACTCAGCCGCCCCTTGGCTCTAAGACAGCTGCCAGGAGCCGGCTCCCAGGGGGAGGGAGAAAGCCTTACCACTCACAGTCATCTTAGGCAGCTGGCAAACCACCAAGTGGGAGATTTCAAGAAATCTTCCCATTTCCTATAAAAAATTCCTGTTTCACTTCACAAGTGTGTATCTCTCTATAAAAATGCAGATTCCCCCTGGAAAGGAGAACACTTTACTCTGCCACCAAGCACACCTTGTGTGAGGATTCAGTGCTGAGCAGTAATGCATTGAATGGATGTATCACAATTTGTTTATCCATTTCCCAGTTGAGGGAGATGTGAGTTGTTTCCAGTTGTGACAATTACAAATCTAGTCCTTAGAAAATCATTCGTGTAAAAGGTTTTGTGTGGACATAGGTTTTCATTTTGCTTCTGACCACTTCCCATTATTTTCTTATATATTTTTATTATTTATTTATTTATTTGACAGACAGAGATCACAAGTAGGCAGAGAGGCAGGCAGAGGGGGAGGGGGAAGCAGGCTCCCTGCTGAGCAGAGAGCCCGATGTGGGGCTCAGTCCCAGGACCCTGAGATCATGACCTGAGCCGAAGGCAGAGGCTTAACCCACTGAGCCACCCAGGTGCCCCTCCCTTATTTTCAATGCTTCCAAGCCCCCATCATCCCTCCCAGTAGCCTCTACAGTTCTCCTTGCTTGCCCTCTTGCTTTGCTATAATCCATTTCTGCAGAACAGCCAGAATCAAATTTGGAAAATTTCACTCAGTTGTATCTCACTTCAGTTATAAGCTCTTTAATGCATCCCAATTACACTTAGAATAAAATCCAAACTCTTTAGGCTTCCTTGCTCACAAAGTACTCAGGCCCGGTCCCATCATTCATCTCTGAACACATCCCTCCTTCTATCTTCCTCTATGCTCCAGCCCAGGGGCAGACCCAGGTTTGGTGGGGGGGAGGGTGGGAAAACCTGAAGCTTATATAAGCTGTGGACAATGGGGGAGCAGATTGGAAAAAAAAAGATAAAATGAAAAATCAATACAGAGCTTTGGGGACATCTTTGAGGGTCCCTGGAGGCTTACACTTCATTAGCTTTAGGGCCAATTCCCTCATCTTCCAAATTCCCCTTAACTGCTTTTTTTTTTTAATTGAAATATATTTTAAATATAACATTGTATAAGTTTAAGGTATTAAAGTCCCCTTACTTTTTTCCATCCCTTGGACCTAGCTGTTCACTTTGCTTGGAATGCTCTCACTCCAAATGTGCACCCAGCCATTTCTCTGACTTTTGGATTTCAGCTTAAATGTCACCTCCACAGAGATGCCTCCTCTAAGCACCCAATTTAAGAATCTACTTAGTCATTTGAAATAACATCCCTCTGTTTTAAGGCTTAGCAGAGCACTTGGTCCCATTTGATTATTTCTTATTCATTTATGTATCTACTACCTGTCTTCCCAAAGGAAAATGTCATTCCATGGGGGTCAGGGACTTGTCCATTGTTCGTTATTGTATAGGCAATGACTAGAACTGTGCCAGGCCCATAGAAGGGGCTCAGGAATGAACAGAGACTCCACCCTGAAGGAATCCACCATCCAGCGATGAAATCAGACAACCCATGAACACCTGCAATGCAAGCTAGAAGAGCACCGACATGATAAGGGGGGTAAAGATGAAATCAGAGGACAGAAGATAGCTCTTCTGATGGGAGGAGTCGGGGATTGCTGACCAGAGGTGGGGTTCTTCGATCTGGGCTTTGAGGTATAGGTGTGAATTGTTAAAGAAAAAATTCTGCAATGACAATTGTTTAAAGCATAGTAGGGCAGATTTCATTCCAAACCATTATCAGAGAAATGGGGACCTCTGCAGTGGGTATTTGCATGGGGGGAAAAAATAGGACTCCACTCTGAAAACAGGGTAGGCAAGACCTCTGAGAAGACTCTAAATTTATAGCCAAAAGAACAG
This sequence comes from Martes martes, assembly GCF_963455335.1. Lineage (NCBI taxonomy): Eukaryota > Metazoa > Chordata > Mammalia > Carnivora > Mustelidae > Martes > Martes martes. The sequence goes on along the minus strand of NC_137891.1, from coordinate 96,316,809 downwards.
GGTGGAGATCCCTGGAAGGGGAAGATGTAAACATAGGAGGAAGGAAACAAAATTACTAATTGGAAACATTAAAGGTGAGGGGGCTTCTGGCTAAACAGATCTAACAGGATCCTTGCTGAAGAGAGGCTACAGTGCTCAGACATCACCCGGAAGAGGGGGGAGGATGAGGAACCTGACTTTGTAGGGCCCTTGCTAAAACTGGATTTTATAAGCACATGTACAGATGGGCCTAGGAGAAGGCTCAGGAGCCTGACTAAAGTTTGGTCAAGCAAAAAAATCTTAGTCAGAAAACAGAGCCATGATGGGGCATTTCAAATAGGAAACAGAATGAGGTAAGTATAGTGTGTGTATAGGAAATGGAACTATGAATTTATTAGCTATTTAATGCTATGTAATAGGCCACTCCAAAACTTAGAGGTTTTTTGTTTTTGTTTTTTAGATTTTATTTATTTATTTGACAGACAGAGATCACAAGTAGGCAGAGAGGCAGGCAGAGATAGAGCGGAGGAAGCAGGCTCCCCGCTGAGCAGGGAGCCCGATGCGGGGTTCGATCCCAGGATGCTGGGATCATGACCTGAGCTGAAGGCAGAGGCTTTAACCCACTGAGCTACCCAGGCGCCCCAAACTTAGAGGTTTAAAACAACAAATATTTACTTTTTCTTACAATTCTGTGCATTGACTGGGCTTTAATGTGACTACACTCAGCTGTTAGCTGGGTTGAAAGATCCAAGATGGTTTCACCCACAGTTCTGGAGCCGCGGGGCTGGCTATATTTTGAAGCTGCTCTATTTTCTTTCACATAGGAAAGGAAACTCTTTCTGAGGTGAGGAAAATTCTTCGTCCTCCAACTTGGGTCCAGTGGTTCAGGACTTGTAAATTACCTGACAATATCCGGATTAATAGGAGAAAAGATAAGGTTTTTTATATATGCACAGGAGCTCCCAGAAATAAAGTTTTATATATATCAACTTAACAAAAGGGGGGTTATTAGGGCTTCTGTGAGAAATATGGAAGTTTCTATCAGGCTGTTTGATGCCAATGGAAATGGTCAGTTTGTCTCCATGGCAGCTGAACTCACAGGAAATCTCCTTGGAGAATGAGCTAATGGTGCTTCCACGAAGCCAAGATAAGTCAGATAAGGGAAATTCAGGTTAGATTTCTTTCCGTATCTTCTATAGCTCAAGTTCTTCACTTTCTTAACTCTGGGGAATCCCAGTGGGTCCCCCCAACCTCTCACCCTCCAGAAAACCAGATTGGCGTCCTATAAGGAGAGCTGCTTTCAATTCCTCTAGGAATTGGGTTGTAATTTAAACGACATCATAGTTTGATGTCCCATACAACCTTTTACAAGGGCTTTTCCCTCTGAGTGCATTTAGCTTAGAGGAGGAGATCTAAAAAAAAATTCCTATCAGGATCTGAATATCAGCCTCTAATTGGCCAAATTTCTAATCATGGAGTTATTAAATCCTTTCAAACATCTTGACAGGTTTCAAGCAGGACAAACAGTAAATACTTCTGGCATTATTGAACAAACCAAAGACTGAATCAAACATATTTCTAAAAAGCTCAGGGATGCCTGGGTGGCTCGGTTGGTTGAGTGTCTGACTCTTGGTTTCTGCTCAGATCATCATTTCAGGGTCGTGAGATTGAGCTCCCTGTCAGGCTCCATTCAGTGCAGAGTCTGCTTAAATTCCTCTCTCCCCACCCTCTCTCTGCCCCTCCCCAACACCATGCTCGCTCACTCCCTCTCTCTCTCTCAAATAAATAAATAAACCTTTAAAAAATCAAACTGGGACATTCAGAAACAACTGTATATATGGGGGGAAATCAGAAAGTGACTATGCACACCCAGGGAAGTCTCAGAAAAGACCTCTGAGAAGACTTTAAATTTATACCTCAGGTTAATCCTTGGCACGAGACATCCTACACCAATCCAAATAATAATGATAATAATAAATAACAATCCTGATGAAAGGGAAGAATCTGATTTCCAGAGTTACCACATTACTAGATTAAAATGTCCAGTTTTCTACAACAACAACAACAAAATCAAAAGGCATACAAAGAAACAGGAAAGTATGACCCACTCAAAGGAAAAAAATGACAGAAACTGTCCCTGAGAAAGACCTGATGACAGATATATTTATGCTAGGCAAAGACTTCAGAACAAATATCTTGGGGCGCCTGGGTGGTTCAGTCAGTTAAACGTCGTCTTCTTGATTTCAGCTCAGTAATGATCTCAGCTTTGTGAGATTAAGGCCAATGTTGGGTTCCAAGCTCAACAGGGAGTCTGCTGGAGATTCTTTCTCCCTCTCCCTCTGCCCCTCCCTCAGCTCATGCTCTCTCTCTTTCTCTCTCTCAAATAAATCTTTTAAAAAAATTTGTCTCAGAGAATTAAATAAATATGTTGAGGAAGTCAAGACAATGATGTGATAGAGACCTTAAAAAGAAACTAAAAAGAAATCCTGGAGCTTCAAAGTATAACTGAAATGGCGCACCTGGCTGGCTCAGTTGGTGGAATGTGCAACTCTTGATCTTGGGGTTGTGAATTTGAGCCCCATGCTGGGTGTGGCGATTACTTAAAAATAAAATCTTTAAAAAATAAAAAAGCAAAAAAAATTAAAAAAATAAAAAATAAAAAATAAAAAAATAAAAAAGCATAACTGAAATCAAAAACTCACTAGAGAGATTCAAAGGCTGACTTTAGCAGGCAGAAGAAAGGATTGAAGAATTGCGAACTTGAAGCTAGGATAATGGAGAGTATGGAGTCTGAGGAGCAGAAAGAAATAAGATGGAAGAAAAGTGAACAGAGTTTAAGAGACGTGGGAGACATCAAGTAGATCACATTTGTATTGTGGGAGTCTCAGAAGGAGAATAGAAAGTGGTGAGAGATTATTTGAGGAAATAATGGCAGAAGAATTCCCAAATTTAATGAAAGATATTTGTACATTCAAGAGGTTCAGTAAACTCCAAGCAAGATAACCCCAAAGAGAACCACACTGAGACATATTATAATCAAACTTTCAAGGACAAAGACAAGAGGAATCCTGAAAGCAGCGAGGAGCAAATTATCATGTACAGGAGATCCTTAATAAAGCAGCTTTCTAGTCAAAAACTTTGGAGGTCAGAAGGCAGTGGGCCAATGTATAAGAAGTGCCAAAAGGAAAAAAACTGTCAACCAGGAATCCTATACCTCACAAAACTGTCTTTCAAAAGCGAGGGAGAATTTAAGACATTCCCAGATAGTGGCGCCTGGGTGGCTCAGTTGGTTGTCCCTCCCCCGCTCTCTAAATAAACAGAACTTTTTTTTTTTTTTAATTCCCAGATAAAAGCTGGAAGAGTTCATTACCACTAATGCTGCCAGCAAAAAATGCTAAAGAAATGCTGTAAGGTAGAATGAAAGGACAATAAACAGTAACTTGAAGCCATATGGAGAAATAAAGATTTCAATAAAGGTAACTTGTCCATAGGCACTTATGAAAGCTAGTTTTATTGTAACAATGGTTTAATAACTATACTTTTTGTTTCTACATGATTTAAGTGACTATATAAAGAAGAAAAAAAAAGCAATTACTAGCATAAAAGTTGGTATTGTTGTTTGGTTCATAACTCCAAATCTTGTTTTCTATATAATTTGAAAGAGTAATGCATTAAAAAACATTAGTTTAGGTTTTGGGTCACACAATGCATAAAAATGTAGTTTGGGGACACCGAGAACTAAAAGGAGTAGGGATGTAACTATTATAAAGAAGCAAAGGGTCGCCTGGGTGGCTCAGTCAGTTAAGCAGCTGCCTTCAGCTCAGGTCATGATCCCAGAGTCCTGGGATTGAGTCCCACATCCGGCTCCTTGCTCAGTGGGGAGCCTGCTTCTCTCTCTGCCTCTGCCTGCCACTCTGCCTGCTTGTGCTCTCTATCTCTTGCTCTCTGAGAAATAAATAAAAATATTTAAAAAAAAAAAAAAAGAAGCAGAGTTTTTATGTTATTGAAGTTAAGCTGGCAATAATTCAAATTAGAGTGTCATTAACTTTAGGGTGTTAAATGTAATCCCCAAGGCAACCACAAAGAAAACAGCTGTAGAATATACATAGAAGGAAATGAGAAGGAAATTTAAACATGCACTAGGAAAAGATCAACTTGGGGTGCCTGGGTGGCTCAGTTGGTTGAATGTCTAACTCTTGATTTCGGCTCAGGTCATGATCTCAGTGTCATAAGACTGACCCCTGAGGCAGACTCCACATTCAGTGGGGAGTCTGATGGAGATTCTCTCCCTCTACCCCTCCCCAGCTGATTGATGCACTCCCCCTCTCTCTCAAAATAAATAAATACTTTTTATAAAATCAATTAAACACAGAAGACAGTAATGCAGGAAATGAGGGACAAACAGAGATATAAGGCATATAGAAAACAAATAGCACAATGACAGAAGTCCCTCACCAGTAATTACATTAAATATAAATATATTAAATTTTGCAATCAATGACCTAGACCCGCAGAATGGAGAAAAGCATATGTCCATATGCTACCTACCAAGAGACTCAAGAGCCAAAGACACAAGTAGATTGAAATTGAAAGAGTAGAAAAAGATAGTCCATGAGAACAATATCCAAAGAGATCAGGAATGGCTGTAGACTATCATACAAAATAGACATTAAATTAAAGCAATTTTTAAGAGACAAAAAAGGACATTATACATTTATGAAAGTTTCAATATAGCAAGAAGATGTAAAAATTAAAACCTTCACATAACTAGGGGTGCCTGGGTGGCTCAGTGGGTTAAAGCCTCTGCCTTCAGCTCAGGTTGCGATCCCAGAGTCCTGGGATCAAGCCCCGCATGGGGGGGGGGTCCTCTGCTCAGCAGGGAGCCTGCTTCCCCCTCTCTCCCTGCCTGCCTCTCTGCCTACTTGTGATCTCTGTCAAATAAATAAATAAAATATTTTTAAAAAATCTGACAAAGAGGGGCACCTGGGTGGCTCGGTCGTTAAGCATCTGCCTTTGGCTCAGGTCATGATCCCAGGCTCCTGGGATCGAGCCCCACATTGGGCTCCCTGCTCGTCGGGTAGCCTGCTTCTCCCTCTCTGACTCCCCTTGCCTGTGTTCCCTCTCTCACCGTGTCTCTGTCAAATAAATAAAATCTTAAAAAAAAAAAAAAATCTGACAAAAGCCCTGGACAAGATGACTTCACTGGTGAATTCTATCAACATTAAGATTTATGTTTATGTATGTATACACACACACACACACACACACACACACGGTAACACTTCTCAAACTTTTCCAAAAACTTTAAGTGGAAGGAACACTCCCTAACTCTCTCTGTGAGACCAGTATTACCCTGTACCAATGCCAGACAAAAACACTACAAGAAAATAAAACTATAGACCGGTATTCCTTCTGAACATTGATGTAAAAATCCTCAACAAAATACAAGCAAACCAAATTCAACAGCATACTCAAAGAATTATACACCATGACCAAGTGGATTTTATTCCTGGAATGAATGGATAGTTAAACATAAGAAAATCAATCAAAGGAATATATCAGATTAACAGAATGTAAGGAAAAAAGACACACAATAATCTCAATTGATACAGAAAAACACTTGACAAAATTTGAAATGTTTTCACATTAAAACACACACATACACTAAAAAAACTAGGAATAGAAAGAAACCACATCAACATTAAAAAGCCACATATGAAAAATCCACAGTGAACATCATAATGATAGAAAACTAAATGCTTTTTCTTTAAGATCGAGAACAACGCAAGGATGTCTGCTTTCATCACTTCTGTTCAACATAGTACTGGAGGTTCCAGCCAGAGCAATTAGGCAAGGAAAATAAATAAATAAAAGACGTCCAAGTTGGAAAGGAAGAAGTAAAATTATCTCTGTTTGCACATGATATGATCTTATATATAGAAAGCCCTTAAGATTCTAGACACACACACACACACACACACACACACACACACAGACACTGATTAGAAGTAATGAATTCAGCAAAGTGGCAGGATACCAAGTCAACACACAAAAATTAGCTGTATTTCTATACACTAACAATGACCAATCTAAAGAAGCAATTACGAAAACAATTTCATTTACAATTGCATCAAAAAGAATAAAATCCTTAAGAACCAAGAAGATGAAGGATTTATACAATGAAAACTATAACACATTTCTAAAAGAAATTAAAGACATAAATAAATAGAAACATGTCCCATGCTTATGGATTAGAAGACTTAATACTGTTAAAAGGTCAATATGGAGCATCTGCACGGCCATTAAACATCTGACTCTTGGTTTCAGCTCAGGTTGTGATCTCAGGGTCGTGAGATCGAGCCCGGCATCAGGTTCTGTCCTCAGAGCCGAGTCTGCTTGAGATTCTCTGTCCCTCTAAAATACATAAATACAATAGAATATAATACCAATACTACTCAAAGCAATAAATAGATACGATGCAATCCCTGGCAAAATCCCAATGATTTTTTTTTTTTTTTTTTTTTTCTGGAACAGAAAAACCCATCTCCGAATTCACATGGAATCCAAGGGACCTTCAACAGCCAAAACAATCTTGGAAAAGAACAAAACTAGAGGAATTATACTTCTTGACTTTAAAACTTACTACAAAGCTACAGCAGTCAGAACAGTAGTACTGGCAGAAAGACAGACATATAGACGAATGGAGTAGAATAGACACCCCAGATAAAGACACTCACAAAGATGGTGAAACAATTTGTAAAAGGCTGCCAGAACCATTCAGTGGGGGAAAGGACAGTCTTTTCAAGGAATGGTGTTGGGAAAACTGGATGTCCACATGTGAAAGAATGTAATGTAGTCGGACCTCTGCCTAACACCACATACAAAAATTAACTCAAAACGCATAAAAGACCTAAATGTAAGAACCGAAACAATAAAACTCTTAGAAGACACAGGACAAAACTTCACGACACTGAAGGCACAGGTAAGAAAAAAAAGACAAATTTGACTTCCTGGAAATCTTTAAATTTTGTGCATAAAAAGATACTTTCAGGTGCGCCTGGGTGGCTCAGTGGGTTAAAGCCTCTTCCTTCAGCTCGGGTCATGATCTTAGGGTCCTGGGATCGAGCCCCGAATCGCATAGGGCTCTCTGCTCAGCAGGGAGCCTGCTTCCTCCTCTCTCTCTGCCTGCCTCTCTGCCTACATGTGATCTCTATCTGTCCAATAAATAAATAAAAATTTTTTGAAAAAGATAATTTCAGGGCTCCTGGGTGGCTCAGTCCAATAAGCATCTGCCTTCGGCTCAGGTTGTGATCTCAGGGTCCTGGGATGGAGCCCTGCATGGGGCTGGGGGGGGGGCGGTGAGGTCTCTGCCCAGCGGGGAGTCGACTTCTTCTCCCTCTGTGATCTCTCTCACTTTCACTCTCTCTCAAATAAATAAAATCTTAGGAAAAAAAAAAAAAGATACTCTCCACAGAGTAAAAAGGCAACCCACAGAATGGGAAAAAATATTTACAAATTATATAACAGAAAAAGGAGTGCTACCCAGAATATATACAGAACTCCTAAAACTCTATGATAAATAAGCTGATTCAAAAATGGGCAAAGGGGGCCCTGGGTGGCTCAGTGGGTTAAAGCCTCTGCCTCCGGCTCAGGTCATGATCTCAGGGTCCTGGGATCGAGCCCCGCGTCGGGCTCTCTGCTCAGCGGGGAGCCTGCTTCCCCCCTCTCTCTCTGCCTGCTTCTCTGCCTACTTGTGATCTCTGTCAAATAAATAAATAAAATCTTAAAAAAAAATGGGCAAAGGACTTGAATCAGTGTTTCTCTGAAGAAGACATACAGATGATCAATAAACACATGAAGAGATGCTCAACATCACTCATCATGAGGGAAATGTAAACCAAAACAGCGAGAGAGAGAGACAGTGTGAGAGACCACTCACACCCATTAGGATGATTATTATAAAGACAAAAAACAGACACAAAACCCAAAACAACCAGAGTTGGAATGGATGTGGAGAAGTTAGAACCCTTGGCGCACCTGACTGGCACTCGTGATCTTGGGGTAGTGAGTTCAAGTCCCACGCAGGGCATAGAGGTTACTTTAAAAAAATGAGGGGCATCTGGGTGGCTCAGAGGATTAAGTGTCTGCTTTCAGCTCAGGTCATGATCTTGGGGTCCTGGGATACAGCCCAGCATCAGTCTCCCTGCTCAGTGGGGAGCCTGCTTCTTCCTCACCCAATCCCCCAGCTTGTGCTCCCTCTCACTGTGTCTCTTTGTCAAATAAATAAAATTTAAAAATATATATAGAGAATTACAGTATGACCCAGCTATTCTGCTTCTGGATATATACCCAGAAAAACCGAAAGCATAGTTTCAAAGAAATATTTGTATCTGCATGTTCGTAGAAACATTATTTGTAATAGCTAAAATGCAGAAGCAACCCAAGTGTCCGTGGGTGGATGAATGGATAAGCAAAATGTATAATGCAGTATACACACAATGGAATATTATTCAGCCTTAAAAAGGAAGGATGTTCTGACACAGGCTCCCGCATGGATGAACCTTAAAGATATTATGCTAAGTGATACAGGACAGTCACCAACAGACACAAACTGTGTGATTTCACTGACCTAAGATACTTCTCGTCAAATGCACAGAGACAGAAAATACAATGGTGGCTGACCATGGCTGGGGGAGGGGAGAATGGGGAGTTGTTATGTAATTGGTACAGGGTTTCAGTCTCCCAAGAGGGAAAGAAGCTCTGGAGATGGATGGTGGTGATGCTTGTACAGCCTTCTAAACGGATTTAATACTTCAGAGCTGTACATCACATTTTATATGTATTTTGCCACAATAAAAAAAATGGAAACAAAAAGCAAGAGAAACCATGAAATTAGGGTCAATGAGAGGAACACAAAGGAAGCTGCAACTTACTAAGTGATGATTCAGCTCTCTTCCCAGGTGGCGGGCACGCGGATAATAACTATATTATGTTTTATAACTACCATTTTGTTACATTGTCTTTTGATATGTAGGAATATTGACTTGGAAGATACAGGGAGAAAATCTTCGGAGGTGAAAGGAGGAGGGCCTGTAGCTTGGGCGCCAGCCCGGGGAAGCAGAGACCGCGGGCGAGGGCGCAGCGGGGACGCAGCTGGGACCCTGAGGGGGCAGCTCCTCAGCCAGCAGCTCCGGGGCGCGGGAGGAGGACGACGACGGCGGGGAGTGCAGCGCCGCCTCTGGCCACACGAGGGCGCCCCGCGCTGCCGCGTCCAGCCTGCGGCGCCAGACCCGAGGGGTGCCGGGGGCCTTCTGCGGGGTGAGGGGCAGCGGGGAGTCGCGGAGGGAGGGAGTCCTGTCTGACCCCAGACCGGTCCCCTCTCCGGGTCCCTCGTGGGGTCACCCTTGACGAAGGTCAGTGTGAGGTCCCCCTGGCAACTGGACTCACGGAACCGGCTTCCAGGCCTGAGGAGTTGGTGCGCATGTGTCGGGGCTGCCTGCGTGGGGGAAGGGAATGTTTGTTTCTCGGGGTGTGAGCTGTAGGTAGGGGTGTGGGTGTGGAGGTTTCCCCTGGGATGGTGTGGAGGGTGGGCGGGGGCGTGGGGCGGGGCAGTTCCGGCCAGCCGGGGGCGGCCTCGAGGAGCGGAATCTGAAGCGAGGAGCAGCCCAAGTGGCCTTGGCGACTCCTCCCGTCCGAGTCCGCCGGGGGTCTGACCGCCGTGAGCGCAGCCTCTGCCCTCAGCCCCGCGGCTGGCGGAAGGTGGTCGACGCCCCCCTCTGCCCGGCGCGGCGGGATGGATAGGGAGAGCTTCCCTAGGGGCCTGCAACCAGCTTCCCCAGCCTTCTCATCACCCCGCAAAGGCTGTGATCCCCCGCGGCTGCCGGCTCCTGCCGCTCAGGGACCTGGTGCCACTAAGATGTGTCCAGGGGCATAGTCCAGCAGAGGTCTTGTGACCTAAGAAACACCACTGGTCTCACTTGGACCAGAACATTCTTTTTTCCTCCTGAAAGCTGCCTCGGGCCATGGCAGGGAGCCCGGGTTTGGAAGGGGGAGTGAAGGATGGCGGAATATGTCACCCCCAAATTTGCCTCTTGGTCATAAGGCTTATTTTGAGCTGATTATTTTATCAAATAAGGAAAACAGTAGAAATTACCCTTTTGAAAGGGAAACTTACATTTGCAAAGGAAATACTCTTTTGTAAGGGTGTCTCCCTCTCCGTAGTAGGAAGAGAAGATGACTCTCAGTCACCAGAGACGCTTACCCAATGGGGACAGCAGTGATTTAAATCTGCCTAAGAAGCTTTCCCCTTGTTTACCCTGCTTTTCCAGGTAACCTCCCATACAGACCTCCCCCCACCATCCTCCCCTTTTGCTCTTTTGTCTTTAGCTGAAGAAGTCGCTGAAGTGGCTGGTTTGTGGGACGATTGACTTTTTCTCTTATCTCAAATCTATACAGGAGGTACACCTACGAATAAAATTCTGTTTGTTTTGCTCATGTTAATCTGTTTTTTATTACAGGGGCCTCAGTCAAGAATTCAGAAGGGTGTAAGAGAAATTATTTTTCTTCCCCTCCACAGGACACAGCTGCCAGGAGCCTAGAAGCTTCTTCCCTCTCCCACCACAGGCACTGGGCCCCTACTGCACATGAATAAGCTCTACAGGCTGTACCCGGGTCTGGCGTCTCAGCCGGGGATTTGGAGAGCATTAGGGTTAGTGGAAATTAAACCAGGGTGGGAGGCTCAGGCCAGTAGGCTGACGCCCTGGACAGTGTCCCAGAGCCAGAGGATGAGGAAGTTCTGAGGCTTCTTGGAGCCGGAGCCGGAGAAGGAATAGCAAGGCTCGGGAATCCTTAGGGTCCCAAAACGGGCTGGGGACAAAAGCAGGACTTCACGGTGCCTGGGAGACTCCCTGCGGGGGAGGGGTGAAGGAGAACAGGTTCAGGCCAACAACCACGAGAAAGATGTGAGAGAACATCTTCCTGGGACTACTGGCAGGACCTAGCACAGAGCAGGGGTCCAGGGAGCAAGGCTTAATTACCCTGTAGACACTAAGGGTTACTTGGAAGAATGCTTTAGTGTGGGGTCTGGGTTGGTTAAAAGTCTAGTTCAGCCCCCCTAGTAGCTGTGTGACCCTAAATAAGCAAACTTCTCGGCCTAACTGAACCATAGTTTCATCATCTGCGAAGTGGCAACAATAATGATCTTACAGAGTTATGGAGACTCAGAAATTAGGAATGTAGAGTGTTTCCAGGAACAGTGAATGCTATTTACCGGCATTCTTTTCCAGGGCCCAGCCCCCCAGGGGATGACTCCTGGCGGCTCACCTTTTCAAAAAAGCAGGCCTCCCTTCTAGGCTCCTATAATTGGCCTGCATTACTGTGAGAGTGAATTGGTAAGAAGTTCCGATGTCAGCCCAGCAGTAAGTAATGGGCTACTGTCTTCTGTTGACAGCCCCTGGGGCGGGGTGGGGGGGGGAGGGAATGCCTGGGTTGCAAGGAGTGCATCTGGGGGATGGCAGACCACCAGTCCTCGGGGTGAATGCGGTGAAGAGGCAGGTGGGTCTCTCCTTTCATCTGGTATCTCAGGGCAGAAGGAATGCAGAACTCAAAGTAGAAAGGACCAGGGGTGGCTGCCTGTTCCAGCAGAGGTTGGGGCCCAGGGCCTTTGTTCAAGGCTGTGGTGGATGCTCTTTGTACCTTTCAGTCATGAGGGTGAGAGGTCATGGGTCAAGACCCTCCTCCACAGGGGGAGGAGAGAAGGCCTGAATGTAGGCTCTGTGTCCGCAGCCTCTCCCTGCCCACCCTCAGCCCCCCATCCGTGCTCCAGAGCCTCTCAGTCATCCAGCTCAAACTCCCTTAGGTGAGAAAGGGAGAAGCTTCCCTGGTTTCTGGCCCATAAGAGCTGCTCAACAAATGTTGGTGGAATTGAATTGCATGTAGGCCATAAGGTTCATGGGAGGGAAGAGGCTTTTTATGAACTCAGTCCAGAGGCAGGGAGCCTGTGGGTGGGTACCACCCCAGGATCCAGTGCCAGGAGCTGGTGGGGGCCCCACCCTTCCAGGTGTACCTGGTGCTGAAACCTGGCAGCCACCCCAGGTTTCTCCCTGCTCCCACTCCCATCCCCTCCTGTGCACTCTGCCTCCTCCTAAACTCCCAGCAGTCTGCTCTGTCTTTTCCCTGTCCTCTTCTAGGCAGGCAGTAGTTCCAGCCCAGACTGCCCCAGTGTCATCACTGACACCCTCACCTGCAGTCCAGCCCTCTCCAGCCTATTCCACAAACTGCAGCACAGGGACTCTTGTCCCTGCTTAAATACCTACTATGGCTCGCCACTGCCCACAGGATAAAGCTCAGATTCTCGGAGCTGTGGAAGCCCCTTGGGATCCCCATGCCCCTGCTTTCCTCTCCAGCTTCATTTCTTGTCCACCCCCCTGACTCACCACTCTGTGCACTGGTGGACTCAGCTGTCTACTTGTGGTCACTGCCAAACAGCTTCCAGGAGTTTGTATATGCATACGCTCCCTTCAAGTGGAAATTAGCATTGTCATGCACAGGCACTCAGGCACCCTTTGTTTCTTCCTGCTTAATTTGGTTAATTTGTAGTTTTCCCTTCCAGCCTTGTACTACTACTACTACTACTGGAAAGCTGGCTCTTACCATTCTGTGCCCCAACCCCCAACACTGGCCCAGGTGTGCCCCCTCTGCTCTCAGCTCCCTGTGCTCCCCAGGCTTTTAGGACAGACACCCTGTTACACCAACCACATTCCTTGATGATTCCAGTCTCTGCGGGCCCTGGAGGGTCAGCCCTTCTTTAGGGCTGGGCTCTGTCTTGTCCGCTGCTGAATCTCCTGGGGCCTGGCCCTGGCTGGCGGTCACCATCACCCCCCCACCAGAACCGCCTTCATTCAGCACGTGTGCCCTGTGTGCCCCTGGGGAGGTGGGGGGGGGGGATAAAAGAGTGGAGGGGTGGGGGGAGGGGGCGGTGAGTGCTCTCCAGGCACAAACAGGGGTGCAGGTAACCCTCTTGTGGCTGAAGAGCACCCAGGACCCCCTGTCCCATATTTTCTGTGCTTTGCAGACAGAAAGCTACAGCGACATTTCCAAGACCGCTCCTTCCAGAGTGTGGGTGCCCACTGTGAGCCAGTGCTCGGCCCCCTACCTGGGACTCCGCAGGTGGAAGGGAGCCAGAGGCCGCCTTCCTGGGCTTGGCTGCTCCCTTCGACAGACAGGCAGGGTCACGCAGACCTGCGTCTTTTCCTGCACTGGTGTCCTGGGCGCAGTTCCACAGCACTGGAGGCAACCACCGAGGCCCTGCCTGCTCCCTGGCTCCCACCCCTGTCCTCCAGATGCCCCAGCTCCCAAGGCCACAGGGGAGCAGATCTTCTCTAGCCTCAGCCTCCCCTCCCCCAACCAGGAACCCCGATAGTCCCCCAAGCACCTAAGCCCTTGTGTGAATCACTTTCTGCTGCAAATACCCAGAGTGCTGGGATTTCTGCTCGGAACTCTGGCTGGTATAACCCTTGTCATCCTTCTTTGACAGGTGAGGGGACAGAAGTGCAGAGGAGTGAAGTGACCTTTCCAGAGCCACATGGCCAGTGAGCCCAGAGCCACCAGACCACCTGGCCTCAGCAGAAATGGGTTAAGAGGTGTAGCAGGTGCAGTAGGTGGCTGGATAGGCTTGCAGGCCCAGCCCAGGCGGACAGCTGTGGTGGGTCCTGACAGGTGGTCCGGGTGTCTGTCCTACCCCCCACCCCAGAAGGCCGCTCAGGGGAGGCAGGGTCCTGGGGGCTGTCCCAAAGGGCGGGGGTGGCCTCTGATGGGATGTGTGTGGCACAGGGAGGCTGCTAAGAGAGCCAGGATCTAGGAGAGACCCCGTCCGTCCCCTCCCGTGGTTCCGTGGTTGGAGCAGACCAGTAGTGTTTGTTTGTTTGTTTGTTTTAAAGATTTTATTTATTTATTTGATAGACAGAGATCACAAGTAGGCAGAGAGGCAGGCAGAGAGAGAGAAGGGGAAGCAGGCTCCCTGTTAAGCAGAGAGCCGGATGCGGGGCTTGATCCCAGGACCCTGGGATTATGACCCAAGCAGAAGGCAGAGGCTTATTTAACCCACTGAGCCACCCAGGCCCCCCAGACCAGTAGTGTTTGGAGAAACACTTCAGTGATGGGTGCAAAGTCAATAGAGGGGATCTGTGTGGCAGGGGTGTCTCCAGGCCCATCGGGCAGGAGGCTTGCTTGGGTGGCAGGGCCTTGCTGAACCTAGAGTGGTTTGGCCTTGTTGGTGGCCCAGGGTTGAAGGGAGCCTGGGAGCCTGACAGACATCGGAGGCTCAGGGGTATACCAGAATTCAGAGGGAAAGTATGGCCGGCACTCAGATGGAACATTCCTGCCAATATGCTATGTCTGTCATCTCCTATTAGGCCGCTAACAGTATAGAGGCAGCCAAAGCATCTAGTGAGGAGGAAAGTAAATCCAAGGGGTTGGTTGGTGCTTCAACTATTTAAATGAGGCCAGTCTTGATTCCATCTGAGGGCACTGCGCAGGGGAGCCAGATCCGTCTCCCTGGACAGATCCTTCTCTGGAGCCCTCATTCATTCATCCTTTCTTTGTATATATTCAACAAATGAGGCCTATCAGATAATAAGCATATTCAGGTCCTCCCTGCCTCACAGAGCTTAAATCCCAGGGGAGAACACATTTTCCTGCGTTTCCTTGTTGATTATCCTTCTTTCAGCAGGTGAGTGCCATTTTCCTTTCAATGACTTTTTTTTTTTTTTTTTAAGATTTTATTGAGGGGTACCTGGGTGGCTCAGTGGGTTAAGCCTCTGCTTTCAGCTCAGATCATGGTCTTGGGGTCCTGTAATTGAGTCCCCCATTGGGCTCTCTGCTCAGTAGGGAGCCTGCTTCTCCTTCTCCCTCTGCCTATTTGTGATCTGTGTCTCTTTCTCTGTCAAATAAATCAATAAAATCTTTAAAAAAGAAAAAAAGATTTTATTGATTTATTTGAAAGTGAAGGAGAGAGAGTTCGTGCATGTGTGAGTGGCGTTGGGAGAGGCAGAGGGAAGGAATCTCAAGCAGACTCCCCACTGAGTGTGGAGCCCAATGCGGGGCTCGATCCTATGACCCTTAGATCATGACCTAAGCTGAAACCAAGAGACACTCCACTGACTGGGCCACCCAGTCGCCCCCGCGATGACTTTAAGTGAGCTGGTTCCCTAAGTCAGAATTTGGGAATGCTTCGGCGTTGTCCCTGCCCATAATAAGGACTTCCATTCCCAGATCTGAGGGAACTCAGACACTAATTCTCCATGGCCACCCATCTGGCAACAAGTGTCCAGCCACAAGGTCAGAAGAGGAGGGGCTCTGACTATGGGTGTCAAACAGGTACTTCTTCACTGATTTCTCTGAGGCCACCCAGAGCCTCACAGGGCTCTCCTGTGTTTGGCCTTTCATCAAACCTGGGCTTGGGGAACATTGCCAGTAGTTCACTTGACTTTCTGAAGTTTGGCTTCTGGACTTTTAGGGCCCTCATCACACTGTTGTAAGGCTTGATTTCCTTTTATTTCCCACAACAGACTTAGTGCTTCTTGAAAGCTGAGGTCAGTCCTCATTCCTCTATCTTCCTAGCCTGGTCCAGGGCCTGGCACACAGTCTGTGTTTAACACAGTTGCTTCTACCCTGACCCCACACAGCTCTTTGGATGTTCTTCTCCACGAGAAACGTGGCCTTCCCTTTTTCTACCTAGCTGAAATGTCACCTCCTGCAGGAACATCTCCAGCCCCTAAAACCAAAAGGGAATGATGAGTTTGCATGTTGTTCCCTCTCATCTCAAGCATTTCCTAGCTGGTAGTGTCTAGAAAGGCATACTGATGAGTGCCATGCACTATTGTGCAAGGCAAAATTGTGAGACTTTACAAATGGGCAGAGGATTCCTGGGTGTTCTGTCTGTGTAAGGCTGTGAGTTGTCTGGGGTTCTGGGCTATCTGGTTCTATAGGGAGCTCTGCATCTGACTGTCTTCTGTGGGGCTGCATTGCAGCTCGGTGGAGATGGAAGCTAACCTGTGGAGGGCTGACAGTGGTGCAGATGCTCTCCCTCTGATGGATGATGCGAATTACCCCTGTTCGTGGCAGTGCAAATGCATCTTGTCCAGTAGAGAAATCTCCATAAATCCACGGTTGTAAAATCGTACTGGTTCCCTCCTTAATGAGTTATATAAACATGTGCATTTTATATCTGTATGAAAGCTATGATTTTACCATTTTTTAAAGATTTTATTTATTTGAGAGAAAGATATAGACAGAGAGAGAGAGAGAGAGAACAAGCTGGGAGAGGAGCAGTGGGAAGAGGAGCAGACTCTATGCTGAGCAGCACAGGGCCCTACATGGGGTTCAGTCCCACAGCCCTGATATCATGATCTGAGCTAAGAGCAAGAGCAAGACGTTTTAACTGACTGAGCCACCCAGGTGTCCCTGACTTTACCTTTTTTTTTTTTTTAATTTTTTTAAAGATTTTTTTAATCTAATTGAGAGATAGAGGTGAGTGAGAGAGCACAAGCAGGGGGAGCAGCAGAGGGAGCGACAGAGGGAGAGGAAGAAGCAGGCTCACCGATGAGCAGGAAGCCCAATGTGGGGCTTGATCCCATGACCCTGGGTTCATGACCCGAGCCAAAGGTAGATGCTTAACTGACTGAGCCACCCAGGTGCCCTGTTTTACCATTTTTAAGCTTTCTTATTTCTTTATTTATTTGAGAGAGAGGGGGGAAAATGTGAGTAGGGGGGAGAGGGCAGAGAGAGAGAGCGAGAGAACCTCAAGTAGATTCCCTGTTGAGTGCAGAACCTGACCTGGCTCAATATCACAACCCTGAGATCATGACCTGAGCCAAAATCAAGAGTCAGATACTTAAAACTGAGCCACTCAGGTGCCCTGTGATTTTACCATTTTGAGAAATATTCTTCGGCAGTGGGAAGATCTAGGATAGAGGTAGTGATAATTCCTGCTGCGCATTTATTCAGGCATTATGCTAAGGGTCTTATAGACATTGCCATATTTAACCATCTTGGCAACCCTATAAGGTAAGTTCTATTTAGTCCCATTTTATGCATGTACAAACTGTGGCCTAGAAGTTAAATAACTTAAGGACTCAGAGTCAGTGAGCGGCCTGTTTGGAACTTGTACCCAACACCTGGGATTTGACACAGATTCATACTCTGTGCTGTATACCTAAAGACAATTAAAAATGAATGGGGGGATGTGCCTGGTTGGCTGTCTGTTGGGTGTCTGCCTTTGGTTCAGGTCATGATCCCAGGGTTCTGGGATCGAGCCCGCCTCGGGCTCCTGGCTTGGCAGGGAGCCTGCTTCTCCCTCTCCTCCCTGCTCCTGTGCGCTCTCTAAAATAAATAAAATCTTAAAAGAAAACACAAACCAACCAAAAAACTGGGGAAGAATCAGTAAGGCCCTCCTGTAAGAGGAGACGAACCGAGTTTCAAAAGATGACGAGGAGTTAGTGCGGAGGGGTTACCAGGCACAACCAAGTGCGTAGGAAGGCAGGGCGGTCAGAAATCAGGGCCTGCTGTACTCAGATATTCTGTTGGGCGGGAGAGCAGGGTGCGGTTGGCGGAGGACTGGCGGGAGATAAGACTGGAGCAGTACGCAGGTGCTGATTGCTGACTGAGAAGGGCTCCTGGGGGTAGAGCAGAGATTGGACTTTATCCTCAAACTATAGAATTTTCAGCAGAGGAGTGACATGATTAGATGAGTTTTATTATTTTTATCTTTATTGCTTTTATTTGAAGTTATAAAAGCTGCTGAGACACTTGGTCTTTTTAGAGAAATCATTTTGACAGCAGTGTTGAGGTTGGATTGGAGGTGGCTGGAACCTAGATGGGGAGGCTGTTAAAAAGCCAAGCGGGGAACAAAAGGAGGGGGTGAAAGGAGCTGATGAGGCATGTGGGGGAAGGAATGGGGAGACAGAGGGAGAGGCTGGGGCAGGGGTGGAATTTTAGGCGCCCTCCCAAGTGCCTGGCTCATTGACCCCCTACTGCAGGCCCGTTCCTGCTCACTCTTAGCATTGAAGATAGTACTTGGAATTTAAAAGGCGAAGCGTTGTTAATCAAAAGTAAACCTCTCCATTTGAGAAGTGTCTATAAATAAATAGGGCCTGAGGAAAAGCACCCAGGCCCCTCTCTTTTGGTCTCAAGGCGGGGCGGGGGGGGGGGGGGAATGAGAAAGGAAGAGACAAATCACAATGACAAGAATCATTAGAAACCTTCTCTTGATAATTATCGATGTACAGATTGTCAGCACACCAGGTGATTTCTAATCCCAGCCCAGTTCCCCTCCCAGCTTCTTAATGGCTGCGGGCCACTTCCTCTTGGGACCGGGCCAGAGTAAGCTCAGGAAATGCAAACTTTTAATTCTGGAATTAGTAAAGCATATTAGGAAAGGAAATCCACAAGTGAAGAAATCACATTATGAATTCTGATGCCAAGGAAAAAGATTGTGAATTCATTGGGGGCAGGACCACTTTACTCATTTTGGTGCAGGGCCCAAGTCATTGGTCTGGTCCTTGTTCCAAGATTACCCAGGATTCAGTCTTTCCCGTTCTTGTAGGTCTTCAGACTTCCATCTGGTGCCTTCAGCTCTAGTCACTGAGCTGTCTGCAGTCCTGCTTGCACTGTTCTGCAGCAGGGGAGATGCCCTCCTCGGATGAAGACCCAACTAAAGGGTCAGTATTTTTCATGACACCCGCCAGGATTTTGTGTGACTCTGACGACAGAATATACTCAAAAGGCCTTTGAAAACCGATTAGCTATACAAATGTTATTCCTTGTTATTCTGATGACTTGGCACTTGCTATTTAATTTATATATTTTAAGATTTATTTGAGAGAGGGAGAGAGAGACCACGGGGGAGGGGCAGAGAGAGAGGGAGACTCCTTACTGGACTGCTGGCTGAGTGCAGAGCCCATCGTGGGGCTCCATCTCATGACCCTGGGATCACGACCTGAGCCAAAATCGAGTCAGATACTCAACTGACTGAGCCACCCAGGCGCTCTGCTATTTAATTTTTAACACTATGACCTCAATGTAATGCTAGTATACACTCAACAGAATACTGGGTATTTTCACACTTAATCCTCACAATTTCATTGTTTATTTTACCAGAGGTTCAGAGAAATTAACTTGCTCAAGAATATACTTTTTGTCCTTTTTAGGGCCCTCTTGAGATTGGGTTAAAGAATTCTCCAAGTGCTGCCCCACCACAACACTTACTATTAGACTAGAAGCTGTGGGTGCCAGGAACAAAATTTTGTTCACTGTTATCTCTATTCAGCAAATGAGTACATAGAAGATGCTAGAAAAAACAAAACAAAACAAAACCAACCCGCCAAATACTGTTTTCCTTATAACATAGTGTTCACTGTCTGTCTTCTGCTCCTACAATGTAAGATGTATGGAAGACTTACTGTGCCTGGCTCATGGCTGGATTTTCAAAGCCTAGAACAATGCTTGGGACATAGTAACAGTCCAATAAATACTTGCTGGTAAATAAATGACAGCTATGTGGACAAGCAAATTCTCCTTTTTGTGACATCCGTGCACTTTTTTTCTGACGCTGATTCCAGTAAGATAATGTTTTGAGACTGCAACACTCTGATGTGGGTAAGTGCTGAATGCTCTGGCTTTCTGAGTTAAACATTGACTTGCAGCAAGATGATGATCAGAGGGGGAACCACAGGAATGCTGTCCCCAAGAGCATGGTCTCAGGGAAGACGGCATTGCAGCCTGGTGCGGGTGTGGCCCATGGACTCATGCTCCACGGCCCTGGTCCAACACCAGCAAGACCATGACTTGAGACCACTGGGCTCTTGAGTCCTGGGTCTCATATACCACCCTTTCACCAGATGCAGCTCTGGAAGCAGCAGGAAAAAAGTAACCTGCTTGTAATAATCATCAGCTTCATGTTCTTAGGAATCCGTTTTCTTGTCAGAACCCTTCTATATCAACTATACTATTCTTTCCCCTCTCTGTAAACCAGTATTATGTGCTACATTAAATTTTTTTTCAGTGTAAAAGTTACCAACACATTAGAGTATGAAAAAAATACAGAAAGTCACCTCTAATTTCACCAGTCACAAAATGATTAGCCTACTTGTGTATATTCTTTCTCCTGCCATGCATGTGTATATATGCATTGTGTGTGTGTGTGTGACATGTATCATGATCTTTTTTTTTTTTTTTAGTAAAAATTTTATTTATTTGTCAGAGAGAGACAGCGAGAGCACAAGCAGAGGGAGCAGCAGGCAGAGGGAGCAGGCAAGCTCCCCGCCGAGCAGGAAGCCCAATGCGGGGCTCCATCCCAGGACCTCCTGACCTGAGCCAAAGACAGACACTTAACCAGCTGAGCCACCCAGGCATACCTTGTGTTTTGCCTTTTTGTTTAACATCGTGCCATGTTTACACCACAAGGACATCATAACCATCCATTTAAATAGTTACTGATATACACCTTCAGGATTTTTCAAAGAAACTGACAAATTTCAAAGACCTTTTTCTTATATAAATTCCAAATCTGAAATTCTTAGATGTGAACTCATGGCACTTGACACATATCATGAAATTGTTGCCAATATGTTAAATACCTATTTAATTGGCTAACAAGTGATAATTTATAATTTAAATCAGGTTATCAATATAGTATGGAAAAATTAAAACCTCATCAAGTCTTCAATTTGCATTTAAGAACATTGCTGGGACAGACAACTTTAACCATGACTGGTTACTAGTTACTTATTCTTTGAGAATCATCACAGACATTGAGAGGAAATGTTTATCTGCTGCTAGGTGGGCCTCTCTTCCTTGGAAACGATGTTAGAGCATCAGGAGCAAGGGTTTTAGGACTCACATCCCTCTTGCTCAAAGAGCTGGGCATGTATGCATCAGTCTCATAAACTGGTTATTTCATCCATTCATTTACCAAAGAAAGACGATTACATTTGTAAGAATAAAAGGAGGGGGGGAAAAAAAGAATAAAAGGAGGATCTGATCAAAAGAACAATTTGATAATTTAGCTAATAGTCTTTATTTTTAAAGTATGCTCTACACCCAGCGTGGGGCTTGAACTCACAACCCTGAGATGGAGAGTTGCATGCTCTATTGACTGAATCAGCCAGGCGCCCCAAATTTACCTAATATTATCATTTTCTTAAAAAAAGATTTTATTTGACAGAGAGAGCACAAGTAGGCAGAGCAGCAGGCAGAGGGAGAGGAAGAAGCAGGCTCTCTGCCGAGCAGGGAGCCCAATGTGGGGCTTGATCCCAGGACGTTGGGATCATGACCCGAGCTGAAGGCAGCTGCTTAACTGACTGAGCCACCCAGGCGCCCGAGCTAAATTTATCTTTAAAAGTCACTTCCAAACTGTCCTAAGTAATGATCCATCTTGGGAATTAGAAGAGCAATTTTTTCCCCAAGTATTAATTTTCTTTGATTTTTTTTTATAGTCAGGTATTTATGCTCATGAAGCCCTTATTTAACATAAGCTGTTACATATCAACTAACCTTTCTGATAACCGTGGGAGGGGGTTGGTACTAATTATTATTAACAACTTACAGAAGAAAAAAACCTGATGCTTATGGAGGCTAGGTAACTAGGTTGAGGTCACCCAGCCTCAGTTTGAACCCAGGTAGCTTATACTGTTAGGCAATTCCACTACTAGCTATCCCAGTCTCCTCTGGGCAGTTCAAGGTAAAAGTTAGCAAAATGCTAACGATGCTGTTCCGCTCAAGGAAAAGATAATCTACACATACACATGGTACTTTTCCCAATCACTGTCATTTGAATGATTTTGTCACTATGGCCCAGACTGAACTGGGGGGAAAAGGGGAGACTGAATCTAACTAGAGCTAGAAAACATTTCAGAAGTGATGTACTTGAAACCCTCTAAATGCTTCTAAACTTTGAAGTAACTCGGCTTAATTGCTCACATCTGGGCAAGCCAAGCAAGCTCGGGCTGTCGCTTCCTGTCAAGAACCGAAAGAATTTTCTTATTGACACAAGTCTGTCATTAACCTCTTTCTTCATGTCTTCGAGGCAAATGCCTGACCTGATTATTAAGACAGGCCATGTTGCAAAAGTGGAAATTTACTGTTCACCTTCCCTCATCTTTCCGAGCAAAACGCGGGGGGTGGGGGGAGACATATCTGATTACTAGGTTTGTTATACTGTGAACCATTTGCTAGGTAAAACCCAGACATTTAGGTTTTTCATAAAAACTGATACCCATTTCATTCTGATATTCAATACAAACACTGGCTCGTACAAAAATATTAAATGGTTCTTAACACATTTTTTTTCTTTTTTAAAATACAGGATTAATACTGACATATGTATCTATGATACAAACTAACTAAATTCAGACAACTCAAGAATTCAGATGATTAGTCTTCAGTGTGATTATCAGGGATAAAACACCTCTGAAGTTTTCATAATTTGTTTTTACCATCATGCTTTCCTGAGTATTTTGTAGAAATTATTCATTTATCCTAACTAGTTAAGATAATTTAAATTCTCAACAGACGGGAGTGTGCAGCCCAATACAGTCTTGTCACCAAGATCATCTGTAATTGCTAACCTATCAGTTTAAGTAATACTCTAGCTTTGGCTTAGCAGCTTATTACAGAGTAAGCTCTTAAACAGTGCCAAGCGTTTTTAGGGCCTACGACTACCGAAGAGCTGTACATGTTCTCTCTGAGACTTACAGAAGGTGTGGGACAGAGAGAAAACGAAGATGGGCAGGTGGTCTTTGCATACATTTATGTTTCCAAAGCAGCCATAGAAACTGTACGAATTGGAAGAAAACTGTCCTCACGTGGAGTAAAGCACAATAGCTTGGCTCAGAAAACCCAGCTGCTTCTCAGCATTGAACACAACCTACAACACAGACAGGACCCGCTGACTGATAACAAGGAATAGATGGCACAGAGTAGGCCTGTACTGGGTTTTAGTGTGGGCTGTTAACCACAACTAATCTTGAATAAATACCTTAATTTCTGCCTCTTCAGGGGAAAAAAGTCTGGGTTGGACTGGGCAATAGAAGGTTTAATTCCAGCTTTGAGCCAGTTTTTAACCCTTTACTAACAAGATTCAACTACTGAACAAAGACTAAGCAGGGTCTTAGGTAATGATGGGGTTCAGGACAAGGTTGCCCCAAATGTGCCACATTGGAATGTGGAGTATTTGAGCTGAAGGCAGTCAATGCCTAGCAGACTCAAGAAGAGCTTTTTACCTCCCCTGTAACTGCCTAAAAAAATTTAGATAGGGAGCCTGTACCAGGAAGAGAGGTATTACCATTTTTTTTTTTTTTAAATGCAAGACTTCTCTATGTTGGCATGGTCTACCAAACATTTGCTCTTCCCATCTTCGTGTAAATTGTCTTCATTCCTTTTGAAGCTACAGACCACTATCCACCCCTCCTTGGCTTTGGACGGCTTGTAAGTCTCAGCTGTCGGATTGTTTTGTTTTTTTTTAAAGATTTTATTTATTTGACAGAGATCACAAGTAGGCAGAGAGGCAGGCAGAGAGAGAGAGAGCAGGAAGCAAGCTCCTCGCCAAGCAGAGAGCCCAATGTGGGACTTGATCCCAGGACCCTGAGATCATGACCTGAGCCGAAGGCAGAGGCTTAACCCACTGGGCCACCCAGGCGCCCCTGTCTGATTGTTTTTGACCCTCTCCTGTCTATGTGAAGTTCCTGTATGTATGAAATTAAAATTTTCTATCTTATCTGTCTTATGTCAATTATTAGGCCATCCAAAGAACCTAGAAAGAAAGGACAGTTTTCTTCCTTAGAGGAAAAAATAATTCTGTACTCCTCCTCTTCCACCCCACCCCTTCCTACTTCCTTCTCATGGACAGTGATCCTAATTTTTATGGAAGGGGAAAGAGGCACATAGAGGTTATGGATTCAGGTCTGTGGAAAACAGCAGAGTCCCAACTGGAGCCAAGCCTGCCAACAATCACAGCAGGCTTCTCCCCTAAAATTCCTTCTCCATCTGCCATGACACTCAGGCATAGAAAGGGAATTTTCATTGCGTCCTTAAGGTTAACTGCTTTGGATGCTTTCAGAGAGGTGATTTCGAAATTCCCCTCTTCCCTGCCTTAAAGAAAAGGAGGAAAGAAGAAAAACAAAAATAAATCATATACACAGCTCCCACAGCACATAAGCTGAATGATTTAATATTAGTAAGGGCCAAATTGGATCTTGATAATGAAAATGAAGACACAGTAATACTTTCTCAAGAAAATAAACATTTAGAGGGAGAAAGATTTCTTAAAAAAAAAGAAAAAAAAAGTTTATTTGGAAAAGCCAGCCTCTTACACAAAAGGTTTTGTACCTATACTTTCACTGTGTCAATTACAATGATACTTTAAAATGCACTAGATATGATTTATTGAGTGTCTATCATTATCTTCTTGTGCATTTTAGAATATATTAGGTTAAAAAATATTTACAGATTTCATTCTGGTCCATTCTCCCAATCCTTATGCTAAACTCATTTCTCTACTTTTCAAGTAAGTAAAAAGGGTCACAATATCTTTACGTTTCTGTGGAGTAGTAAGACTGTGTCTAATAATTATAAGCAACATAATTTTTTTTCAGGCCTTCTCAGTAAAAGAAACAGAGCAACTTCTCTCCCAATCTTACTCTTACTGGTTTGCCTGGGGCCAAATCACTCTGGCTTTAATTAGCAAACATTAAAAAAAAAAAAAAACAAACCTAAACACACAAAGACTGAGTATCTCACACACAGCTCTAAGCTAGACGCAGATATAAATGGAACCACTACGAATCAATGTGGGGGGAAATTCCAGGAACACCACCACCAACAAAAAATTCCAAGTCTCACAGTTTAACTAAGGTTTTGGTAAAACTGAAGCTGAATTTAGCTGCTGTTTGAAATATCTGTCTACATTTAATTAGATGTGTTGTGTTTACTAAGGAGGCACAAATACATAGTTTTGCATATTTTAAAATTAACTTTTAGAGTGAAAAGTACTAAGTAATTTCAAAGGGGGCAATGGTCTATAACCACTCAAAATGTGTCTTTGAAAAGGGAAAATAGTAATTTAATGAAATAAATTCTCAAGCACTAATAATATTAGCATCCTAAGAAAAGATTCCAGAGGGATGCTGTTGAGTACAATGTATCTAGAACAGCCAAGATGTTTCCAAAGTTTTATGCCTTAAATTTCCTAAATATATAGCTAGCAGGCACTATGCCAGGCAACTACTGATACGGGGAAAATATTTTAGACAGGATTTTATAATATCCCAACTTCCAACCAATATTTCTATTCATAAATCTTCCAGTGATGATGTCTGACAGTATATTACAAATAACAATGAAGCAAGATTAATTTTAACTTCTAGATTTGTCTCGAACAAGTTAGTTGTTATTTTTCCTTATAATGTAACACTTAAAATAGATGAATTCAGCAGAATGGTTTAAAAAGTTAAGGCTCCCTAAAGAGTTCTAAAGACTAAAACTTAAGGCACATATTATAATCTTCTGGACACTGTTAAAAGCTAGGATTTAAACAAACAAACAAACAAAAAACCACCACACTACTGCCTTCTCTCATTCTTTGCCAACCACTCCCTCCCCAAAGGTATGGCATTTTTAATTCAGGCTACTGGTAAGGAGTGAAACAAAAATTCCATCCATGAACACCTGGTATGATTCGCACACATATGCCCACTATCGTCATTGAGCACCACTGCTGGAATACAGGCCAGTAGATATTTTCAGGTATCTTGGGTCATAGCTACTTCATTGACCCTAGGGCCGCACAGGTTTAGACTGGACTCTCCTCCTCTTTGGGACTTCCTTCTGTGTCCTTCTGCTCTGCAGATTCTGCTTCATATTCTTTTGGCTTCTCAGCAGCATCGACACTTGTCTCCTCCTCTTTGCTTTCCTTTTTCTGCTGCTCCTCTGCTTTCTGCTCTTTCGCCACAAGTCGGTAATTGATGCCCATGCCAATGAAGAGATAGATGCCTGCTACAATAAGGATCACACCACATGACCAGTAGGTGTATTTGTAGTCTCCATAGATGTCATTCAGACTACCTGAAGATACCCAAAACAAAGTTATGTGGACAGACGTAAACACGTACATCTTCCCCCAAAGAGAGCTGAAGGATCCACTCAGAGAGATGTCAGCCAATCCTCAAAGAGCCCACAAATGACAAATGCTTCTAAAAAGGGACTGCTAACAATGATCTCATCTTTTATGACATCACACTTGATTTTAGATGGCCTTGCTTATCCCGTTACTTTTAGCAACTTGAAAGTAATGAAATCTTGGCCAACTGGAATGGGGAAGGCCTAGAGATACGTAGAATCAAGTCTCCCCCTTCACAATGGAAAAATGTGTGGCTCAGAAGAGATGTAGGAGTCTTGCCCCAGGCTCCAGACCCAACTGCAGCATCCCGCCCAATGTTCTTTTGCTGACATCAGCATTCCCGAAGAGCAGCCCTAGGGACACTTGTCCTGTGCTACAGAATTAACTAAAAGCAACACCTTTCGAACATCGTAAGTGCTTAACCCTCACAACAGGCAGCGTCTGTCATCACACTTGCTATATAATCTGCTGACTGAAGTTAGAAACCTTGGGTAACTTGTCCAAGGTCACAGAGCTAGTAAGTGAAGTGGCCTGGCTTGAACCCCAGGAGGTCTGACTCTGAAGCCTGACCTGTAACCTCCCAAGTGTTTCCAGAGTCAGACCTAGGAAATGGCTCAGCATATGCTTCTCCAGTGAAGGGTCACCATGTGCATTAGCATATTAAAGATTCTGCAAGGTCCTCTACTAGAGACATCTATCAAACTTAGTGTTCCCAACATTTTCTTTTGGCCATGAAATCCTTATGATAATAGAATTTATTAGCATCTCATCCAATTGGTATGTTAAGGAATAAACTCTGGAAAACCCTACTCTATCCCTCAGAGAAGGACCGAACAGAACCAATTCAAACACCATTTCATGTGTTTTTCTAACTCAGGGCACTGGCCATCCAGCAATACTTACTGTGCCTATACTTGTCCCAGGCACTGGGCTGCTGGCCCTCAGGATAAGGGAGAGCAGAGGAGAAAACCTCCACAGTTCAGTGGACAAGAGAAATGTTAATCAAATAATTACACAAACCATGACAAGGGGGGTTTGCAAGCAGAAAATAGGGGGTTGGCAGCAGCAAGCTGGGTCAGGAAGGCTTCTCTTAAAGTGTAAATGAAGCGGAGACCTAGAGGGGGATGGGAGTTATCCAGGAGGAGGAGAGGGGAGAAGGCTGGGGCCAGGGAACAGCAAGTGCAAAGGCAGGTGGGAGGAGGCTGCGACAGGAGAGGGGAAGGAGGAAGGGCGGGGTTGCTGCAACAGAGAGAACAAAAGGTGAGTGACAGGAAATGAGGCTGGAGAGATTGGTGGCCAGGCTGGGGGACGCCTTGTAGGCCACGGGAGGGAATCAGATCTCCACCCTGAGAACAATGGGAAGCAACTGGAAAGATCTAATCAGCTGGGCTATCAGGTTTGTATTTATTTGCACAGATAAATTCTGCCTGCAGGGTAGAAAACAGATTGAAGGTGGGATAGAGTGGATATGGGTACACCAGCCAGTAGGCCAGGGGAAGCAGCAGCCCAGAAGGGAGACAGGAGCTGTGAATAAGGTGGTATGATGGAAAAGTGGGCTGAATAGAAGGAGACTTAGGAGGTGAAAATTGACAAGTCTTGGCAATCACTGGATATGGGGTGGAAAAGAACAATATGAAAAGATAGCTGTAGGACTTCTTTCTTTTATGTATCCTCACTCACTAGCCAAATACTTTCAAGAAGGATACATCTAAAAGGAGGGCCAAATTGTATTTTCACTAATATTATCTAATGAGCTACTAATTTAAAAGATGAAGTATTTAATAACCTTAGGAAACAGTTCCCAAATCATATCTTCACTTACTAGCCATGTGATATAAGGCAAATTATTTAACCTTTCAAAGTTTCTATTTCTTATAAAGTGGGAACTACGACAGTTCTATTTCATAGGCTTGTGAGATATAAGAGAATATAGAAAATGGTTAGAACAGTCCTTGGTAAACCATGAGCTTACATGGTAGCTATTATCAGAGATGGAGTTGTATTTTACATGTTTTCTACAACAAGCACATAAGTTTTTTGAAGAGAAAACATACTTCAAAAAAGAATGCCATTTGTAAAAATATTTGACTCCCCTTTCAGGTGAATGGTTGAGTGTAATTCATTTCTGTAAGAACAGGAGCAGTTCTGCTGTGCCAAGCACTGTGCCAGCACTGAGGCTAGAGGAATCGGAAATACTTCCTGCCACCAGGCAGCTTACTAACCTTGGCTTTCTAGCACCCTTCTATCTTCTATGCCTGCTTCATGTTAACAGAGCCAAAGAGGGAGTAGGGCATACTATACCTAAAAGTGGTGGCCCCAGGAGGACAGGACAGCATTCCACAATGGTCACCAATCCCACGGCGCTGGAGAACCTCTGGGGTCCAACGAGGTCCATCAGGGTTTCAAATAACACGGAGCTGAGCCACCCAAATGCAAATCCAAAGAATCCAGCATAGACACAGAACCCAATGTAGCTGGAGGATAAAGGTGCTAGCAGATGACACACTCCGTTTGCAACAATAGAAGCCGCAAAAAAATACTGAACTCGAGGTCTTATCCACTTGGTGTTGGCTACAAGTCCCATAGAAGGTCTAGCTACCATGTCAACAAAAGCCAGAATGGAAAGAAGGAAGGCAGACTTCTCACTAGAGTAATGTTTACTCTTGCCATAATTACTAAGAAAGACCAAAGGGGTAAATAGTCCAAAAAACATGAGCACATTTCCGGATAGGTATAGCAAAAAGCCTCTGTGTGTGAACAGAGATAAATCCAGGAATTTATTAACTGTTTGGAAAACTGACCGTTTCTCTTCTTTGTGGTTTCCTCCAATAAGATCTGTATTTGCATCACTTGACCCCTTTTTCTCTTCAGATTTCCCAGGTTCCTGATGGGATTCTTTGGACCTGTCTTTCCCCGTACTTGTCGCTGGGGGCCCTATTGGTCGCATCAGGGCTCCAGCCACACAGCAGTTTAGGAGGAGGCCCCCGAGAATTAGGAAGCTCCCTCTCCAGCCAAAGATACCAAAGAAAGCCTGATTGAGGGGGGCCAGGGTGGAGAGGAACACAGGGCTGCCGGCCATGGCCAGTCCATTTGCCAACGGTCGCCTCTTGTAGAAATACTTGCCAATCATGGTCAGAGCGGGATTCAAGTTGAAGGCAAGCCCAAGACCTGGAAGGAGGGGGAAAAAGAACCATATAAATGTCAGAAACATATTAGGAATTACTTAGCCAGACGAAGAAATTAAGACAAGAAGTATAATACAAAAGAGACAAAAATCCTCACCAGTTCAGGACATACTGCATAATGGTTTAAAGTGTGAGATCTAAGTGGATTCAAACCTCAGCATCACTATTTACTGGCTGGTAAGATCAGACACGTGAGTGTTTCCTGATATGTAAAAGAGGCATACAGCACTACTGTGAGTAAAGCATTTAGAAGAGTGCCTGGCATATAGAAAGCACTCAATAAATGTTATTTTTATTATTGTTGCTTATATTACTTGAAGGTGAATAACTATTTGTCTAGTCTTACAGAATCATCTGAGGAGTCACTGTAACAATAGAAGATCATTAAGTAGATAGTTACAACTAGAGACAAAAGTTTTACAACAGAAAATGCAATACAAAATTATTCCTTTTACAGTAGTATCAAAAAGTAAAAAAAAAAACAAACATGTAATGTATATTCACTGCAAAAATATGCTCACTACAATTGTGTAACTTTCCTAAAGAGTCCTGAATTTAAAAACAACACACACACATACACACAGTTTTCGGATAATAAAACACAACATTATCAAGGTGTCAGTACTTCCCAAATGAATGCATTAATTTAATGTTATTCCAAATGAAACGTTAGCGCATTTCATTTGGAATAGGTAAAATGACTCTAAAACATACTTA
The DNA here is from genome assembly GCF_963455335.1 of Martes martes. Lineage (NCBI taxonomy): Eukaryota > Metazoa > Chordata > Mammalia > Carnivora > Mustelidae > Martes > Martes martes. The sequence goes on along the minus strand of NC_137891.1, from coordinate 96,286,758 downwards.
GAAGAATGCATGGGAGTCAACCAGGAAATTTTTGGTGGTACAGGAGGAGTGGGACAAACTTTAACAGATATTTAAGTGTTCTTCTAAAAGCTACAATTATTACAACAGTGTGGCTCTGACTCAGGTAAAAACTTATCAGTGAGAGTGGTCAGGAAGTCCAGGAACATACCTGATTTCATATATATAGATAGATAGATAGATATCCATATATAAATGTAAATGATTTTTAAAAAAAGATTTTATTTATTTATTTGACAAAGATCACAAGTAGGCAGAGAGGCAGGCAGAGGGGGAGGTGGAGCAGGCACCCCGCTGAGCATAGAGCCCGATGTGGGGCTCGATCCCAGGACCCTGGGATCATGACCTGAGCAGAAGGCAGAGGCTTTAACCCACTGGGCCACCCAGGCGCCCCATAAATGTAAATGATTTAATATATATATTGTAAAATGTAAAATGATTTAACATATATATGTGATTTAATGTAAAAACGAAATTTTAAATTACTATAGAATTATTCAATAAACAGTGCTAGTAAAAGTAAATATTCAAATAACTTCTAGATGCTCTCCCTGGCCCCGACTTGCTCCAGCTCCCTACCATTTATGTTTAAGGTATTCACAGAGGCTTAAACCAATACACCAGGGCAGACCACTCTCTTAGTTCAGGCTTGCTAATGGCTTCCCATCTATAACCTTTACCTTGGCCTTTACCTCCCTTCCTCATCTCATACCAGACCATTCTCACCTGTGCCCCAATAAGCATACTATTGACCTGGGGCTTAGGTTGCCCCAAATTTTCACAAAGCTTGTTACCTGTTGCTACTCAGATCTCTTGGTTAAGGTCATCTCTTCAGAGCGATCTACCTTTGTAGACTACCAGTCTACCAGTCCTTCCCTGTCAGAACATTTTGTTTTGAAGCTTTGTATAGCATTATCACTACCTGATATTCTTCCTACATTTGAGTAGTACTGTCTGTCCCTTCATTGAAGAGTATGATTTAGCCCTAGTTGTTGCTCTATTCCCAACAAAATCTAAAATATTGCTTGACACACACATGGTTGTTACTCAATAAATATTTGAGGAAATAAAAGAGCAAACGAACAAACTGACTAACCATGTGGGAACAAAGAGTTTCATATTTCTTCTCATTTTATGTAAAATGTTTTCTTCCAATCAGAAATTTTATATGTAAAAAAAGGAGGGGGGAAAGATTAAATGCAATCCTTATCAAACTGCCAATAGCATTTTTCACAGAACTAGAATAAATAACCCTAAAATTTGTATGGAATTACAAAAGACCCCCAAATAGCCAAAGCAATCTTGAAAAAGAACAAAGCTGGAGGTATCACAAGTCCAGATTTCAAGTATATTACAAAACTGTAGTAATCAAAACAGTATGGTACAAGCACAAAAATAGACGCATAGATCAATGGAACAGAATAGAGAGACCAGAAATAAATCCACGATTATATGGTCAATTAAATTAATCTTTGACAAAGGAGGCAAGAATATGCAATGGGAAGAAGAGAGTATCTTTAACAAACGGTGGTGGGAAAACTGGACAGCTGTATGCAAAAGAATGACACTGGACCACTTTCTTACACCATCTACAATCATAAACTTAAAATGGAGTAAGGACCTAAATGTGAGACCTGAAACCATAAAAATCCTAGAATAGAGCGGAGGCAGTGACTTCTCTGACATCAGCATAATATCTTTCTCATATGTCTCCTGAGCCAGGGGAAACAAAAGTAAAAATAAACTACTGGGACTGCATCAAAACAAAATTTCCAGCACCACAAAGGAAACAATCAACAACAAAAAAGACAACCTACTGAATGGGAACAGATATTTGCAAATGACATATCTGATAAAGGGCTAGTAGCCAAAATATATAAATAACTTATGTAACGCGCACGCACACACACACACCCCCCCCCAAATAATTCAGTTAAATAATGGGCAGAAGACATTAGACATTTCCCCAAAGAAGACATATAGATGGCCGCCAACAGACACATGAAAAGGCGCTCAACATCCCTCATCACCAGGGAAATGCCTATTAAAACTACAATGAGATAACACCTCGTATGTGTCAGAATGGCCAAAATCAAAAGCTCAAGAAACGACAAATGTTGGGGATGATGTGGAGAAAAAGGAACCCTTGTGCACTATTGTTGGGAATGCAAGCTGGTAGAGCCTCTGTGGGAAGAGTAGGGACATTCCTCAAAAAATTAAAAGTAAAATTACCATATAATCCAGTAATCCCACTACTATATATTTACCCAAAGAAGATAAAAACACCAATTTGAAGGGATATATGCACCTTGATGTTTACTGTAGCGTTATTTACAATAGCCAATTATGGAAGCAACACAAGTGTCCACTGATTGGTGAATGGATAAAGAAGATGTCATACACACACACACACACACACACACACAAAAATATTATTTTTGTTAAGGATTTATTTATTTGAGAGAGTGTGTGCATGCATGCACGTGAGAGTGGGGAGGGGCAGAGGGAGAGGAAGAGGATCTCAGAAAGATTCCCCACTGAAAACAAAGCCCGAGACAGGGCTCAATCCCAGGACTCTGAGATCATGACCTGAGCTGAAACCAAGAGTCAGATGCTCAACCACTCAATGCACTGAGCCACCCAGGCACCCCTATACAATGGAATATTATTCAGCCATAAAAAGAATGAAATCCTGCCATTTTCAACAACATGGATGGATCTAGAGAGTATAATGTTATGTTAAATAATCCAGCAAAAGAATACAAAGAGTGTATGATTTCACTCATATGTGGAATTTAAGAAATGAAACAAATGAACCAAAGGGCAGGGGGGAGACATACCAAACCAAACCAAACCAAGCCAAAACCCCAGACTCCTCTAACTATAGAGAACAAGGGGAGAAGGGTTAGGGGGATGGGTAAAATAGGTGAAGGAGATGAAGAGTACACTTATCTGGATGAGCACTGAGTAATATATGGAATTGTTGGATCACCAGATTGTACACCTGAAACAGTATGCTAGCTACACTGGAATTAAACACAATTTTTAAGAAGTAGGCAAATACATTCATAAACTTGGCATGGAGAACAACTTTGTAATAATGATATACAAGACAAAAATCATAAAATATTGTGAGTTTTGAATACATGAAATTGTAGATGAAAAGGGGAAAAGGTGGAATAAGACTAAAAAATTTTCTTTCCAACAAAATTCAACAGAAAAAAAATTAATTGAGAGACACATAGCAAGAAAGGGAACACAAGCAGGGGGTGTGGGAGAAGGAGAAACAGACTTCTGGCTGAACAGGGAGCCAGATGGATGCAGGGCTTGATCCCAGGACCCTGGGATCATGACCTGAGCCAAAGGCAGATGCTTAATGACTGAGCCACCCAGGCGCCCCTAATCATTCATTCAACAATGAACACCCAGTATAGAACAAGAATTTCTTTAGAAGTTTGTTTTTCTTGTACCCTTTAATGTATTTACAGCTCTTCATAATGATAATCAAGTAATTTCTTTAAGGTAGAAATTTCACCTAAAAGATCTGAAAGATGAACATTAAATGAATACCAAATAGCCAGCAATAAATTAATGCTTGAAAATGAATCAACAGTAACTCACCTCCAATGACTCCAACACTCAAGTAAAGTTCCTTAACAGTATTACAGAATGAAGCCGCAATCAAGCCACAGCCTGACAAGCAGCCACCAACAATCATGATTGGACGACTGCCATATTTATTCACCAGAATACTGCTGATCGGACCTAGGAGAGAACCAGAAATTTAGTAGCAGAGAGGAAAGGAACCAACTCCCTCATATCTACACAAGGCACTGATGCTAAATTACAAGTCCTTTAAAATAAACAGATAAAAACAAAGACAACAGTAAGAATACCGAATGTGTATTAGAAAATAAAGATGCTAAAAACCATCATTGTGTATCTTCTTTATGAATATTGGATGGAATTTTACTAAAATATCAGACTCTGGTTCTCTCCTTAATCTTCCTGTTATAAGGCATAACTGGCTGAAAACACTTGTTAATAGATGTTCATAGGCTTGTTGATCTAAGATATGACAAACATATTTAGTTAGGTTTGCTCTGTTTTAATTTCTGGACAGGCACTCTGATATGATGATTATCAGAGCATTATTTACACATTACCATAAATGTAGTTTGTGTCATATTTTTATTTTTACTTTATTTTATTTTTATTAAAGATTTTTATTTAATTATTTTGAGAGGCAGAGATCACAAGTAGGTAGAGAGGCAGGCAGAGAAAGAGAGGGAGAAGCAGGCTCCCCGCTGAGCAGAGAGCCTGACATGGGGCTCGATTCCAGAACCCTGGGATCACGACCTGAGCCGAAGGCAGAGGTCTTAACCCACTGAGCCACCCAGGTGCCCCGTGTCATATTTTAAAAAAGAAAAAAAATTCCCTGAAAAATATGTATTTTTTTCAAGTTTAAGTAGCTTTGTAATTAGGAAATCTAAATTGAAAACAAAAACTGTTCCCAGTTATACCTAGATGTCTCAGGTACCAAACTAAATATTTCTTTTAGAGTTAACTTGGTTCCATGCCTAAATTACTGTTTCATGGTAGCAATACTGTAAAAAAAAAAAAAGCTTGCAGGAGATTAAGTCAAATAATGGTCAAAATATCTTGGATCTAACAACTCAAGAAGATGGGAAATAGAGTATTATCTAAAATAATCAAATTAAATTTCCTCTGATAATCAAATAGATCCATACCAAAATACCAGTTTTCCTTCAGTGTGAGAGAGGGACCCAAATAAAATGTGAAGTATCATAAGGATCAGGAAGAAAACGACTTGATGCATTTAATATATCAGTTTTCAAATATGAGTATCAAATGGGCTCTCGTTACTTGCTACAAACAGATATAATCTATAATTCCCCTATTTCCCTTTCCAAATTTTTAAGTGTTTATTATAACATGGGGTGCCTGGGGGTGGCTCAGTCGTTGAGCCTCCAGCTCTTGGTTTTGGCTGGGGTCATGATCTGGGATGGTGAAATTGAGCCCTGCATGGGACTCCACACTCCTCAGGGAGTCAGCTGGCAGATTCGCTCTCTGCCCCTCCCCCGCCACCGCGTGCACTTGCTCGCTCTCTCAAATAAATCTTAAAAAAAAAATAAGAGCTGTAACACAACTCTTAAGTAGACTAACAATATTTTCTGATTACCCTGAATGACATTTATTGCATTTTATTTCTTTATAGAAGAATATACCTACGTCTGTACTGCATGGATATGGACTTGTGGGAATGGCAACTTTCTTTACATGACACCATACCTCATCTGCTTGTTTAAGGTAGATGACTGCAAACAGAGAGGATCAGTGCAATGCATCAGTGGGGAAGGGCACACAAGGAAATGAACTGATGTTTGAGGACCAAGTTTCAAATCCAGCCCATTTCCTCCCTATTATGTATACTCCATATATTTGGAACTAAGCTATAAAGCAAAAGACATAAAAATTATATTTTTCTTCTATTAACACAATAAATTTGGACTTTATTCTGTTTATTCTATAATTAGTTCCTTAGAAGACAGTAAGTCCATTTTTTAAAACAAATATAGAATGTAGACTGTATAACCAGTATTCAGAATATATTACTGGTTATATGTTGACATATTCTATTTCCATAAACACTATGGGAAATTCTGCAGTTACTTATATTCTAGTATTATACTCCAAGTTGCAGTATGATGCAATTAAAAGGTCAGCTCTGACCCTAGGGAACCCAGATTCAAATTAAGGTGTATGTAAGCATACAAGAAGGAGGGGGAGAAGCAGGCTCTCTGCTGAGCAGGGAGCCTGATGCAGGGCTGGATCCCAGAACCCTGGAATCATCACCTGAGCCGAAGGCAGCTGCTTAAATCAACTCAGCCATCCAGGTGCTCCATTTTTTTCTTTTTAAAGATTTTATTTATTTACTTGTCAGAGAGAGAGAGAGAGAGCACGAGTGAGAGCACAAGCAGGGGGAGTGGCAGAGGGAGAGGAAAAAGCAGGCTCCCCATTGAGCAGGGAGCCTGACTCAGGGCTTGACCCCAGGACACCAGGATCATGACCACTGAAGAAGGCAGGTGCCTTACAGACTGAGCTACACAGGTGTCCCAGAATCAAACTTTTTTTTTTTTTTTAGATTTTATTTATTTATTTGTCAGAGAGAGTGAGCACAGGCAGACAGAGAGGCAGGCAGAGGCAGAGGGAGAAGCAGGCTCCCTGCTGAGCAAGGAGCCCGATATGGGACTGGATCCCAGGACCCCGGGATCATGACCTGAGCCGAAGGCAGCTGCTTAACCAACTGAGCCACTCAGGCGTCCCAGAATCAAACTTTTTGATATCCTAGTGTTTCAGAGGACTAAGTCTCTTTAAGGGCTGGATCAAGAACTGGCTGCCAGGAAAGACTTCCGGCCCAACCAAGGATATGTATAAAGAAGTTTTCATTGAAATTCTAAGTCACTTCATGAAAATATCAGACCATGGCTGGTTTGGAAATAGTCTGAATTTACAGCTTGCGTAAGATGAAAAGAATTAAATACTGAAAGAATATTCATGAAATATTTCCATATAATTTGGTCATGAAAATAGATTTTGGTACAGTCAGAATTACAAAGATCAAAATCCTGCCACACACAAGAAGTTAATACTGTAACATCTGTAGGGGTGCCTGGGTGGCTCAGATGGTTAAGGGTCTGCCTTGCGCTCAGGTCATGATCTCAGGGTCCTAGGATAGAGCCCCACATTGGGCTCCCTGCTCAGCAGGAGGCCTATTCTCCCTCTCCCACTCTCCCTGCTTGTGTTCCCTCTCTAGCTGTGTAACTCTGTCAAATAAATAAATAAAATCTTAAAAAAAAAATACTGTAACATCTGCAATATTAAACAAGGAAATGTTAAGGACATTAGTGTGAAACTGAAAACAGGCAAAGTTACACTTCCCTTAAAAAAAAAAATTAGGGAAAAACTCAAATAAATAAAAGAGCAGGCAACTAAAATCTCCTCCCTAAAAATACTTACACTCTAACAAGTATCAGCACATATCTCTGAAACAAAGTACTAAAAAATTAAAAAATGCTAAACCACTCATAGTTCAAAACATCAGCATTGAGGGTGTGGGCCAAATACATTAAGTTAAAGAATTTGTGGCAGTTGAAAAACTGATAACTCTTAGGGGATATGCCACCTAGGAGCCAATCAAAACAAAATAACCCATTTAGTAAAAATTCTGCCACAAGGCTCTTGATACGCAATCTGTCTTTCAGAGTTATTTCAGGAAGGATGGCCCCAATTAGCTATCATTAAAAATAGAGAGGGGTACAGTTTGTAGGCCTATTATAACACAAATTCAGAGAAATGTGCTAGTTATCTCTGGGTGAGGACAATTAAAGAACTGTTTTCCCAGAAGAAAGTGTCATGTGCCATTAGTACAACTGACATCACTTACTTCTGATGCAAAATGCAAGTGGCTCTCAAGCTCTTTGGCAGCTCCAAATTGTACATGTGAACCTCTGGTTTATAGTCAGCTTAAAGATACACTGAGCACCTGGAGTACGTCTGGATAATATTTATACCAGTTTCTTCCAGTCATCATAGTTAAAACCTGATTAGAAAATCCTGGCAGATGAGAGTTCAAATCCTCCAGAACTACTGGCTCTCAGAAGCTAGATAATATCCAAAGTCCCTTTTAACTTAAAAAGAAAGTAAGTACTACAATTTAGCACTTATATTCTTTTTTTTTATGATTTTTTTTATATTTATTTATTGGACAGACAGAGATCACAAGTAGGCAGAGAGGCAGGCAGAGAGGGCGGGAAGCAGGCTCCCCGCTGTGCAGAGCGCCGAGGCGGCTCGATCCCAGGACCCTGAGATCATGACCCAAGCCGAAGGCAGCGGCTTAACCCACTGAGCGCCCCACCCAGGCGCCCCAGCACTTATATTCTCTTAAAAGTACTTGACAGAATAGGTATACCTTCAAAATTCAAAAGGCATAAAATAAAAAGATATACAGTGAAAAAACCTAAGTCTTCCCACTTCTGTTCCCAGTCACCGAATTCACCTCTAAGGCAACCAGGTTACCTGTTTTTCGTATGCAATTAAATTATATATTTAGTTAAATTATGACTTCAACTATTCTTGTTTCAAGAGTTTATGTTATTGTCTCAATAGGATTATAAACTCCCCAAAGGCAGGGATCAGGACCAAGTGTTCTCTATCACTCACAATATCTAGCCTAGTATGAAATATGTGCATACCGCTAAACATTGGTTGACTCTGCCACCAGGTTATTGGAATTCCAAGAATTCCAATTCTAAGGTTTTACAGTCGACATACAGAATCTTTGTATTGGCTATTAAGGAGCTACATGTGAAAATATCTGAGATACTAAACTGCCACCAAAAAGTAGTATTAACAGAGGTGAAAGTTTGGCTAACTAAGCAACATGAGACACCGTCAATCTCAGTAAATAAATACACTTGGCTTTAGAATCTCACTAAGCAACTATATTTTAAGTACTATGGAAGGTTTTGAGTTTTACATTTTACATTGTAATTTGATGTTCCAAGGGGAAACAGTATTTTAAATGATGTTAGTTAAGCAACTTACTCTTCACATTTCCTTTATAACATGTCAAGGAAAACAGAAGGGGAAAAAATGATGAAACTTAAGTTTAAGGTTCAGCTGAAATGCTTTTAGGATGAATAACATCACAAGGAAGAATAGGAAGATTTTATTCAGTTCTTTAAATCTAACAACACCATGAAAAGATTTTACCTGAGACTCTGAACTATGCTATTAAGGTGAGCCTGATTTACTTTAATTCTCCCAACATCAATTTAAGAAAAATCTTTATCTGTGGGATGCCCGGGTGGCTCAGTTAAGCGTCTGCATTCAGCTCAGGTCAGGATCCCAGGATCCTGGGATCAAGTCCTGCATCGGACTTCTTGCTCAGTGGGGAGTCGTCTTCTCCCTCTGCCTGCCATTCCCCTTGCTTGTGAGCTCTCTCTCTCTGACAAAAAATTGAATAAAATCTTTAAAAAAGAAAAAGAAAAATCTTTATTTGTGTTTACATCTTAAGAATCTAGAAGAGAGCAGTAAGAAAAATCAGCTGTGCATGTTATTTTTCTGAGAGCTTTTAAATGATACTGAGTTGAACCAAATCACAGGCCCTCACAGGTACTTACCTCCACCATACATGACAGCCAACATGATTGAGGATATCCATGATACTTCACTGGTGGTGGCATTGAATATGCCTTCGATTTCTTTGAAGAACACAGTAATGGATTTGGGAAATGCATAAGAGAAGCCGATGGAAATGAAAGCTCCAACTACTACTGCCCACCCCCAGCCTCCATCTGGGGGAGTGTATCCAACTGGACCTCCAACTGCTGGTGGCATTTTAAGTGTAGATGAATTCCAAAATGCAGTTCAAATCCAAGTATCTGAAGGACATAAAATTAAAATACCATGTCAGTAATAAAGCACTTCCACCAGTAAAGCACTTCAACCCTTTATAACCAGCTCTCAAGTAACTGGAATTGTTTCCCAATATTACTTAAGCAATAGAGATGATCTTCTAAGGACATTATCAGAAAAAAAGTCTTAGGGGTCCCTGGGTGGCTTAGTTGTTAAGCATCTGCCTTTAGTTCAGGTCATGATCCCAGGGTCCTGGGATGGAACCCTGCATCAGGCTCCCTGCTCAGCAGGAAGCCTGCTTCTCCCTCTCACACCGCCCCCTGCTTGTGTTCCCTCTCTTTCCCTGACTCTCCCTCTCTGCCAAAATACATAAATACATAAAATCTTAATTTAAAAAAAAAAAAGAATAGAAAGAAAAAGAGTCTTAGATGGGGCACCTGGGTGGCTCAGTTGGTTGGGCAACTGCCTTCGGCTCCGTTCATGATCCCGGAGTCCCAAGACAGAATCCTGCATCAGCCTCCCTGCTCAGTTGGGAGGCTGCTTCTCCCTCTGACCTCCCCCCTCTTGTGTTCTCTCTCTCTCACTCACTCTCTCCAATAAATAAATAAAATCTTTAGAAAAGAAAAAAGAAAGAAAGAAAAAAAGAAAGGAAAAGAGTCTCAGAGTTACGGTATTGCCAAGAATAGCATAAAGGAAAATAGCTCCAAACCATTTAAGGAGCCACAACTGAAATATATCCTGTTCAATACAGCCTTTGTATTTCAAATAACCTATTTGTTTCAGCAGTTAGTATAACTCCTCAAATTACCGTAACTAACTGTGTCATTTGACTTATCTGCTTGCAAAATTCACGTAACACATGCCATATGCAAGTTTCAGCCTTGAACAAAGTCTATGTAAGTTTTCCCCCTTTCCCAAAATTTATTCTTCAATCCTACCTTTACTTTCTCTTATTTATTTGCTGACAAAATATTAGGAAGTGGGTACCCGAGTCACTAGATATGTAGCAATTTACAAAACAGATCATTCTGAACGCCAAAGAATTTCATTCAGTGGGCTAGAAATTTCTCTCAGCAAAGTTTCCTTTTATCTAATTGTTTTGATTCAAGGTATTTTTTTCCATTATATAAGAAAAGACCCTAAACATCAGCTAGTCAATATAAACTCACAAACTGAACTATACTGTCAAAAGATGGTACTTCAAATCAAAAACTCCCTTTTTCTTGAAGTCGCCTAGTACTAATGAATAGCATGGCTAGAAAATGTAACTTCCTGTTAAAGTGTGAACAAGATGATAGAGTGAGTGTGTGATGGCAGTCTTGCCTGTTCTCTCATGAAGCTCTCCTTTTATTTATTTGAAGCTAACTTCTACCTTACAACTCATCCTGCAACACTATGCTAGCATGTCCATTTCAAATGATCACCACTCAGACTTATTACAGCAATAAATACTGGTCACAGAGGACAAGTTCACTCTTTGCTACAACATTCTTTAGTCTAAAATACAAATCCTAGCTTATAATATAGTAGTAGTATAGTAGTCAACTGCTAAACACTGTTTCTTCCAACCCATCTGAACACTTCAAATATGATTTAAGATAATGAATGTTGCAGGGGTAGGAAAAAAAATAGCTCATAAGGGAAGTTTCCCTAAAAGCAACAGCATAGGTTTCAACACTCTACATGATATTATACCAGAGGTTCTAGCCTCTAGTGTATGCAGACAAGAAAAAGAAATAAAAGGTAAAAAGACTAGCAAGGAAGAAGTTGTCTTTAGTCACAGATGATATAATCATCTATGTAGGCAATGCTAAAGAATATTTTAAAAACGTTCCTGAAGTAAAAATACAAAATACAACTAAAAATGAATTTAACTAGGTTTCAGGATATAACAGTAATAAACAGAAATTATCTGTCTTTATATATAAACCAGTATCAGAATTTGCTATTTTAAATAATACCATTTAGAACAACATCAAAAGTATTGAACAGGGATACATCTGGCAGATAATGTGTAAGATGTATACAATGAAAACTACAAGATATCACTAAGAAATTAAAAAACAAAAGATAATCCATTCTCATGGTTTGAGAGACTCAATATTTAAATTAAGCAAATATTTCTAAAGGCACACAAAAGCAAATTTACTAAAAAGTGTATAAATTGATTTTAAGCTACAGGTTGGGAGAAAATAAATACAAAAAATAACCAACAAAAGACATGTCCAAAACAAAAAGATCTTTAATGACTCAGTAATAGAGACAACTCAATTAAAAATGGACAACAGAAATGGAGAGATAATTTATCAAAGAAGATACACGGATGACAAAGAAGTACATGAAAAAATGCTCAAAATTGTTAGCCATTTGTAAAATGCAAATTGTAATCAAGAAATACTAATACATATCTATTAGAATGACTAAAACTAAGACCGATAATACCAAGAGTTGGTGAGGATATGGAGCAAACAGAATGCTGTTGTTGGTGGTAAAGCAAAACAGTAGAGCCAGGTTGAAAAACATTTTGGAAGTGTCTTAAGTTAAAGATATAAACATATGATCATTTGGTAAATGAAAACATACATCTTCACAAAGACTTATGTGAGAATTCCCTAATAGCTTTATTCATAACAGCCCCAAACTGGAAACAACCCAAATGTCCTTCAACAGTGAATGGAAAAACAAATCATGGTATAGCCATATATTGGAACAACAGACTTAAACAAACTATTGATGCATTTAAGAATATGGATGAATCATAAAAGCATTATGTTAAGTGAAAAAAGACTAGACCTAAGACTATATTCTGTATGGTTACATTTATATCATGCTCTAGAAAAGGCCAAACTCTAGGGCGCCTGGGTGGCTCAGTGGGTTAAGCCTCTGCCTTCAGTTCAGGTCATGATCCCAGGGTCCTGGGATCAAGCCCCATTCTTCGGGCTTCCTACTCAGCAGAAGCCTGTTTCTCCCTGTCCCTCTGCCACTCCCCCTGCTTGTGCTCTCTCACTCTCGCTCTCTCAAATAAATAAATAAAAGTCTTAAAAAAATAATACCTCAACAAAAATGGTCAAAAAAATAGTTCAAAGACAGTGACAAGGAGGATAAAATCTGTTCAGTAGCATATGGAGATAATACAGAAGCAAAAGGTGATGGCAGGCAAATTCTCTCTCTTGGCTATCTGGTGACTAAAAGAAAGAAAAGGAAACTAGGAAGAGGAGATGAATTCACAACTACGGGCCTGGGTGAGCTTGTGCTTGGCAGGGCAATGTCTGTGGGAAACCTCTGTTGTTCTTTTAGATATATACTATGCTTGACTTTGCTAGCAAAGATTTCCCACAGATAAAGCCCTGCCAAACATAAGCTGACAAACTATAAATTCTCATTCATTCATTCATTCATTTAAAGTAGGCTCCATGCCCAGCGTGGAGCCCAGCCCAGGGCCTGAACTCACAACCCAGAGATCAAGACCTGAGCTCAGATCAAGAGTCGGATGCTCAACTGACTGAGTCACTCAGGGGCCCCGACAATCTAAAATTTCAAAACACATCAAGAATCAATTAACCATGAGTGAAGTAAAGCCAATTCAATATTGCTGGATTAGACACAAGCACTACAGACACTGCATATGAATATTTAAAATTATTAAAAGCATGAGATAAGAAATTAAGACCACTAGATTAAAAAAAACACATTAAATAGTATTAAAAGACCAGCTGACCTGAAACAGAACTTCTAGAAATAAAAAGTATACTCAATGAAATAATAGGTTAACCAGCAGACTGAATATAGCTGGAAAAGAGAGAACATAAATCTAAAGGATAGGTTTGAAGAAAACAGAATTCAGGGGAGAGCTTTATTGTGGAGCTGAGAGAGAAAGATTTAGAAACACAGAAGTTGAGAACGGGAGCATCTGGCATACATCTAAACGGACTTGGGAAGAGAAGGGAAAGAATGGCACAGAGGCAATTTTCAGGGGTTAATGGCTATGGCTACTCCAGATTTGATGAATAATATGAACCTATAGTTTGAGAAAACCCAATAAAAGATAGAGGAAAACCTTAAAAAATTTTTGAGAAAATACAGATTACAAGATAGTCAAACTTGACAAAACAGAATTCTCATCAATTTTGAAAAACTCTCAGCCACTATGTCTTCAAATATTCCTTCTTCCTCCTTCCCTTTTTCCACTCCCTTGAGACTCCAATTAGATGTGGGTTCAACCTTCCCATGGTATCTACTCTCTTTCTCTTCTGTGCTTTCCATCCTTAGTACAGTTCCATCTGTACTGAGAATTTGAGGCTTAGGATAGTATCTTCCTCCAGAGTGATTTTCACTTACCTAGGGCTATATAAACCTAGAATCTCTTCAAGAATATTTCAAGGACCAATGTGTTTTGTTCATATAGATGACGTGAATTCAGGCTGCAGTCATTTGAGGACTGTTTTACCTCCAATGTACCCTTATTCCTATGGCACAGCTCTTTAGGATCCCAACTCAAAAGAACAGGATTTACCAGAGCTCTTACTCCTGACGGGCCCTAAACTCTCAACATTTGTTCCCTTGGATCCATGAAACTTTCCAAAGCACTACCTAGGCCACCAAGACAGTTGCTCCTCCTTCTATAACCAAAAAGCCACGGGACTTGATAATCGTATCACTACTGGCACAACTAGGAAGCTAGCAATATAAAAAAACTGCCAAAATCAAGTAATCATCAAAATCAGGAAGTTGCTATCAAAGGCTGTTAATTTCTGCAGTTAGCTCCAGAACCATATGTGCCTCCTCTGATAGCATCTTCAAGATGGATCCCATATGCCCTGCTTCTTAAAACCTCAAAGCTAGTGAGTAGACAGCAAGACCTTTGTTCTCATTCTGCCTTACAAATGTCACATGAATACATGTGACTGGCAGAATTTAAATCAAATTCAGGAATATAGCTACAAGGAAGCCTGAGAAATGAAGCTTCACTTTAAAGCCTCTGTAACGCAATAATGTACACTAGAAGAGGATGTATAATGGATACTAAACACCATTTCCAAAATACACCTTAGACATACACAGTGTGATTCATGTAAAACTATATATGTGTATATATCTGTATCTCTATACCAGAGTCTTTTTAAAGAGTATATATTGGTACTATTACATACAAACATATACAAAATTGAAAAAAAATTGCTATAAAAGTTTCTGAATGCTTACTACTAACATTAATGTTTGTACTTATCTCATCATGGACTGGAAATACACAATAGACCAGTACTGATCCCTTGGGCCATATTTGGTAGTGCTCCTTCAGAACTGTCTGAGAAAAGATGCTCAAGAATGTTAGGCAAGGGCATCTTCTCCATATCCTCCTGGTACTGGATACTGGAACTTCCCAAGAGGAAGTACTAGCCAAGACTGTTGTGATCAGATATAGACTGGAAGCCACCACAACAATTATAAATTTGTTCCTATCAGGAGTTTCCCTTCATTAACTTGTCAGGATGGGTGAAATTGTGTCATAATATAATTTTCAACCTATTTTTGTTCATTGGTGGAACAGACAAACATGGCTGATGAAAAGGTGGAGTGCCTGGAGAAACAGAACATACCATCCATTTCCTTTATAGAAGTTCAAACAGTGTGAGAAGTTCAAACAGTGTGAGGAGACATTTCTGAGAGATAGTCACAACCCCACTGAGTTGCAGATAGGTCTTAATCTCCTGAAGCATAATTCTCCATTGTCAAAGAATACTGTTTGCACAGCCAGAACTGCAGGCTTATCCTGATTTCAGGCACTTGGCCTATCTGAGGATCTCAAACTTGTTCTCTATGTGAAAACAGTGTCACCATCCTAAAATAATATTCTTTTCCTTGGAACTCTAGTCTTGTTTTACTCAGTATGTACATTAATTATGACACATCATTACCCGAGACTCCATAGCGTGCCTTAAGGTTTACTCTTGGTGTTATACATTCTACATCTGGACAATTTATAATGATATGTATCCACCATTATAGTATTTAATAAGTAGTTTCATGGCTCTAAAAATCCTTTGTGCTCCCAATATTCATCCCTTCCTCCTCTTTAATCCCCGGCAACCACTGATCTTTTTACTATCTCTATAGCTTTGCCTTTTCCAGAATGCCACAGAGTTGGAATCATACAGTATGCAGCCTTTTCAAACTGGCTTCTTTCACTTAGTAATATGCATTTAGGTTCCCTTTAGGTCTTTTCATGGCTTCACAGCATATTTCTTTTTGATGCTATATAATAATATTCCACTGTCTACATGCAGCACAGTTTATTTATCTTTTCACCCTCTGAAGGAATCTTGGTTGCTGCTGAGTTATGGCAATTATGAATAAAGCTGCTGTAACTTCCACGTGCAGGGTTTTGTATAGACCAAAAAAAAAAAAAATCTACTGTCTTATCCATTAATTTTACATCTAAAATTTGCTATTAAGCTTAATAGTTATATAGAATAGAACTTCTGGCATATTATATGTTGTATTCTATGTGCTTTAAATATATTTGTCAAAACTTCGGTGCTAAAAATTTAGCCCAATTTATAGAAAATACCATCTAGTCTAATCGGCCAGATTTCTGTCAAAGTCATACCTCATTTTAACTGAAATGAATGTATTTACACCATCCCTGTGGTAACCACCTCACTTTTAAAATCTAATTCTAACTTTAAAAACAGAAAAAGGAGTTTGTTGTCCAGAAGGAATAAAGTCCTGCCTCCCCCAATATTTCTGACCTAACCCCTCTTTGGATTTCTGTCGTGGGACACTCTGTGGGACAAGGCATTCTGCAATTTTCTCTTGTTTGGGGAACCCTAGAGATTTTGGTAGTATGGGGGCAATGAACCATAGTCAGAATTAGGATAAGGGAGAGATACACCTTTCTTTCATAATGGGGTTAAGGGCTTTTGAAGAAAACAAACTGAAAAAGGAAGGAAAGGACCGCAGGCAGCCATTTTCAGGAGAGATGATTTTTAGTTCAGAGTACTTTGAATCTGAAAATCTGAAGAATAATTCCCTTAAAAATACAACCCAGTTTAAAGACTCAAGATCTCTGTCCTAGGGTATTTCACCTATCTATGGTTCAGGAGGGATTAAATTATTTACAAGCTGAAGCTTCCTAAAATTCCTATTGGAATGAATATAGGAAGCTATGTAACTACTTTGTTCTGCTAAAAGAAACAGTCTTGATTCTAAAATTATGTTAAACAGAACTGCTCCAGGCATTAATTTTATGAGTTTTTCCTTCATCTTAGTATGAAAAAAGAGAAAAGCACTTGAGATTTTTCAAAGAACACTAAAAAGATTCATATGCCCCAGATTGTTTACACACATAGAGAGATACCCACACAGACGGCGGAACTATTTAATGCATCAAGCTCTGACTCGAACAGCTAATACGTGCTGGACGTGATGAAACTTTGAGCTTAGCTGCCAGCTATGATTTGTCCCGGTTGGTTAAAGCAGTTACAATTTTTAGTCACTAAGACTTGCCTCATCAAGTTAGTAATATCTTACTCCATAGTGTCAAAATTAGATTTAAAACTTGAAGAAGCTTTAAAAAGATTCAGAAGGAAGCCAGAAGTATAAGAGAATACAAAATTTTGAAAACAAAACTTCAAAAAAACAGATACGGATTCAACACAATGCAGCTCTCCTTATTAACTTAAAAAATTCTGTTAAGTTAAAAAAACTGTGTAGTATCATTATCTAAATATATTATTTCCTTTTACTGACCACATCTCAGCTATTAACAAAAGGGTTCATACAAGTAAATTATGAAAGCAAGCTCCCCCACATTAGTATTCAGAGCCCTGTTGAGAAGTACTCAAGTCCAGAGGCTAAAAGGGATTAAAGTTTAAGATTTTAATCCTTACAGTGTGCACAGTAGCCTTCCTGTTAGCTTAGCTATTATTTGATGACTCTCTTGCAGTTCCCTGACAATGATGGGGAGATTAAAAAAAAAAAAAGTGATACGGTGATGAGAAAGTTCATTGTCAGTTTTCCTTGTAAAGGACAATGGGAAACAACCTTAACTTCTTGGTGATGACCATGGTGCAAGAATCACCCAATTTCTCCTCTATCACCTTCTGATTTTTTTCCTTTTCCCATGACTCTCAGGAATTGTGCAAGTAAACTAATCTGGAAAGCTGAAGTTGTGCTCCATACCCGCCATGTTCTGCCCCCACTCCAGAAGAGAAGAGTTACAAAAGCCCTTGGAAATAGTACTACTCATGTTCCCTACACTTTCTTCATTGACATTTAAAACAAAGCCGCTGTGATTTCCTAAAAGGACAATGGCCAGTTTGTGAACTTAGAAGAGGCAGAAAGTATCTAAAATCAATAATCTTAAAAGAATTTGTTACTAAGTGTAGACTAGTTTTAGGTTTCAAATTCACATGGAAACATTCACATACAAAATCCAGAAGGCTGATTTACTGAAGCTGTTGCTGTTAATGTGGTTAAGCTACTACTCTTTACAACCAGCCCTAGTCCAGTTTCATGGTTTACAGAACTACCTGCCTCAAGGTAAATCCCAAGATTCAAGGTTTAGGAAATCTCATCTTTTTTTACCTTCTTTCCTACTTGAAACAGAACAGAAAGAAAGAAAAGACTGTGAACAGAACAGTAAGTAAATAAATAAATAAAGCAAGGGCTGGTGAAAGGAGAAATATAAGTTTTCTAAGAAATGTAAGAAATGTAAGAGTTAAGTACACTACTCTTGAAGAGAAATTAACATTTTGCTAATTATTTATCTTAAAGATGATTTTGGGTTTGTCCCTCATGATACAGGAAAAGTAACTGTAGATCTTACTTTAACTTAGTTCATATTTATAATCTCTAAAAATAGCAATGTTTTCATTACTTTCCAGATTTTTTATTATTTACATGGTCAGCCTAGCCTACCCATAGATATAAAATAGATTCCTTTTTAAAATATAACAGATCTCAAAGTTTTTGGTCTAAAGCAACCTTAAGCAGATACATAGTTGTACAAGGGAGTATTTTAATAGTCTTTTCAGATAACTGTGGATATTTTACCTTGATACTACACCAAAACTCAATAAACTATCATCTCTTAATGATTAGTTACAATGTGCAATCTAAGGATTCCAACCTTGAATCTTGGTGTCCTTGAGAAGCCTCTAAACCACACTTTGAGAATGGCTGTTGTTTCAAATAATTAACTCTACTTGATTACAAAAGTAACTAAATTGATATCTATTGATTTTTGGTTTATTCAGACTGTATCTCATCTTGGTGCATTCAATTGAATCAGAATCTCTCTGCTAGGCTGTATTTTTGAAGTGCTTTAGTAAATAATGACGTATAACCTGAACGTATTAATTACACAAAAAAGCTGATGCATATGTATATAGGAAAGGATGGTAGGAGATGATGCATAATGGACTATCTTTCATTTTAAGTCCTCTCACTTATTAAAATAACTTTGAATAAGGATGTCAAATCTTTGTTCTTTTTATTTAGCCAGTTGAAAAGAAAACAACTGTGGTAATTCTATTATAAAACAAAATAATAATTTCCTTTCCTTTAAGAGTTCTTTGGCTTATTAGGCATTCCCTGTCATCTTCCTCACATTTTTTTTTTTAAAGGATTTATTTGAGAGAGGGAGAGAGAGAGCACATGTGCACGTGTGTTTGGTGGCGGGGGTGGGGGGGTGGGGTGGGGAGGAAGGCTAGAGGGAGAGGGAAAGACAGAGTCTTAAGCACATTTTGTGCTGAGATGGTAGAGGTGAGCTTTATCTCATGACCCTGAGTTCACCACCTGAGCAGAAACCAAGAGTCAACTGAATGTACCACCCAGGTGCCCCCTCCTCACATTTTTCTGGTTGTCCCAAATACCATATGTATCCTTGGAGAGTATTTTCTACCCAAACCAGCAATTTGTTCAAAGCTTTTCCCAACAGGGGGCACCTGGGTGGCTTAGTGGGTTAAAGCCTCTGCCTTCGGCTCAGGTCATGATCCCAGGGTCCTGGGATCGAGCCCCGCATCGGCCTCTCTGCTCAGCAGGGAGACTGCTTCCTCCTCTCTCTGCCTGCCTCTCTGCCTACTTGTGAACTCTGTCAAATAAATAGATAAAATCTTTAAAAAAAAAAAAAAAAGCTTTTCCCAACAGAAAGCTCACAATATATACCTGTCAGGACCCATAGCACCATGAAACACATGAAACCTAGCATCTGTAACTGTCTCCATTACTACTGTGATCTAAAAAAGGGCTGCTGTTTCAAGTAAATGTATCATGTAAAGGGTATGTGATGAAATTAAGGGTGTTTGAACTAAGGGCCTTGCACCACCTAATTTAAGACTGAAGGGTGTGTCAGAAGTCAAGGGACAAGGGCTTCTCAAACATAAACAACCAATACCCTTAATTTCCAGCCCTTCAGCCACCTCTCTTGTTCACATAAGACTGCGGTCTTATGTACAGATTGTTCAAGCATAACACTTTTCTGTTATGAATGACAGCTTTCTATGAACGATCTTCCTTAAATACTAGTCAACTACCTTTTGCTCAGTTGAGCAAAACCTCAAGGCTAAAATTTTTTGAAAAGGCAGAAATACAAATTTATCAATAAGAGAGAGACATGTGAACATAAAGACCCAGTACCGAGAAAGACTTCCAGAGAATGGAATTTAGTGCCACCATCGAATGACATGCATCATAAATATTCCTGGCTTATTTCATGAAATGGGTTTGTTTTCCTACAAGGATTCCTGGCAATCAATATATATCACTATTTATACCAATATATCACTATTATGGTAACAAAGCTACTTTTGCTGTACCATCAACAAGGCCAGGCAAGCTATTCAATGAATGAAAAACATGGGGAAATTTTGGCTATTTGCAACTTCAACTACAAACTGCCTAACAGGGGCACCTGGGTGGCTCAGTCGCCGAAGGCAGAGGCTTTAACCCACTGAGCCACCCAGGCGCCCCGAGATTTATTTATTTTAAAGAGGGAGGAGGGTGAGAGAGAGGTGCGTGGTAAGGGGAAGGGGCAGAGGGACAGAGAATCTCAAGCAGACTCCTCTCTGACAATACATGGGCTTAATCTAATGACCCTGACATTATGATCTAAGTTGAAATTAAGAGTCAACACTTAACTGACTGAGCCACAGAGGGCCCCTAAACATCGACTCTTCATTCTCAGCTCAGGTCTTGATCTGAGGATCGTGAGCTCAAGTCCATGTTGGCTCCACACTGGGCATGGAGCCTACTTAAAAAAATGAAAACTAAAAAAATAAATTCCATGAGAAACTATAGAATGCCCAAGACGTAAGAGTAAATGAAAACCAATTTTTGCTTATTTCTGCTTGACTGGGCCTACACTGATGCAGGCTTCCAATAAATTTATCTTGAGATTCTTTAATATCTACAATACTCTATGATGCTGCTCTAACAACCCAAATTTTTAAAATGTCAATCCTAATTTCTTGTAGTTGTTTTAAGAAAGAGGACTGGGGTGCCTGGGTGCCTCAGTCAGCTGGGTGTTGTACTCTTGATTTTGGCTCAGGTCATGATCTTGGAGTCAAGAGATCAAGCTCCGCATCAGGCTCTGCACTAAGTGCGGAGTTTGCAGGAGATTCTCACCCTCTCTCTCTGCCCCTGCTCCTGTTCGCTCTTTCCTTCTCTCTCAAAATAAAAATAAATAAAATCTTTTAAAAAATTGAAAAATTAAGGGGTGCCTGGGTGGCTCAGTGGTTTAAGCCCCTGCCTTCGGCTCAGGTCATGGTCTCAGGGTCCTGGGATCGAGCCCCGGGTCGGGCTCTCTCCTCAGAAGGGAGCCTGCTTCCCCTCTCACTTTGCCTGCCTCTCTGCCTGCTTGTGATCTCTCTGTCAAATAAATAAATAAAATCTTAAAAAAAAAATTGAAAAATTAAATAGAGGATTTAAAGTTGTTGTTGTTGTTTTTAAAGATTTTATTTATTTACTTGAGAGAGAGACAGTGAAAGAGAGCATGAGAGAGGAGAAGCAGACGTCCCGTGGAGCTGGGAGCCCGATGCGGGACTCGATCCTGGTACTCCGGGATCATGACCTGAGCCAAAGGCAGTTGCTCAACCAATTAAGCCACCCAGGTGCCCCGAGGATTTAAAGTTTTATTAAGTACTACAGAGAACTGATGAAATTGATCCTATCTGTAAATGAACAAACTAATATGCAAGCTTAAAGGTAGTGACTATACATATATGCACATGTGTGTGTATATATGTGTGTATATACACATATTTACTTATTTAGTTCTCTTTTGTCAATTTCGGGCAATGTCATACTCAATAATCTGAATCTGTAATGCTCTTTTTTTTTTTTTAAAGATTTTATTTATTTATTTGACAGAGAGAGAGATCACAAGTAGGCAGAGAGGCAGGCAGAGAGAGAGGAGGAAGCAGGCTCTTCTAGGAGCAGAGAGCCTGATGTGGGGCTCGATCCCACACGACCTGAGCCCAAGGCAGAGGCTTTAACCCACTGAGCCACCCAGGTGCCCCTGTAATGCTCTTTAACTCTTATAAGACAATGATTTCTGGCATCCATTCAACCAAATAAGCATAATTTTAAGCAAGTGGGTAGGGGAAAGAAATATGGTTCCTGA
This sequence comes from Martes martes, assembly GCF_963455335.1. NCBI lineage: Eukaryota > Metazoa > Chordata > Mammalia > Carnivora > Mustelidae > Martes > Martes martes. The sequence goes on along the minus strand of NC_137891.1, from coordinate 96,264,677 downwards.
TGTGTGTAGAAATTTTTAATTCAGGTTCTGGTTTCTCCATTGAGGGTTAATTTTAGTATTTTATTTCTCTCTTCTCCCTGTGCCAGTGCAATTTCTTTCAAAGGTAAGTAATCTACTTGTAGACTTACAGAATAGATAATACTGATATATATTAATATGCATTTTAAATTGAGAATAAGAATTTTTAAAATAAGGAAAAGAGAAACTTCTACATACTTTTAAAGTCTGATTTGCAAACTATAAGCATAATCAAACTAATTCCAATAAAAAGATCTCTCCCTTTGGGGCATCTGGGTGGCTCAGTTGATTGTCTGCCTTCAACTCAGGTCATGATCCCAGGGCCCTGGGATAGAGCCCCACACAGGGCTCCCTGCTCAGTGGGGAGCCTTGCTTCTTCCTCCCTTTGCCTCCCCCTATTCAGGTTCTTTCTCACTTGCTCTGGACGTGTGCTCTCTCTCCCTCTCTCAAATAATCTTTAAAAAAGTCTCTCCCGTTAATAATTTATTATAAAACTCAAAATTACACAAAAAATTGTGACATTATTAAAATGTTTATTATAAAAAGGATTTTTTTTAATATGGAAAACTTTTTTTTTTTTAAGATTTTATTTATTCATTTGAGAAAGAGAGAGAGCATGAGCAGGGGGAGGGGCAGTGGAGAGGGAGAAGTAGGCTTCCTGCCAAGCAAAAAGCCCAATGTGGGGCTCTGATCCCAGAACCCTGGGATCAGGACCTGAACTGAAGGCAGATGCTTAACTGAGTGAGCAACCCAGGTGCCCCTGGGTTTTGTTTTTTTTTTGTTTTTTGTTTTTCCCTAAAAAGGTTTTAAGAAACTAGCAACTATTTCTACTTCAGCTGACAAATAGCAAAACATGAGAACAGAGTAAAATAATGAGACCCAACTTAGCATCTTTTATTACTAGGGTTCTGGCTCCCAACTTTCTAAGAATAAGTAGACTTTTAAGGGGACATAGTATGAAAAACATAAATCTTCAGTTTAACATTGCTTCTAGTGAATTACTAGATTCACTACTACTAAATTACTACTTCAAGAAGTAAAAAGTGAAGCTCATTAGCTATTAAATACCACCCAAAGAAATGAAAAGACATTCCATGTTCATGGATTGGAAGAACAAATATTGTTAAAATGTCTATACTACCCAAAGCAATCTACACACTTAATGCAATCCCTATCAAAATACCAATAGCACTTTCCACAGGACTAGAACAAGAAATCCTACCATTTGTATGGAACCAGAAATAGCCAAAGCAATTGTGAAAAAGGAAAGCTAAAAGCATCAGAATTCCAGATTTCAAGTTAAATAACAAAGCTATAGTAATCAAAACAGTATGGTATTGGCACAAAACAGATACACAGATCAATGGAACAAAATAGAAAATCCAGAAACAAACCCACAATTATATGATCAACTAATCTTCAACAAAGAATACCCAATGGCAAAAAGACAGTCTCCTTCAATTAACGGTGTTGGGAAAACTGGACAGCTACATGCAAAAGAAAGAAACTAGACTACTTATTACACTATATACAAAAGTAAATTCAAAATGAATTAAAGATCTAAATGTGAGACCTGAAACCATAAAAATCCTAGGAGACAAAACAGGCAGTAACTTCTTTGACATCGGTCATAACAACTTCTTTCCAGATATGTCTCCTGACGTAAGGGAAACAAAAGCAAAAATAAACTATTGGGACTACATCAAAATAAAAAGCTTCTGTGCAGTGAAAAGAAACAATCAACAAAACTGAAAGGCAACTTACAGAATGGGAAAAGATATCTGCAAAAGACATATCCAATTAAGGGATAGTATCCAAAATCTATAAAGAACTTAAAAAACTTAACACCCAAAAAAACAAATAATCCAATTAAAAATAAGCAGAAGACATGAACAGACATTTTCTCAAGGAAGACCTATAGATGGCCAACAGATACATGAAAAGATGCTCAACATCACTCATCAGGGAAATGCAAATTAAAACTACAATGAGGTATAACCTCACACTTCTCAGAACGGCTAAAATTAACAACACAAGAAACAACAGGTATGGTGTGAACGTGGCCAAAAAATGGGCCCTCGTGCACTGTTGGTGGGAATGCAAACTGGTGCAGTCACTGTGGAAAACAGTATGGAGATTCCTCAAAAAGTTAAAAATAGAACTACCCCATGATCCAGCAATCATATTTCTGGATATTTACCCCAAAAAAGACAAGAACACTAATTCAAAGGGATACATGCATCCCTACGTTAACTGCAGCATTATTTACAATAGCCAAGATATGGATGCAGCCCAAGTGTCCCTCAATTGACGAATGGATAAAGAGGTGATGTATATACCTACGATGGCATACAGTCATAAAAAGAATGAAATCTTGCCATTTAAAAGGATATGGATGGAGCTAGAGTATAATGCTTAACAAAATAAGTCAGAGAAAAATAAATAGCATATGATTTCACTCATATGTGGAATTTAGGAAACAAGCAAAGGTTAAAAATTGAGAAAGAGATAGAGAGACAAATCAAGAAACAATTAGAATAAACTGTTGGTTACTAGAGGGGAGGTGGGAGGAGGATAGGTGAAAGTAGAGTGATGTGGTAAGTAGAGTGATGTACGGAAGTGCTGAATTACTATACTGTACACCTGTAACTAATAAAATACTGTTATGTTAACTACATTAAAATAAAAACTTGAAGTCTTTTTTTAAAAAAGATTTTACTTATTTATTTCAGAGAGAACGGGAGAGAGGGCCTGAGAGCCAAGGGAAGGGCAAAGGGGATGGGAGAGGCAGAGTATCTCAAACAGACTTCTGAGGAGCTTGATCTCAGGACCCTGAGACCATTATCCGAGCTGAAAGCAAAAGTCAGCTGCTTCCTTAACTGACTGAGCCACCCAGGTGCTCCCAGTAATAGCCTCAGAGTAGCAGATTAATTCTCTATCCTTGTATATAACAACTTCCTAAGTGCCATACTGAATTCCTTGGGCAATTCATCCTTCCTTTCTACTACCCAAGCACAAACTGTGGTGTAACTTTCTTTATAAACACTACAATCCTGGGGCACCTGGGTGGCTCAGTCGTTAAACATCTGCCTTCGGCTCAGGTCATGATCTCAGGGTCCTGGGATCGAGTCCAGCATCGGGGCTCCCTGCTCTGGCGGGAAGCCTGCTTCTCCCTCTCCCACTCCCCCTACTTGTGTTCCTTCTCTCGCTGTGTATCTCTGTTAAAAAGTAAACAAAAATCTTTTAAAAAAATAAACACTACAATCCCAAAGAACAAGGGTTGGTTCTATTCATGCCAATAAAGGGGCATACCTTGTTAATAATAAAGATTATTACAAAAGCAGGATTTTAGCATTATGAGATCCAAAGAGGATCAATTACCTATGTCCTAAATTTCATAAATGTTTTTGCAATTCAGATTTTTAAGCTTAAACACATTAGGACTATATAATCATTTAAAAAAATTGTATCAGGTTATACACCAAATTTTTTTTGCCACTCATTTAATAAAATTTGAGTGCTTGGAGCGAAAGCAGTAAATAAACAGACATGGTCCCTGCCCTCAAAGGGTCTAGATTCAGGGAGGAAAGAAAAAAAAAAAAGGTAAGGCATTTGCAACTTTATACTGGTTACAGGTTGTGAAGGGTAGATAATAATCTTCTTTCCATATACCTGTGTTGTTTGATTTGCTCCAACCAACATACCTTATTTATGATTTAAAAAAACCCCACAAAGTAACAAAGTAATAAAAGATACAAGTTATACATACTCATTACAGAGAAATTAAAAGATATATCTATATAAATAGAAAATGAAGTCAGCCTGGGGGCACCTGGGTTGCTTAGTCTGTTAAGCCGCTGACTCTTGGTTTCAGCTCAGGTCATGATCACAGGATCAAGCTCTGCGTTCAGTGGGGAGTCCCTTGAGGATGTGAGTGCCCGCCCTCTCTCTCTCTCTCTTTCCCTCCCTCCTGCTCCCCTCTCACCCAATTGCATGCTCTCTTTCTCAAATAAATAAATAAATCTTTAAAAGAAGATTCTTGCCTGTCATTCTACCATCCTCATATCACTTATTCACATTCTGATGAAAATTCTCTTAAACTTCTTTCTAGAATAGTGATGCAAAGCATATATGTAATATAAACATGGGCTTATATTTCATGCTGCTTTATAGCCTGCTTTTTCCATTTAGTATTAGAAATATTTTTCGGGATGTGTCCAGATCTACAGTATTCTTTCTCAATAGTGTGGCTTTCTACTTTGGAAAGTTTAAGGTATAGGACAGACAATAATAGACATCTTCATTTTTTTCTACATTTAAAGTTCATGGATTATATAACATTAGATGAATTAAAAAACAGGTAATTCTTCAATATCACAGGTCTGTGCATTACTTAGGGCTCAGCATTAATTAAGATTTCTGGGCCAAAGTTGGACACCTAGTCAAAGCAAGTAGCCAACTCATTTTTACTTTTTACTGCAAACCCCTAACTTAAGAGAACTTTCCCACTTCACTATGGTTAGCCACCTATGCTACCCCTAAAAGTTACACCAAAAAGAAATTATTGTATATTTGTAATATTAGAAAATAACAGTATAGGGGCGCCTGGGTGGCTCAGTGGGTTAAGCCCCTGTCTTCGGCTCAGGTCATGATTCTAGGGTCCTGGGATCGAGCCCCACATCCAGCTCTCTGCGCAGCGGGGAGCTGCTTCCTCCTCTCTCTCTGCCTGCCTCTCTGCCTGCTTGTGATCTCTGTCTGTCAAATAAATAAAAAAGAAAAAAAGAAAAGAAAAGAACAGTATAATGGGGTGCCTGGGTGGCTCTGTTGTTAAGGGTCTGCCTTGGGCTCTCGTCCTGGTCCTGGGATCTTGCCCTGCCTCAGGCTCCCTGCTCAGCCAGAAGCCTGCTTCTCCCTCTCCCACCCTCCCTGCTTGTATTTCCTCTCTCGCTGTCTGTCAAATAAATAAATAAAATCTTTAAAAAAAAAGAAAAGAAAGAAAGAAAATAACAGTATAATAAACTAAGACAAAACCCATGAAATCAAATTAGTTTAGTTCTCTTTAATAGTGAGGCTTACTTGGGGGGATAAGGAGGTAGATGAGGATGTCCAGAAATGAGAAAGTAACTTCTATGGATATTTCAAATCTTTAAGTGACGTTAGTACAACCAATTCTCTATTACATCAGTCACGATTTAAATTTATACTTAAAAGTTTCCTTTCCCTTCATACGGTTGTATTATTAGCACTTCTCACACTTATTAGCAAAGATTGAGGCTTTTTTAATCTCATAAACCAGAGAGGAAAGAAGGAAAGAGAAAAAGAAGAGATATTCTGGTAATGCTACTCTGTAAGATTTGGAAGTAGAGGAGGGAAAGGTAAGGGACTTTTTTTTTTTTTAAGATTTTATTTATTTATTTGACAGAGAGAAAGAGAGAGACAGACAGATAGACAGACACACGCCAAGAAAGGGAACACAAACACAGAGAGTGGGAGAGGGAGAAACAGGCTTCCCGCAGAGCGGGGAGCTCCATGCAGGGCTTGATCCCAGGACCCTGGGATCATGACCTGAGCAGAAGGCAGACACTTAAGGACTGAGCCACCCAGGCACCTGGTAAGGGACTTTTGAAGTATGTATTTAGAATTCATGATGCATTCACACTTCAGTTAATCTCAGTTGTGAATGAGCAAAGAAGGGAAGAGAAAGTCAACTCCATGATTCTCCATGAAGAAAAAGACAATTCAAGAGGCAGCACTGCTTTAAAGACCATATCAGAAACAAAGACAAAAAGATAGTACAATTTTATTCCAAATTCACATACTGATGTGATAAAAATTTAGTAATTTATAAAAATGAAATTCTCACTTATTGACAATTTCCATTATTCTAATCTTATCTAATACTAAAAATCTACTCTAGCCCACCAATATCTTTATTGTTTTTCTGAATACATCACATCACATGGAGTTAACTTCCTCCATGACATCTTAGGTAGCATTCTGAAAACTCTAAGATTCTAAACTGTATGTCTATTTCTTTCTTTATAAGTAACTACTTCCCTAATTAGTTTAGGTGTTTACTTTTAGATCATGAATTAAGGACAGAGGCTATTATTACTTTTAAAAATTTAACTTCCACCTCCAGAAGTCAGCATTAGATGAACTTCAAGGAATTTGATCTCCCCAGTTTCTGAGAAGCAGAGAAAAACATGCAACCAGGCAAAACCTTCCAGGAATACGATGTTATGCTTTCTGGACCTAGTTAGTGCCCTATATAGTCAAAGAGGCAGAAAACCTTTTTTGTTTGTTTTTATTTTTTATTTTTTTAGGAAGAGCATGGGCATGAGAGCAGGGGAGAGAGGGAGAGAGAAATCTTAAAGGCTTGATCTCACGACTCTGAGATCATGACCTAAGCCAAAATCAGGAGTTGGACATTTGACTCACTGAGCCACCCAGGATCCCCTTGCTTGTTTTTAAATAATGAAAAAAAATTACTGAAGACAACTCTGGCACCTGAAATTTAATTTAATCAGCCTCACTTTCTGAGTTATTACTACACCAGCAGATCGTGCCTTCTGTAATGCTTCATTTTTGCCTGTTTCTCACAGACTGAAAAATTGGCTAATGTCCATGTTTAGGCCAAGTCCTGTTCCCTTTCACATGCTAATTTATTTCTTGCTGGGACAAGAGTTTCCAAATATAAACCCATTTCACATTTTATAAAATAAAGAATTTGAGTAGTAGTAGAGAACGGGAAGTTGGGAAGCTTTATCCTTCAATGGCAGGTTCTGCTCGGCACAATTCCAAGTTATATTCTGGAATACCTGTGTATGTTCTGGTTTTCTTCAGCAACCCAAAAATATGTTCATCAAATCAAGATCTAAATGGGTCATTTCAATTTATTAATATAAGACCTGTCTTGTTCCAGAATCTAAAAAAACGTACTGGTTAGATTTTTTTAAAGATTATTTATTTATTTATTTGACAGGCAGAGATCACAAGTAGGCAAGCAGAGGGGAGGGGGAGCAGGCTCCCTGGTGAGCAGAGAGCCCAATGGGATGCCTGGCTCGATCCCAGGACCCCGAGATCATGACCTGAGCCCAAGGCAGAGGCTTAACCCACCAAGCCCACCCAGGCACCCCTGTGCTGGTTAGATTAAAATTACAAACATATGTACTGTCAGGGTTGTGTCATTTATTACTCTGAATATACATGTGTATTTGAATATAGTAGGTGGTATTTCTGCTAGAATCTACTTCATTTCCAGGATTCTGAACCCTAATGGGGAGCATAAGTGGATTACAATTCATCAAAAGATAAAGAAATTTTTTCTTTTTCTTGCAAAAGGCTGAGTTCACTGACAGCAATAGTTAACATTATACTTACTTTCACAGAAACATAGCTTAAGTTTTGAGGACCAGACACAACGTAGTAATATGCTAACATTTCATTTCCAAGCTTTATTGTCGTTTTAAATGTTCTCAAACCATATTTTCCTTCATCCCTTTCTAGTAACTTCTTGTACTCATGGTAATTCTTTTTTTTTTTTAAGATTTTATTTGACACAGAGAGATCACAAGTAGGCAGACAGGCAGGCAGAGAGAGAGAGGGGGAAGCAGGCTCCCTGCTGAGCAGAGAGCCTCATGGTGGGACTTGATCCCAGGACCCTGAGATCATGACCTGAGCCAAGGTAGAGGCTTAACCCACTGAGCCACCCAGGTGCCCCACACATGGTAATTCTTTGATAAACATCCTTTCAATGAATCTGAACTTCATTATTTGACCTTCATTATCTCAAAAAACTAAGTTGTTTTGTTTTGTTTCATCAGTAACAGACAAACCACAGTAGAGTATTAAAATTGAGTACTGTCTAGAATCAAATCATTACCCACCATTCTTCAATGTATATCTGAGAAGTTTTTAAAATTTAATTTTATTTAAAGTCAATTAATTAACATATAGGATATTATCAGTTTCATAGGTAGAGTTCAGTGATTCATTAGTTTTGTATAACACCCAATGCTCATTACATCACATGCCCTCCTTAATGCCCATCACCTTGTTACCCCATCCCACTTTCCCCTCCAACAACCCTCAGTTTGTTTCCTATGATTAAGAGTCTCTGGGTCGGGGCACCTGGGTGGCTCAGTGGGTTAAGCCTCTGCCTTCAGCTCAGGTCATGATCTCAGGGTCCTGGGATCGAGCCCCGCATCGGGCTCTCTGCTCAGCAGGGAATCTGCTTCCCTTTCTCTCTCTGCCTGCCTCTCTGCGTACTTGCGATCTATCAAATAAATAAATAAAATCTTTAAAAAAAAAAAAAAAAAGAGTCTCTGGGTGCCTGGGTGGCTCAGTCCTTAAGCATCTGCCTTCAGCTCAGGTCATGATCCCAGGGTCCAGGGATCAAGCCCTGCATAGGGCTCCCTGCTTCTCCCTCTTACACTCTCACTGTCTCTCTCTGTCAAATAAATAAATAAAATCTTAAAAAAAAAAAAGTCCCTTATGGTTTCTCTCCCTCTGATTTCACCTTGTTTTATTTTTTCCTCCCTTCCTCTATGCTCTTCTGTTTTGTTTCTTAAATTCCACATGAGTGAAATTATATGGTATTTGTTTTTCTCAGTTATTTCCCTTAGCATAATACCCTCTAGTTTCATCCATGTCACTGCAAGATATCTTTTTTTTGATGGCTGAATAATTAATATTCCATTGTGTATACATATCATATCATACATATCATATTTTCTTTAACCACTCATCTGTCCATGGACATCTGGGCTCTTTCCATAGTTTGGCTATTGCGAACACGGAAAACTTTTTTTAGAAGATATTCATAGATGCTAAAGATGTAGCAAAAATAAGTCAGCATTATTACCTCAAAATATACTAGGTTAAACTTAAATATGGGATGCCTGGCTGGCTCAGTCGGTTAAGCATCTGCCTTCAGCTCAGGCTGCGATCCCAGTCCTGGAATTGAGTCCCACATTGGGCTCCTTGCTCTCCCTCGGCCTGCCACTCCCCTGCCTGTCTCTCTCTCTCTGACAAATATATAAAATCTTCAAAAAATAAAAACAAAAACAAAAACAACCAGGGCGCCTGGATGGCTCAGGTGGTTGGGCAACTGCCTTTCATTCAGGTCATGATCCTGGAGTTCCAGGATCGAGTCCCACATTGCACTCCCTGCTCAGCAGGGAGTCTGCTTCTCCCTCCAACCTTCCCCCTCATGCTCTCTCTCTCAAATAAATAAATAAAATCTCTAAAAAAGCAAAAAACCAAAAACTTAAATAGTTGCCTTAATTGCTAACAAGACTATATTGTCTTTTAAAATAATTATCAGTTCCTTTATTAGAAATACTCAATTTTCAAAGGAGTGGTTTTATTTTCCTGGAAACTACAGTTATCATTAAACCATTTGTTTCCCTCTACTAACTTCTCAAGTAGTATTCTAGATGACAGCAAATACAAACATCATTACACAATCACAATAGAAAGGATGTGTCTTGGGCACCTTAGTGGCTCAGCTGATTTAAGTGTCTGCCTTCCACTCAGGTTATGATCCCAGATGCTGGGATCAAGTCCCACATCTGGCTCCCTGTAGGGAGCCTGCTCCTCCCTCTCCCTCTGTCCTCCCCTCCACTCAGCTTGCTATCTCTCATGCACTCCCTCTCTCTCAAAATAAATAAAATCTTAAAAAAAAAAAAAAGAAGGTCAGGAACACGGCAGGGATGTCCGTTATCACCACTGCTGTTCAACATAGTACTAGAAGTCCTAGCCTCAGCAATCAGACAACAAAAAGAAATTAAAGGCATCCAAATCGGCAAAGAAGAAGTCAAACTATCACTCTTTGCAGATGATATGATACTATATGTGGAAAACCCAAAAGGCTCCACTCCAAAACTGCTAGAACTTATACAGGAATTCAGTAAAGTGTCAGGATATAAAGTCAATGCACAGAAATCAGTCGCATTTCTTTACACTAACAACAAGACAGAAGAAAGAGAAATTGAGGAGTCAGTCCCATTTACAATCGTACCCAAAACCATAAGATACCTAGGAATAAATCTAACCAAAGAGGCAAAGAATCTATACTCAGAAAACTATAAAGTACTCATGAAAGAAATTGAGGAAGACACAAAGAAATGGAAAAATATTCCATGCTCATGGATTGGAAGAACAAATATTGTGAAAATGTCTATTTTACCTAAAGCAATCTACACATTTAATGCAATCCCTATCAAAATCCCATCCATTTTTTTTAAAGAAATAGAACAAATAATCCTAAAATTTATATGGAACCAGAAAAGACCTCGAATAGCCAAAGGAATATTGAAAAAGAAAGCCAAAGTCGGTGGTATCACAATTCCAGACTTCAAGCTCTATTACAAAGCTGTCATCATCAAGACAGTATGGTACTGGCACAAAAACAGACATATAGACCAATGGAACAGAATAGAGAGCCCAGAAATAGACCCTCAACTCTATGGTCAACTAATCTTCGACAAAGCAGGAAAGAATATCCAATGGAAAAAAGACAGCCTCTTCAACAAATGGTGCTGGGAAAATTGGACAGCCACATGCAGAAAAATGAAATTGGACTATTTCCTTACACCACACACGAAAATAGACTCAAAGTGGATGAAGGACCTCAATGTGCGAAAGGAATCTATCAAAATCCTTGAGGACAATGCAGGCAGCAACCTCTTTGACCTCCACCGCAGCAACTTCTTCCTAGGAACATCGCCAAAGGCAACAGAAGCAAGGGCAAAAATGAACTATTGGGATTTCATCAAGATCAAAAGCTTTTGCACAGCAAAGGAAACAGTTAACAAAACCAAAAGACAACTGACAGAATGGGAGAAGATATTTGCAAACGACCTATCAGATAAAGGGCTCGTATCCAAAATCTATAAAGAGCTTATCAAACTCAATACCCAAAGAACAAATAATCCAGTCAAGAAATGGGCAGAGGACATGAACAGACATTTCTGCAAGGAAGACATCCAGATGGCCAACAGACACATGAAAAAATGCTCCACATCACTCGGCATCAGGGAAATACAAATCAAAACCACAATGAGATACCACCTCACACCAGTCAGAATGGCTAAAATTAACAAGTCAAGAAATGACAGATGCTGGCGAGGATGCGGAGAGAGGGGAACCCTCCTACACTGTTGGTGGGAATGCAAGCTGGTGCAACCACTCTGGAAAACAGTGTGGAGGTTCCTCAAAAAACTGAAAATAGAGCTACCCTACGACCCAGCAATTGCACTCCTGGGTATATATCCTAAAGATACAAACGTGGTGCTCCGAAGGGGCACGTGCACCCGAATGTTTATAGCAGCAATGTCCACAATAGCCAAACTGTGGAAAGCGCCTAGATGTCCATCAACAGATGAATGGATAAAGAAGATGTGGTATATATACACAATGGAATACTATGCAGCCATCAAAAGACATGAAATCTTGCCATTTGCGACGACGTGGATGGAACTAGAGGGTATCATGCTTAGCGAAATAAGTCAATCGGAGAAATATAACTATCATATGATCTCTTTGATATGAGGAAGTGGAGATGCAAGGTGGGGGGGTTTGGGGGGAGGTAGGAAAAGAAAAAATGAAAAGATGGGATTGGGAGGGAGACAAACCATAAAAGACTCAATCTCAAGAAACAGACTGAGGGTTGCGGGGGGGAAGGGGGATGGGAGAGGGTGGTGGGGAAATGGACATTGGGGAGGGTATGTGCTATGATGAGTGCTGTGAAATGTGTAAACCAGACGATTCACAGACCTGTACCCCTGGGGATAAAAATACATTATATGTTTATTAAAATAATTAAAAAAAAAAAAAAGAAAAAGATAAGATATGTCTTTCTTTCTTCATTTTTATTTAAGTAATCTCTACACCCAACATGGGGCTCAAGTTCACGCATGACTCACACACTCTTCTGAATGAGCCAGCCAGGCACCCCAAGGATGTGTATTTCTAATCTACAGAGCAGGTACTTCAAACCTGAATTCCACTAACCCCATTAAGGATTCGTTCAGAGCGAAATAAAAGCCTGCATCTAATAGAGTGAACTGATAAAGATAACACTGGAAGCAATTTGAAGTATTTTTGCTGATTATATCCAAAAGAGGGTAAGAAAGTGCTCCAAGTCAATAAAGACACCCCCTATTCCATTTAACTTACGGCATTTAAGAGAATTTGGGGGGCACATGGTTAGCTCAGTCAGTGGAGTGTACAACTCTTGGTCTTGGGGTTGTGAGTTCAAGTCTAAAGGTTACTTTTAAAAATTTTTTAAAAATAAAAAAAACCCACGGAATTTTGGAAACCACAATTTTAAGTTATATAAACATATACTTCCTGAATACAAAGGAAAATTATTCTGCCCAAATTTGTAGAAATCATATTACTAGCCCTTAAAATACACACACAAACATTTTGTTCCCTATTATTTGTGTGGTCAAAATTTATGATTTAGTACACAAAAGTCAATGGCCAAACAATTTACATAAACCTATGATATCATGATTTATATGCTATATTCCATCACAGCTTCTGGTTAACCATTCCTATATCAGAACAGACATATAAGAGTTAGGAGTTAGGAGCAGAGGTTCTTAGCCTCTTTGGTGCCACAGATTCCTTTGACAATTTGCTAAAACCTGTCATTATTCTTGTCAGAATGATGTTTTTAAATGCATAAAATACAAACATACAATTGTCAAAATATATTTTTAATTGACATGTGCTTTTAAAAATAACAAATTAGATAAGATCTAGTAGTTGGTCTAATAATCACAGTAACTTTGAAGTAATGATGAGTTTAAACAATTTCAAGTTGGCTGCAACCACTGTATCATATGAAAATTTCTACTGATGACAAAGTCACAGGTACTGCAAAACTACTCACTGCTTGTTGCCTACATTCATAGTTGGAATAACTAGATTTTATGTATAAGTTAATGAGAAGATGTAATTTTTTTTCTTCAGCAAGTTCAGAGACCCCCTGAATTCCATTGACCATGGAAGACCAATCTGCAGATCCTAGGTTAAAAACTGCTGATAGGGGAAGAGAAGAGAGAGTTAATAAAGTAAAACCTCTGAGTCTCAAAACTATATAAGGCAACTTTGAAAAGCCCTGTTAGAAGTACACTTATCATGATGAACACTGAAGTAATGTACAGAATTGTTCAATCACTATATTGTGTATCTGAAACTCATATAACATGGTTAAATGTATTAGATTTAAAATAAAAACTTGAAAAAAAAAAAAAGCCCTGTTGCTATCCAACACAGTTTAACACACTAGAGCAGTATTATCAAGCTTTCATTCACTCAATAATTTTGGTGATTTACACAGTAAGAGCAAAATTAAAGGGAAGAAATTTTTCAACAAATGATCAAATATGTAGCTTACAATGCTTGTACATTCTGAGAAACTTCTCCTTTATATGAAGGTTAAGTTATTGTAATCACATCAGATTAGATTTAACAATACTATAAGCTGTGATTAGTACCATAGTAGTAGTATGGACAATCAACAGAGCTGGACCCTGCTTCTTCTGCATAAGTGGTCAGTTGTACTCCTCAACAGCTTAGCCCCTGAGCCAGTCTCCCTTTTGGTAGATGTGAACTCCTGCTGTCACTGTGTGTACTGTGACCCCAGAAGAGAAATCATCATTTCCTTAAGATCATCATTGCTGGGGCGCCTGGGTGGCTCAGTGGGATAAGCCTCTGCCTTCAGCTCAGGTCATGATCCCAGGGTCCTGGGATCAAGCCCCGTGAGCCCCGCATAGCATCAGGCTCTCTGCTCAGCAGGGAGCCTGCTCCCCCCACCACCACCCCGTCAAATAAATAAAATCTTAAAAAAAAAAAAAAAAGATCACTGCTGTTTCATTACTTCTTTATAGGACACAAGGGCTCAAACATCTCAACTATACTAAACTTGGCATATAGATCCATTATAAAATGGATCCTATGACTAGGAAAAGAGAAAAAAAAGTTACAGGGAAAAAAGCATGGAGAAAAATTTCAGTTTGTCAGTGCAAGTTAAAGGAAGAATAACATACAACTCAGAAGGGTAACTTGGGAGTCATATACTGAAGACTTTATCCAGACAAATACCATTTGGTAGGCACTAGAAAACCATGAGAAAATTTTGATTAGAGCAATGACATGATCAGAGGTAGGTAGGACACCAGTTATGGTCGAATAATCTTCAACAAAGTAGGAAAAAATATACAGTGGAAAAAAGACCGTCTCTTCAATAAATGGTGCTGGGAAAATTGGACAGCTATGTATAGAAGAATGAAACTCAACCATTCTCTTACACCATACACAAAGATAAACTCGAAATGGATAAAAGACCTCAACATGAGGCAGGAATCTATCAAAATCGTAGAGATCAGGGCGCCTGGGTGGCTCAGTGGGTTAAGGCCTCTGCCTTCGGCTCCGGTCATGATCCCAGGGTCCTGGGATCGAGCCCCGCATCCGGCTCTCCGCTCAGCAGGGAGCCTGCTTCCTTCTCTCTCTCTCTGCCTGCCTCTCTGCCTACTTATAATCTCTATCTGATAAATAAATAAAAAATCTTAGAAAAAAAAATCCTAGAGATCATAGGCAGTAACCTCTTCGACATCGGCCACAGCAACTTTTTTCAAGACACATCTCCAAAGGCAAAGGAAACAAAAGCGAAAAATGAACTTTTGGGACTCCATCAAGATCAAAAGTTTCTGCACAGCAAAGGAAACAGCCAACAAAACAAAGAGGCAACCCACAGAATGGGAGAAGATATTTGCAAATGACACTACAGACAAAGGGCTGATATCCAACATCTATAAAGAACTCCTCAAACTCAACCCTCAAAAAACAGATAATCACGTCAAAAAATGGGCAGAAGACATGAGCAGACACTTCTCCAAGGAAGACATACAAATGGCTAACAGACACATGAAAAAATGTCCATCATCATTAGCCATCAGGGAGATTCAAATCAAAACCACATTGAGAGGGCACCTCGGTGGCTCAGTGGGTTAAGCCTCTGCCTTCGGCTCAGGTCATGATCTCAGGGTCCTGGGATCGAGTCCCGCATCGGGCTCTCTGCTCGGCGGGGAGCCTGCTTCCTCCTCTCTCTCTCTGCCTGCCTCTCTGCCTGCTTGTGAACTCGCTCTGTCAAATAAATAAATAAAATTAAAAAAAAAATTAAAAAAAAAAAAACCACATTGAGATACCACCTTACACCACTCAGAATGGCCAAAATTAACAAGATAGTAAACAATGAGTGTTGGAGAGGATGTGGAGAAAGGGGAACCCTCTTACACCGTTGGTGGGAATGCAAGTTGGTGCAGCCACTTTGGAAAACAGTGTGGAGATTCCTTAAGAAATTAAAAATAGAGCTACCCTATGACCCTGCAACTGCACTACTGGGTATTTACCCCAAAGATACAGATGTAGTGAAAAGAAGGGCCATCTGGGGACGCCTGGGTGGCTCAGTTGGTTAAGCAGCTGCCTTCGGCTCAGGTCATGATCCCAGTGTCCTGGGATCGAGTCCCACATCGGGCTCCTTGCTCGGCAGGGAGCCTGCTTCTCCCTCCGTCTGCAGTACGCGCGCGCACGCTCTCTCTCTCTCTCTCTCTCTGACAAATAAATAAATAAATAAATAAAATCTTTAAAAAAAAAAAAAAGAAGGGCCATCTGTACCCCAATGTTCATAGCAGCAATGGCCACAATCGTCAAACCGTGGACAAAACCAAGATGCCCTTCAACAGATGAATGGATAAAGATGTGGTCCATATATACTATGGAGCATTATGCCTCCATCAAAAAGGATGAATACTCAACTTTTGTATCAACATGGATGGGACTGAAGGAGATTATGCTGAGTGAATTAAGTCAAGCAGAGAGAGTCAAGTATCATACGGTTTCACTTACTTGTGGAGCATAAGGAATAACACGGAGGACATAGGGAGATGAGAGAAGTGAGCTGGGAGAAACTAGAGGGGGAGACAAACCATGAGAGACTGTGGACTCTGAGAAACAAATTAAGGGTTTTGGAGGGGAGAGGGGTGGGGGTTGGGTGAGACTGGTGGTGGATATTAAGGAGAGCACGTACTGCATAGAGTACTGGGTGTGATGCATAAACAATGAATTTTGGAACACACACACACAAAAATTAAATTAAATTAAATTTTAAAAAAGGAACTGGTAGAACACCACAGAACAGACTGGAGAAGGGGAATGGCAATGATGGGAGATACAAGGCCACAGCAACAATCATAGCAGCAGCCAAAACCAGGGAGTAATGATAAAATGAAAAGTGGGGTTGGTGGAGGGAGAGAATGGAGACAAGAGATAACAAAGAAGAGAAACTCTGGCACACAGTTGCATTTGGGAGGGCAGGGGGCCCACTAGGGAAGTGTTAAGATGACTCAGAGGTTTTAAGCCTAACTACCTGAAAGAATGTAGTCAGAAGAAAAGACTAGGTTTGGGGGATGAAGGAAGTTGAGAACAGGCAGAAATAATGAACCTCAGGCAACATTTTAAGTATGAAATGCCCAAGAGATAATTACAAAAGCAGATCACGGATAAGAGTAATCAATCTCTGTACTTAAGGAATTTAAAATCTATATTCCAGTTACAGCTTGAGATTTAGATTTGGTAGTGATTCTACCAGAAATTCCCCAAAAGCTATGGGAACAAATAAGCTGAAAGAGCAGAGAAGACCAAAAGAGACCCTATCAATGTAAGAATAGAAATTCTAAATATTCCAAATACTAAAAACCATTTGAAATGATCATATCAAGTGCTAAAAACATTTTAACAAAATACCTGCTTTTAAAGAGGATATATCTTGATACATTTAAATACATTTCTCCAGGGGCACTTGGGTGGCTCAGCGGGGTTAGCATCTGCCTTAGGCTCAGGTCAGGATCCCTGGGATGGAGTCCCACATCCCCAACAGGCTCCTGGCTCAGTGGGAAGCCTGCTTCCCCCTCTCCCTCTGCCTGTCACTTACCCAGCTTGTGTGCTCTGTCAAATATGTAAATAAAATCTTTAAAAATACATACATACGTATCTCCAAAAAAGACAGTATCTCAATACTTATGATGTTCTATTAAAACACACAAACTTTGGGGCACCTGGGTGGCTCAGTCATTAACCATCTGCCTTTGGCTCAGGTCATGATCCCAGGGTCCTGGGATGGAGTCCCTCATTGGGCTCCCTGCTGGGCAGGAATCCTCCTTCTCCCCCTGCGCCTCCCCCTGCTTGTGTTCCCTCTCTCTCAGTCTCTCTCTCTGTCAAAAAACAAAAACAAAACCAAAACACACACAAACTTTAACTTGCCC
Organism: Martes martes; assembly: GCF_963455335.1. NCBI lineage: Eukaryota > Metazoa > Chordata > Mammalia > Carnivora > Mustelidae > Martes > Martes martes. The sequence continues at coordinate 96,247,320 of NC_137891.1, read as the reverse complement.
TTACTATTCAAAAACCACTTAGAAGAAGGTAGTCAAAAGGTAACAAACTTCCAATTATAAGTACTAGAGATATTAAGGTATTAACATGATGATTATAGTTAACACTATTATATTATATATAGGAAGGTAAAGAGAGTAAATTCTGAGTTCTCTTTGGAAGGAAAAAAAATTTTTTGCTCTTTTTATTTTATCTGATGAGCTGATGGATGATAACTGAACTTAATTGTGGCAATCATTTCATAATAATATGTTAGTCAAGCCATTATGCTATGTATCTTAAACTTACACAGTAATGTCAATTATATCTCAAAATAAAACTGGGGGAAAAAACCCTATTTTCTATAGAGGTATTCTAGTTAATCAATTAGGAAGGAATGTTAGAGAAGGGTGCTTGGTTGGCTCAGTCAGTTAAGCGCCTGCCTTCCCCGCCTTCAGCTCTGATCCTGATAGCAGAGTCCTGGGATCAGCCCCGCATCAGGCTCCCTGCTCTGCGGGAAGCCTGCCTCTCCTTCTCCCCCTGCTTGTGTTTCCTCTCTCGCTGTCTCTCTCTGTGTCAAATAAATAGAATCCTAAAATAAATAAATAAATAAAAAGATTTTATTTGTCTGAGAGAGAGAAAACAAGCAGGGGGAGCAGCAGGCAGAGTGTGAGACAGGCTCCCCACTGAGCAGGGAGCCGCATGTGGAACTTGATCCCATGACCCTGGGATCACAACCTGAGTCAAAGGCAGACGTTTAACCAACTGAGCCACCTAGGCATCCCTAAATAAATAAAATCTAAGAAAAAAAAAAGAGGAATATGAGACAATTAAAGGCCATTTGCAAGCCACTAGTGAAGAAATGGAGCCACACTATTAGTTTAGCAGAGTCAGTGATAACCAAAGGCCTCCTGATGGAAATATACATCATCACCTATGAATTATATTTGTTTTCTCCTCCACACTGCTCGCACTCTTAGAAACCAAACCTGAACTGATCTAAGCATGTTTGAAATCTTCAACCTAGCTACTAATTTATAGGAAATACAGGGAATCAAGGGATTTGCTGAACTAAAACATGTTAAAATTATTCCAAAGGGACATATTCAACAAAATCCAGAATGAGGGAAACCGGGAAAAATAACCTGGTTCCTTCAGCAAATCAATTATGAGAAACGACAAAGGGGGAAACTGTAGTAAAAGATATAGCAACCGAATGTAATGTGTGATTGTGTTTGGATTCCAAGTCAAACAAATCAATTACTTAAAAGCAACCTGGAGTGGGGTGGTGCCTGGATGGCACAGTTGTTTGAACACCCAACTCTTGGTTTTGGCTCAAGTCACCATATCAGAGTAGTAAGATGGAGTCCGAGTCAGGCTCCATCGTCCACGCTCAGCATGGAGTCTGCCTGACTTCTCTCTCTGCCCCTCTCTACATGGTTTCTCTCTCTCTCAAATAAACATTTAGATCTCAAAAAATTAAAAAACAAACAAAAAACCCTAGGGGTACAATGCCTGGCTGGCTCAGTCAATAGAACATATGACTCTTGATCTCGGGGTCTTGAGCTCAAGCCCTGTGTTGGGTGTAGAGCTTACTTAAAAAAACACAAAAACAAAAACAAAAAAACAAAAAAAGCCAGCTGAGGAAAATTTGAACACTGCCTGGTTATTTGGTTATGTTCATTTTTACAGATGAGAGAATAGTATGTGGTTATGATTTCCTGGAATCCTATCTTTTAGATATATACTTAAATATTCGTAGACAAATTAATTATACACATATGATTTGCTTCCGAATAACCCAGCAGGTGTAGGGGAGTAGAAAAGGGATAGATAAAACACTGGCTCTCAACTATGTTTGAAATTTTTCGATAGAAGTTTGTTTAGAGGGGAATAAATAAGAAAAAAAATCACTATCAATAACACCAACAGAACTACAAAGAGGACAGGAATGGATTTGTTTTATTTCCAAGACTGACAACCTGAGCAGCCCTGGGCTAATCATACAATGTCTTAATTGCCCCCACTGGTTAAATGGAGACAAATACTATCCGGTAAACCCACAAAATCGTATTTGGTCAAGCTAGAAAGCTCAGAGATACTTTTAACTCTGGCTGCCCTAGTTTCCCACACCTGGTCCGCCACTGAATCCTGTGTGTTCCCCCCTTCTCATGCCCTCCCACTACTGTCCATCACTGTGGTCTCGCACTCTCCCAAAAGCTTCCCTCAGTCTGTTTTCCACATTGTATACAGAATAAAGTTCCTAAAATGCAAAATATGGTCCTCAACTCCACTTCAAACCCTTAAACTGCTTTTGATTAGCTTCAAGGCAAGAGTGCTTCCTTAAATTTTTAAGGTAGTCCCTTCCTTAATTCTTTAAAATGACTTATAAGGCTTTCCAGTATCTGATATTGTCTATCTTTCTAACTTCCACCTCTCCCAAATTTCCCTTCTCCCTCTTATGCTTTAGCTTTTCTAAATTCTTGCAGTTTTTCCAATGTACCCCGTACTCTGGAGGTTCAGCATTCATGGCTGGAATGCTTTCTCCACCATCACTTCCTGGCTTAGTTAGCTCCTAATGGTCAAGTCTAAAAAGTTAAATAGCATTTCCTCACAGAAGCCTACCCAGATTGCTTATATACTAGGTTGGGTGTCTTCGCATAAGTACGGAATACACCATTTCGTTTCCCAGGAACCTGTACTTTCTCTATCATAACACTCAGTATTTCTTTATAAAGAGTACTTGTAGTAATCACTGTTACCAGGCTATCTGCTCTTCAGTTAAACTACAAACTCCAGGAGGAACAGGGCCAGAACCTGTTCATTGCTGAAACCTAAGTAGTGCCTAGCAGCTAATAACAAATTGCTGAATACATAAATACCCACAACTCTCTGGTTTGTTTTTCTCACATCCAAGTTCCATCTTCCTAGTCTTCATCTGCAAAAAAACCAGACTGACCATATAGGCATTTACAGGGACCTAAATCCTACATAGGGATGCATTATAAAGTGGACTGAAAACACGATGGGAATGAAGGACATAAATTGGGCAAAAGCTATTCAAATATCTATTTTTAGTATAAAATAATTTATACCCATAATAACAACTTTACAGAAAGCTCAAGAGTGCCAATTTGGTTAATAGGAGTCAAAAGACATTAATTCCACACAAACAACAAGTTTTCACATCTAAGATGTTAAGTCACTTAACTTCTTCAATTTCAATATCCTAATCTGTAAAATAAGGGAATCTGACTAGCTGGTCATTAAGATCTTTCCCAGGGTTAATGTTATATGCGTTAATATTTAGAAGACAAAAAGACATGTAAACTATTCAAACACTATCAAATAGTTTCATCCTATGACCTTTTTATCCTTTTTAAAAAATCTGTTTAGGGATGTTATAACCTATTATGTTAAGCTTACAACCAAACCTTTAAACCTATTCAGCTATAAAAATCTCACAAAATCTCTCCAGACCATTAACTTACATATTTAACAAGAGTCACTGCAATACGATTAAAGAACAGCATTTATCTAAACCCTAAATTACTCAAGTATGTTAAACTCTGAAATAACACTTACCCATTACCTGTATTAAAGCCTAGATATCTTGAATTCCTGATATTTCCTATGGCAATTTTAAGGCAAAGTTGTACTTCACAACATGAGACTTGGACTTATGGGCACTACTTAACGCCATAGTAAAAAGCTGAAGATACGCAGTCTCTAATTCACTCACAGTTCTGGTAAACGACACTGACATTGTTTATTAATGCCTAATTCCTAGTCATACTCTTCCAAACTTTCACACAATAATGAGTTCACCCTATCACGACATTCCACTAGTTACTAAGCCCACATTTGTTTTATCAGGGCACTGACATGTACGCATTTTATTTCGAAACCGGAATAACTTTTGGGAAATAAAAAAAAAACATTTCAAAACTAGTTATGGTAAAGAGTAGCTCTGTAAACATTCTACTGTTATCAGTAGGCGCCTAGTTCGTAAGCAAACGCTGCAAACCGGCTCAAGCAGAAATCCGTTTGTTTCTTGGTTGAAAATAATTACAAAGTGGTTTGGGCCAGTACTCGTCACACCAAATAAGTCGTGACAAAGAAATGAAATGCTAAAATGCACGTGGAAGAAAAGGATGTACTCGGAACAAAACGCGTGCATCTGACCAAGTGTAACGCTATCCTTCAGATCCCTCCCAACAGGGCCGCCTTCAAGACCAGGAGCGCGAGGGCGCTCCAGTCGAGATTCGGCAGCCACAGGTTGAATGACAAAGAGTCCCCGTCAGCCCCAGTCCCGGCGTCCGGCAGCTGCACTGTTCCCTCCGCAAAGTCCACTCGAACCCTGCAGTCACGTCTTGGCTGCGGGGACTGCGGCTCCCCAAAGCACTCTCACAAGTCACCAGGTGGGGCAAAGATTGGCTGGCCGAGGTTGGGGCGGGCATGCCACGAGTCCAAAATAACTCCCGCCCCGAGTCCCTTCCCTCCGAGCAGAACGCGGCCAGGAGAGCGGGGAGGCACCACGTGAGCCAGCCCCACGTCGTCCCTTTTCCAAATCAAAAGCATCTCTTGAGGAGACTCCTGAACGCTAGGGGAAAAGCTACTTCCCCAAGGTCACTGGCATCCAAACCCAACTCCCCGGCCAGGCCGGTGGCCCGCACCTGACTACGGGGCCGCAGCCCCGCCGGGCGAAGGAAGGCGCTGTCCCCATCGCCTCAAGGTCTCCTTCCCCAACGCCACGTTCCGACGCTACGCGGCTGCCCGCGGCCACGATGCCCCTGCCGGGCCGCCTCCTTCCCCCGAGACCCAGGTCTGCGCCCCAGTCCCGAGGCCCCCTCCCACCCGCCAGGGCGGCAGGGGCACCGCGGGGTCCGCGCCCAGCGCCGCCGCGGGCCGTTACCCAACTAACCGTTATGCGCGGTTCGCGCCGCCAAACGTGTACGTGACACGGCTGGAGTCCCGCAGGGCCCAGGGTCCAGGTCGCGTCCTTCGCCAGCTACCTCGTTCGCTCTCTCGAGCACCCACGCGGCCGGCAGGTCACGTCGCAGCTCGCCAGCACTTTGTCGGGCCGGGCCCGCGGGGCTGCCTTATAATCCGCCGGGGCCCGAGCATGCGCACAGGGGGCGGAGTCGGCCCTCCCGGCCGCCGCCCCCTCCCCCCCCATACATACGCCCGAACCGCGACTCGCGCCTCTACACGCTCTCAGGCGCGCGCGCCCGCCCGCGCTGTGGCGCGCGCCGGCGCCCCCTCCCCGCCACGTGACCGGCGGCCCCGCAGGACCCGCGCTCTGCGCCCCTCCTCTGCTGCGTCCACAGGGCTGCTGCGTTCCTCTGCGGAGCTCGCCCCTCGGGTCCTCAGCCCAAGGAGTTCGCGATGACCTACACGCGTGCGGGACTTCGGCGCCGGCCTCCCCCTCAGTCTCTGGCAGAGAAAAGGGAGAAGCCGCCAAGGACGGATGGGGCGTACACCCGGGGGCCTGACTCAGGTGTGGGGGGCGACCGGCGCGGGGAGGAGCGGGGAAGCGACTGTAAGTGTAGGGAGTGGGCAGGGTGTGAATGGACGCGCGGCCACCTCGGGCCCGGGAAGAGGCCGAAGGGGCGGGCGGTGAGAGCGCGGGCTGCGGCCTCAGCAGAGTTCGGTGAACTCAGGGAAGTCACTCAAACCCTCAGGGCCTGTTTCCTGTTCTCTAAAAAGGCAACCGTAGTAGAATCGATCTCCTGGGCACTTTTGGTGGTTTGGGGGGAGAGAACTGATGCAACTTTCTTAATACAGAGCCTCCCCTGCGGCATTTGATGAAGGCTGGGCGTTAAACGCCAAAGTCGGGAAAGCAGAGCAGGTCAGAGGGTGGTGAGACTGGTCTCCAGGGAGGTGCGTATGTTGGAAACACGGAGAAATGAGAATGCAGAGGCCAAGTTTTTGTGGACACAAAATGTTGGGGACGGGATATAAATACAGCTAGCAGTTTTGAGGGACTGATTATGTACTTAGCAGTTCACCTGAATTATCCTCCATAGCCTTATGAGGTAGGTCACTATTCTTAACATTTTACAAATAAGGGGCTTGAGGCTCAGAGAGGTTAAGTAACTTTGCAGAGGTCACAGAGAAAGTGACCAACATCCAAAGTCAGACTCCAGAGCCTGATTTTGTTCTAACAGCCATTGTAGGTTCTTGTGCAAGACCAGACACTGGAGTGTATCAGTTTAGGTGATCAGGTTGAATAATCATGAGGTGTCTCTTATGTTGGCTTTTGGGAAATACCAAAAATGTATGAAGGCTCCTGCCTTCAAGGAGTTTACAAGTTCTTTGGAGGGATTGAGTCAGGCAGAAGAAATCAACATTTGAGGACCACTTGCTGTTGGCCCCAACCCTGCCCCCTCTGCCCTTAATTCTCACCGCCCTGTGAGGTTGGCCTTAAGGTTTTGTGTTGCAAATGAAGAACTGAGATTGAGGAGTGGGGATTGAGGGATCAGGTTCTGAGATGTAAATGTGCTTTCCCTTCACCCACTGTGCCTGGTTCACACAAAAGAAAGTTTTCCATAATAGTTCAACACCTCAGAAGGCTGTACAGAATCTATTGCCAGGCAGTGTATAATGAGCAGTAACTGTTTTTCACCTTTGATAAATGCGGAGAATTACAGCAGGGCGTTAGGATTGCTAGGGTGGTAGCAGCATTCATGGTAGATGATAGGAGAACGGATTTGGGGAGACAAAATGGCACTGGTTCAGACATGGGCCTATCAGGGCCAGAACTGTAGAATGTAGTGGGAAGTGGTAGAATAAGTTGATTCCCAGGAAACCCGAAAAATAGGCTTATATAGGAACAAAGTACTGTAGATTTATAATATCAACCCAGGAGCCATGTCTCAGTTCCAGTTTTGATACTTTGCACTTACAAGCTCTGTATCCTTGGGCAAATTATTTTGCTCTCCAAGCCTCATTCTGTGCTCTGTAAAACAAGGATAATACCTACCTCATAGGGTTTTTATGGTAACAAAAATAGTATTTTACTTAAGTGTCTGGCATATAGTGAGCATTAAATAATTGTATAGTCATGGAAAACCATGAAACTCAATCCTTAAGATTAATCCTAAAAGCACTTCACTTGAATAGACCCCCTTCCAGGGCACTAAAAGGGGCCCTAACAGTGTGTTCACAGGATTATGTTAGTGCTTTATTGTAATTTTGTATTCCTTTTCTTGAAAATGTCCACAAATTGTATAAACCTCAGGCTCCACAAAATCTGGATCTGCTCCTAGTAGGAACGATAGTGTTGTGGAAAGAGTATAGACTTTGGAATCAGAAGGTTTGTTTCCATAACTTATTATCTGTGTTTCTTTGGACAATTCATTCATTGAACTCTTCTGGGCAGGCCAGGTAAACTGAATATAATAGCTACCAGCCTGAGCTGTTAACGATAATAATCAAGTAAGAGTATTGGCAGAAGGGTTTGGTAAATCTTGGAAAGCACTCTACAGGTGTTTGTGATTAATAATATAATTTGTTCATAAAGTGCATAAGAAGGAAAGATCAAAAGCAAGGGAAAGGTTCTCAGCCTAAAAGTAGAAATGGGATGGGTGAGCTGGCAAAACTGATGAAATGATACAGCTAGAAGTCTTGGTTTTCTCCAGATTTCTTCCTGATTAATTCATGAGACACTGAAGAAATAAGCTAGTAAGCCCAGGATCCGAAATTTAGAGCTGAGAGGAGGTTTTACAGAATGGAAATTAAGGCCCAGAGGAGCTAATTGTTCTGAGGCCACTCGTCTAATAAATGGTATGATCAGAAGAACCAGCTCTCCAGGCCCTAGGTTTTTCTGCTGTACCAAGTGTGTTGTTATTTGTTTGTTTGTTTGTCTTTTGGGGTTTTTTTTTTTTTTGAAAAGCTGTCCTTTTTTTGCCCTTAAGATTTTATTTATTTATTTAAGAAAGAGCACCAGCAAGATTGAAGGAGTGGGAGGAGCAGAGGAAGAGGGACAAGCAATTCTGCAATGAGGGCACAGGCTGGATCCCAGGACCCTGAGATCATGACCTGAGGCGAAATCAAGAGTTGGTCACTCAGCGAACTGAACCACCCAGGCGCTCCCCAAGCGCGGTTTTTTAAGATAAAAGCGTTTCACCACGGAGTCTTTCAAAATCATTATCTCAAAACCAGAGAAGGCATGATGTTCTTTAGTGGCTTTCGGCTTTAGCATGAAATTCCCCAAATTCACTTTCCTGTTTTAAAGGCTGATAGACTGAATGATCCATGGGTAATCTGCTCTTGGCAAGCTTGTAAAGTGAGCAAAACTTTTAAAGATTTTAAGGTAAGAGTTTTAACCTCAGAAATTAGTAATGGGATGAGAAATGCAAATGCAAAAAGTTTGAAAATTTGTAATGATTAGTTATTATTTAAGTTGAGTGAGTTACCCAGTTGCTTTATCTAGAAAAGGAAAATAATAAAATTAGAGTGTATTTTCTCTGGAATTCAAATACTTCACTTACATTTTCTTAATTATTCCACCATTTCTGTGGTGGAAGATGCTGTTATCCTCGTTTCACTAACACCAAACAAAAGCAAGAAGGGGTTTTTTAAAAACACAGTAATACTTAGTTGATTAAGAATACTTCCCCATTTATAATTTGTGATAACTTAAAGGGGAATATGAAAAATGAAATTTGCTTTTGTACCATGTATGAAAAAAAGAGTTTGCTAAGCAAATACCTAGCATAAAGAAGATAATGTCAATGCTAAAATTAAAGTAGAGAACTCTTGGGCCACCCGGCTGGCTCAGTCAGTCTGTAGGGCATGTGATCTTCGGGTTGTGAGTTTGGGCCCCATGTAAAATCCCGGGTGCCTGGGAGGTGCAGTCAGTTAAATGTTTGACTCTTGGTTTTGGCTCGGGTCATGAAATCAAGCCCTGCATTAGGCTCTATGCTCAGCGCGGAATCTGTTTGAGATTCTCTCTCCCTCTTACTCGTGCAATCATGCGCTCTCTTTCTCAAAGAAATAATCTTTAAAAAAATATAATCTTTAAAAATAATAATAATGAACTCTTTCATTCAGAATATCTCATATTTTATGTCCTTTATCAGTGTAGTCCTGCTGCATCCTAAGGGCCAAGTCTAGATCTAAGATGAATTTGCTACCCTTTGAAGGAAGACTAACTCAGTGTTAGTGAGATGTATTTCAAGCCTTGTCCTGAGCTGTCCGCATCTTCCCTTGGCCCTTCTTGCTCTGTTTTGACCCTTCATGTATCTCACCAGCCTGCAGTTTGGCATCCTAAGCAGTTAGCTTCTTTGGCTCTTTGCTGGCAAGAGATGATTTGGTTAAAACTGTCAAAGCAAACTGCCGCGTATGAAGAGAGCCTCAGCAATTTGGTAGAAAAAAAATGCTCCCAATAATAATTTCCTCAACATGCCAAATTAGTCAAATATGATTATATCCATCTGCTGACTTTTTGTGTGTGTGGTAGTTTTGGTGGCCAAAGATTTGCTTTTCTACTTCTTTGAGTCTTTGAGAATTTTTTTGTGAAAAAATACGTGTTTTTCAAGGAATCATACGGTCCTACATTTACTAGTACACATGTGCTAATTGTAATTACACATGTACTAATTGTAATTACATGTGTACTAATTACATGTACTAATTGTTTACTGCATTTTTTTAATATTTGCAATGGCTTTGATAGTAAAGGACATTTACATTGTGTTTTTTTTTTTAAAGGAAACGCCTTTTTTTTTTTTTTTAAGATTTTATTTATTTATTTGACAGAGATCACAAGTAGGCAGAGAGAAAGGAAGGGAGCAGGCTCCCTGCCGAGCAGAGAGCCCAATGTGGGATCGTGACCTGAGCTGAAGGCAGAGGCTTTAACCCACTGAGCCACCCAGGAGCCCCGCATTTACATTGTTTTTTAACAATTGTCTGAAATTGAGATTAAAAAGCCTGCAAATTTGGGGGAAGACCTAAAAAATTATGATAAACTCATGCTAATACTTAAAGACTTTAAAGTCTTAAGAGACTTAAAGACTTTAAAGGTTGCAAAACAATCCATGTGAGTAAAAAGTACCAAGAGTATTCCTTTTGACCTGTTTATCTTCTAATTCAGTTTGTTTCAAGCAAATTGCCTAAGGCTCTGTTTGTATATGGCAGTACAGTTCCCATATCATCACTCCATTCCTGATCTGATAAAGCTTATGTCCTGCTTATTTCTGCCAGCACAGATACAGTTTTGGCCTCTGCCCTTTGTAACCTATATCATTATTTAGGATCTTTCCTGGCAAGCATTCCTTCTAGGCATGGTCCTACATATTTTCCAGACCTGTCTACCTCCTTGACCCTGGCTAACCCTAAGCTCCTTCCTTTTACTTTTTCTCCCTCCTTCCTTCCTCCCTACTTGCCCATCTTTAGTATTCTAGGCAGATTGGGGGGGGGGGATTGGAAATAATGATAAATTGATGATAGCTATGACTTAGGAAGTGCTTACTATATGCCAGGCATTGATCTAAGCACTTTATGCATATTAACTCATGTACTACATGTAAAAATGCTATAAACTAAGTACTGTTGTAATCCCCATTTTACAGACAGATACAGATACAAAAGGTTAAGTAACCTAAGGTCACATACTCAATATTTTCTGGAATCATCAGGAAGTATTCTTCATTTTGTTCTCACCAAAAATACATGAGCAGAAATTGTCATTTATAATTATTAATACCATAGGAGGTTAATCCCTAGAGTTTGAAGGCCATCTTGACTTAAGGAAATCCTGTTCTAGTTTCCTTATATCCCTTGTAGGGCTAAACAATCCTGACAAAAGCTGTTGGCCATAAAATCTGCCTTCGAAACCAGAAAATGCACTGTAGGGAAGAACTACTCCCTGCTTATCTGAATTTGGGAGAGTTGTGCTCACTTCTTGTGTTCATAAGGCACTTCTAGGCACTAAGTTGGGGATGGAGATATTGGGACATGTTTTTTAAAGCTTAATGTTGGGGCGCCTGGGTGGCTCAGTGGGTTAAGCCACTGCCTTCGGCTCAGGTCATGATCTCAGGATCCTGGGATCGAGTCCCCCATCGGGCTTTCTGCTCAGCAGGGAGCCTGCTTCCTTCTCACTCTCTCTGCCTGCCTCTCTGCCTACTTGTGATCTCTCTCTGTCAAATAAATAAATAAAATCTTTAATTTAAAAAAAAAAAAAGCTTAATGTTAAGATCACCTGTATTCCAGGAAGTTCTGGGTGTCCTGGCGCCCATATTCCATGCTGTGAGATCTTTCGTTGTGAGAACTTGGACCTTATGGCCCCTACTCAACAGCAGCAGCAGCAGGCAGTTGGAACTCCTGAACAGCTGTACCTCAAGCCTGATGTGACTCAGAAGAGTGGTGCATGCAGTGAAGGAGGCCTCTTAGATCATAATGACTAGCTTTATGTATCCACCTGCCTGGGTAGCCAGACCTGGGTGTTCTAACTGGACCTTGATGCTGCTGCACTGGTGAACAAGATAGGGCTTAAATAAAGCAAGAACTCAGTCTGTGGTGACCTCTGAGAACTGTAATTTGCCACAATGCCTCATGCCATACAATATCTATGACACCTGTACCCAAGTGAGGTCCAGGGGCTACCAGTCCCCCTTTTGAGCTGTGTGTTAAAAGAGTGAAGCCTCCTCCCTCCCTCCAGCTTACCTTTCCTATAAACCATGAGTTCAGATGTTATGACTCTTATACTCTGATAGGATTATTTTTATGGCCATAGAATAAGGTTATACTCTGTTGGGTAGGTTGGAGAGTTTTCCTTAAATAAGAGATTCTCATTATCAATCATTCATAGAGGAAGAAGGGCCTCACACCAAAAATTTTGGAACATAGAATAGGTAGAAAGTGGCACTTGTGGGTTTAGCTTGTCAGGGTTTGAACTTAGAGGAGTTAAAAAATGTTGAGGGCCCTCCTTACTGGTATGAAGGAAATGGCCTTTGCCACAGAGCTGCCTAGTAGGAGCCAGGCCAAGAGGCTTTCCTGGAGACCCAAAAGGGAAGGTAAATACTCCTGTTTTGTAAGTCTGTTTTTGGTGCATTATTCTGCTTTTCCCTGAATTTTAGTCAAATTTAATCTGAATCACAGATTTGAACCAGAGAATTTTCAAGGACTAGGAAAAGTTAAGCAGCCCAGTATAAGATAGTAAGGAGTAGAGCGGTATAGTAAAAGTGAGTCCGTACCTTCTAGACCTCAGTAGTTCAGATGTTTCAAATGTGCTTCATGAAGCCGTTCCCTTTATAGCCTAACTACAGGACATGTTTGCTTGACATTTCTACATCATACATTATTCAGTAATACAAAAGAAAGCAGAATTCTTTAAACTCCTAATAATTTGTTTCTAATCAGCATAAAGCGGAAAAACGACAGAAAATTGTGGGGGGGGTTAGAAAATGAGGAATGGACAGGCAGTTAGGGCAGGGGTGGCAAATACATATTGCAGCAGCTGGTTTGTTCCAGCTTGGATTCTGTGGAGCTATTTAAGAAGCAGGCAAAAAGGGAGGATACCTGGGTGGCTCAGTTGGTTAAGCATCTGACTCTGGGTTTTGGCTCAGGCCGTGATCTCAGGGTTGTGAGATCCAGCCCACCTTGGCATCTGCACTGACTGCAAAGTCTGAAGATTCTCTCCCTTTGCCTCGCCCCCCTCGGTCACCTACTCTCTAAAATAAATAAAGTGTTTGTTTTTTTTTTTTAAAGTGAAGTGCTACCCACCCCCTAGTCTTCCTCATAGTGTCAGTGATAATTTATGTAACATCCCCAAGGAAAAGTTTAATGTCGCAACAGGAGTCTTAGTAACATTTGGCAGTGTCCTCCCTTTGTGGAGATTCTCTCTCTTTTTTTTTTTTTTAAGAGATTCTCCTTTTAATGTCACCTTTGGCAGATCAGGATTTACAGTTAAGAGACCCGGTAGACTTCCTGACCACTTCTTCCACAATTTTTTTATTTCAGGCCGATGGTTCCATTTTGGTCACCCTGGCCACAGTGACTGAAACGGCTACATCCTTTGCAATGGACAGCCTTCAGCTTCAGATTCCAAGCAACTGCTTATAGACAGGTTCTTTTCTTTCTAGTGTCTTCAAACTCATGGTCTCAGACTGAGACTCTTTAACTCTATCCTGCTTTGGCAGAGCCCTCTTTAAGTCTTCTAGGTATACAAATATACTTCCCCTGTTTACCACCACCAGCCTGGTAGCAAGAAAGAAACTGGAAAATCCTGTAGTAGGGGAATAAATACCCTTTGTACTATGCTACCAACCTCTGGGACTGCTAGTCTACTCAGTACTTCAGGGCCAGAAGTGGAGTAAATCTCACCAAGCTCAGAATACACGATTTTGAGACAGCCATCGTTTTTACCACTCCCTCATCCCCACCATGCATACACACCTCATTATTTTGTCTTATGTATACTTGCCACAGCCACATCAGTGGGGACCAGAATCTGGAAAAGTTAAATGCCAAAGGAAGTTAACAAGAGGCACAAAGACATAGATTGCAAACAGGTAACACTTATTGGGGTAGCCAGCCAAGTAGAGAGCTACATACACTGCCCTTTGTCTCATGTTCCATCAGACCCAAACAGGCTAGAAAACAGTTTTTTGCTCCTGTTTCCAGTGAAAAGTTACGTTACTCTGGAAGCCTTCTAACTCCATTTTGTATAACCCCTGTGGTCCAGTAGTCATTCCTTTGACCAACCCAGGTATGAGAACACATTATGCATGAAACAGCTGAGATGTGCTTCAACCATAACATGGGAGTACATGATTCAGGCTATGTTGGCAACCAGGCCCACTTACAGAATCCAGTGGAATGAGACGGAGATGAATTCCAAGAATTATTGGGGAGAGCTCTTCATTCATTGCAAACCATGCTCCTAAACCAAGGTTTTTCTACCAAGAACCTAGGGAAATCCCATCTCCCAAAACTTATAGATATGTCACTGAACTATTTTTAGCTTATAAGTACTTTAAAGCTGAGATTTAAACCTAGGTCTGCTTAACTCAGCCTGTGCTAAAGCTAGGCTATTTTCATTTTATTTTGTTCAAAATCCTCATAGGTCATAGGGAAGATAGTGATGAGGAGGATAATAAGAGGTGGAAAATGCAGGGTATATGCTATTTCTTCTTCCTAGAAACACTTCTTCCTTCTACCTAGTAAACCATGTACCTAACAACCTGGGGATGAAAAAGAGGCAGATAGACTAAGAAAGGAGCAGTTTTAGTAATTCTGTTATATAATTCAGACCTCTTCGTAATGCAGTTTAGGATCCCCACTGATAAATGCGAATTAATAAGGTTTCATAATTATATTTATAATCAGGTTCTTTCTACATAATTATTGTTTGTACTTGAATAAATTGCTTAGGAAGGCCACCTCCAAATCCAAATTGAATGTAATATTTCATTTCCTATCTCCTCTATGGGGGTATGTGATTATTTTGGGAAAAGCATTGGTTTGAGAATTAAACTCCATGTCTTTTTTTTTTTTTAAGGTTTTATTTATTTATTTGACAGAGAGAGAGAGATCACAAGTAGGCAGAGGCAGGAAGAGAGAGAGGGGAAGGCAGGCTCCCTGCTGAGCAGAGAGCCTGATGTGGGGTTCTATCCCAGGACCCTGGGATCATGACCTGAGCCGAAGGCAAAGGCTTTAACCCACTGAGCCACCCAGGCGCCCTAAACTCCATGTCTTGCTCTCTCTCCTCTGGAAGACCTAGATCTCTTTCTTTTTTTAAACCTATTCCTAAGTGTTACCAATCCGTGGGCGGAGCCCTTAGTGGATCCTTTGAAGTATTAAGGACCTCAGGCAAACATGTATGCAGTCTTTGTATTTTAAAATTCAGGTATTCCAAAGTCCATGTATTGTCCACTCTTAAGAATGCAAAAGTTGCAGAATTCAGAAATAATCTCAACAGTATGGGAGAGCCATATAAACATGTTGTAATCTAATTTATACATTCTCCATGTAGAAAACTTCTCCTCAGGTTAGCAAAGCAAGTTAAATTTCTCCTTAATTTCCACCTGAGAAGAGAAAGCTGGGGGGGAGTGAGAGACAGGGTATATTTTAAGGTAGATAAGAAAGGCCTAATGCCTCAAGGGTAGATTTTCTATTGTATGTCGGAGGGAGGTTTAAATTATGTGTTGGAGTTTGGTGCACCTTCCTGTCACTTTGGAAAGTTAACCTTTCCAGGACAATCTATACCAGAAATTAAGGCTTTCTTTTCAAAAAGATTTTTGCCCTCTCCTTTTCAGAGAGATTGTAAGACAGTTTTAATTCACTGAAGAACATTTCCCAACTTTCGATTATCCAGTACAGCTGTAGAACAGTTCCTTTTTTTTTTTTTTTTAAAGATTTATTTATTTATTTGACAGACAGAGATCACAAGTAGGCAGAGAGGCAGGCAGAGAGAGAGAGGAGGAAGCAGGCTTCCCGCTGAGCAGAGAGCCCGATGCGGGCTCGATCCCAGGACCCTGGGATCACGACCCGAGCCGAAGGCAGAGGCTTTAACCCACTGAGCCACCCAGGCGCCCCAGAACAGTTCCTTTTATTCCTCTTCACCCCCCCTTTTTTTTTTCTTTTCTTGTCTTTTCTTCCCCTTTTCATAGACTGGAAGGTATCCAAAAATAAAGGTGTTCAGAAATGGAGGTATACATACATGAAGGCTAAGGACAGTTCCACATACCCAGGTCTCTAGGCAGTCTTCCTCCTGGCCTTTTCCTCTTGGCATTCTACCCTTGTCAGGGGAAGAAAAAAAAAAAAAAAGATTATATAGACTCCCACTCAAGTGCCTTACTTCCCTAAGAATTTTGATTCTTGTATTCGAGATGTATGGGGAGTTTGGTTTAGATAGATTTTATGACACCAGAATTGTTGAAAAGCAATAAATTTGTTTCACTTTATTTTAAATATTAGTGGTCTCTGTTTTTAACTTGTTTGGGAAGAAGGAGCTATGAACTTTTCTCAGCCTTTGATGCAGGACTCTAGCTAAACTATCAAAAGATGCTGCCTCAAAGAAACTAAATATTTTTTTCTTTAACAATTTAACTTTCTATTCTCCTTCAAAATGTATCACTATAAACTTAAAAACAGGGACTGTTTCTCCTCTTGGTATCCTACAGATTACTTTATATAAAGGTACAATATGGCTGATAAAAACTTTCAGCTATTTTGAAGTGGTGAGTGTCATAATAAGGATGATAATAAATAGCAGTTAACATTTACATAGCAAATCTCCTGTGCCAGACACTGTTGTAAGCATTTTACATAGAGCTGCTCAACGTAAAACCACTTTTATCCAGTTGTCTTCAGTTTTTGGCAAAACTCTTTAAGAATCTGTGTGCTGTAGTGAATTCCACAATTCAGCTTTCATCTCCCCAACAAGAATAGCTAGAATTCCAGTGTCATCCCCTTATTATTTTGATTCCAAGAAACTGTCACTTTTTAGATCCATGCTTGTTCCTAAGGCTTGACCTAACTGTACAGTAGGTTGCTGGTTTTCTTCTCTTAGGACATAAGGCAGTAAAAGCCTAAAGTAACTTTGCACTTAGTGTAAACTCTTGGTTACTTTCACTGACGTAGGAGATACGGTAAACCTATTCATTTGAACTCTGTTTGCCCTCCCTTTTACTATTTTTCAGAAGAATATCAGAACCAGCTTCCTCAGCAAATGTAGGGAGACGCAGATCTTCCAGGACTTAACGATGAGGTTACATCCCAATAAACCTATTGTAAGTTGAAAATATTATAAATCGGGGCACCTGGGTGGCTCAGTGGGTTAAGCCTCTGCCTTCGGCTCAGGTCATAATCTCAGGGTCCTGGAATCAAGTCCCGCATTGGGCTCTCTGCTCAGCAGGGAGCCTGCTTCCCCCTCTCTGTGCCTGCCTCTCCGCCTACTTGTGATATCTCTCTCTGTCAAATAAATAAAATCTTTTTGAAAAAATGCATTTAATACCCCTCACTTACCTTAAAAGTGCTCAGAATGCTTATATTAGCCTATAGTTGAACAGAATCATCTAGCACGAGTCTATTTTTTAATAAAGTGTTGCATATCTCAGGCAGTTTATTGAATACTGAAAGTGAGAAACAGAATGGCTGTGCAGGTACAGAATGATTGTAAGTGTCGGGGTTGTTTACCTTTGTGATCACATGGCTACCATGTGATCATATGGAGCTGCAGCTCACTCCGCCTGCCCAGCATCATAAGAGAGAAACATACTGCATGCATATCGCTGGCCATGGGAAAAATCAAAACTCAAAGTACAGTTTCTACTGAATGTATCACTTTTATACCATGGTAAAATCAAAAAATTCTAAGTCGAATCCTCCTAAGTTGGGGACCATCTGTATAGGAAACTTCCTTGTAATAAAGAGTAGTGGATTGGTTCCATTTAGAGATATAACGAAATGACAATAGCTTTTTCCCCAATTCAGTCTTCATTTCTGTTTTAAAAAGCCATTTAGGGGTGCCTGGGTGGCTTAGTTTGCTGAGCATCTGACTTTGGCTCGGGTCATGATCCAGCGTCCTGGGATCTAGGCTCCATGTTGGGCTCCCTGCTCAGTTGGAAGTCTACTTCTTCCTCTCTCCATCTCAAATAAATAAAGAAAAAAAAAGTCATTTAGTAAGGGTACCTGGATGGCTCAGTCGGTTAAGCCTCCGACTTGATTTTGGCTCAGGCCTTTGTCTTGGGGTCATGGGATTGGCCCCCGTGTCAGCCTCTGTGCTGGGCATGGAGCCTGCTTAAGACTTTCCCTCTCCAAGGGGCACCTGGGTGGCTCAGTGGGGTTAAGCCTCTGTCTCCGACTCAGGTCATGGTCTCGGGGTCCTGGGATCAAGCCCCGCATCGGGCTCTGCTTAGCAGGGAGCCTGCTCCCCCCATCTCTCTGCCTGCCTCTGCCTACTTGCGATCTCTCTCTCTGCCTGCCTCTGCCTATTTGTGATCTCTCTCTCTCTCTCAAATAAATAAATAAAATCTTAAAAAAAAAAAAAGATTCTCCCTCTCCATAATCCCCTTCTCCCCACCCCAAAATATAGATAAATACCATTTAATCTCATGCAGTTATGAAATTTCACTGTTTAGCAGTGAGAGGAAGGTTGATAAAACTGCCAGTAGACAAGTTTGGGACCTGACTTATTAACAGTAGAATTAGTGCTTTTCTTCTAGACCATAAGAGGTGTTTTTGCCCATGACTGGTCATTCTTTCACAGATTTGGGGGATGGAGGATAATCTGGTTTTATTTACTTAGGAATTTTTAAAGGACTAACCTAGAACCACTTATAAAGATGCTGTTCTTCTATCAACCAAAGCTCTTTTCTTGGCTATGTCACAATTCTGCTGTTTCTGAAGATTTAAAGATATTGACCATTTACAACCTTAAAGTTTGCTGCTGTTTGGGCACATACCACTGCAAGGCTTTAATGCAAGTTTAAGTTTAGTGCAAGTTTCAGATTCATTAAGATTCATTTTACTTAATTCATTTATTCATTTATTTTTTTATTCCATGGTTATTGAATGCCTACTATGTGTAATAGGATTTTTATCATTCTATTTTTATTTTTTTATTTTTAAAGATTTTATTTGACCAAGAGAGAAACAGCTAAAGAGGGAAGTGGGAGAGGGAGAAGCAGGGGGAGTGGGAGAGGGAGAAGCAGGGGGAGTGGGAGAGGGAGAAGCAGGGGAGTGGGAAAGGGAGAAGCAGGCTTCCCACCGAGCAGGGAGTCCGATGCGGGGCTGGAGCCGGATGCGGGGCTTGATCCCAGCACCCTGGGACCATGACCTGAGCTGAAGGCAGACACCCAACCCACTAAGCCACCCAGGCACCACTTATTAAATTCTATTTTTAAATTGTTAATTCCTGTATATGGAATAACATTTTTAAGGTACAAGGAATATACAGTGAAAAGGAAATCTTGCACCCCTGTTACCTAGCCATTCACCACACCTCAGGGTAAGCCAGTATTAATAGTAGCATTTTGTTACTTTGTATCCTGCATATGTTCTATGTATATAAAAATACACACTTTTTAAAATATATATATAATGGTATACAGCATATACTCTTCTGTCCCTCTTTTTTCACTTAACAGATTCTAAGATTTATTGTCTTTTGGTACATTAGATTAATTTCAGTATCACAACCAACACATTTTAATATTAAATTGTTAAAAAACAGGATGCCCCAAAAAGACCTTAAAGTGATATCCTTAAAATCATTAAAAACAGTGTTTGTAACAAATCAAAAAGTTATCACAAAGATTTGTCTTTTCTAAAAAAAAAAAAACAAATTCTAGAAATAATTATATGCATGAAATAACCCAAAACATGAGAAATTTAAGAAGAATAATGTGTATTGAGAAAAGTATAGATGCAGGCTCAGAAAATGGTAAAGGGACAAGTTGCATGAAGATGTGCTTTGTTATTCCGTACACAGCCAGTGAGTTACATGTTGTTCTTTTGAATGATCAACTATCTACAATAACCTGCTCAGCCAGTATGTCAGCCCAGCAAGGGGGTTCTGTGTCTTTCCCGTGTCTCTAGCTTAGTATTTCTTCTAAAGCCTCTAAAGAGCGCCACAGTTGTTACGGCCACTGAAGGCCATTGTTCTATGTTTTTCTTAAGTTTGTGGTGAAGGTAGCCACTTCCAAGGTGTTTGCCTGTTTATTTATCTAGTCCCCCCACCAAATGAGATGAATGTAAATCTTTTGTTTTGCTGCCGTAATTTTGATACATATTCTGTAATAAGTTGAACATTTAAAATTGAACACCTGCAGTGTGCTAACTTTCTGCCTGTTTATTCAGTATTGCCCTACCAGTGTTTAAGATTCTTTAATGTTTCAATGCATAAAAGTAATGATGCTTAGTATTTTATTCAAAATACTTCATTATTAAAATGTTGTTGGAAAAGGTGCTCCAGAATAGTGCCCTAAAATGACTAATTGCTGTGGGATTTAAAAAGCAAAACAAGGGGCGCCTGGGTGGCTCAGTGGGTTAAAGCCTCTGCCTTCGGCTCCGGTCATGATCCCAGGGTTCTGGGATCGAGCCCCACATCGGTCTCTCTGCTCCAAGGGGAGCCTGCTTCCTCCTCTCTCTTTGCCTGCCTCCCTGCCTACTTGTGATCTCTGTCAAATAAATAAAATCTTTAAAAAATAAAAAGCAAAACAAAATCATAAAATGATTTGTGGGTAGGTAGGAGGAAAACTGTAAAAAGAAAAAAAAAGGCGGGGGGGGGCGCCTGATTGGCACAGCTCTTTAAGCAGCTGCCTTCGGCTCAGGTCATGATCCTGGAGTCGAGGGTTCGAGTCCCACATCAGGCTCCCAGCTCCATGGGGAGTCTGCTTCTCCCTCTGACCTTCTTCCCCTCTCATGCTCTCTCTCACTGTCTCTCAAATAAATAAAATAAAAATCTTTAAAAAAAAAAAAAAAAAAAGAAGGAACATTAATTGAAGTTTTGGTCTGGGACCATAATTAGTGCGATTATGATCTCCAAAAACAACTTTGAATCTCCCTGAATCTGCAGGGCAACATCGAAAATAATGAGTAACTTGAAGGGTCTCAAAAAAAAGTAAACAAATAGAAAAATGAATAAAGTAATGGAAGTAGACAATAAGGACAACAGAAAGAAATACAAATGATCAAAACAACAAAAATGTTCAGTAATAATCAGATATAGATATTGAAGTTCAGATAATGGATATTGAATTATAAAGCCTACGATCTCAAGGGTTTTTCACATGGTATAGTGCCAAAGATTTCTTTATTATTACTATTATTATTAGTATTTAAAGATTTTATTTATTTACCTGACGGAGAGAGAGAGAGCACAAGCAGGGGAAGCAGCAGGTAGGGGAGAGGGAAAAGCAGGCTCCGTGCGAGCAGGGAGCCGGACAACACAGAGCTTGATCCCAGAACCTAAGGATCATGACCCAAGCTGAAGGCAAACACCCAAACTACTGAGCCATCCAGGTGCCCCACAAAGATTTCTTTAAATTATAAAACCTGTTTTACAACCTCCAGGATGTCTGGAAAAATCAGCACTCATAAATTTCTAGTAGGAATATCTCTAGTTAAGAAAAATTGTTCTTACGAAATAACCACTTATTCTTATACAAGTTTGTTCACTACAGTGTTATTTATAGCACAAATTATAAATAACCTAGATGTCTAACGATAATAGATGAGTTAAATTGTAGTATTTAATAGTTGATTGCAAATGCAGCATGAAGAAAAATTATGCTTTAGAAGGATGTGAGGAAATCTTTATGATATTATTAGGTAAAGCAGGTTTCTAAACACTAAGGGGGGGTTGGGAGGGTTAGGGTGGCTGGGTGATGGACACTGGAAAGGGTATTTGCTATGGTGAGTGCTATGAATTGTGTAAGACTGATGATTCACAGACCTGTACCCCTGAAACAAATACTACATTATATATTAATAAACACTAAGTACAAAGTGATCACAATTTTATTTTTTAAATAAATATGCATAAAAATATGGGCACTGAAGTAATAAAAGATTATAACTCAGTAGTGGGTTATAGGAAGTATTTATTTTCTTTTTATCTTTATTTGGATATATTTTATAGTCTTTGAGTGATGCCATGACTACTTGGGGGGGAAAAAAAAGAGCAGACATTCTATATAGAGAGCTTTTTATTTTGAGCATCTGTGGTAAGTGATTTAAAAAAAAGAAACCAAACTTGAAAAAATTGAGCATTCCGCATACAACAAGGATGACAAAGGGGAGAGTTTGCTTGTCAGATGAAATCATAGATAATTCAAACTGGAGGATGTTTTAGAAATAATTTAACTCAGCTCCCTCTATTTTACAGATGAAGAAGTTAAGTCCAAACTTACCCAAGACCACAAAGATAGTGTTTAGAATCCAAACAATACTTGGATTTTCTTATTCGTAAAATCCTTATCTCATCTTTCTTCCTTTCTACTTATGTATTACAATGCCGTAGTTGTCAACTATGGTCTTTTAAGTCTGAAAAAAGAAAAGGAAAAACTTTAGGATAAAGAGAAAAAAACATTAGAATAAAGGATATGTCAAATAACGTGGTAGCATAGCTTTTCTTCCTATTTTTGAATTCACATTTGCCAAGAAAAAAAAATACACACTTTGTACTTTTCTTCAGAATAGCCCATAAAACACATACAATGTGTTTGTCAAAGAATGTAGTACACACTTAAATTCGAAAAGGAACATCACGTACATATCTTTTCATACATTTGTACATCCAACCAATATTTATTGAGTACCTGTCATGAGACAGACACTGCTATACTTGAATATAAAGTGGTACTTGAAACAGACCCCAAACCTGACCTTGAAGCATACAGTCTAGGAAATAATAGTCTCTACTAAATTATATTTTAAAAGGCAGCAATCATGTCTTATTCAGTATAATGAATATAGATTTTCTTTGAATATAGACTAAATGAATTAATTTCCCACAAGTTACTTTGCCCTAAAGGACAAAGTTTATTATTCAGGCATTATTACTTGGTGGCAGTTGAGGAATAATGTGGACTAAGGAGCCCTGATAAAACCTCACTACTAAGTTTAGCATGCTTCTTCCCAAGCCAATTTGTCTTTCAAATCACTCCAAATTGGGCCTAATGTCTGGTTATGAAAAGATTTCTGACAGAAAGTCATGTAAATGTGGCCACCCTGTGATAAAACAAGAAGCCTTGATGCTCAGAGACTGCTGTCATTTAGATTAGAACAGATTATTGTTATTATTGTGATTTTGTTCTTTAAAAAGAAAACCCTCTGACATTTGTTTTACAGTGGTTTTCATAATTGCATGAGATAATTTGGAAAAGTAATCGGAGATTATATTTTTTTAGAACATTTTTAGAATAAGTAACAGATTTCAACACCAACACTTAATAGAAATCTCTAAAGTAATATATTTTTAAGTGATCAGAATATCAGAAACTTTTACATTTTGGGAGTTTAATTGGTATGCACACTTACCATTTGTTGACATCTCTGTCATTTTAGCAAAGACATTTGCTCTCCTAAGGTCTGGTCTACCTAATGGATAAAGTGACACTTACCTGGGACTTCCAAGAGTTAGCCTCTACTGTGTTCTCCAAAGGAAAGAGAATGGATCGTCCTCTGGGCTTATAGAAACGGGGGAAGACAGCAGCTATAAGTGACCTTGTGTTCTGATACGGTCCTGGCATCTGGACAGAATCTTTTTGGTAGCCTGTGCTTTGTCACTTTCTAGCAAGTACAGATGCTGGGCACCATGAGATTCCAGGCCTCCTTGAGGGTAGGAGAAAGGGATCCCAATAGTCTGAGCGTTTGGTTATCTGTCACAGATGAACTTTCAAGTCCAGTTAATGAGCAGGCACCATGCCAGGAAGAGATACATGAGCTTGGACCTCGAAGGGTATGTACTCTGAAGCTGAAATCATAAACCAGAACATCTGATGTGTGTCTCATACACAATGAGGGAGGGAGGGCTGTTGATGGAAATGTCACACGCAGCTGCTTTTAGTGCTTGGCTCTCACTGAGGAAGCTTCCCCCTCTGCCACTATACCCCACCCTCTTCCTGCATAAAAGCCATTTAGGGCTCTTTAGTTCTTATCCTGTGTGCTGTGAAACAGGCTGAAAATTTATATCTGTTACATCAGTCAGGTTCATTGCTGATTGATGTACCTGATGGACTGTGGGAGTGACTGGCTCAGTCAGCTATGTTTGGGTCAGGAAAGAATCTGCCTTAGAGAGACAATTGTGTGCCATGCTCCGTAAGGTAAATGATATGGCTTGGGTCCTAATTAAGCTGCTTGTTAAATAGCATCCTTTGAACAAATCACTTTCTTCTACCACTTCTCCAGCTATATGATTAAGCATGTAATCCTATTGAGATTTCCTAGTGGGGTTGTGAAGAGAAGCTATTCCCTCCATCTGGAATTCTTTCCCTCACTTTTCCACGCCAATTTTTCCTTATGCCCTGGATTGAAATTGAAACATCAGTTTCTTGAGATCTTGCCTTAGACCCTACTTTCTTCCTGTTCGTACTGCTGAAAACGAAGAAATTTCCCAGTTCACTCCATAGCACCTGTGACTTCCCCTTTTGCAGGCTATGTCATGCTTATTACAATAGTTCAGTGGCTGTCTTCCCTATTAGACTCTTAAGTCCCATTGGGGTAGGAGTCAATATCAGTCTTTTGCACCTGAATCTCCAGCACCAAACATTGTGCATGCACATATTTGGTGCTTAATAAACATTTGTTGAATAAATTATGAATAACATCTTATAATCACTTTGAGACTCCTTTGTGAAAACCAAATATTGAACTTTTGTGCTGTCCTATCACGCAGGTAATGTTAAGAACGGGTGTTGAAGTAGAGCCAAAAGGGCAGCAGGTAATGTTAAGAACAGGTGTTGAATTAGAGCCAAAAGGGAGCTACTTATTGTGCTTTCCCCATGCCTGACTGCTGTTTGCCTTCTCCTATCACCACAATCTAAATTCTTATCATGATGGCAAATTGTTCCCAACTCCCTAAGCGATCATTTCTAGGAAGATTGCAGTCTGTGTTCATTTTTTAAATGAAACTAACCATCCAAACTGGCTTTTAGAGTCGAGTGTTGTATTTCCTCATATTTTAGTCAATTTAAAGAATCATTAAGCTCCCAGAGAAAAGATTTCTTACAATTTGTAATTACATTTGAGAATGAGTTTGCCAACTTCAAATAAATTCTTATCAAAATGTCTTCTTGTCAACACTAGGTGTTTCTGAAATGTTAACCTGAACTTGAATATCTTCATTTTTTCTGAAAGCTTTTTAGATTCATAGTTGAAATGAGGAAAAACAGCTTCAGATTCCATTTATTCATTGACTTACTCATTTAATAATTGTTAGTGAACACTGCAAGCCAGACACGATTCTAGATATTTGGGAATATCAGTAAATAAAACAGATTCTTGCCCTCAAGAAATAATTATAGAACTACTGTGGTATGGACAGTACTTACCAAGTATTCCATTACTGCTCTGCTTTTCCCAGCCTCCCTTCAGGTAGGTTGGGGTCCTGTGATTACGTCTGGCTGATGGCCTGTGAAAGAAGTGATTTGTATCACTTTCAGACTGAACAAGTTATAAGCTGATATGCCTCCCCTAACCCTTTTTACCCTGTCACAGCAAGCTTGGAGGTTACATACTGCACATGGTATAGCTATATGATGGGAGAATCTGAGTCCTGTTGGCTACTAAGTGGAGTGGAACCGCACACGGCCTTCACTGCCTGCCACCCTGTGCTAGAGATAGGACATGCGTGAGATAGAAACTTTCATTGGTTAAGCCACTAAGGATTCAGGGTTTGATCCCTGGGACAGCCAGCATTTAACTATCCTGAGTAACACAACATGCATTACTTATTTAATACGTTTTATGTGCTAGGCACATTACTAGACTGTTTGTAATAGTGATTTATTATTGTTAAAACTGGCAGTTCACTTTCCTTGCCAAAAGGGAGACATATTCAATATTTATCCTGAACTACTATGTTCATTCTCATCAAAGCTGCTTTTTTTTTTTTTAAGATTAATATCAACCTTGTAATTTTAGAGGGAAAAAAAGGATTTTAGGCTTATTCTAGAGGGCTGAATTAGGGTGAACCCTTTTGCTGATTCTGTGGCTGTTTGAGTAGGTTATTTCATCTGTCTTATTTTTCCCATAGATAAAACTGGGGCTAATATTCTGCTCCTGATACTACACGGTTATTATGATGACCAAAATGAGTTAATATGTAAGCCGTGAAGCACTTAACACAAATATAATATGACCATTCTCATTGAATCTAAGACACCACAGATTGTAGGGTTCACCATTATTTTTTATTCCACTGAGAAAGAAACTAATGAAACAAATTAATCTGTGGCACAATACTTTATTATCACTCATCCCTCATTAAAGGGCTTATTTAGATTTATTTAAACATTTTTTAATCATATATAAAAGCTTTGCATTAAAGGGAAACAATTCAGTTAAGGTAGCCCAAAATGTCTTCATATTCAGACACTGTCTTCTGAATCACTTTTCAATTCTGAAAAATTGACGTACTGTGTTTTTCATTACACTATTACCCTCCTGCCATCAAAAAGCAGTGGCAGGGGTGCCTGGTGGCTCGGGTAAATGTCTGATTCTTGGTTCTGGCTCAGTTCAGAGTCTGCTTGAGATTCTCTCTCTCTCTCCCTCTGCCCTTGCCCTACTTGTGCTGCCTATAAATAGATCGATAGATAGATAGATAGATGGCTAGCAGTGGCAATGCAGCAGTGCTGAGGCAGGACTCCCTTTTCTTCTGAGATTTTCTTCTAGCCTTCTGACATTGATTCTGCAAATTTTGATGTTGACACTTTCTTGTACTTACAGGAAGGTGTCAGTGTAAGGTTTTCAGACAACAAGGATTCATATTTCTTGTGCAACTGTTGCTTAGTGATTGACTGAAGTGTCCTTGGTTTCAGTTGTCCAGTCATTCAACCAGGAGTAGCAACCAAGTTTGTAGGTAAGCAGTCAACAACAACTTCGAAAGTGCTAAGCAGCGGAAACAGCTGAAAACCGTCAGTTGCCTCAATTACAGAGATGTTAGGGGTGTCTGGGTGGCTCAGTCAGTTAAGCATCTGCCTGTAGCTCAGGTCAGGATTTCAGGGTCCTAGGACCCAGCCCCTCATTGGGGTCTCCACTCAGTAGTGGGTCTGCTTCTTCCTCTCCCCCTATAATCTCTCTCCCTTTCACTCGCTCTCAAATAAATAAAATCTTTAAAAAAATTTTCTTTCAGAGATGTTAAAAAGTGAAAATACATGTATCTTGGAATAAGTAAAATACTGGATTTGGGGTTTTTTTTCTTTACAAATAAAGATATGGAATATCTTTATATCATATCTATATTCCTAGTATCAGCTATGCAGGAGCTCATAGATCATTCTTTGATCTCCACCTCATTATTAGCACTCTGATCCAGGCCTTCACAACCTTTAGTCTAGCACAGTGCAGTAAGAAGAGCCTGGGGTGCAGGGCAAACAAAACTGGCTTTGGGGTCTGAAGACCTGAGTCTGACTCTCAGCCCTACAGTTGTTCAGATGTGCCACTTTTGGGGTCAAGGTACTGCTCTGGGGGCAATAGTTCACGAGGTTTTAGGGGGGATTTAATGTAAACAAAAGCAGGTTGTAAACTGTGAAATCCACATGCCAAGGGAGGGAGTGCCAGGGACTGTGCTGGGTACTTTGCATCCTTATTTCATTTGATCTGGCATGAATGTTAAGGCATATAGTGTCTTGACGGTCACCTTGCTGTCTAATCTATGTAATGCTTGCTATATTAATAAAATATCCCTTTCATTGCCTCATACTTTAAAGCAGAAATCTTTGGATCAAAAACTAGTAGGCGACCAAGAGCCCTTTGCAGAGCTGTAGCCTCTCACTTGTTTCTGCCTTGTAGCCCAGAAACATTTGAAGTAAGAGACCCTTGGGCTACCAGCGTACCATCTTTGTGACTCTGGTGCCAAAACTAGCCCCAGAGGGCCATACAGAAAGTTTTTAATTGATGGTAAGAATTCCAAAATGAATCTGAGATCCAGGGTGTGGATCTAAACAGGCATTAGGCAATTTTCAGATTCAGGTGCATGGTAAGTTGACATCCAGAAAACATGGCCATGGAAACCAGAGGCCCCAGTGACAAGGAGGTAGTTTGGGGGGCTGTAACTCTATTTTGGGGAAGGAAAGTTACTAGCAAGAAATTTAGTACTGAGGAATAGAGATAGAAGGCAGGAACCTCCCCAAAACCCGATTACCTTTGAGACTGACTGAACTAATGATCCATTCTCTTCATGATCTTCTAGCAGGAGGAATTGGGATACTTGAACTGGAGCAAAGCTTAATCTACAGATTAGAATAATAGATTCAAGCTCACAGGCTAGAGGATATGAACGAAAAATGTTACTACACCAGCTATGTGAGATGCTATCTTGAAATCCTAATGGGGGAGATGAGATGTAGGAGGGTGCTTTAGCAGTAAACTTGTATGTTTCAAATATCCACAAGATAGAGAACTTTGTGAATACACAAAGGAGCAAAGACCTACAAAAATTAGGGAACTTCCAAGACCCATCTCAAGACTACCTTCTCTAGGACACCTTCTCCAACAGCAATGCTATAATGTTTAATTTGTAATTCACTGTACCACTCATATTATTCTCTGACTAGTTTGGGAATGCATATGTTGAATTCCCATTAGGATTTTAATAATTTCTTTTTTTAAAAAAATATTTTATTTATTTATTTGACAGAGACAGCGGGAGAGGAAACACAAGCAGGGGGAGTGGGAAAGGGAGAAGCAGGCTTTCCACAGAGCAGGGAGCCCGATGTAGGGCTCGATCCCAGGACCCTGAGATCATGACCCAAGCCGAAGGCACATGCCTAATGACTGAGCCACCCAGGCACCCCAGGATTTTAATCTTGAGGTCAGGAATAGTATTAAAAAAATACTCTCTAGGGGCGCCTGGATGGCTCAGTGAGTTAAGCCTCTGCCTTCAGCTCAGGTCATGATCTCAGGGTCCTGGGATCGAGCCCCGCATCGGGCTCTCTGCTCAGCAAGGAGCCTGCTTCTCTTCCTCTCTATCAGCCTGCCTCTCTGCCTACTTGTGATCTCTGTCTGTCAAATGAATAAATAAAGTCTTTAAAAAAAATTTTTAAAAACTCTATGTACAATACCTGACATAATGCTATGTAGTGCTAAGAAAACTTATTAATGTCACCCTTTCCTACTTGAATCTAGCAGAGATTTTATCTTGCTATGATTGCTATAAAGGTGAGAACCCAGATAACTTTTTGCCATTCAGCACATGTTTTTCCACGAACCCAACCACTCCAGAAAATCTATCTTATTTGCAGAACTATTGCAAAATCTGACACTCCTCTTAACTTCACTGGAATGCCCTTGTAATTGCCAAAAGTTGCCTTGCCTCATGGAAATTCTTGGCCAGAAACCTATGGATTGCCAGCCCTTGCAGCTGTTGACCCCAATTCTCCTATAACATCAAATCAAACAACAGTTCTTAATGACCTACTGAGAACAGGCCCTGAGCTAGTTGTCATCGAAGGTATAAAGATACAATCACTGCCCTCAGGTAGTTTACAGTATATATAAAACAAACATGAACATTTAAATACCAGGTAAAGGCTATGTGACAGTTATGAGCAGTAGGAGGGATAGCAAAGGCAATGATGCAGGGAAAAAAATGGCGAAGAATTCACTGCAAGATGAGGCATGATTTCTACCCCTTCTATCTAGAAAGCTAAGAACCCAGTGTAGGAACTCCTCATGTCCTGTTCTCTTTTGTGTCACTGTTTTGAAGTACATTTATGGAAAAGATCTGGTGTCCTTGTTCCCTACAAATCTTTCTTTCTTTCTCTTTCTTTCTTTCTTTCTTTCTTTCTTTCTTTCTTTCTTTCTTTTAGAGCATGACAGAGAGCATGTGTGGGGGGCGGAGGGGAGGCAGAGGGAGAGAGAGAGAATCTTAAGCAGGCTCCATCTCACAACTCTGAGATCATAACTTGAGCCAAAATCAAGAGTTGGACATTTAACCAACTGAGCCACCCAGGCACTCTGTCCCCTACAAATCTTATGTGTACTGTGGGATACCTCCTGGATTTTAGATTCTTACCTCTTGACCTGAGGTTGCTCAGTGGCACCTTTGAGATTTCTGCCTTGGGAAAGCTTCACCTCCTCTCTGCTACTAAGCCTATATGTTAGAGCATATACTCTTTTTGGGTTTTTTCTGCATAAACTCTATGCCCAACATGGGACTCGAACTCATTACCCTCAGGTCAAGAGTCACATGCTGTACTGACTGAACCAGGCAAGTGCACCTACTCTTGTTGGTTTGTTTTTAAGTTTATAGATCTGGGGACCTTAGACTGGTACTACACCACAAAAATGTATTTATTCATATTGCCACAAGACTTACTCTCTTCTCTTAGAATGGTGGGCCAAGATATATATGATTTCTACTCATCCTCATCATTCTGCCTAGAATACAATCTTCCTGAAACAGTCTTTTCTTCCGAGGTGAAGAGACTTTGTCAAAAGTAGTGCAACAGTCACTGTCCCTATTCCTTCACCTCATTTTCCCTGTTCCCTCCCTACCCTCTCTTGGCGACCTCATCTGTTTCTCTATGCGAATGAATGTTATCCCATTCCAAGTCTTCAATCAATGTGTTCTAAAAGGAGAGAAAGCCTAAGAGTATGAGTCAACTTTATTCCTGGTACTGAACCCTGTTTGTTCTCTTGTTAGTTGCCCTGAGGAACAGGGAAGAGAAGTTCAACTTCTGTTTCTCTTGCTATTAAAGAGAAGTGAATGGCAGTCAACCCACTTCATTAAATTAAAAGAGAACCCTTTAAAGGAAAGTGTTAACACACCGAGCTCCTGTTGCATGCACATAGGGCATTACAAAATATTTGCTTATGCTGCCTAACATGTTACAGTTCATCTTGGCGTTGGCTTCTGAGGCCAAAAGAGATTCAGACTCCCCCAGCCGATCAGTAGGCCTAAGGCTAGTGGCCTGGTAGGTGAGAATTCTCACCTTTAACTTTTCCAGGTGTGGAGAGTGCAACAGTGACTTGTCCTTACATGCTCGCCTTTTATTACAGTGATTTCTGGGTGCACCTGTCTCTGTTACAGTGTGGCCTTCTTTGAGGAGAGAAGCCCTTCCTCATTCATCTCTGCTTCCCTTCACATCATCAGGTGGTGCACTGCACTTGCCAATGTTCAACAGATGCCTTTGAATCGATCCCTCAAGCAAGCCTTGCTAAAGTGGCAACCTGTTGCCTGGCTTTGTGGAAGTCTTTCAGCTGTGTGTGCCAGCTCTCTAAGTATTAAAAATCACAACACCAACAGCAACTATCGTAGGAGTTAACCTGTGGCAGCTATGAACAGCAATTCTCCTGACAGCCAGTGACAAGAGAAAGGGAAGGAGTCATGCTGGAGTCGTCCGGAACCCAGCTCACGCAGAGCTAGGGAGCAGCTCCGAGGAATTACATCCAGAACAGAGCTGCTGGGAAACACCCACATTCAACAACAGCATCTCTGACTTTCAGTACTCGGCAGGCAGCCCCTAAGAGACCTTGCTTTATGTGTTACACAGTGAGTGAGGAAGCGGAGACTGTCTGTGGCCCCAGCCTGTAAACTGGAGAGACTCCCTGACACAAGGATTGCTGAGAGACTGAGCAGATGCGATAGGAATGTCTGTGTTCTTCCCTGACTGCCTATTTTGGCCATCTCCCTGCTTTTAGTCTCTGCAATGGAGGGGTCAGAGGCTTGAGCCAATCCAAAGATACAGGAGAAAGATGTGGAATCTACCTCAATGGGTAGGGCCAATTAAGACTAGAAGGGAGTGCACAGAGAAGAATGTTCAGAAAACAAACTTCTTGCAAGAATCTGGAGGCATAAAGGGGCCACGTCTTCCTACTCAGTTAACCCCTAAACACTGATGGGAACTTCATTTTAATGTATGAATACTGGGGAGAGGTGGGCTATGGTAAGAAATCATGGTATCTTGAATGAGTAGACTTGATAGTCTAGTCTCCTGGTTGGCTTTCAGAGAAGAGACTTAGTAACTGTATCTTGACTTCCCTGATCAGCCCTACTCCTCTCTCCCAGCATCATCTAGAGATCTTTTCAGGAAGAAGCTGTGTAGTCATCAACTCCATCCAGTGTTTTGTGTCCAGGCCCTGGAAATCTACCTGGAATGGTAGGCCTTGAAACCCAAGGGCTTCAGTTCTTGTACCTTCCCAGTAATCCTGGGAAAATCCCTGCCCGACCCAACCCCCCCGCACCCTGCTCCCTGCTTCCTGCCCGGGTGCTCTGCCCTTGCTTTGCGTCCAAAGATAAATACGCCTCACCTGCGGGAGGAGAGGAGTTTGTCCACACTATTCTTTCCTAATGATCGGCTGTGCGTGGCTGCCGTGTGGCACGCATACACAGTGAGGCATCCATTCCTTGCCTCGAGGTTCTGAAGTTACCCTGAGCCCGAAGGTTCTGGGGTAACTGCCCTTCTTTAAGTCTTGGCTGTTATAGCTGGTAGGGCTTCCAACCTGTTTGGTTCCAGGCATTCCGTACTGTTATCAGCAGGAGACTCCCAGGCATTCTGGAAGCTCTGCTTGAGAGAAGCAACCGCTGCTGTTGCCTTAGCTGCCTGGACCTGCAGCAAAGAGCCAAGAAGAAAATAATTTCACACCATGTACACTGAACTCCCTCAAAGCTGGCATAGCCAGGCCATCGACAGAGCCATGTAAATCTTCAACCAGCCCGTTTCTTTCACTAGTTAACGGAAACAGTGTTTGTTACCTTTGAGATTGTAGTAGGTGGGTGAAAATTGCTGGCAACAGTCTCTGTTTCTGAAGCTGGAGAGCCAGCCCTCAAAAATTTCATAAAGGAGACTGCAGCTTCCATCGGAGGGGTCTGTCTCTTATTGCTGCTATGAGTACTTTGTGGCCTCAGTGAGAGGACTCCCCACCTAGTGAAGCTGCCCTTTTAGATTTAAACCCTCAAATCAATGCATCATGCATCAAAGCATAGCTGTTCAGAATCTTAGCAAAAAAAATTATGCTGTAACCTGAAAAAAATTAACCTAAATTCAAGAAAGAACATAGAGTCAGCATGGGTCGGCCCTGAAAACTTAGAAGGAAAGAGGATCTAGGAGGCAAATCCTGGTGATGTTTATCCAAGTGTTTTTAGGTAAAAGGTTACACTGATCTGTTCAGTTTTGGAAGCAGGTGAATTGCTGCTTTGGAGTTGGATGGATTTTGTTCTGTCAATCATTCACACATAAATCAATCATTAAATCAATATAAATCATAATCATAAATCATAAATCAATCATAAATCAATCATAAATCAATCAATCATTCACACATAAAACAGACATCCTTATTTCTATGCTCCATAAGCAGCCTGCTCTTACAATCTGATTCCCAAGTGTTGGTCACAGGATATGAATGTGTTTTTTTTTTTAATTTTTTATTTTTCAAGTAATCCCAACATGGGGCTTCAACTCACTACCCTAAGATCAGGAGTTACATGCTCTAGGGATGGAGCCAGCCAGGCGCCCCAGGACATGAATGTTTTGGGCCTTAGCTATTATATTTCTTTCTATTTATATTCATAATTTTCATTATGAGTACACTGGTGTTCTGGATTAGAATACCAGGGTCTGGGAACATGAATGCTTTGGGAGAAGAATTCACAATCTGTGTATTAACAGATTGGATTTCTAAGCCTATAGGGCTGAGAACCAGAACCTCACTCTGATGAAAGATAAGACCATACCATGGAGGACCTTTTGGGGTTCCTGGAAACTCCCTGACTGGCCAGTGGTCAATATCCTTACTATTCAGATTGCCAAGTTATCCGGGTTTTGTCTACATTCAGTGACTAGCACGATAGAATTGTTTGGGATCCTGGTCTGAAGTCAGATAGACTTGGTGTATATCCTTTTTTCACTTTAAAGCAAATAGCAAAATCTTTCTGTGCCTCAATTTTCTCATCTGTGATTAGGGCATAACAGAAGTGTCTACTTCATGGAATTGTTAGGAGACAATGAGACAGCATGTTATGCGCTGTATGAATACTAGGCTCCTATGTAATACCTAACATAAAATGTTGCTTAATAAATAGCAGTTACTCTTATCTTTAGAGCTCTCACCCGATGCTCAGCACACTGCTGAACATTAATATATTTGCCCAAAGTAAAACAGTTGGCAAGTGCTAGAATCAGGAGTTGAACCAGGCCAAAGCTAATACGTTTGACTATTAGCTTAAACTGTCTCTGTTGATATGATAAATACAGCAAACCTTGAGCTTCCAGACAGTATCATCTCCTTCAAAGGAATAAATTTGGAACACTGTATATTTATTCTTAAGCCCGTTCAGGACTCCTCTTCTGAACTCACCTGGGCAAATCTTTGTTCTTTTTTTTTTTTTTTTTTTTAATGACGTAGGGGTGCACTGAAGGAAAGGGAGAGAGAGAATTTTTTTTTTTAAGATTTTATTTATTTATTTGACAGAGATCACAAGTAGGCAGAGAGGCAGGCAGAGAGAGAGAGAAAGGGAAGCAGATTCCCTGCTGAGCAGAGAGCCCGATGTAGGGCTCGATCCCAAGACCCTGGGATCGTGACCTGAGCCGAAGGCAGAGGCTTTAACCCACTGAGCCACCCAGGTGCCCCGAGAGAGAGAATCTTAAGCAGGCTCCACGCCCAGCACAGAACCTAGCATTTGGGTCAATCTTAAAACCCTGAGATCATGACCCGAGCCGAAATCAAGAGTCAGATGCTTGACTGACAGAGCCACCCAGGCACCCCAAATCTTTGTTCTTTAAGAGATTTGATCTTCCTTAATAACCAAAACTTATTCAGTGCCAAGCCCAGTAAGTGAGATGGAGAATTACAGTGGGACACGGCTATCTTTGGCCTAAAGCATGTGGCTAAGAGAGCAATTCCACAGAAGAAGCAAATATCTCTTTGTCACAAAAGGCATTTTCTATCATGGCTGACTTCACTATCCTATCACATTGGTTCTGTATGGGATGAAGTAAGAATTATGTATTATTATTTGTAAACTGGATTAGCTACAAATGGATTAAATTATTGTGACTAGTTAGCAGACTAATACAAACATAAAGAAAGTTGGCCAATGAAGGCCTTGTCTTTTTAACAGTTCTGTCATTTACATGAAAATATGCTCATCAAACAAAGCTGAGAATGAGTGGGGTTTTTTTTTAGGAGGGCAATTAAAAATTAAGTTTAACAGAATTAAATGTAAGATCCTGTACTTCAAGCTAGAAAAAAATAACTGCATGTACAGAATATAAACAATATAGCCTAACAGACATTAGAAGAAAAATGCCTAGGGGGCAGGCATCTGGGCTGACCCAGTCAGAACAGCATGTGACTCTTGAGTTGTGGGTTCAAGCCCCATAGTGGGTGTAGAGACTATTAAAATAAATAAATAAAAACTTTTAAAAAATGCTTGGGTCGGGGGGTAGCTGGTGGCTCAGTTGGTTAAGCCTCTGCCTTTGGCTCATGTCACGATCCCAGGGTCCTGGAATCCGGCCCCACATCAGGCTCCCTGCTCAGTGGGGGACTTTCTCTCTCTCCTGTTTGCTCTGCTTATGCTTTCTCTCTCTCTGTCAAATAAATAAATAAAATCTAAAAATAATAATAATAAGTATTTAAAGTGCAATCACACAGGGAAAAGATTCAGTTCATTTCATATGGTAGCAACGAATGGGATAAGAAAAGTGGGTAGAAGCTTCACTGAGATAGATTTTTAGTTCAGAATGCAAGAGAAGTGTATAAAATTTTGACACAAAAGTAAAAATGAAATGAGGTTTCAGGAAAGTTTCCCCATCACTTGAGGTGCTCCTACAGAAACAGAAACTGAACTACTTCTCTCTCCCTAAGAGAGGATTTAAGCCTCTCTAACAGGATAAAGGATAAAGATCCTATTAATACTCAGCACCATCACCCAAAAGCAACTTTAAAGCACCCTTATGTGTTGTAAAGCTAGAGCTACCAACTGTCCTGATTTTCCCAGGACTGAGGGGTTTCTTGGAGTGTGGGAGTTAGGTTGCTAAAAGTATAAAAAGTCCCATGCAAACCACAGCAAATTCATCACAGAGCTGAAGGAGTTTTGGTTAAAGAAAATCGTTTAAGTCGTGTTGAAACACATATAGAAGATACACAAACAAGCCTTCATCAAATCAACACATGAATTAATGAGGGCATTGTCATTTATTTTCCATATAAATGAATTTTCCAAATATTTATTTACTTATTTTTAAAATATTTTATTTATTTGAGAGAGAAATTGAGATAATGAGTAGGGGGAAGGGCAGAGGGAGAAGCTGACTCCCCGAGGAGCAGGGAGCCCAACTTGGAACTCTATCCCAGGACCCTGGGATCATGACCTAAGCCAAAGGCAGAGGCTTAACTGACTGAGCCACCCAGGTGCCCTGAGTTTTCCAGATACTTAAAGGTTTACTCTTTAAATACCAACAAATTTATGTGTATTAGATTTTAAATGTCTTGGGGCGCCTGGGTGGCTCAGATGGTTAAGCCTCTGCCTTCGGCTCAGGTCATAATCCCAGGGTCCTGGGATAGAGTCCCACATTGGGCTCCCTGCTCGTCAGGGAGCCTGCTTCTCCCTCTCCCTCTGCTGCTCCCCCTGTTTGTGCTCTCTCTCTCTCTGTCAAATAAATAAATAAAATCTTAAAAAAAAAAAAAAGACTTTAAATGTCTTAAAATACATAGTTCCCTGTGCTTTTTATCAGATGATATGGAATATAGATGTCTTCATTTGAAAATATATTAAGAAAGAGTTGGGATTGGAATATAGACCAGTAAAATAAAATAAGTAGGACTTAAGTTTTGAAGTTTGACATGGGTAGCTTTGAACTTACCTCTGTCCATTGTAGCACATCAAGTTATTTAATCCACGTCTCAGTTTTCTCATCTGTAAATTGGGGATAATAAGTACCTGCTACATAGAATAGTGCCCAGTAGACTATGATAAGCACTCAGTAAATGGTAGCTATTTTATCATCGTTGTTAATAACCCTCAGAGTTATTTTCTGGGCTAAACAGCTCTAGCAAGTTGCTCTGTCTTCTACATAATCTGAGTGGACTCTGCTGTCTGCTCTCAGAATCTCTGGTCAGTGTACGTGATCTCTTTATTTTATACACAATTGAATGCCTGTGTGAGGGCACTTAAACTTCTGAAGAAATAAAATGCATGTACTTTTTGATGGCTGTTTACTCAGTGATATCTATTCCCTGGACTATATTCCAAATACTTGAGAGTTTTGGAAACATTACCTACCTGTAAGTGTGGCATTGCAAAAATCAGTCAATTAATCTGCATACGTAACTAGCAGTTTGAAGTTGGGGTTTTTTTTGGGGGGGGGGGTTGGAGGGCAGAAAAGCAAGGTTTATTGAGTGATAGCAATGTGATAGAACAAAACTCCCAAGGAGGGAGGGGACCAGAGGAGGTTGCCCAGGAATTGGAAGTTTAAATGACTGTTTTCAAACACAGTTTTACGAAGACTCTTCTCTTTGTTCTATCATCCATTTTGTTTAAAAAAAAAAAAAAAAGCATATTCTTTTCTTACAGTTCTTCAAGTACTGAAGTACTTGGACAAAATATACATCTGAATGTTATTCATTTTCTCAGGGAAGCCCAAGAGGGTAACATTCTTTTTTTTTTTTTTCTCTTTAGATTTTTATTTATTTGTCAGAGAGAGAGAGCATGAGCAGGGAGAGGGGCAGGCAGAGGGAGAAGCAGGCTCCCTGCTGAGCAAGGAGCCTGATGTGGGACTCATCCCAGGACACTGGGATCATGACCTGAGCCAAAGGCAGACACTTAACTGACAGAACCACCCAGGAGTCCCAGAGGGTAACATTCCTAAAGCACAAAAATGAGACTTTTAAGTCCACAATAGCTTTTCCCTTATAACTTTACTCTTCATCCTATGTGAAAAGTCAGTAGATAAACATGCATGGGAGATTCACAGAAGGGTTGAAAACAAGAACACTTAATATGGCTGCACTGACATTCCTTATCCTCTCTCTCCTCCTACCTGCAGACCTAACCATGCCAACCCAGATCTATGGGTCATCTCTTAACCAACTGTACTCCTCCTTACAGGACTGGACAGAGATTGCCCATTAAAGTTGTTCTCTTAAATCCGTACCACTCCCCTCAGGTGTGCCCTGGGAGGGAGGAAACACTTGGGAAGAGCAGATAAAGTTAAGCATACTGGCAGCATTCACATATCTGTCAGAAAATTGTGGAATTTTTAAAAATCTCTTGAGGGAGGCCAAAGTTAACCTGTTTGAAACTGACCACTGAGAGTTGGCCTTCTGTCTAAAGGTTTGGCTGTAAGTAAACAAACAACAAAAAAAATTAAAGACCTTGTTTTTGATCAGACTGTTCAAAGAAAGACTTTTGTGGGTAAAAGTTCACTAGGCTGAAACAATAGAAACATTTGAGAGTGGAATATGGCCTTCACCCTTAAAGCAGACGTCTTTGTCCACCTTTGCTGGCCTCCTTCAAGAGTATGGACGTGACTTCACCTCTCAGAATATTTTGCATGTTCGTCTTTGGTATTTGGAGAGTCAGAAGATACTATGTTCAGCAGTTGGTCATTTAGGTCTAGGAAAACTGGCAACAACTTTCAGCAGGGTTGGTCTTTACTCGGCAAATAACCTCTTGAAGAATTTTTAATGATTAAAAAGCAAGAGGAAAAAAGTAACAGAAACTCTCTCACTCCCATGGCTCTGTATCGATCCCACTGTAGATTCTCAAACTGCTTCTAAAAACCACCCAGAACTGAAAAAGTAGCCAACCTGGCCCTTCCCCTGATTTAAACCTTACCTTTTAATATTTAAGAGATAGAAAAATGAACTTAATCCTTAATTAATGAAGCTCTAAGTGAGGAAAGGCCAAAAATAATTACTCTTTCAAGAGTATTAAGGTAATTACATGTCCATGCATTTGCCCGTGTGTTTTAGTTGTGGCAACCATATGTCTTAAATTTTCAGGGCAAGTCCAGATTTTATGTATCTTCTCACAGAAGTCCTTTACTCCTTATATTATAAAGTTAAGAAAATTTTCAGTTTGTAAAATATGATTATTTTAGCTGTAGCCTCATAGTCTCTGTTAAAAATAATGATATGGAAAGCCGTTTGTTAACCTTAAGACTAAACTTAGTTTTTTTACCAGCAAAATGGGTTTATCTGGGAATAAGGGAGAATTGCAATTTGAGACACACAAGCTATGACAAAACCATAGGAAAGTCCAGCAAACAAAAGAGAGGAATCTTATTTTATGGAGAAAAAGGTTGGGAAGGGTTTTTTGAATGAAAGTCCATTGAAGGAAAGCAAGAGTTCAGGGTGATGATGCTTTCTCATTAACTGGGTTGCCGGATACTTGATTTTTTGAATGAGATGCAGTGCATGCCCTTCCCTGTTGGAACCTGTAACTGATGATTCTTTCCTGTTGATTCTTCTTTTGGGGTCTATAATCAACAATTCTTCCTGTAATTAATGTAGGGCTCCCCCTTCCAGCCTTCCAATCTAGACTCCCAAGTCCACTTAGTGAGTTTTCTTTTTATTAATTTTGATGTGTTCTAGACCAAAGGAAAACTGTTGAAATACAAATGGTTATCTTCTACCCTCTATGACATCTTACCAAGGTAATAACAAGTCATATCCCCTGTATGATTTTAAGGCACACCAAAAGCACAGGGCATAACACAAATTACTGCTTGAATTATCCTGACCTCCATACTCTAGTGTAAGTGGAGGGAGGAGAGGAGTATTGGTTCTTGTCTGTGTCCTCCTCCTAATTTGGGAATCACATGCTCTTCCCAGGTGCCCACTGCATCATCTGCTCCTCACCAACTATTTGTTCCATTATGGGCCACCACTTCTGTAACTGTAGATCAGTGCCCCCAACACCTGCATACAGTTCTCTTGTAGGATGTTGTTCCCTGTGATGGGTGCAGCATAAGAGTAAATATGAGGCAGGGCACACTTCTGTTTACTGTTTCATCCCTTTATCCTCCACACCTCCATCACACAAAGTAGTATAGGCCTATTAGACTTAGGAAATGGTTGGAATAAGTTAAGGAAATCACAGTGAGAAAGAGAAAAAAATAATTTAAACTGAATGCAAAATCTGCTATAATCACCCAACTCACAGTGCATTTGATCTGTAGGAGCTCTGTTTAAACTGCCTTCCTGGTAATCCCATCAAGACTTCCACTTAATATCATTAATTAGAAACTAAGACTCCTGGCCACATAGATGGCTGCTTCAAGACAGAAGTCCATATTCTACTCTTGAATTTCTCATGTCACTCTGGTTTCAACCTAGTGAACCCTAGGGAAGCTAGCAAAATTAAGTGCTCTGACCTCCCCCCCACCATAAGAGAAAGTCAGAGGTTGGAGAACAAAATGAGATTAGTGATATTAATTGATCAAGTTATACATTTTTTCTTGTACATTCCTAGTTTTAGTGTATCAATGGGAGTTACCAGCTAAATAACCTTTATTTTTTCAAAGCTTTATTTATGCATTTGAGAGAGAGAGAAAGAGTGGGGGAGGGGCAGAAGGAAAGGGAAAGAGAATCTCAAGCAGACTCCCCACTGACTGCAAAGCCTGACTTGGGGTTTAACATACGCCTTGATCCTACAACCCCAAGATCATGACCCAGGCCAAAATCAAGAGTTGGACGCTTAACCAACTGAGCCACCCAGGTACCCCTAACTAACTTTTATAATCATTCCAGGAAAGTGAACAAAACATTACACCTTTGCCAGGAGATTGTGTTGTAGATAACTCAGTCTATAATCTTTCTACCCTAACTTCAAGTCTAAGAGACCCGCCATTTCCTAACCTCTGCTATTTGGCTGCCTGCATATCTTTGGCAAGCTCTAGTCATTTCCTGTGTAGTTGGTCTCATCCCAGGAACTGTCCACGTAGTTCATTCTTCAAGTCTGTCATTCAGTCAAAACAACCCAAATACTTTAGACAACTCTACAGATCAACCAGTCATGGTTGTTAGGTACTACAGCCCTACAGAAGAATCCAGATGGGCACATGAAACCTCCCTGTGTGATCCCTGTTTGTCTCTTCACTGCTGTGACTATCAAATACGCCTCTTTATTGAAATTGCCTAGCCAGGGACGCCTGAGTGGCTCAGTGGGTTGAGCCGTTGCCTTGGGCTCAGGTCATGATCCTAGGCTCCTGGGATCAAGTCCCACATCGGGCTCCTTGCTCAGCAGGGGGTCTGCTTCTCTTTCTGCCTCTGCCTGCCACTCTGCCTGCTTGTGCATGCTATCTCTCTCCCTGACAAATAAATAAATAAAATCTTTAAAAAAATAAAATAAAATTGCCTAGCCAGTAACTGTTGGAACACAAATACACGCACACAAGGGCAAATGTTAAATCACAGAGACAATATAAAACCTAAAACCCTCAAACTGCCTTAAGTGAGTTCTTGCTAAAGACATATCTGATCTGCCTAATCTTGTTTTTATGGTCTTTAAATGATTTTTTTTTTAAAGATTGATTTATTTGACACAGAGAGAGAGACAGTGAGAAAGGGAACACAAGCAGGGGGAGTGGGAGAGGAAGAAGCAGGCTTCCTGCTGAGGAGAGAGCCTGATGTGGGGGCTCAAACAACACAGGACCCTGGGATCATGACCTGAGCCCAAGGCACACACTTAATGACTGAGCCACCCAGGCACCCCTTTAAACAATTTTTAAGGGGGAGGCATTTCCCGTTTTCCCCCAGTCTCTACTCCTCACTATTATTTACATCCAACTGCATCACCCATTTATATACTGGCCTGGCCTTTGAAAATGTTTGGGTTTGAGTTCCCTGCATCTAAACCCACAAGGAGATACACATTTTTCCTAATTACCCTATAATATGTAAATATCTCTCCTCTGTCCTGCTTTTAAACCTTGCCCCTTGGACCTCCAAGTGATAATAGGCCATTCGCAAACCTTGTGAAGTTTTTGGTTTTTTTGTTTTAAGATTTTATTTATTTATTTGACAGAGATCACAGTGGGCAGAGAGGCAGTCAGAGAGAGAGAAATGGGGAAGTAGGCTCCCTGCCAAGCAGAGAGCCCGATGCGGGGCTCGAGCCCAGGACCCTGAGATCATGACCTGAGCTGAAGACAGAGGCTTTGAATACTCCTTAAAGGATCTAGGTAAGTCCTCAGCAAGACTTCACCTCTCCCCCAACCTTTGAACTACTGGAGATGGAGGGGAGATTTTATTCTTTGGGCCACATTAATAGTAGCTGTTTTCCAAGTTCTTCCTTAGCCTTCTCACTGATGTTGTTCAGAACACTGATAACTGGGCACCATTCCTTCAGGATTTAGTTTAATACTTTTTCATTTCCTTTTGTGTGCCACCATACATTTCAATGTGTTCAGCAAACATACTGAACTCCTGCTATGATTTGGGCACACTCGGAGCTGGGAGTAGAGCAATGAGCAAAACAAAGCTTCCTGCCCTCATGAAGCTTACAGTCTAGCAAAGGACGTAAAACTTCTGGAAAGATGGAAGAGTAGGAGGATCCTAAGCCCACCTGTCGCATGGACACCTGTAGAAAACAACCACATCAGAGACCCATAAAACAAGCAGAAGACTGGCAGAACAGACTTCACAGTTAATCGTAGAGAGGAAGCCACATCTAGTAAAAGAAACAATTTCAGTAACCACAGTAGAATCCCTATTGTTAATGTTTGTAATGCTGAAGATTTAATAGACCCTGGCTTTAATTTGGAATTATCTCATTCATGTAATAAGGAGATTTTATCTCAACTCGAGTAAAGTAATTGCATGTTGTTAAATACCTACTTAGTAATAAAATGGTCAAATGTAACCAGTCTGTGACTAGTCAGGTCAGTAGATACGGAAAGGTATGATGACATTAAGGTCATTAACTCTTGGGCTTATTCTTGGCACAAACTAGTTAACATCTTTCAGTCTCATTGCCACAGACTACTTTGCTAACCTGGGCCGTCCTCCTCCAGAAGCATGCAGTTGAAAACAAGAGAAATCAGGGGATGATAGATTAGGTGTCTGTTAGCACTGTTAGAAAAACAATTTAACCATCCACATCCTGATGATGGTGTTTTAAGAGGCCTGCAGGACAATAGGGTCATTGTGATCAAACGTGGCCCGGGGCAGTCTTCAAACTGAAAGCTCTCAGGCTTCCTTCTGTCTCTACCAGCCAGGAGAATCATGAGGGAGTTCTTTTCCTTGGATAAGATCCTGGTGATGAGACTGCAATCCTTGGATTTCTGCACTGCTTCGGTGGTATAGTCCTCAGTCTTCAAGAGAGTTTCTGAATTAGACTACTAATGCTGGTCATTTTAAGAGCATCACAAATGTAATGGGGGTGTTTTGAGAACTTAAGCTGACACATTCTTATATTCAGA
Source organism: Martes martes (assembly GCF_963455335.1). Taxonomy (NCBI): domain Eukaryota; kingdom Metazoa; phylum Chordata; class Mammalia; order Carnivora; family Mustelidae; genus Martes; species Martes martes. The sequence continues at coordinate 96,204,303 of NC_137891.1, read as the reverse complement.
CGTGTCTGGAGGACCTGGCTGCCAAGGTTCCATATACGTGAAGGATTAAGAAAGAGCTCATTCTGGGGCACCTGGGTGATTCAGTGGTTTAAGCCTCTGCCTTCAGCTCAGGTCATGACCCCAGGGTCCTTGGATCCAGCCCCACCTCGGGCTCTCTGCTCAGCAGGGAGCCTGCTTTCTCCCCCACCCCCTGCCTGCCTCTCTGCCTACTTGTGATCTCTGTCAAATAAATGGATAAAATCTTTTAAAAAAAGAAAGAAAGAAAGAGCTCATTCTAATGGAAGAGAGGACCACAGGACAGGGTAAACCACAAGAGAGGAGTGATTCTGGGCACAGACCAGACTCATGTTTGAATCCTAGGGAAAGGGAACTAAAATAAAGGGCCTGTAAAACCCAAAAGAGTCATTTCCATAAAATCTCTGAGTCATCGGGACCTGAAAACAGCCCTTCCAGGTTGAGTGTGTCACTGTGTGGAGGAAATTTGGGGTGAAGAGTGCTTTTTCCAAGTGGAATTTCTATTGCAAGCATTCAGAGGCTGAAATGGTCAACATTAGGGCCCCCAAAGAAGCAGGGGTGACGTCACACTTCAGGGAGCACTGGTGATGTAGCAAAGACATCCACGCTTCTGGTGCTTTGGCCCTAGTTTCAGTGTGTGTGTAAACATTTTGGCTTAAGGATGACAGGAGATTGCACTGAAGTGAAGTAGAAAAGAAAGAGTGCCTGTAGGAGTGGTTAAATGTAGTAGCCGGGACTGTGGTTCCACAGATTTCTCACTGTCAGAGAAGGAGGGAGTTATAAATGTTTAGAAAGGGGGAAGGCTGGGATGAATCTGCAGTGTTGGACAGGAATTGGAAAAATCTCTAAGTGTGTGTGTGGGTGTGTGTTGGGGGTTGGGAAGGTTGTCTTCTGAGAGGACCTACCAGCAATGACACACTAGTGCAAATTAGCACACCTAGAACCCAAGTTCTCCTAAATACTATTCTCCATTCACAGAACCAGAGCTTAGAAAAGTGGCTGATTTCGAGATTGGTGCTAGGAGACTAGGAAAACCTGGACCATCTTATTGTGTAATAAAGTTAGAAAGCTCAAAGAATTTTAGGGACATGTCAAAAGGACAGTTTGAAGAGATTCCCACTAGCTGTGTCAGGGACAATGTAAGTATCATAATAAGTAGTGTCAATAACAGATTATAACCCATTGAATAAAATAGGACTCTGAGTCCCACTGGTATAAACAGCCAAACAAATCATGGAGAAAGGCAAAGTTTTCCTTACAGTAGAATACCAACTAAAAAATATAAAAGGAAGGAAGACTTATGAAATCACCATTTGGCAATCATCATAGTAATAATTGAGTCAGGCAAGAATCATCAATGCATGTTAAAACTAGTGGGTGAAGTTTGATGAGGGACAGGACATGTACATAGTGTCAAAGTATCTCCCCACAAGGCACTTGTTAATGATGAAGGAAAATGCAGTAATTTTAAAGTGGGAAAAAATGTAACTAAGTCATTAAAGGTAACTTAAATAGTAACGAACAAATCAACTACTATTATATACTGAGAAGATCACAACATCACTTCTGTGGTATTTCTGCTAAGAATGCCTCACCTGAATCTAATCATAAGGAAACATCAGACAAGCCAAGTTGAGAAACACTCTACAAACAATTTGCCTATAACTCTTCATATATGTCAAGGTCATGAAAAACAAAGTATGGAAAATCTAGTCTAGATTAAAAGAGACTAAAGATACTTGACAACTGAATGTTGATCTTGATAACAATGTATGATCTGGAATTTTCTTTTACTCTAATGGGCATTACTGAGACAACTGAGCAAAATTTGAATAGGTCTATAGATTAGATAGTTTTATCGAATCAATACCGACTTCTTAATTTGCATAATTATACCGGGATTGTGCAAGATAATGCCCTTGTTTTTTGGAAATACATGCTGAAGTACTTAGAGGGAAAGGGCATCATGTCTACAACTTACAAAAAATAGTTTAGAAAAACAGAAGAAACAAAAAAAAACAGGAAAAAGTTAAACAGTTAAAAGTTTAAACAGAAAAAAGTTTAGAAAAAATTATAAATAAATGCAGAGAATACACAAGCATGCACAAGATTGGCCTAGGTTGCTAGGAGAAGGAATTGAAACTAACAAGCATTTTTTACATGACTAGTCAGAAATTCTGAGAATATGCCTCAAAGCCCTTTTTATTTGGTGCCTGGTGCCAATTTATGATGTAAGACATGGTAGCAGCCCACATGGCAGAAAATCTTGAGTACCAGTGAGTCATCCTCTGTGTTTGAGACACCTCTAGAACACTCTCCTAATCCCAATCAATTTAACTCACCTCAACTTCAATACAACAAGCTCCTCTACCAAAAATTCTTTCTTCTTTTTTTAAAGATTTTATTTAGGTATTTGAGAGAGAGAGAGAGAGCACAAGCAAGGGAAGGGAGCTACGGAGCAAGGAGCTCGATCCCAGGACCCTGAGATCACCACCAGACCTGAAGGCAAACACTTAACCAACCGAGCCACCCAGGTGCCCAGATTATTTCTTTCTTTAACTTTCATATTCAGATTGAGTTATTGCAGTCGCAAATTCCATGCAACTCTCCTGCTTGAGCAGGAGATGAACAGGATTAATCCAAACAAATTCCAAACACTTATCTTAATATAGGGATAAAATATTTTGGACCTAAAAGTCAAAGCTGATTAAGAAACAGCAAAGATAACAGACTGAACCACCACGAGCCTCTCTTTGCTTTATTGTTTGTTTGCTCTCTTTGCTCTATTATTTCTATATCACTTGTGGGCAGGAAGCAGCCATCTTGAAATACAAATTTTACTTGTTTCTTTGAAAAAAAAAAAGAAAAACAAATAGATGGTTTATTCTAAGAATGTACAGGAACTTATATTCTAAACGTCCACAAATACATATTCCAGAAACTCTTATCACCTCAAAACCCTACTACAGCTTCTCTTTAATCTTTTTAAACATCCTGTTACATAAATTGCAGCTGCATCTATAGCAGGAAAAATAATAAGATAATAATTGCTCAAACATCAAAAGCATTTGGGTGGGTCTTACATAGACCTTTAGTCTTCTCTCCTACCAACACCACGTTCTTAAATTTTTTTTTTTTTTTTACCCACCCACATTAATGTATTTTTTGTTTGTTGTTTCCTTTCCCCTGAGTAATTACTATGAAATTTTGCCAGGTCAGAAACTGTTCCCAGGAAGAGACCCAGAGTATTAAGAAAGCAGACAAATAGTACCTGAAGATAAGCTGTGACTCTTTCCAGGCCTGCCCCTCCTTTGATTTCTTTCTCCATTTGAATGTGATTAATTGGTGGAATTGCACGTCCTCAGTGTGGTATGAGGGAGAGTTCCCCTGCCTGACCTACGCTAGGAATTTCCTATTCACTTTCATGGGAACTTCGAACTGTCCTTACCACCCAGTATTATGGTAAGAACCACACAAACTGTTTTATGAGGGCTGTGAATCTAGTATGTGTATTCCTCCAGCAAGTATTTCTTGATCATATGTTGGCGTTAGAAAGAGTTTTAGAGGGCGCCTGGGTGGCTCAGTGGGTTAAGCCACTGCCTTCAGCTCGGGTCATGATCTCAGGGTCCTGGGATCGAGTCCCGCATCGGACTCTCTGCTCAGCAGGGAGCCTGCTCCTCTCTCCCTCTCTCTGCCTACCTCTCTGCCTACTTGTGATCTCTCTCTGTCAAATAAATAAATAAAATCTTTAAAAAAAAAAAAAAAAGAAAGGAAGAGTTTTAGAAGTCTTTTAGCTTGACCTGTCTTCCAGCACCAGCATTTCTTCCATAACTTTTCTGGCAAATGGTCACCAGCCAAGACTTGGTTATTAATTAGAAAGAGGAGCTCCCCATGGTGTTGGGAAGCCCATTTCATTGCTGGACATCTCTCATCATAACTCTTGCTGCTGGCTGTGGTTCTTTGCGACTTCAACAGAATATGTCTACCCCTCCTCCATATGACAACCCTTCACACATCAGTTGGCTGCTAATTTATCCTAGCTAAGTACCATCACTCATAATGTTTTTTCAAATCACGCTGAGTAGTGGATAAACATCCACAAGTTAATAGTAGTTAACTTGGGAAGGTAAGACTGTGGTTGTTTTAAAAATTTCTTGCTTGTATGTAAATTCTAATTTTCACAATAAATATTTACTTTAATAACTGACAACATGAATTATTTTTATTGGGTTTGTTCTAGATGCCAGTCCTGGAATGCATAAAAAATTATCCTGCAGTAACCCTGAGAGATAGGACCTCTAATTGTCCCCATTGTACGGATGAAGAAAGTAAGGCACAGAGAGATTAAATAATTTGCCACGATCGCAAATTAAGTGACTAAAAAGAGATTGGAACCCAGGTTTGCCAAATTCTTGACCATTCCCCTATAACAAGGAAAACAATTTTTGTAAGGGGTGAGAGACATGTTTGTTTTTAACATGGTGTCAGAAATTGATACAATATGCTAGGTTTGATCTGAACACTGTAATTATTACATCCTTTGATTTGGACACAGTACAATCTATTAATGTCCCTAAGACTTCATTTGATTTTTTTTTAAAGATTTTATTTATTTATTTGACAGATAGAGATCACAAGTAGGCAGAGAGGCAGGCAGAGAGAGAGAAGGAAGCAGGCTCCCCACTGAGCTGAGAGCCCGATGTGGGGCTCGATCCCAGGACCCTGGGATCATGACCCAAGCCGAAGGCAGAGGCTTTAACCCACTGAGCCACCCAGGCGCCCCTTCATTTGATTTTTTACCTCCGGTTATATGACTCTTATAGGAGCTTTCAGAATATCCTTTGGCTCTTATTTCATTTTTTCACCTCGACTCCCTCTTTGCCCCTCCTCCTTTGTCACCCCAACAGCTCTTACCCCTCCATTACGATTTTATCAACCTAGTTAACATTTCTCTTCATGCTCTTATAATGGTATAGACACATACAAATGTACACATATTCAGTATAGATGTTCTTTGTAATTTAAGAAGTGACTACATTTTTGCCTCTCACTTCTACTTAAAACAATTTCTTATATAAAATCTCTCTAAATCAAATTCATTCCTTTTAATGGATGTCCTAAAATGTGGATGTACTATAATTTTTGCAACCATTCCCCTATTGATGGGCATGCATGGTATTTATAATGTGGATGTGTGTGCACGTGTGTATATGTAAGTTGACATAGAAAATATTGCTTTAATAAATAACCTGGTAGGTATGTACTATGTATGTATGTATGTATGTATGTACTATGTTCTTACTTAAATAGTTTTCTGGCAACTAGTGGTTTACTTTAGTAGGATAGATTCCCAGAATTGAGGTTGGTGGGTCAAGGGATATATATATTTTTAAATATTTTATTTTTAAGTAATCCATATACCCACTGGGGGGCTTGAGCTCATAACTCCAAGATCAAGAGTTGCAGGCTCTACCGACTGAGCCAGCCAGGCGCCCCGAGGGGTATATGTATTTTTAAATAATAGCTATTGCCAGATTGCTTTTCAAAAGGCCTTTAATACTTTGTATTTCCATAGCGGCACATGAAAATGCTCTTTATCCTACATCCCTGCAGCAATAGGTATTACAGAAGTCATTCTAATAAAACCCTGTGAAACAAGAGATCAAAGGAAACTACTTAAATCTAATAAAAATTATGTACTCCAAATCAACAGCAGTTATAATCCTAACTGGCAAAATATTAAAACTCTTTCCTTTAGGGGTACCTGGGTGGCTCAGTCAGTTAAGTGTCTGCCTTCTGCTCAGATCATGGCCCTGGGGTCCTGGGGTCGAGCCCCGAATCAGGCTCCCTGCTCAGCAGTGAGTCTGCTTCTCTCTCTCTCTCTTTGCCCCTCTCCCCAACTCTTGCTCTCTCTCAAGTAAATAAATACAATCTTTAAAAAAAAAAAAAAAAACACAAAAAAACCCACCTTTTTCATTTAAAATCAGGTACTGCACCTTGAGCTTTTAATACCTAACCGGGGTGCCTGGGTGGCTCAGTGGGTTAAGCTTCTGGCCTTTGGCTCAGGATATGATCTCAGTGTCCTGGAATCAAGCCTTGCATCAGGCTCTCTGCTCAGTTGGGAGCCTGCATCCCCCTCTCTCTCTGCCTCTCTGTGATCTCCCTCTCTCTCTCTGTCAAATAAATAAATAAATAATATCTTTAAATAAATAAATAAATATACCTAACCAAGTCTTTTTGACACTTAACTTTAAAATTGATGTACAATGTATATAGAAAAATGAGGACAAATCATAAGGGCACAGATCAATGATTCCTTACAAAATAAACACATTCGTATAACCACCATTTAGGTCAAGAAATTGACATTAGCAATACCTCAAAAGTCTTCCTCATGCCCCCTCCTAATCATTGCCTTCTTCCTCCTTCCTCAAGAGACCACAGAATAGTTTTGCTTGGTTTTGAAATATGTAGAGAGAGAATCATCCAGTATACACTCTTTGGTGTGTGTCTGATTTCTTTCCCTCAGCACTACCTTAGTGAGGTTTCTCCATGTAGCAGATATCAGTGGTTCACTCATTTTCATTGCTGCACAATAGTTCATTGTATGAATAATATACTACAATTAATTACCCATTCTGGGTTTTTAAAAATATTTTATTTATTCGTTTGTCAGAGAGAAAGAGAGCGCATGCACAAGCAGGGGTGAGCAGCAGGCAGAGGGAGAGGGAGAAACAGGCTCCCCACTGAGCAGGGAGCCCAATGTGGGACTCGATCCTGGGACCCCAGGAACATGACCTGAGCCAAAGGCAGGTACCTAACTGACTGAGCCACCCAGGCATCCCAAGCATTCTGTTTTTGATGGGCTTTCAGGTCCTTTTGAATCTGAAATCTGTCATCCAGTGTATTAGCCACCAATACTCTCCCAGCTTTGTATCATCAGAAATTTGGATGATTACACCATTCATTCATTCATTCATTCACTTATTTTTAATGATTTTATTTATTTATTTGAGAGAGAGAGTGAGTGAGAGAACATGAACCAGCAGAGTGAGAGAGAGAGAGAAAGAGAGCATGGCCGCTCCCACTGAACAGGGAGCCCGATGTGGGGGTCTTAATCCCAGGACCCTGAGATCATGGCCTGAGCTGAGGACAGGCGCTTAGCCGACTGAGTCACCCAGGCACCCCAGTGATCACACCATTTTTGTCTACACGCAAATCATGGACATTTACCCACTTGACAGGACCAGGCAGATTTGTGTCAGACAATTAGAGATCTCCCTTCAGGTTAGGCTTAATATACTAATAAGTAGTATTTGGGCAAGTTCTTCAATTCGCTAACATGGTAGCTATCTGTAGTGTCGTTTAGTGGAAACAAAATTTACTGAAGGTGTACTATGTTCTATGTACTGACTGGGGATGAAGCCGTGAACCAGAGAGACCATGAAATTTACATTCTAGCTGATGAGACAAATGTACACAAAAAGCAAATAATTTAGATAATTTTAGCCAAGTGCATGAGGAAATTGAAACAGGGCAACACGATAAGGAGTGCTGAGAAGGAAGGCAGACAACTTGTGGAGCTAGTTGCATGAAGACTGGGACTAGTAACAGCCAGGCAAGGATATAAGCAAGTACAAAGGCCCTGAGGAGGAGATGAGCTTCAAGAAACGGGAAGGCTACTGTACCTAGAGCCAATTGTGAATGGAAACAAGTTGAGGAGAGGTAGACAGGAACCAGATCATTTCCAGTTTTAAAGTCCTAAATGTCTAACTGTAATGATGAGATGGATAAGAAGATACAACAGCCAGATATCCTTTTAAGGAAGTGCTTGGTGCTTAGAAATGAAGAGTGTGGTCAGCAGACAGCCTGGAGCTGGCAGCTCTCAGGGTCTGCCTTAGTTGCGGAGAGCCTTGCTGCCTGAGGACATACTCCGCTGAGAGCGGACCACATCTTTGACTGAGTGGGCGGGGATATAAATGCTCACAACTTTTGATCTGGCACCGGGCAATTGTGACCAACAGTATTCAGTGCAGAGCTCCCTGATGGGTTGGCCCAAGCTTTACTGGGCCATGTATCACTGATTTCTTCCTCTGCTCAGTCCTGCTTCCTTTCCTTTCCTTTCAGAGGTGTCAAACCCTGATAAACATCTCAGATTGCAGACTTGGTCTCCATATCTGTGGAAAACTCAAGTCTGTTACAAATAAGGAGCCACTGAAGGATTTTATGCAAAGAATTCAAATGGTCTGGGGCGTCTGGGTGGCTCAGTGGGTTAAGGCCTCTGCCTTCTGCTCAGGTCATGATCCCGGGGTCCTGGGATCGAGCCCCCATCGGGCTCTCTGTTCAGCAGGGAGCCTGCTTCCTCCTCTCTCTCTGCCTACTTGTGATCTCTGTCAAATAAATAAATAAAATCTTTAAAAAAAAAAGAATTCAGATGGTCTGATTTCGTTTTTAGATCACTCCAGCTGCTGTACAGAGAATGGATTGTGGAAGGTAAAGTGAAAACAGTGGCCTTGGAAAAGAGATGGCTGTGGCCTCATCTGGGGGGAGCAGAAGGTAGGGAAGAAGTGGGTAGATTGGGGGCCGAATTTGGTTATAAAACTGATAACTGTGGTTCTTCCCAAGCACTTTGATCAAATGTCTTTCTAGAAATAGATTTAGTGTGTCTTTGTATTTCCTTAACCTACCTGTCCAGTCATCATTTCAAGAAAGGAAATTGCCATGGGACGCCTAGCTGGCTTAGTTGGAAGAGTGTGTGACTTTTGATGTCGGGGTTATGAGTTCAAGCCCCACGTTGGGTGTAGATATTACTTCAATAAATAAAAACTTGGGGGAGCATTGGCACCTGGGTGGCTCAGTAGATTAAGCATCTGCCTTCTGCTCAGGTCATGATCCCAGGGTCCTGGGATGGAATCCTGTGTCCCGCTCCCTGCTCAGCAGGGAGCCTGCTTCTCCCTCTCCCTTGCTGCTCCTCCTGCTTATGCTCTCTCTCTGTCAAATAAATACATAAAAATCTTAAAAAAATAAAAATTAAAAAAGAACTAGCCTGTGTGGTATGGCCCTTAGTTACTTGGGTAGTCTCATTCTTGTACTCACCTGTTGAATGTTTCAGCCATGTCAGCTTTTTCTCCGTCCCTCTAGCGTGCCAAGTTTATTGCTGCCTCATGCATTTTTCACATGTGGTTTTTGGGTTGTCTCTGCAGCACTCCCTAAACTCTGCCCATCTACATCCTATTCATCCTTCAAGGCTCTGATTACATGCTGCCTCTACACAGAGGATTTCTCTAGCATTGCCCCCTCCTGCAGTGAGGCTAGTTCCTCTAATTATGCGCTCACACAAATCCCTGTTTTCTTTCGTAGCACTTATCACAAGTTGCACTGATGCTATAATTTTTGTTATTTGTCTTCCTTAGTAGAGTCCCACAAGGGGCAGGAGGATACCTGTTTTGTTTTCTGCTTCATCCTGAGTGCCTTGCCCAGTAACTAGGACCAAGGAGGTGCACAATAAATATTTGTTTAATGAATGAACTTGCCCTTAGTGGATCCATGTTGGTGTCCAGTCAATTGCTTTAAGTGCTCTTTTTTTTTTTTTTTTTTTAGATTTCTTAATTTATTTGAGTGAGAGAGACCATGAGCTGGGGGTCAGGGCAGGGGACAGAGAGAGAATCTCAAGTAGACTCTATGCTGAGTGCAGAGCCCAATGAGGGCTCCATCTGATGACCCTGAGATCATGACCTGAGCTGAAACCAAGAGCTGGGTGCTTGACCAACTGCACCATCCAGGCGCCCCAATTCCTTTAAGTGCTCTTAAAACATCTTACAGTAATCCATACCAAAATCTCCCAGGGATTACTGATGATTTTCAGACTGTGGTTTTTAGGATCTCATTTTTTCTACACACATACACACACAAACATTTTTTTGGAGTAAAATTTAGTTATTGTATTATATGGAGGTAATTTTAAAGTAGTACCAAATACTTATAATGAAAAAAATAATAATAACCCTGCTCTGTTCCCTAGTCTTACTGTCTAGATAGGCAACTACTTTAAACTCAACAGTTTTGATAATCCTCTATGTTTAAAAGAAGTCCTTATTAACACTTAAAAATCAATACATCTCACCTTCTGACACTTCTCCCACTGTCAGAATAGTTTTTAGGTTTTCATTGGTGATTTGTCATCACACTGGCGATTTGGGACTAGAAATCTTGGCTTTGTTAACAGTGGCAGAATATCTCATATTATCTCACCTCAGTGGAACTTCAAATTTCTCACCCGTTTGTTTTTCCCCTTCCAGCATGAAAATTATCTTTCTTTCTTTTTCTTTTTAAGATTTTATTTATTTACTCAACAGAGACAGAGAGAAAGCACAAGCAGGGGGAGCAGCAGGCAGAAGGAGAAGCAGACTCCCCACTGAGCAAGGAGCCTGATGCTGGACATCATCCCAGAACCTCTGTGTTATGACCTGAGCCCAAGGCAGATGCTTAACCAACGGAGCCACCCAGATGTCCCTATCTTCCTTTTTTTCAATGAGCTGTAATTCACATACCATAAAATTCACCTTTTATAAAAGGTATCTTTCTTAAAGAAGATGGAAAGAAAAGCAGACCTTCCCTGGTTTATCAGCAGATATGTTACTGCTTTCTAGAAGCAATGTCCCCTGCCCTCCTCAAAGGATGGCTGTGGGTTCCAAAGCCAAGGTAAGAAAGGAGGGCAGTATGAAGGTAGAATTCAATGCAAATTGATTCTTTACACAATTTGGACTGTTCCGCTACCCAGGTCCAATTTAAGAGCCTCTCGTGCTCTAGGCTCCCTTTTGAGATCTTTGTAATATCCAAATATGTATTAAAATATCCAATCACATTCCAAATCAAATATCAAAATTCACTGTAAAAATGTAGACAGAATTTTATATAATTTATCTTTTGAAATTATTAAGTTATGAGCAAGTAATGTTTAATATGTGTTTGGTTATCATTTCTCAAGAATTATCATATCTTGTGAATTTGTGTAGAATGAAATAAAATTTAACCTTCAAATACTGTTCTTTTTTTTTTTCTTTTAACATACAGTGCTTAGTTTCAGGTGTAAAGTATAGTGACTCAACACTTCCACACATCACCTGTACTCATTACAAGTGCTCTCCTTAATTCCCATCATCTGTTTTACCCACCACCCACTCCACTCCAGAACAAACCATTGGTTTGTTCTCTGTAGTTAAAAATCCGTTTCAGGGGCCCCTGGGTGGCTCAGTGGGTTAAAGCCGCTGCCTTCGGCTCAGGTCATGATCCCAGGGTCCTGGGATCGAGCCCCGTATCGGGCTCTCTGCTCAGCAGGGAGCCTGCTTCTTCCCTTCTCTCTCTGCCTGCCTCTCTGCCTACTTGTGATCTGTCTGTTAAATAAATAAAAAATCTTTAAAAAAAAAAAAAAAATCCGTTTCATGGGGCGCCTGGGTGGCTCAGTGGGTTAAGCTTCTGCCTTCGGCTCAGGTCATGATCCCAGGGTCCTAGAATCAAGCCTCACATCGGGCTCTCTGCTCAGCAGGGAGCCTGCTTCCCCCTCTCTCTCTGCTTGCCTCTCTGCCTACTTGTGATCTCTGTCTGTCAAATAAATAAATAAAATCTTAAAAAAAAAATTCTGGGGGTGCCTGGGTGGCTCAGTGGGTTAAACCTCTGCCTTCAGCTCAGGTCATGATCTCGGGGTCCTGGGATCGAGGCCTGCATCAGGCTCTCTGCTCAGCGGGGAGCCTGCTTCCCCCCCTCTCTCTGCCTACTTGTGATCTCTCTCTGTCAAATAAATAAAATCTTAAAAAAAAAAAAAAAGTCTGTTTCTCTTTTTTTTTAAGATTTTATTTTTGAGTAATCTCCACACCTAACGTGGGGCTCAAACACACAACCCCGAGATTAAGAGTCACATGCTCCACTGAGTGAGCCAGCCAGGCTCCCAAAGAGTCTGTTTTTTGTTTTGTCTCTTTCTCGTTAACCCTCAGGTACTTTCCAAATGTAATAAACTCCTTTTGAATGTTAATTACATAATTAGTGAACTTCACATGTTACATGTGTAGACATTTAATTGCTTTATTTATTTTCAGAAAACTGATGGTGCACAAACATAACTTTTGTTTTAGATGGTAGTATTTTTTAAATAATGTGGTAAACAAATCAACCAATCCAGAAAAGTATAAATAGAAAAGTGAAGTCCTCTTTCATATCAGTCATTCCCTTTTTCTAGAGTCTACAGGCAACCACTGTTGAGTGTGTTTTTTATGTCCTTCCAGGAAATTTGCACACATATCCCAGCATGAAATATATTTATAAAAATACACAAATAGTATTGCATTATATATGTTGTTATACATCATGCTATTTTCACTTTATAGATACTGTGGGAGTTTTTTTCATATGTATAGATATGTCTCATCATTTTCAAATGTTGCATAACATTCCACAAGATGAACTATAATGTATTGAGCTAGGTGCCCTATAAACATAACTTTTAAGAAATGCTCATCTTGGGGTGCCTGGGTGGCTCAGTTGGTTAAGCAACTGCCTTCAACTCGGGTCATGATCCTGGAGTCTGCTTCTCCCACTGACCTTTCTCCACTCATGCTCTCTCTCATTCTCTCTCTCTCAAATAAATAAATAAAATCTTAAAAAAAAAAAAAAGAAATGTTCATCTTTTTTTAAAGTAGTGGCCTTGTGGGGAGCGTCTGGGTGGCTCAGTCGTTAAGCTTCTGCCTTGGACTCAGGTCATGATTTCAGGATCCTGGGATTGAGCCCCAAATTGGGCTCTCTGCTCCGCAGGAAGCCTGCTTCTAGCCTCTCCCACTCCCCCTGCTTGTGTTCCCTCTCTCATTGTGTCTCTCTCTGTCAAATAAATAAATAAAATCTTAAATAGATAAAGCAGTGGCATTGTGGGTGACTTTTTCTGCTTTTATGTAGAACTGTATTAATGTTCTACTGGTCGAGTAAATTAAAAAAAAAATTATTAAACACGGGGCACCTCAGTCAGTTGAGCATCTGCCTTTGGCTTAGGTCATGATCCCAGGGTCTAGGATCGAGTCCTGCATTGGTGGAGGAAGCCTGCTTCTCCCTCTCCCTCTGCTGCTCCCCTTGCTTGTACTTTCTCTCTCCGTCTATGTCAAATAAGTAAATAAAATCTTTAAAAAAATTTATTAAGCAAAAAAATAAAGGGGTGCCTGGGTGTCTCAGTGGATTAAGCCTCTGCCTTGGGCTTAGGTCATGATCTCAGGGTCCTGGGATCAAGCCCCACATCAGGCTCTCTGCTCCGCAGAGAGCCTGCTTCCCCCTCCCCCTTCCCTGCCTGCCTCTCTGCCTACTTGTGATCTCTCTCTCTGTCAAATAAATAAATAAATAAAATCTTAAAAAAAAAAAAACAAAACCATCCCTTAGAGTGTGATTTGCTGTAACAAATTGAATAGGAGACTCTGGATGTCAGTAAAGACTGGGAAGGGGCATTTGAAACCACCTATTCAGGAGTAGATAATGCCCTCTAATTACATTTTCGATAGAGACCAAAACCAAATTATTGGGAGTTAAGAGCCGGGAGTGCAGATAATTCGTTAAAGGAGTTTGACAAAGAAGGACAGAAACAGGACAGAACCTTTAGCGGCAAAGCTGGGCAAAGGCTTTGTTCTGAGTTGGAAAGACACAGACAAAATAGGTGTCAGCCCTGTGTCCTTAGCTATTTCAACTGCAAGCCTGACGAAGACCTGATTAACAGTGGAAAGTTGATAGAGGGCTCTTTCACCTCTCTTGTTATTTTATGATCCAGAACAAACAGAGGGTTGACGGTGGGAGGTAGGTGGGGATGGGCTAACTAGGTGGTGGGTATTAAAGAGACACTTGTCATGAGCAGTGGGTGTTATGCATAACTGATGAATCACTAAATTCTACTTCTTAAACTGTTACACTATATGTCAACTAACCAGAATTTAAATAAAATTTGAAACAAAATAAAAAAAAGAAGAAGAAAAGAGAGCAGGGGTTAAGGGTCTTCATAAATTATGCTCTTGAGAGATCTGTGGCAGGGAGTTAGGAAGGGGAGGAAGGCGCTTGATTTATGTATTCCTCACATTTCACCCGCAAGCAAAATCTAGTTTGTGTCAAGCTGGCTCTTCCAGAAAGCATGGGGCTGTCGGGAAAATGTGTCACGTTTAAAATCCTAAAATTAGATTCGCCTTAGTGAGGGCCCCTCTGGGGCTTCCCCAGATGGGCGTATGTTTTGAGGATGAGAGTGGGGAGAAAAAAATAACCAGAGGAAATAATTATTAGGTTGGTGAACAGGAAGACTATTAGGCAAAAGTACTGAGTTTGACCATTTCCCTTTTCCTGTGTAGTTCTGGAAGTAATATCCCCATCTTTGCTTTAGTGGGAGGATTAACGCTCCCTGGGGGAAATTTCCTGCTTGTTTGAAGGGGAAGGTAGTACTGGGCTAGTGGAGATGTATTTTGGACAAGGCATTGGATCTTTCCACACTTGTCATCACACCGTGCGAACAGCTCTCTCTCTAATACCCAGAACTCTCTGTGTGGGGGCTGAATCACGGTCTCTGGATACCTTATGCTGGTCAGGCTGGCTGGGAGGGCAAAGGAGGGAGAGTAAGTGACATTTCACATTATGTCTTTTGAATTTTGAATTTTATATCTTTTGTATTGTGAACATGTATTATTTTATTTAAAAAATTTTAAGTTGTTTTAAAGGCTTGATTAAGGCTAGGAGGGAAAATTGAAGGCTTTGTTCCTTCTGGTCAGAATAGACTCTTGGATTTGCTCTGTTTCATGACCTACTTATTCCTCTGATTTGTGACTTCATAGTGTGACCTTTTAGCTGAAGAACCTCTCCCTGCGAACCACAACCCCAGCCCAGTTATCTAATCTAAACAGGTCCGTTCATATGTAACATCTCATTTTCTGCCACCCCACTTTTTGTTTCCCATCAGCAAACAAAATATCTTGTTAAACACAGACTGTCTACCTCAAGTTTGAGATCAGAGTTACAGTCAGATGCCTGCCCTGCTATTTACTAGCTATGTGACCTTCTGCAGGGCACATAAAATGTTCTGGGATTTGGTTTCCTCATGCGGGGCTGTGGACGGTGTGCACGCTAGATCAGGGGTCAAAGTGGGTGGGTTCAACTTCTGGTTCTGCCACATTGTTGCTGTGTGCCCCTAGACATGCTGCCTGACCTGTGAGCCTTAGTGTCTCTGAAATTGGGACAAATCTTACTTTGGGGAGTAAGGGAGGTTGTAAAACTGAGGTAAGAGATGCAAGGTGGCTGGCATCCAGGACACAGGGTTCCTTTCCCCCATTAGCTTCTTTTTCTTCCTCTTCATTCCCTTCTGATTTTTTAAATTATTATCATTATTATTTTTAAATATTTTGTTTATTTGAGAGAGAGAGAGAGGGAGAGAGGACAGGAGCGGTGGGGAGGGACAGGGAGAGAGGGAGAAGCAGGCTCCCCGCCGAGCAGGGAGCCCCCTGTGGGACTGGATCCCAGGACCCTGGGGTCATGATCTGAGCCTAAGGCAGATGCTTAACCAACTGAGCCATCCAGGCGCCCCTCTCTGCTTTTTTAAAAATTTATTATTATTTTTTTTAAATTCAGATCCCCCCCGCCCCGTGTTATCTGAATAATAGCCCTTGCCTCTCACTGGGCTTTATAAACTGCAAAGCAGAAAGAATATTTGATTGTTTTTACACCAGGCAGACAGACCCACGGCCCCAGGCTGTGAATTTCTCTGACCTCTCTAAACTGAGTTTGAATTCCAGAGGAGAGCTCTGTTTTTCTAGGTGGAAGTTAGGTAAACTTTTTCAGGAGCATGCCCCAGGCAACAGGCTGGGGGCTGGGGACTATACTCTGGAAGTCCTTTCCATCATTTGCAGAAGACTCTCAGCATCAGGGAGCCACCTGGGTGCTGCTCTCGCTGCCTCTGGATGAGAAACTGCTCAGGCTTTTAAAGTGGTGGGGTTTGTTTGTTTGTTTGTTTTAATAAAAGTCATCTCTACACCCAATGTAGGGCTCCAGCTCATGACCCCGAGATCAAGAGTCACATGTACTGACTGAGCCAGCCAGGAGCCCCTTAAAGTACACTTAAAAAAAAAAAAAAAAGATTTTATTTATTCATTTGACAGACGGAGATCACAAGTAGGCAGAGGCAGGCAAAGAGAGAGGGGGAAGCAGGCTCCCCGCTGAGCAGAGAGCCTGATACAAGGCTCCGTCCTAGGACCCTGAGATCATGACCTGAGCCGAAGGCAGAGGCTTAACCTACTGAGCCACCCAGGCGCCCCAAGT
Organism: Martes martes; assembly: GCF_963455335.1. NCBI lineage: Eukaryota > Metazoa > Chordata > Mammalia > Carnivora > Mustelidae > Martes > Martes martes. The sequence goes on along the minus strand of NC_137891.1, from coordinate 96,187,974 downwards.
ACGCCATTTTTCTTTTTTTTTTTTTTTTTAAGATTTTATTTATTTCCTTGAGAGAGAGAGCATGAGAGGAGAGAGGGTTGGGGGAGAAGCAGACTCCCTGCTAAGCAGGGAGCCCGATGTGGGAGTCGATCCCAGGACTCCAGGATCATGACCTGAGCTGTAGGCAGTCGCTTAACCTACTGAGCCACCCAGGTACCCTTAAAGTACACTTTTTTTTTTAAGATTTTATTTATTTTATTGATAGAGATCACAAGTAGAGAGACGGGCAGAGAGAGAGGAGGAAGCAGGCTCCCCGCTGAGCAGAGACCCCCCTCCCACACCCCACCCCCACCCCCACCCCCATGCGGGGCTCAATCCCAGGACCCTGAGACCATGACCTGAGCCGAAGGCAGAGGCTTTAACCCACTGAGCCACCCAGGCGCCCCCTTAAAGTACACTTATAAAAAACCTACCCATTGGGGCACCTGGGTGGCTCAGCTAGTTAAGCATCTGCCTTTAGCTTGGGTCATGATCCCAGGGTCTTGGGCTGGAGTCCAGAATCAGGTCCTGGCATTGCATCAGGCTCTCTGCTCAGTGCGGAGTCTGTTCCTCCCCCCTCTCCGCCCCTCCCCCCATATGTGCATGCGCACGCGCTCTCATTCACTCTCTCTCGCTCAAATAAATAAATATTTTTTTTAAAAAAGAAGTTCTAAACTAGACACACTAAGAGAAGGGAAGAGAGAAGACAGTTAAGCTAAAAATGGGTAATCTTGTCATTTTAACTAGTTTGGACCTGAGCCAGAGGTACAGGTGGAAATTTAGAAAAGTCAATAAGACAGTTGGCCCTACCACCCAGCAGATTTGTAATTTTTGTTAAACAAGCAATTCTCCCTGGGCCTCAGTTTCTCTGTCTTGAGGTGAGGAAAATTGGTGAAATCATCTCTAACACTTCCTAGCTCTAACTTTCCTAGGCCAGATGCTTACACACTCAAATTCTTGTGTGTCAATGGGGTCCTCTTCAGTGCACAAAGGGAGGAGAGCAGGCTTCCCCATTCTGATAGAGCAGCTAGCACTGGCAGGGCACTGTGGGAGAGATCTTGCATACATTAGCATACATTAATGTGTATACATTAACTCATGGGACAGCAGTGCCGTCTTAATTTGACTAGTGGTCTTCAGGAGGAGGGATGGGCACATCCTCCAGTGGCATCATCATAAGGTTCTCTCATTTGTTTGTTTGTTTGTTTGTTTTACAAATATACAAAGTTTTTCCTTGTTTTTTTAAGGTTTTGTTTATTTATTTGACAGAGAGAGATCACAAGTAGGCAGAGAGGCAGGCAAAGAGTGGCGGGGGAAGTAGGCTCCCTGCTGAGCAGAGAGCCCAATGCGGGCCTCAGTCCCAGGACCCTGAGATCATGACCTGAGCTAAAAGCAGAGGCTTAACCCACTGAGCCACCCAGGCACCCCTGTTTTTTCCTTTTTTTTTTTTTTTAAGATTTTATTTTTTTGACATAGAGAGACACAGGGAGAGAAGGAACACAAGCAGGAGGAGTGGGAGTGGAAGAACAGGCTTCCTGCAGAGCTGGGAGCCTGATACGCCGGGGCTCCATCCCAGGACCCTGGGATCATGACCTGAGCCGAAGGCAGACACTTAACGACTGAGCCACCCAGACGCCCCAGGTTCTCTCATTTCTGTCTTATTTAGAAAACAAGGAAGTAGGTATTCCATAGACAGAAATGGATAGATGGATATTTATATATATACATATAAAATCACTATAAATAATTCATACATACATAAATTACATACTGATGTGTGGCACATAATTTGAATTTTACATGAGGGATGCAACATTTAAAAAAAGAAAGAGTTAAGACATTATCCCAGACACTGGAAGTAAGAAAATCGCAGTTGCCCTACCCAACAGATGCTTTTACTTGGAGGGAATTGAGAGCCCATAATATGCTTAAATTAAGTTTCATGTAGAAATCATGTAGAGGGGCACCTGGGTGGCTCAGTGGGTTAAAGCCTCTGCCTTCGGCTCAGGTCATGATCTCAGGGTCCTGGGATCGAGTCCCTCATCCGGCTCTCTGCTCAGCAGGGAGCCTGCTTCCCTCTCTCTCTCTCTCTCTCTCTCTCTCTCTGCCTGCCTCTCTGCCCGCTTGTGATCTCTGTCTGTCAAATAAATAAAATCGTTAAAAAAAAAAAAAAGAAATCACATAGAAATCACCGGTGAGCTCTTTCTCAATCCATGTTTCCTTTCTTCCCTAATTAAAAAAGAATTACATATGTAATTCACTGAATCATTCTCATTGTGAAAGAGTCCCACAATACAGAGCCAGGAGCCCTCCAGCCAGCCCCTAGCCGCCCTGACCTCTCACCAGAGGGAACCACAACCATCATTTTGATGTGTATTCTGCCCACTTTCAAATTACAGTTGTTGCCTTAAGGGAAAAAAAGCTGGGAAAGAGTGAGGAGAAAGTGGGATTCGGTAATCTACAAAATATTTTAGGCAAGACAGTTTTCAAAATGCAACAGGACTGTGTGTGGTTTCCAGTGCAGGGCATCTGGCCCCCTCCACCTTGGTAAATACTCTGACTGACCCTGGCTCTAGCCTGTCTGCCAGACAGCCAGACACAGGAAACCTGACAAATCACTAGCATCTTTCGCTTCTTTATTTTTATTTCTTACACCCATCAGTCTTCTGTCCCCTGATAATGGCTGGGAATAGGAGTTCCTCTTACACACAGTAGCAAGGGCATGCTTTCTCTCCTCTTTCCTTTCTAAAGGACAATGTCAAGGACATGTCTGGGCCAGGTCAGAGAATGTTACATCAGAGATACTGCTGCTATATTTACCCCCACTCGCCTTTTAAGTAAAGCAATTTATATGAGGAAAAACAGCAGAGACAGGCTGTCCTGGGGTATCTTCGGAGAAGAAAAACATTGACTATGAAAGCTGTGTATGATCTTATGTTGCAGTACCTTTCTCTCAGGGCAAAATTTCTTTCTCTCTTTCTTTTCAGTTTTTGAAAATTCTCTCTGAGGACAGAGTTAAAGAGACTTATTACTTCACCCCAGGCCTAGAGACCAATAGTTGCTATTCAGGGTTTAATCCATTCGAGGCTGTCACCATAGCCTTGAGACAAGAGAGACTAAATGGAATGAGAAGAAGAATCACCACTGGATTCACTTTGCTATGGAAGTTTCCATATTGGCCTCTGTTGCACTCTTGCCCCCAACCCCCTCTGTGCTAATTATTTTTATTCTCCAGGCCTCAGTTTCCTGCTCAGTAAAATAGGAAGAATCTATTCTTCCTATTGGAAGGGGGGTTGTTAGGGGAATAAATAGCAGAGGGTTGTGCAGTGGGAAGAAAGGGTTATTCAGTTCTGATTCAATTCAGCAGTTGCTTCTTGAGTACTTACTAAGTACTGGCAGAGGGAACCACCCAGTCAGACGCTGTACCTACCCTTAAGGAGTTAACAATCGGATAGATGCTAGAAAATCAAATTTACAAAGAACCTTCCATGCCCCAGTTTCAGAGGAGGGAATGCTGGGGGAGTTGGGAGAAGGTTAGGGGAAGCTGCTAAAGGGGGATTGGCACTTGAGATGGGAGGGAACAAGAGGACATTCCTGAAAGAGAATAAAGAATAAAGGAAAGGGCCACCTGGCTGGGTTAGTCAGTGGAGCACGCTACTCTTGATCTTGGGGGTTATAAGTTCAAGGCCCATGTTGGGTATAGAGATTATTTAAAGTCTTTTTCTTTTCTTTTCTTTTTAAGATTTAATTTATTTAACACAGAGAGAGAGAGACCACAAGCAGAGAGAGCAGCAGGCAGAGGGAGAAGCAGGCTCCTCACTGAGCGGGGAGCCCAACTCCCTGAGCTTGTTCCCAGGACCCTGGGATCATGACCTGAGCCAAAGGCAGACGCTTAACCAACTGAGCCACCCAGGTGCTCCCACTTAAAGTGAAAAGAAGAAGGAGAAGAAGAAGAAGGAAGGAAGGCACAGAGGAGCTAGAGCTCAGGTTGAGCTCAGGGGACGGTGAGTACGCAGTCTGGCACATGACAGGGAGCACGGACGATACGCTGGGTTCACGCTGGAGAGGCTACAAAGTCTGTGCTTAATCCCCTAGGTGTCACAGACATTTAGGGGAGGAGTGACCTGATGAAAGTAGCACTTTAGGGCGATTATCACAGCAGCTGGTGGGGGGGAAGGGCAGCTTGGAGGGATAAAAGGAATAGATGCTTGGGGGAGGTGAGGGCACAGCCCTGCCACTGGCTCCTTGTTCCTGGACCCATCACCTGCCCTGAATCTTAGTCCAGCGCTGCCAAAGGAAGGACTTCCCTCCTAAGCACTTACACATTCAACAATTAGACTTAGCCAAATCCGGTTTTGGTGGGTCTGATGAGAGAGCAGAAGGAGAGCTGAGGACAAAGCAGAAGCAGACACCTCACACACACCTCTGCCCACCCCCCTTGTCCTGGGATAACATGTGGCATTCCTCAGGCACTCCTGGCCGCCCTAAAGCTAAGGAAAGAAAAAACAAATGGTTAACCTATAGAGATCACAATCCAGCAAGACCTGAGTCTCCCTCAGTTTACAAATGACTTAGCAATTTACAAGAACAAAGCATTTCTATCAATGGTTTGACTTCCAGAAGGAAATGTAGATACAGTTAAATGTCCTTTTATCCTGCAGCCCATTGACAGATACTTGAAGAGGGCAGAGTGGACTGTTTCTCCAGCAGGTTCCCAACTATCTTCATGTTAATGCCTTGCTAGAATGAAAAACCACCTTCACTTGACTATGGCAAGACCTCCAGTATTCTTGAGTCTTCTTTAACAGATGAAAATCCTTTTGAAACCTCCCTTTTTCCTTACTTCCCCCAACCCTATAGTATATAATCAGCCACCCTTCACAACCCTGGGGCATCAGTTCTTTCTGCCCGCAGATCCTGTCCCTGTGCTTTAATAAACCATCATTTTGCACCAAGACTTCTCAAGAATTCTTTCTTGGTCATCGGCTCCAGACCTCACCCCACCGAACTTCACCTATATTCCAAAACCACATCAGGTCTCTCTCTTTTGTTTTCCAAGGTGACTCCTGGCTCCCCATGAGAGCATGAGCTTCCTGCAAAAGGGGCCTTTGTTCCGTTCTTCACTCTCCCTGTCTGTGCCTGCAACCCTGAGGCCCTCTACACTGTAGCCTGCCAGAGCCCTCACTCGGCAAGAAGATGGCTGCTGGGCCTTCCGACCTAGACTACACTTAAGTTCTGATTTTGTTCCAGGGTGTTTTCCAGCATCAGCCAAAACATCCATTTAGTTCAGGGGGTGAAAAAGGAAATGGTAGGCAGATGGGGGAGGAGGAGATGTCCTGCGTCACAGCCGATGGGGTTTTGGAATATAGGTGAGGTCCGGAGCTGACGACCAAGAACGAATTCTTGAGACGTCTTTCATGCAAAATGGTGGTTTATTTAAAGCACGGGGACAGGACCTGTGGGCATAAGGAGCTGATGCCCCAGGGCACCTGGGTGGCTCAGTGGGTTAAGCCTCTGCCTTCGGCTCAGGTCATGATCTCAGGGTCCTGGGATTGAGCCCCTGCTTCCTCCTCTCTCTCTGCCTGCTTCTCTGCCTACTTGTGATCTCTGTCTGTCAAATAAATAAATAAAATCTTTAAAAAAAAAAAAAAAAAGGAGCTGATGCCCCTGGGGTTCTGAGGGGTGGCTAGTTATATACCATGGGTTTGGGGGGAGGTAAGGAAAAAGGGAGGTTTTAAAAGAACTTTCACATGCTAAAGAGGACCTTGCCATTGTCAAGTTAAGGTTGCTTCCCCCCTCTAGCAAGGTATTAACATTAAGATCATTGGGAGATTGTTGGAAGAATGTCACCCATGTCCCTCCCAGGAGTGGGGGAGGTTGCTGGGTGTCTCTTTCTTCTTGTCTTCAGCCAGCCTTCTGCTCTGTCATCAACAGTGAAAGACCAAGGGTTATGGTCCCTTGAAAAAATTTTAAGACAGCATTTGTTGAACAGTAATTACAGTATCAGACATCCTACACTTCAAAAGCACCATCGCATTACATCCAGTTGGACGCCAACATCCAGTTGGCAAGCCTATGAGATAGTTACTGTTATTTCACAGGCAAGAAAACTGATGCAGAATTCAATAGTTTGGTCATTAACTCCTAACAAGGGACAGAGTCGGGATTTGAATGGTGTCTTTCCGCTGTCAAAGTCCATTAACTTAGGGACTCCTGGGTGGCTCAGTTGGTTAAGCATTTGACTCTTTTCTCACCTCAAGTCTTGATCTCAGGGTTATGAGTTCAAGACCCACATGGGGGTGCTGGGATGTGGAGCCTACTTAATAAAAGAAAATAAGAATTTAAAAAAAAAATCCACTACTTTAACCACTGTGGTCTATTGGTTCTTCGGCATTAGGGACGGAGATATCCGGGTCAACATTTCTTCAGCTCTGCAGTCTATACCCTTCTCCTCCAACACAATGGCCCTGTTACTTGAATGTCTACTGAGGAGTTGATCCCTCTGGATTACGACTTTGTTAGTGGAGATTACATTGCAAAGACCTAATCTTTCACTGCTATATAGCTCTCCGGGTAGATTTCAGTGGTTTGCAAGATTTCAGCCTGCCGGATAAATATCCTTTATTGATTAATTCAGTTTCCCAAAAAACCAATCAGGCCTGTTACACTGAGTTGATGGGAACCAGATTAAAACAAAGGAATCTGAGTAGCTTAAAAAGACTTGACAATTTCTAGTAGACTCCTTTGAAATGGAGAGAACAGCCCTCAGACCCCTTTGGAGCCTTCAGGGTAATGGAGGTGGGGGAGTAAAACCCTTGGACCCCTGTTGGAAAACCCTGCTCTGACCTTCCATGGTAGAATGCATTTTAGAGAGCTCTGTTTGATGGTAAGGGAAGAGAGCAGAGCAGAGCACCTGAGGAATGAGGGGAGAGAAGAAGGGATGGTGAGAGAGGGTCAGAGAGTCCTTCTGGTTATTCTGCCTTGAGGACGCTTGTAGCTTTTAGCTAATTAACTAAATTAGAGCCAGCTTTGGTTCAGTTGGGACGGCATCCATGGAAAGATCATGGATTCTGAAGAGAGGTACATTTGGACTTTACTATTATTATTATTATTGTTATTGTTATTAAGATTTTTATTTTTTTATTTGGCAGAGAGAGAGTACAGGCAGTGGGAGAGGCAGGCAGAGGGAGATGGAGATATAGGCTTCCCACTGAGCAGGGAGCCCGAGGTAGAACTCGATTCCAGGACCCTGGGATCATGACCTGAGGCAAAGGCAGACACTTAGCCCACTGAGCCACCCAGGCACTCCACATTTGGACTTTAATTATTGCTTTTTCTCACTACTTTGCCTAATTTCTGAAATTCATGGAATAAAATAATTACTTTTTAGGATTGTTATATATGAGACAGGATATGTTTTCAAAAAATCCTGGTATTGGGGCTCCCTGCTCAGTGGGGAGTCTGCCGCCCCCTCTCCCTCTGGCCCTCCCCCTGCTTGTGCTCATGTGCTCTCTCTCTGTCAAATGAATAAAAAAATTCTTTTTAAAAAATCCTGGTAGGGGTGCCTGGGTGGCTTAGCTGGATAAGCGGCTGCCTTCAGCTCAGGTCATGATCCTGGAGTCCTGGGATCGAGCCCCATATCAGGTTCCCTGCTCATCGGGGAGTCTGCTTTTCCTTCCCCACTTGTGCTCTCTCACTTATTCTTTCAAATAAATAAAATCTTTAAATAAATAAATAAGATAAAAGAAATCCTGGTGTTAATAGGCATTGAATAAAGGCCATTTAGTAAAAATCTTGAGAACTAACATTTTGTACTGATTTAAGAGGTTTCAGAATCAGACAACTTGCATAATGCAGACTTTCTTATGAATTTCAAGTCTATTATCACTAAGAAGTTGTGGTTGAAATAAACTAGAAAAACCTCAGATATTTTTAGTAGACGAACGGCCAGCCAAACAGAAGAGCAAGACCTTCATGAATTTGCTGATTCTCGGGAAGACGGAATGCTGAGGAAGCCGCCAAATTGTCAAAATTTTTCATGTAGCTCTCTAACACTATCTGGATCGGTTGTAGCCTGAGAAATAATTACTTTCCACATGAAGATCACTGAGGACGTACTAAGTGGCATTGTTTCAAGTTAAATCTTGAGACATAATTTTTGTTTATTCCTGTATGTCGAGTCCTCCTTCCAAGATCTGCAGGGTTGGAGGCTTGATATTTCGAGGGTCTAGTTTTAGCTCCCTAGCTTCTTCCTGACTTTTCTGTTTTGTTTTTGTTGCCTGAGACCAGATGCTGAGCTCTTGTGGCAGGGTCCTATCCAAACAAATGGCCCTATCTCTCCAATCTCTCCAGGGAATGTAGGGAGGAAGGTGGGGGTGGGGGGATGAGGGGGAGGTTATCTCTCTAGTACTACTCTGTGTGCCTCTTAAGCCAGGCCATGGAGTGGGGGTGGGGGTGGGTTTTGTTTTTTTTTTTTTTTAAGATTTTATTTATTTATTTGACAGAGAGCGATCACTAGTAGGCAGAGAGGCAGGCAGAGGGAGAGGGGGGGAGCAGGCTCCCTGCTGAGCAGAGAGCCTGATGGGGGGGGAAGGGCGACTCGATCCCAGGACCCTGAGATCATGACCTGAGCCTAAGGCAGAGGCTTAACCCACTGAGCCACCCAGCCCCTCCCCCTTTTTGTTAATAAGCATTCTGAAATAGTGACAACATTCACACAGTCAGTGGATATTCTTGGTGGATTTCTGAGTTCAAATAATTTCAGAAAGTGTAACTTAAAATAAAACAATGTACCACCATTGTAACCCCATTTTCAAAATGCAAAGAATGAGCAAGGTAGGTGTGGGCCGGCTCTCTTCCCTGCTCCCCATGAGGTCTGTCCCTTTGGAAACTGGTTTGGGCAGGTAGGGGTTGATGGATACTTCTCTCTCCAGTTCGGGTATATTCAGAGACAGGAGTTGAAAATCGGTGTATACTTACTTAGCAGCTTTCCCTAAAATTAGGGGCTCTACACATGAATGTTATGAAACAGCAATGCCATCCCCTGTTTCCAGCAGGGTCTCTGCCTGAGACCTCCTTCCCCTCTTCTTGATCTGGTGGGAGTCAGCTCAGCCATCCCCTCCTCAGGGAAGCCTTTCTTATCACTTCTTTCATCATCGGTCTGGGTTAAATACAGGCTTAAACTTCCTTCTCATAAAGCTTTAACTTCTGTGTAGTGTTGTAATGGACCGCTTACAAGTTGATTGCTTTGCCAGTGTTTCTTAGGAGATTTTATTATTTTTTTTGCCCCATCTATAGAAAGTAGCATAATGGAGCGCCTGGGTGGCTCAGTGGGTTAAAGCCTCTGCCTTCAGCTCAGGTCATGATCCCAGGGTCTTGGGATCGAGCCCTACATCGGGCTCTCTGCTCCACAGGGAGCCTGCTTCCCTCCCCCCACTCTCTCTCTGCCTGCTTCTCTGCCTCCTTGTGATCTCTGTCTGTCAAATAAAAAAATAAAATCTTTAAAAAAAAAAAATAGGGCACCTGGGTGGCTCAGTTGGTTGAACGACTGCCTTCGGCTCAGGTCATGATCCCGGACTTCCAGGATCGAGTCCCGCATTGGGCTCCCAGCTCCTTGGGGAGTCTGCTTCTCCTTCTGACCTTCTCCTCTCTCATGCTCTCTCTCACTCATTCTCTCTCAAATAAATAAATAAAACCTTTAAAAAATAAAAAAAATAAAATCTTAAAAAAAAAGAAGGAAAGCACAGATCTGGTATATAATAGGTATTTAACAATATCAGTTTGTGCACAGGAGGAAGGGAGAGAGGGAGGGAGGGATGGAGGAAAGAAGGTCAAGGAAATCCCGTCCATACATCTCCTCACTCCCTCTACCCCACTTCTCCCCCCAGCTCTGCCTGATAAGAGGACCAGTGTACTTCAGTTACCATCAGGAAATGGCAGTAGAGGTCCCTGAGCATTTAAAAAAAAAATGCATTTTGGGTTCCTAATTCACCCAAATTTCTCCATTTGCTAGGTATCATTGCTCTGGCATCAAATAATTGAGATTGGCAAAGAGTCCGCCAAAAACAAGCAACGTGTTGATGTGCCAAAATAGCATATTTTAAAAATTATTCTGTTCTAATCCAAGGTTTTGTTCCGAGTGGAATCTTGCTCCATGGAGGAGAAGTTGAGAATTCTAACCCTGATTTTGCTGCTGGTGGTGACCTGGGGCCTTGCCTTACATTTTAATTTGTTCATCTGTAAAATGAGTCTGTGTTTAAAATGAGTTGTGTGGGGCGCCTGAGTTTCTCAGTCGGTTGAGCGTCTGCCTTCAGCTGGGGTCATGATTCCAGGGTCCTGGGAAGGAGCCCCACATTGGGCTCCTTGCTCGGTGGGGAGCCTGCTTCTCCCTCTTCCTCTGCCTGCCATTCCCCCTGCTTGTGCTCTCTCTCTGTTGAATAAATAAATAAAATCTTTGTAAAAAAAATAAATAAATAAAAATGAGTCATGAGTCATTAGTAGGTCGTGTTATCAGTTTATTGGGCTGTACCTGGCATTTTCGAATTGAAACCACTGACCTGTTGGGGTAAGGTCGGGATGGTTTCATGAAACTTGGTCTGGTTAAACTTTGTGCACTCGGGTACTCGGTCAGGGTATAAAATGTACTTCTTACTGTGTTGTCACGGTCAAACGTTTTGAAAGAATTGTGTTGGATGATAAATGAGGCCCTTCTAATCTTAGTGTGTGTGAATTTGGCAGGACTGCAGTGGAACCACCTAAAATAGAGGAAAAAGAGGGACTGGCAAGAATTAGAGAGATCAATTGAAGCACTAAGCAGTAGGCAAACTGCAGTCAGACACAGAGCACCGGGAAGGTGCCAAATAGAAATCCTTCAGGGAGCCGTGAAGCTTGGCTCTTCCCCCACCTTCCTTTGGGGGCTTAAGTCTCCTTCTGACCTGTCTGTTGCCTTTATTTTTGTTAGTTGGGAAGAACATTGGCATTTTCTCGAGTCATTCCCTCCAGCCCCACCCCTACCCTTCTCCCCTGGTAATGTACAACTCCCCTGTGCGCTTCCTCCTAACCCCATCCCCCTGTGCCCACAGGCGCTGGGCCTAATCACCGCTGGGCGTCTGGCTCACACCACTTTTTGTTCATCTTTGGTGGTCTTCTGCAAGTATCCTACACACTCTTGGAGCCAAGAAGTGTGTGTTGGAACGTGGGGTCTGGGGGGTGTGAATAAAGGGGTGGAATGTTTCTTTGCAGGAGCCCAAATCTTCCCAAGGAGGCAGATCAGTATAAATTAAGAACATATATTTTAATTAAGAATTAAGAACATAGGAGCACCTGGGTATCTCTGTGGGTTGAGGCCTCTGCCTTCGGCTCAGGTCATGATCCCAGGGTGCTGGGATCGAACCCCACATCGGGCTCTCTGCTCAGCAGGGAGCCTTTTTCCCTTTCTCTCTCTCTCTGCCTGCCTCTCTGCCTGCTTGTGATCTCTGTCTGTCAAATAAATAATAAAAATCTTAAAAAAAAAAAGAATTAAGAACATATATTTTCATCTCAAACATTGTTTCAATTTACATAAGAAGAAGGCATAAGACCCTGAGCTTTAAACACTGACTCCAATCACCTGTCTGTGCTTCAAGGCGGCAAGGTCAGCAGAATGGGGGAGAAAAATGGAAATACTTCTCTGAAACTCTGCTACAGAGTGACTAATGGGAAAGGTTTGGGCCTCAGAGCCGGCACAGTCCGATTTCTTCAGTCCCTTCCAGTTATCAGATTCTTAAAATCTAAGATTTTTATGATTTAATGGACAAATGAGAAGTGGTAGGGGATGTTAGCGGGTATGTACACTTCTGTTATTGGGGGAATCTGGCCTGAGGACCAGGAGACAAAAGACCTTCAGGGACAAGCGTAGGCCCCTTGCTCTGGCCGCACATGCTCTTGGATGGTGGTTAACACAAACCTGTCAAAGAATGGACTGTTCTCGAGGCCCATGTTGGGAAAGATGTTAGGCACCTCTGAGTCACCGCCAGAAAGCAGAGTTCAGGAGGCTAAATGCTAGCATTCCAGGGTCCAGGACCTTGGCAAATGACCTATCAAATGACCTTTGACATCTGGCTTGACCTCTCAGTTTCTCATTCTTCCTTTTCTGTGGAGTATTCAGATCAATAACAATGGCTTCCATTGCCAAACATTTCTTAAGGTAATGTACATAAGTTCAAGGTAGTGGTGGTAGTAGATAAAGAAGTAGAAATAGAAGAAGCAGTAACTCTTACTGCCTTTCTGTAACTTAGAGAATGGAGGCACAGAGGGGTTAAGTACCTTGCCTTAGGCTCCCCAGGTATTGGTGTACGTGACTGAGTCTGCAACAGCCAGAGGCGATATGACTGGGAGGTGAGTAACTGGTGTTGGTTGCTGGGAACCGCGGTGGAAGTTGCTGGAGGGGAAGACTGGTCTGACCCTTCCTGAAGGAGCCTGGAAGTGATGCTGAGTCACAGCCCTGTGAGGGCCCCCTGCGGAAATGACATTCGCTGCCGCTATAGTCCTCAAACATTGTTTGCTCCTGCATCTTTAAGAAGAGTTTTGAAAAGCCATGTGCCCTCTTCAGAGTACATTGAAAGCTGGGACCCAACATTTTTTTGCTCATCAGCTTCAAGAGTTATAAAAGTTGTAAAATACAGTGATTGGCATTTTGTAAATCACTCTTTAAAATGCATCTAAAGGATTCATATTGGTATCAGTTACTTGATATTATCCTCATGAATTTAGCTAATTCAGGATGGAACTCCCTAAATTGAAAGGGTCATATTGTTTCTTTTTTTCTTTGAAATCGTATTTCGATTCCTCTTCCATGTAATCTTAAAATAATTTAGTGACTGAAAGCATTTTATTGGTCCTCTGTTATACATAATTTTCTGCAACAAAAATGCACACATTGAAACTCATTGAAAAAAATCTTTCCAGTGACAGAGGTTCTAATTGTTTAAAAATATCATGATTAGTAATATTTATCAAAGCAACAGATTTGTGGGGCGCCTGAGGGGCTCAGTTGGTGAAACATCAATCTTTGGCTCAGGCCTTTGGATCAAATCCTGCAGCAGGCTCCCTGCTCAGTGGGGAGCCTGCTTCTCCCTCTTCCCCCTCTCCCTGCTTGTGCTCTCTTGTTTGCTTTCTCACTCAAATAATATAAAAAAAAAAACTTTCAAAAAAACCCAGATTTATTACAAATTTTTATGATTAGTAAACACGGGTTCATTTTTTTTAAATGTTAATATACTTTACTTAACGTAGTGTATCCAAAATGTTATTTCAGCATGTAATCAATATAAAAAAACTAATGAGATATTGATTATTTTTTCTTTTTACATTTTGAGCCCCATTTCTCCCATCTACCACCCCTGGCAACCATCAATCAGTTCTCTATAAGTAGGAACTCTTTTTAAAAATTCCCACACATAAGAGATATCATATGGTATTTGTCTTTCTTAGTTTGACTTACTTTACTTAGCATAATGCTCTTGAGGTCCATCCATATTGTTGCAAGTGGTGAGGTTTTTTTTTTTTTGAGATTTATTTTTATGACTGGATTATATCCGTTGTGTATATATATATATATATATATATCACATCTTCTTTATCCATTCAATCATCAACACTTAGGTTGTTTCTGTGTCTTGGCTATTATAAACAATGCCGTGTGAACATACTTTTCTGAGTTTATTTTCATTTTATTTCTTTTTTTAAAAAGATTTTATTTATTTATTTGACAGAAAGAGATCACAAATAGATGGAGGGAGAGGGAGAAGCAGGCTCCCCACTGAGTAGAGAGCCTGATGTGGGGCTGGATCCAACTACTCTGGGATCATGACTGGACCTGAAGGCAGGTGTTTGACTGAACCACGCAGGCACCCTTATTTTCATTTTCTTTGCGTAAGTACCCAGAGGTGGAATTGCTGGCTCACATGGTAGTTTTATTTTTAGTATTTTGAGGGCCCTTGTACTGTTTTGCATAGTGACTACACCAATTTACATTTCCACCAACAGTGCACAAGTGTTCCTTTTTCTCTACACTTTTACCAACACTTGTGTCTTGTCTTTTTGGTAATAGCTATTCTAGCAGGAGCAGACCTCATTGTGGTTTTTTTTTTAAGATTTTATTTATTTATTTGACAGAGATCACAAGTAGGCAGAGAGGCAGACAGAGAGAGGGGGGGAAGCAGGCTCCTCGCTGAGCAGAGAGCCTGATGCGGGGCTCGATCCCAGGACCCTGGGATCATGACCTGAGCCAAAGGCAGAGGCTTAACCCCCTGAGCCACCCAGGCGCCCCTCATTGTGGTTTTCATTTGCAATTCTATTATGATCAATGATGTTGAGCATATTTTCCTTGACCTGATCACCATTTGTATGTTTTCCTTGGAAAAATTCAGATCCTCTGCCCATTTAAAAATTTTTTTATTTTAGTTTTTCAGTGTTCCAAGATTCATTGTTTATGCACCACACCCAGTGCTCCATGCAATATGTGACCTCCTTAATACCTGCCACCAGGCTCACCCATCCCCCATTTGGACAAACTAAGAGGGGGGAAAGGACAGTAAAACACCTCACTGATTTGGGCCTATGTCATAAATGGGGATGAGTAGAGGACAGGAAGTGTTCATTGATACTTTTCTCTGTCTTGTTATGTTCTGGTGCACACACAGAAGTTAAGTGGCTCTCTTTCAATGACCAGACATGCCTTCGGGTGCCCACCTCTCTTGAGGACAACCAGCTCATCCCATGGGGCCCAGTGATCTAGAAGCTCTGGAGTCTGGAGGATGCTGACGAGGGGACAGAGGTCTTTGGACACAAGCTGTTAGACACAGCCGGGTTCTCCACCTCCTGACCAGGGGTGAAGGAGGAGCCTTCTGCGTTTCTCCTGCCAGTTGGGATGAAAGAAACAGTCAATGGAGAACCAGCTTATTATCTGAACTCAGCCCCCTCCAAACAATGCGCTGGTTGATACACTCTCTGCTCTTGTCCAAGGGGAGGGAACAACAGTAGGGTGATCTATGAGATCTTCTGGCCCGGACTTAGAAGGATCTGGACTTCGAAGCAGAATTCATCTTTTTTTTTTTTTTTTAAGATTTTATTTATTTGACAGAGAAAGAGAGTACAAGCAGAGGGGAGCAGCAGGCAGAGGACGAGGGAAAAGCAGGCTCTCTGCTGAGCAGGGAGCCCAATGTGGGGCTCCATTGCAGGACCCCGGGATCATGACCCAAGCTGAAGGCAGCTGCTTAAACCTAGGGGGAATTTATTTTAACAGGATTTTATCCAAGCAAACCAAACAGTATTCACTGCATTTGGTGTACAACAGTGCTACTGAAAACGTAGCCACCCCTGACAGCTTTAAACTATCTTAGGAGTGTTAAGAATGCAAATTCTTGGGCCCTTCTCCAGACCTACTAAATCAGAACTCCTGGGTGAGGCCAGGAGTTTTAATAATCGCTCAAGGTCATTTTTATGTATAAGTACACACACACACACACACACACACACACACACACACACGCAGGGCTGCCTACAGCTCCTGTGGCTGCTGATGACACTTGGTCGTTTCCCTGTGGCTGCACTCAGCAAGGCCCTGGGGTTTGTTTTTCTCCACCGTGGACCTTGTTCATTTCCTGCTGCTTCCAAGAGGTTGGGAGAGGAAAGAGAGCGAGAATGAAGGCAGAAGGGAGGGGCAAGAGGTTAGCTAAGGCAGTGGAGCTTTCAAGAATGAAAAGGAAAACGCTTGGTGACAATGTTCCTTTGTCAAGAGTTAGCTTTATGTTGATGGAGCTGCGAGTCATTAGCAATCCAGGCACAGGGCAGGAGTTGACCCGGTCATTCTCTGGGGCCAGATCGCCCTCTGCTGCCTACCAATAAATGACACTCCCGGACTCTGGAAGTGCCAAGGAAAAGGGAAGAGTCTCTGGGGCTGGGGTGGGAGAGAGGACGTGACTAAGGCCAAGAGGTCACAAAGTCACCACTTCAGGCTAGAAGAACCTTGTTACGATCTTGTTTGCAGGGAAGGAAGAAGTAGCCAATTCAGTGGGTGTTTCCAGGATCCATCCAACAAACAGTGGGGTTCTGCCAAGCTCTCCAGCGGCTCCCATGATTCCAAGCTCCCAGCTTGATTTGGCTCTGCAGCTGCTTTCCCCCCTCTTCCTCACCCCTACCTCACCTTGAAAAGAAGGGGTGTTTAGAATCAGAAGAATATGAAACAAGATGGAATTTTTTGCTGTGGCTCAGACCCTTTTTAAAATCTCATTTTCCGAATCCCTTAGTTTCCTTTGTCTCCAGAAAAGCACTATGTCTTTCTGTCTTTATTCCCTTGCCGGGGAACTCTTACCCCACAGTTGTGGAGTCAGCCCTTCTTTATTGCCCCACTTTATTGCTGTTGGGAATTATGGTTCATGTGGGTCACTGATGGAGAGAGCAAAGATTTGTTCCCAGAATCAAAGCTCAGGCACAGCGGTTGCTCCTGCCAACCACGGGGCAGTGACCCATTTCCTCCTGGTTCTCGCTTTTGCCCCTTCTCGGCTCTGTCGGAGGCCGGCCTCTGGCTGGCTGTCACCCCGTCACCCCCCACCCTGGGACTTCTGTAGAGTGTAGGACTCCTGCTGGGGAGATACCTTTAGAGTCAGGTCTGGAAAATTACTTAAACTGCCCTAAAAAGACTCAGATGGAGTTGAGGAAGGGAAGGGAAGAGTGGATGGGAGACTGGGGAGATGAAGAGTAGGGGTGGAGATGGAAGGGCAGGTGGGGAGGAGATAAGAGCAGTGGTTCAGTTTTTCAGAATGTTCTGGTGTCATGATAAAATACTCTAGCCTCTCCCCAAAACATCTTCATGTACAGAATAAGGCTATCAATGTGATGCCAAGCCCCTTAACCAAAACAGATATTTTTAGATAAAAATTTGGTTGTTTGCTTGCCCTTTGGCATGGGACCAAATACCTGGATCTTTAGAAAACCACATTTAGATAATTTTATGTATATAGCCACAGATACATGCCTGTTGTATATTTGTATTAAAATCGAAGTTGGGGTGCCTGGGTGGCTCAGTTGTTAAGCGTCTGTCTTTGGCTCAGGTCATGATCTCAGGGTCCTGGGATTGAGTCCTGCATCAGGCTCTCTGCTCTGTGGGGAGTCTGCTTCTCCCTCTCCAGTCCTTCTCGCTGTCTCTCTCTCTCTGTCAAATAAATAAATAAATAAATAAAATCTAAAAAAAAAAAAAAAATTAAATCAAAGCACCTTTGGGGTACCTGGGTAGCTCAGTTGGTTAAGTATCTGAGTCATGGGTTTTGCTCAGGTCATGATCTCTGGGTCACGAGATTGAGCCCCACACCGGGGTTTAGGATTCTCTCCCTCTGCCCCTCCCCCTGCCTATGCTCTCTATCTCCAAAACAAATAAATTAAATCTTTGAAAAAATAAAATCAAATCAAAGCACCCTTACTTACAGTTATAAAATAAATAAGACCTGGAGATACAATATACAGCACAGTGAATACAGTTAATAATATGTAATAACTTTGTATGATGACAGATGGTAGCTAGATTTAGTGTGATGATCAGTTCCTAATGTATGTAAATGATGAATTACTATGTCACACACATGAAATTGATATAATATTATATGTCAACTACACTTCAATTTTTTTTTTTTTTTTTAATCAAAGCACCGGGGCGCCTAGGGGACTCAGTCGTTAAGCGTCTGCCTTCAGCTCAGGTCATGGTCCCCTGGGATCGAGTCCTGCATTGGTCTCCCTGCTCAGCAGGGAGCCTGCTTCTCTGTCTCCCACTCCCCCTGCTTGTGTTCCCTCTCTCGCTGTGTTTCTGTCAAATAAATAAGTAAAATCTTTTTAAAAATTTTTAAAAAATAATCAAAGCACCTTTACACTGCCTTGTGATTATGATACTTGGAAGACAGTTCCAACTGTCATAACTAACCTACTTGATTGTGTTCATTGTGAGGAGAGTTGCATCTCTGGAGCAATTTTGTGCCTGGAATTGAATCAGAACTCCAAGAAGAAGGGACATAATCATAGGTACTTTGGATGCAGACACAGGCAGGCCAAAGTTTAAGAAGAAGTTATTTATTTATTTTTAAATATTTTGTTTATTTATTTGACAGAGAGAGAGATAACAAGAGAGGGAACACAAGCAGGGGGGTGGGAGAGGAAGAAGAGGCTTCCTGCCCAGCAGGGAGACCGATGCGGGGGCTCCATCCCAGGACCCTGGGATCATGACCTGAGCCGAAAGGAAATGCTTAATGACTGAGCTACCCAGGTGTCCCAGAGAAGAATGGTATTTAATGGAGGGTGTGTTTGTGACAAAGTATGGTGACAGATGTTAATTGGACTTATTGTAATGATCGTTTTGCAATACATACAAATATCAAATCATTATGTTGTACACCTGAAACTAATATAATATTATATGTTGATTGTATCTCAATAAAAAAGAGGGTGTGAGTAGCTACATAATTTGCTGGGCACAATGCAAAGTGAAAATGGAGAGCTTCTTGTTCAAAAATTAAGAATTTCAAGATGGCGACACCAGAACATTAAATATGGGGCCCTTGTAAGCACGGGGAACTGTGTGATTGCATGTGGCCCATTGAGCTCCAGTAGGGAGCTCCAGTAGAGCTCCCATTGAGCTCCATTGAGCTCCCATAGGGAGGGTATGGACTAACAGATTCAAGGAGCAGTGATATATCTCCTCTAGTTTAAGTTCCCCCCATTTCGGTGTCCTTCCTTTTGCCATCCTCAAGGCATCTGGCAGGGTTTTTTCAACACCCACTTTCTGATCCTAGCTGTGCTTTGGGATGGGAAGGATGGAGCCTGTGTTCAAGTTGGGGAGACACAGCTGGGGGAGAGCAGCAGTGGTACTGGGGAGGAGCCAGTACCCAGATGGCATAGATGGCCTCAGAGCTGTGGAGAAGTACCAGGGGTGGCAAATGTACTTGGGGAGAAATCCTGTAAATGCCAGCATCATGTTGGCTTTCTTCCCCCCGCCAAAAAAAAAAAAAAAAAAAAAACCAAAGGAAAGGGGGAATCCAATGAGGCTTACACTGAGAATCAGCTTCTCATATTCCAGAGAAGACAACTTGAGGTCACTGAAATGTGTTGATGGAAGAAAAGTGACCTGATTCTGTAATCTTGGGCTAATGAAGTCTTGGGACACTTGGTTGCATAATCAGGCATAAACTGGTATGACATGCTTTGTGGCTTGGGATATGAATATAGTCTTCTTTTAATTTTTCCTTAAGCACTTGAGCCCCCAACTGTCTGTCTTTATTTTTAAAATTATGTTTTAAGGTAATCTCTACCCCCGGTGTGGGGCTTGAACTCACAACCCTGAGATCAAGAGTCGTGTGCTCTATTGACTGAGCCAGCCAGGTGTACCCCCCTTCACCCCCCCTCACCCCTGAATTATCCAAGAACAGGGAGCTTCTGCAGATCTGAATGGATCCTTGCTTGGGAGGAGAAACAGTAGCAGTTAGTAACTCAGAGAGCAGAGGAGGAAATGACGTTGTCGGGTGTTCCCCGAGGTTGAGAAAGCAGCTCCCCTCAAGTTTTACTTTACTTCCTTCCCCTGCTGGGCAGAATCAGTGCTATATTTGTGCCTGAATAACCCAACTACATCCTTCCTGATTTCTTTCTTAGAATTATGAAGCCCTGCTTAGCATTCAAATCTCACTTTTCATAGACCTCAGTCATAAAACATCAAGACCAGGGCAACACCCTGATGAAATTAAATATTAAGGAAGATAATAAAAGCATATTTAAATATGTTTAAACTGTGTATTTTTTTTAAAGATTTTTATTTATTTATTTGACAGACAGAGATCACAAGTAGGCAGAGAGGCAGGCAGAGAGAGGAGGAAGCAGGCCTCCCACCGAGCAGGGAGCCCAATGCCGGGCTCCATCCCAGGACCCTGGGATCATGACCTGAGCTGAAGGCAGAGGCTTTAACCCAACTGAGCCACCCAGGCGCCCCATAAACTGTGTATTTTTAAATGTGTTTAAAATATGTGTTTGAGGGGCGCCTGGGTGGCTCAGTGGTTTAAAGCCTCTGCCTTTGGCTCAGGTCATGGTCTCAGCGTCCTGGGATCAGGCCCTGCGTCGGGCTCTCTGCTGAGCGGGGAACCTGCTTCCTCCTCTCTCTCTGCCTGCCTCTATGCCTACTTGTGATCTCTGTCTGTCAAATAAATAAATAAAAATAAAATCTTTAAAAAAAAAACAAAAAATAAAATAAAATATGTGTTTGAAATGTTTATTTCTAAGTTTCAGTAATTAAAATTGCTATTTAAGACAAGAATTGATCATTGCTGTTTCTTCCTGCTAAGGGAGGTGATGAAATGCACTTTGATATGGAAAGAAATCTCTCTCTTGGTCCCTGATCCTCCCAGGGACTATGGAGGAAGGAGAAAGAAAAAGATTTCAAAGTGGCCCTGAGGGGTTGACTCTGGGGAAAATGCTTACAGGTTAGCTAAGCACAGTCTGAAGAGAAAAGCTGGGGTTGAGAAGGGGGTGAAGAGGTCAATTGTTTGTTTAATAAGGTGAGGGGGAACTCAGTTTCCCAGAGGTCAAAGAAAAGGGGAGCCTGAAAATTAAATAAGCAAGGAGGCTTTGGGGAAGAAATGATGATCAAATTTAGTTTGTGTTGTGTTTCTGTGATATAAATCCCTTCCTGTCCTCACATCTTCAGTAAAGTCTGAACACACAGGTACCTTGGGCCTGCAATTAATAAAACAACATATAATATATGCTGGGTATCATATACTATTGTAAGAACTTCACATACACAAATTTCTTTAATCCTCATAGTAACCTTATGAAGTTGGTACTGTGATTCCTTTTAATTTTTAACTGAAGTGTAGTTGATATACAATGTATTAGTTCAGGTTACAACATGGTGACTTGACATTTGTGTACATTACAAAATGCTTTCCATGATAAGTGTCAACATCTGTCACCATACAATGCTATTACAGTATTATTGACTGTATTCCCTATGCCGTACTTTTCATCTCTCTGATTTATTATATAATTGAAAGTTCATACCCTTTAATACCTTTCACCTATTTAGTCTGCCACCCCATCCCACTCCCCTTTCTTTCTTTCTTTTCTTTTTTTTTTTTTTTAAGAAATGTTATTTATTTATTTGACAGAGGAAGAGAAAGAGAGAGCACAAGCAGGCAGAGTAACAGGTAGAGGGAGAGGGAGAAGCAGGTTCTCCACCGAGCAAGGAGCCCAATGCGGGGCTCAGTCACAGGACTGTGAGATCACAACTGAGCTGAAGGCAGATGCTTAACCAACCACCCAGGGGCAGCCCCCTCACCCCTTTCACAATCATTAATTTCTTCTCTGTATTTATGACTCTGTTTCTATTTTGTTTTTTCGTTTGTCTTGTTTTTTAGATTCTACATATAAGTGAAATTATATGGTATTTGTTTTTCTCTGACTTATTTCACTTAGCATAGTACCCTCTAGATCCATCCATTTTGAGGCAAATGGCAAGATTTTGTTCTTTTTTATGGCTGTCTATATATCAGTGTATATCTGCATATCTATACCCCCCCCATATGTCTTCTTTATCCATTCATCTTTGGATGGATACTTGGCCTGCTTCCATGTCTTGCCTATTGTAAATAATGCTGCAGTAAACATAGCGGTGCATATATCTTTTCTAATTAGTATTTTCATTTTCTTTGGGTAAATACCCAGTAGTGGAATTATTGCATCATATAGTAATTCTATTTTCAATTCTGGGGGGAATCTCCATACTGTTTTTCACAGTGGCTGCACCAGCTTGCATTTCCACCAACAATGCATGAGGGTTCCTTTCTCTCTGCATCTTTGCCAACAATTCTTATTTCTTGTGTTTCTTATTTTAACCGTTCTGACAGGTGGGAGGTGATATCTCACTGTGTGTGTGTTTTTTTTTAAGATTTTATTCATTTATTTGACAGACAGAGATCACAAGTAGGCAGAGAGGCAGGCAGAGAGAGAGAGGGGGAAGCAGGCTCCCTGCTGAGCAGAGAGCCCGATGCGGGGCTCAATCCCAGGACCCTGAGATCATGACCTAAGCCGAAGGCAGAGGCTCAACCCACTGAGCCACCCAGGCACCCCTGTCACTGTGGTTTTGATTTGCATTTCTCTGATGATGAGTGACGTGGAGCAGCTTTTCATGTGTCTTTTGGCCATCTGGATGTCTTCTTTGGAGAAATGTCTGTTCAGGCCTTCTGCCCATTTTTAGTTGGATGATGATGAGGATGATGATGATGATGATGATTTTTTGGTGTTGAGTTGTATATCTCCTTTATTATTTTGGATATTCACCCCTTATCTGATTTAATTTGCAAATATATTCTCCCATTTGGTAGGTTGCCTTTTTGTTTTGTTGATGGTTTCCTTTGCTGTGCAAAAGCTTTTTATTTTGATGTAGTCCCAATAGTTTGTTTTTGCTTTTGTTTCCCTTGCCAAAGGAGGCATATCTAGAAAAATGTTTCTGTGACTGATGTCAAAGAGATCACTGCCTGTGTTTTCTTCTAGGAATCTTATTTTATTTTATTTTTTTAAACATTTTATTTATTTATTTGACAGAGAGAGAGAGATCCCAAGTAGGCAGAGAGGCAGGCAGAGAGAGAGGGGGAAGCAGGCTCCCCGCCAGAGCAGAGAGCCCAATGCGGGGCTCGATCCCAGGACTCTGAGATCATGACCTGAGCCAAAGGCAGAGGCTTTAACCCACTGAGCCACCCAGGCGCCCTCAGGAATTTTATTTTTATATATTTTATTTATTTATTTTTTCTTCTAGGAATTTTATGGTTTCAGGTCTCACATTTAAGTCTTCAACCCATTTTGAGTTTATTTTTGGGTATAGTATAAGCAAGTAGTCCAGTTTCATTCTTCTGCATGTAGCTGATCAGTTTTCTCAACACCATTTGTTGAAGAGACTTTTTCCCATTGGGTACTCTTGCCTCCTTTGTTGTAAATTAATTGACCATACAATCGGGGTTTATTTCTGGGCTCTTTATTCTGTGATATTGATCTAGGTGTCTACTTTTGTATATCACATCTTCTTTATTTATTCATCTATTGATGAACACTTGGATTGCTTCCACATCTTGCTATTGTAAGTAATTCTGCAATAATCATAGGGGTACATCTATCTTTTTGCATTAGTGTTTTTGTTTTCTTCAAGGTAAGTACCCAGAAGTGGGATTCCTGGATTGTATGGTATTCTTACTCTTAATTTTTTGAAGAACATTTATACTGGTTTCCATAATTGATGAACCAATTAACATTTCTACCAACAGTGCATGAAGGTTTTTATTCCATTTTTATGGATGCAGAAACAAGAGGCAGAGAGAGTAATTAAGTTGCCTATAGTCATTCATGGTTAATATATTTTGAAATATCACTAGATATTAACATGCTATTATTTATTTAAATTCCTATAATTCAAAAGTTTCAAAAAGTTATACATCAAATACCTGATGAATAAATTTTAAGTTCTCAAGTTTAAAATTAATGGAGAGATATGACAAGAAGGAACGTGGGCCAGGACTGATTTTTATTTGTTTGCTTTCCATTTTTCTTTTGCAAGCTAACAAATCAGTAAGGTCAAAACTCTGGCCACTTCAAAGTTAAAAGGGCTTAGCATAGCAAGTGGAAAGCATAGCAAGATTAAAGGCAAAGAACAATGCTAAGAAGAAATTGGAATTAGAATAAGATGATAAATAAGCTTTTTAAAAATGCCTCCCAAGGGGTCCTGGGCTGGCTCAGTTGGTAGAGCAGCCGCTCTTGATCTTGGGGTAGTGCGTTTAAGCCCCAGGTTGGGCATAGAGCCTACTTTAAACAAACAAACAAATAAATAAATCCCCCCACCTCCCTGCCAAATCTCTGGGCCCATACAGTTACGTTCCATAGTAGAAAAATGATTTGCAGATGGGATCATGGATCCACCAGCAATTTTCTATCTTTGAGCATAAAGTTATATAGATTTTAATTTTAAATATTCTTGGGAAGTTGTGGTGAAAATAAAAGGGTGTCAAGAGGCTGGAAAACACCATAAATTTCATAAATAGGAGAAGGGCAGATTCCAGAACCTCATATCAGGAAGTAGGATTTTGTTCACAGGAAAAGAAAAATCCCAGAATAGTGTATTAAATAATTGTTTTGTTGACACCTGGAATGAGTTTGCATTTTCTAAGAATATTTCAGGTCAAATAATCTGTATTTTACTTTATGATAACATTATCAGATATGTAAATTAGGGAGATGTAATAGTTACACTTGCATCTGGATTTTAGCAAGACGTTTACAGAGTCTATTGATGTCATTATGGAAATCATGAAAAATATGACAAGATTCTAATACGGTTTGCTGGGTTACATGGGTTAAATCGCCCATGTCAGCAAGAACTGATTCAGGGCCTTTGATCCTGTCCAGCATGGTGTTTTTATTAGGGACTTAAGAATGCATTTTTTGAAAAGATCTTATTTATTTATTTGATAGAGAAAGCAAGAGAAAGAGGATGCACTAGTGGTGGGGTGTGGTGGTGGGTGGGGGTGGTGGGGTGGGGAGGAGCAGAGGGACAAGCAGAGTCCCTGCTGAGCAGGGAGCTCAAGGCAGAGGCTCGATCCCAGGATCCTCAAGATCACAACCTGAGCCAAAGGCAGATGCTTAACTGACTGAGCCACCCAGGTACCCCCTTAAGAAAGCATTTTTATTAAATTTCTACATCTAGAAATCTGGGAGCAGTATTTAATGAATTAGAGAACAGAGTCAGGATTCAAAATGATCTTGCTTTTTTGGAATAATTACCCCAAACCAACCCCAAACCCAAGAACATTATTGAATCCTCCAATCAGGCCTAGGACTAGATTGAATAGGTATGAGCTTTTGGATAATGGGTTGATGGAAAATCCTATGAAAACAGGTGGGGTGGCAGAGTGGTCTTTATTATTTTAAGTGTAACTGCTAAAAACAAACAAACCAACAAAAACAAAAAATTAAAGAACTCTTCCCTGGGTGGCCACACCTGGAGCTCTGTCTATGGTTTGGTGTACCATTCTTTAGCAGGATCCTTAAAAAACCGGCAGATACTCAATGATAGTAACACTGAGCAAGAGCCTTTGGTAAACATTTTCTTGTTTGTTCTTTCAACAGTCCTGTGTGATAGCTATTACTATCCTCATTTCACAAATAGAGAAACAAGGGCCTTATAAGATTAAGCATTTGCCCCAAATCATACAGCTGTAATTAGGATTTGACCAAAGTCTGGCAGACTTCCCCACCCTTATGCCTAGCTGCTGTGCATGCTACCTTTCAGAAGAATGACCACGTCAGTATGGTCCCAAGTTAAACTGTGCCTTAGAGGAAATGGTTAAGGAGCGTGGGTCTGTATTTTCACATATTCTTAATTTCTTGTGAAATTAAGTATCAGTATCAGTATCTGCTACACATAAAGAAAGACTTTGTAATCATTAGAACTTTCCAAAAGTGGAAAAAGCTGCTTAAAAAAAAAAAAAAAGTGTGTGTGTATGTATGTGTGTGTGTGTCCAGACTCTGGGTGCTAGAACATGGCACAGACAAGTTTCTGTGCTCAGGGAGTTCTTTTTTTTAATTATTTTTTTAAAAAAATTTTATTTATTATTTGATAGAGAGACACACCGCTAGAGAGGCAACACAAGCAGGGGGAGAAGGAGAGGGAGAAACAGACTCCTCGCTGAGCGGGGAGCCTGATGTAGGGCTCTGTCCCAGGACCCTGGGATCAAGACCTGAGCCCAAGGCACACGTTTAATGATTGAGCCACCCAGGCGCCCAGGAGTTCTTGTCAGTGTTTCAGTTTCTGGCAAAATGTGTTCAAGATAGCTAGTGATTCTCGCTGGATTCCTGCCCGGAGGGATATTTGAGTTGGGTCTATACCAGGTAGGGATTTGCACTGGGAAATCTAAGTTTGCAGTAAACCCAGTGATTCCTATTTGTAAATATTTGGATAATTTGATATTTGAGATTTTAGACCCACGTTAGCAACACATACTAAAAAGAAAGAGCTCGCAACTGCTGTCATTCTATCCACCTCCCCTCCTTGGTCACTCATAGCTGTTGCTCTTGGTGGTGGTGTTTTTTTTTTGTTTTTTTTTTTTTAAGAGTTTATTTATATATTTGACAGGCAGAAATTACAAGTAGGCAGAGAGGCAGGCAGAGAGAGAGAGAGGGGGAAGCAGGCTCCCCGCTGAGCAGAGAGCCCGATGTGGGGCTCGATCCCAGGACCCTGGGATCATGACCTGAGCTGAAGGCGAGGCTTTAACCCACTGAGCCACCCAGGCACCTGCTCTTGATCTATTAACTGTTCTTCAAATCGGACTGGGTTAGATGTCTTCACGGACTTGGGCACAAACATTCAGAGCTTGATCAACCCTGGCAATGGTTCAAATGTCTAACAGTGATGAATGGATAAACAGGAGGTATCTCCCTATCATGGAATATTGCTCAGCAATAAAAAGGAATGAAATGTGCATATACACAACAATAGGATGGTCCTCAAAATAATTCTATTGTGTGGGAAAGGTACATAGACAAAGAGCTCCCGTTGTGCTCTTGACTATTTAATTATTCACACGGACAAAAAAATCCGGGCTGTTTGAGCCCAGAAATTAATGGATTTGGAAAAAATGCTCAAAATGCTTGCATAGAGAACAAAAAAGGCTGCTTTAAGGAGTTGCCCCGAGGTGGCCTAGTTACTGAGAACCTCAAGGCTGAGTTGTAAGCTCTCTCAAAGCTTTCCTCATGGTCCTCTTCCCTTGGGGTCAAAGTTTTCAGGACTCAGCAGTAACCAGAAAATAGCCTTCTGCCACTCTGGGATCAAGTTAGAGGTCTCTGGGTTAAGAAATCTGGTTATTGTTCAGTTTTAACAATATGTACTTAGTCCTTGGAACGTGCAAGGCACTGGGATGGGTGTTAATTGTCTTTGCTGTCAGTTATGATCATCTCTGTTCAGCTAACTTGGGCAAAGCACTCTGCCGGCAGACTTTAGAGGCAGTATCTTCTTTAATCCTGACAGCCCTCTACGATGTGGAAGTTATGTTTAATCCTCATTTTACAGTGAAGGAAATTGAGGCCGGGAGACGTGAGATATCTTCACCAAGGTGATAGAGGTAATAAGGGGAGAGCGATGATTTTAATCTAGGCAGCCTTCCTCCGGAACTAGTGTACTTAACCATCCCTTTCTATCGCCTCGCTCGGGATCCTGAAATGAAAAATGTAAGAACTGGGGCACCTGGGTGGCTCAGCCTTTAAGCAGCTGCCTTCTGCTCAGGTCACAATCCCAAGGTCCTGGGATCGAGCCCACATTGGTCTCCCAGGTCAGCGGGAAGCCTGCTTCTCTCTCTCCCACTCCCCCTGCTGGTGTTCCTTCTCTCACTGTCTCTCTCTGTCAAATAAATAAATAAAAATCTTTAGAAGGAAAAAAAAAAAAGAAAAAGAAAGAGTTTCTGCTCTAGAAGCACCTGTGATCTGGTGCAGGAGGCAGGCACGGGGACAGCACAGGGACACAGTGAGCCCAGCATGTGATAAACGCTCTAAGGAGGGTGTGTACTGTGTATGAGCTACCCTGAAAGGCCTGAGGAAGGGCCCCTGCCCTGCCTGGGTGGAAAATGGGGGGAGTGGCATTGAAGCTGGACCTTGGAGGATATCTGGGATCTGCTGTGGAGAAAAGGGGGAAGGAGCACCGCCGGCAAAGGGAACTGCATGTACAAAAGGCAATGGAAAATGAAACATGAGGGGCACCCGGGTGGCTCAGTCAGTTGGGGGTCCGCCTTGGGCTCAGGTCGTGATCCGGGGATCCTGGGATGTAGGCCGGCGTTGGGCTCCCTGCTCAGCGGGGAGTCGGCTTCTCCCTCTCCCTCTGTTGCTCCCCCTGCTTGTGCTCTCTGTCAAACAAATCAACAAAAGCTTAAAAAAAAAAAAAAGAAAAAAAAAGAAACATGACAGCAGATGAGATTTGGAGAAGAGCAAGTAGTTTGAAATGAGAGGGGGTGCAGTGGGTGGTGAGCACGGAGGCAGCCTCAAGAGGCCTCCGCGTGAGCGGGCGTGCCACAGGAAGTGGGTGAGCAGAGTAACAGGGGGAGAGCTGGGACAGCGATGCTGCTTTAACTGCCTCAACAAGTTAACAAGGAGAACCCAAGACTTCTGCCACAAGCTGAGGAGTTCTTGCTCTGTTTGTTGTTTATTTGCTTCAGCTCAGGCTGTTGGTTCTAGAAGGGGCAGGAAGAGGCCCTAGCAAAAGACTTGCCATTTTCCTGTGAGATAGAAGGAAACTTGCCCGTGGTTATTGCTGCCCACATCAAGAGTACCCTGTTGGTAGAAAAATAGAAAAATTGAGTTGCGTAAGGAATTTATCTGCTCATGAGGGTAGGAAGTCCAGGGGGCGCTAGTTTAAGGTGCGACTGCATCTAGCAGAAAAAACAATGCCTTTCCTTCCTCTCTGCTCTCTTCTTACTAAAGCTGACTCCCTTTGGGGGTCCCAAGCTGGCTAAACCCAGCTACCCCAGGCTACCTGCTTTCTCATTCATGCTCACCAGGAAAGACAGCGTCTTTGTCTTTGTCCGCAGGTGTCTGCAACACCTTTGGTTACGGCATCCTTTTTTTTTTTTTTTAAAGATTTTATTTATTTATTTATTTTTTTTGACAGAGATCACAAGTAGGCAGAGAGGCAGGCAGAGAGAGAGAGAGAGAGAGAGGAGGAAGCAAGCTCCCTGCTGAGCAGAGAGCCTGATGTGGGGCTCGATCCCAGGACCCTGAGATCATGACCTGAGCCGAAGGCAGAGGCTTAACCCACTGAGCCACCCACGCGCCCCTCACGGCATCCTTTAAACCATCCCCAATGGCAGCTGATAAAATGCAATGATTACCTTAGCTCTCAGGGTCTGCTGCTTGACCTTGGGGGTCAGGAAAAGAGTCGTCTTCCCTAGGGCTACACAGACCTCCAGATGTAAATAAAACAGGGCTACTGGGAAAGTGAAAAGGGGTCACCAAATTGCCATGCTCTGCACTCAGGTGTCAGAGCTATGGAGGACTCCATCAATTAAAGCCTTGATTTGCACATAACCTCATTCACTGTTGTTAGCGGTCCACGCAAACTTCATGCCCCTGGCAGCCTCCATTTAATCAGTGATTCTTAACACCCTCAGAGACTCTGATTTCCTAGGCCTGGACATCAGCATTGTGTTTTCAGCTCACGGGAGGTTTCTTGTGGGCAGCTGGGGCCGAGAACCGTTGCTTTTGTCTTGCCTTAATGCCACTTCTTGGGCCACAGGTGCAATTTTATGTACAGCTCAACTATGTTGAATCTAAACAAGTAAGAATAGGGGTGCCTGGGTGGCTTGGTCAGTTAAGCAGCGGACTCTTGATTCTGGCTCAGGATCAAGCCCCACATCGGGTTCCATGCCCAGCAGGCCGTCGGCTTGGAGATTCTCTCCTTCCCCCATAAGCTCTCTCCCTCTGTCTCTGACTCTCAATTAAATGAATCTTGGAAAAAAAAAAAAAAGGAACATAGGCAAACATATAATACAAATTAGTACTAACTAACACTAATTGAGACCTACATGTTTCATGGGTGTTTTGCACCCATTAGCTCATTTCACCCACTCAAACATCTTATGAGATAGAGAATAGTATCTCTTTTTGACAGGTGAAAAAACTGAGGCCCAGAGAACTTAGCTCAGTTGTCCACAGTCATGCATCTAGAATGTGGTTCAAATACGACTTAAACCCAGGTATATCTGACTCCATTTTTTTTTCCAATAGTGTTACTTTTTAAAAAAATTTATTTATTTATTTTAATAAACATATAATGTATTTTTATCCCCAGGGGTACAGGTCTGTGAATCGCCAGGTTTACACATTTCACAGCACTCATCATAGCACATACCCTCCCCAATGTCCATATCCCCAGTATATCTGACTCCAAATTCCCGTGCACTTAACCTGCTATACATGGTTCCAGAACAATGACTTTAAGAGACCTCATTTATGGGGCGCCTAGGTGGCTCAGTGGGTTAGGCCTCTGCCTTTGGCTCAGGTCATGATCTCAGGGTCCTGGGATCGAGCCCCACATCGGGTTCTTTGCTCAGCGGGGAGCCTGCTTCTGCCCCGCCCCGCCTGCCTCTCTGCCTACTTGTGACCTCTCTCTGCCAAGTAAATAAAATCTTAAAAAAAAAAAAAGAGAGACCTCATTTATGGTTCATGGCCCAACCCTTTTTAATCCCTAGTACACTTTTATCAGGGCCTGCCAGTGACATTTAGGTGGGGTTCTTAGTGTCTCTTGCACCATCTATGACATTTTATGTACACTGTATTATACATACAGAGATTACACCTAGTATATATCTGTAGGTATAAAATGGGGTGTGACCTAAATATGTGTTCAGAAATTATGCATTGCGCATTTAGCATTTATATCTATACACACACACACCTTTATTTTACACACACATAAAAGTTGTGGGTGTCGTATAAGGGAGAGAACATAGACTAGCACTGTGACCTTAGGCAATCACCCAAATTTGTTAATTCCTTTTCTATTTCTTTTTTTTTTTTAAAGATTTTATTTAGGGGCACCTGGGTGGCTCAGTGGGTTAAGCCTCTGCCTTCGGCTCAGGTCATGATCCCAGGGTCCTGGGGTCAAGCCCCGCATCAGGCTCTCTGCTCAGCAGGGAGCCTGCTTCCTCCTCTCTCTGCCTGCCTCTGCCTGCTTGTGATTTCTGTCTGTCAAATAAATAAATAAAATCTTTAAAAAAATTATTTATTTGACAGAGAGAGAGATCAGAGAGAGAGGGGGAAGCAGGCTCCCCGCCGAGTGGGAGCCTGATGCGGGTTCCATCCCAGGACCCCGAGATCATGACCTGAGAGGAAGGCAGAGACCCAACCCACTGAGCCACCCAGGCGCCCCTGTCAATTCCTTTTCATCATCCCTAAAATGGGAAAGTATGGCTTGCTTTTTCTAACCACATGAATATCTGAGGATCAAATAAGAGCCCAAACCTAGCAGGGAGTCTTGAGCATTATGTTTTGCTGGCTAATGAGCTTATACATACATATAATGTGTTCACGTCACCTTTTACAGAATAATGTTACATCTCTGTGTATCCCAGTTGATGACCCCTAAGTACTCCCTCATCTTGCTTTTTAAAACATTTTTTAAAAGATTTTATTTATTTATTTGAGAGAGAGAGAGAGAGCAGGAGCAAGGGAGGGGCAGAAGGAGGAGCAGGCTTCCCATCTGAGCAGGGAGCCTGATGCCATGCAGGGCTCCAACCCAGGACCCCGGGATCATGACCTGAGCCGAAGGGAGAACCGACTGAGACACCCAGGTGCCCCTCCCCTTGCTTTCTCATCTACTGACAAACCTCTGGATTCTGTGTAATATACATGGGTCAGAGGTTGCAAAGTTAATAGAAAGCAGGGAAAAGCACAGGGAAAGGGAAAGCATAGGAGAGGCATTTTTACAAGTTTTGCAATTTACACAGTGGCATCTTGTTTTACTCCACAACAAGTCTCTGTTGGCTCGGATGGGAGGAAATGAGCTTTTTTGTACATTGTTGATGGCATGTAAATTGCTACAACATTTTGGAGAGCTAGGTATTACACTGAAGATCAGTATAGCCATCCCACTTTGTAATAAAAAAAAATTTAAAAATGTAAGCTCATCTTTATACCAAGATTTAGCAGAAAAAGGCGTGAAAAGATAGACCCACCAGGGATAGCCATGGCTAACTGGGAGTGTCTGGGAGGGGAGGTTTCAGTTTTTACTTTATATTCTTCTGTGTGATTTGAACTTGCCTACAAGTGTTTATTTATTTATTTAGCAAAAAAACCAATAAAAACCAGGAGAAGTCCAGAGCAGAGGCTGGCTAAATGTGCACACATCAGCTGTGCTCCTGTGTTCTTAGTCCTTGGCTCCTCTTGGCAAGGCAGGCCCTCAGTCCCAGGAGGGCGCTGACCCCTGCCTGGCAGGCCCTCCTCATCCCGTGCTGTTTGTAGTTCATTACCAGCTGCTTAAGCAGCAGGTTCCCAGTGGCCGGTCAGCTGGAACTGCTTCACGAGGACAAACAGGAAGGACGCAGCTGCTGGTGAGGCTTACCCTGTTGGCCTCATTGACAGACAAAATATTTAAGTCCTAAAACATTGAGGAGATCGTCATGCTATTAATAACTCCCTCAAGCCTCTGCCTGGAGAGGGGAGCGAGGCGGTGTTAGGTTGCCCCGAGGAAACCTTGCCCGTCACACATTACAAGCCTCCGGACCCCAGTCCTGACCACTCGCACTTGCTAGGGGCTTCAGTTCCACGGGCTAAACCTCATGGTGATCCTGATCCCCTCCATGCATCTAGAACCTCCTGTATAGCCAAATAAACCGTCCCACCCTCCCTGCAGCTCACCTTCTCTTATGCAGGATGCCATGCTCTGGGCAAAGAGAGATGAAGGGAGGCAGGGAAATAAGGTCAGAATTTCTGGTAGATGGATAGCGAATCCCTGCTCTGACTCTTCCTCGCTGTGTGGCGGAAGGCAGATTACTTCACCTCTCTGAGCCTAAGTTTCCTTATCCACGAAAATAAACCTACCCGCCTTATACCAATAGGGTTGGAGGTGCGGCTGCCCACAGAGGGCTTAATGCTCTCTGCCTGAAAAGAGAAATGATTAGTAAGTGCTGTGTGTGTGTGTGTGTGTGTGTGTGTGTGTCCTCATTAGCTTTCACTTCCCACAGTAACAGTGGTTCAGAGATTGGGCTCTGTTATTTATTACATGTATGACTTTGGGCAAACCTCTTTGAGGTTCAGTTTGTCATGGGCCAAACGAATAGAAGGAGTCCCTTCTCCAATGGCTCTAGTAAAGATGAACTTGGATCACGCACACAGAACAGCAAAGTCCCCAAACACAGGTATTCAGGAAACGGGAGCCATTATGATTAGCTGATGAAAAATTAGCACATTTCCTGTAAAACACAGGAGCTTTGCAAAACCAATTCCAAATCCCTTCCTGCCCACCCCCTGAAAGCTCAGGGAATGAGCTGCCTGTTCCAATCTGAGCTCCTGGGCTGTGTGATGTTCCTGTCTGCATCCCCTTCTTTCTCGCTCTTCTCTTTGTCTCCCTGCCGAGGCCTCTCATTAGTCCAATTAATAAACGGTTGCTGTCACTTCACTTCAACCCCAGGACCAGGGTCCCTTGTGGATGTGCCGTTATGCTGGGGAAGTGAGGCGATGGGCGGCACCCTCATGAAGGGGGCACCCTCGTTTCCACAGGGGAGTGGAACAAGGAAGGCTTGGCAGCAGATGGACCTCCCTGGGCCCCCAACTCTTGGGACATCAACAGGATAATCAATGAGAACTTCATTATACAGAGTGAGAGTCTGGTTTTTGGCAGAATACCAGGGTCCCATTTAGGGCCTGGAGATAATGATCAGGCTGAGCCTCTGGCTTTCCTCTGTGCTCTAGCTTTCACCTCCCCGTTGAACGTACACACACACACACACACACCCATGCAGGCACGCACACAAGTTCCAAGTTCTCTGGGCTTTTAGTCAGCGAAAGAGTGGGGTCTGTTCCAGGCCTGGAAAGCTTGGTGAGCAGGGTGAAGCTCCAGGGCCCAGAAACGCATGACTGCTCCTGCTGATTACTGAGAATAATCAGACCCTGAGGTTCCCAAGGGCCCATTCAGCCATCGCAAGTGTCTCATCCACAGTGACAGCAGGTTCTCCCCCACTGCCCAACCTGGAGAGGATAAAGGAGCAAGCCTGGGGAGCGGCCCAGCCCACTGAAAACAAGACAATGGGACTAACAGGCTAGCTCAGAGGCTCCCGAAGCCCAGGGAAGGTTGGTTGTTTGGGTACATGATGGAGTCAGCATTTTCAACCTCCTTCTCCCGCAACCATGGGGTGTAAACCTGGCCTATCTGCTGAGGACAGGGGAGGGGAAGGGGAGGGGGCATGCTGTGATGGGAAGTTATTTCCCTAGACAGTTACACCATAGAGACCTGTTCAGGCACGTGTTTAGGGAAAAGGGGGTTCCTATCAAACTCGCTTCCCTGACACCCGTCCCCCACCTGCTGCAATGTTGGCCCTTCTCTTTGCCCCTAGAATTATGAGCTTCCAAGCTGGCCGCAGCCCAAGGTGAAGGTAGAGAGTGCCCCATTTTCTCTCACTGCTTAGTCTAATTCCCCACAACCACAGAAACACATGGGCTTCCTGTAATAGACTTCCCTGTAGGTCTCAAGGGTGTGGTTCTTAAAGGGTGGTCCTGGGCCTGCCGTGCCAGCGTCACCTGGGAACTCCTTAGAAGTGCGGATTCTCCAGTTTTACCCCAGACTTACAGAATCCAAAACTCGGGGAGCCAGCCCAACAGTCTGTGTATTAACAAGCCCACTGAGCGACGCTGACACTTGCTGAAATTTAAAGACTGTTGCTGTCTGTTTGAGGACAACTTGAAAAAAACTACGACAGAGGGAAGGGGACTAAATTCAAACAGAATTGTAAATAGGACAGTTTCAAAGCCTCTAGGAATATACAAAGTGTCCTTGATGGAGTTTTGCTTCTTTTTTTTTTTAAATAAAGATTTTATTTATTTATTTGACAGAGAGAAGATCACAAGTAGGCAGAGAGGAAGGCACAGAGAGAGGGGGAAGCAGGCTCCCCACTGAGCAGAGAGCCTGACACAGGTCTCAATCCCAGGACTCTGGGATCATGACCTGAGCTAAAGGCAGAGGCTTTAACCCACTGAGCCACCCAGGCGCACCTGGAGTTTTGCTTCTCTTCCTGAAGACCCACATGCAGAGGTTGATTTCTGCCAGTATAAAAACAATCTAAAGCATTTGCTCTCACACACACACTCATTCCCCACCTTCTGGCCACAGAGGCCACAACATTCTCAACAAATTCATATTTGGTGTTTATCATTCACATGCTTTTACTACATATTTACTACATAGTATTTTTTGCATAGTTTAAACTGTATTTTGGACATACCAGACATATCTGCTGGCAGATTGCTTTTTTCCATTTGCCGTTAAGGTTTGAGATTTATTTTTGGTGCTGCTACCTCTATCTGTTTTCTTGCTGGTGGACTTTCAGGTCGATTCCAGTTTTCAACTATTATAAATAATGCTGCAGTTAATACTCTTGTATATCAACGCACAAGAGTTTCTCTGGGATATATACCTGAGAGTGGAATTACTCTATTATAGTAAGATGCACTGTCAACTTTACTAGATCTTTCCAAGTTATTCTTCAAAGTGGTTCTATTAATTTAAGCCACAACAAAAACAGGGAATTCCTGTTGCTCATGGCCAACATTTGGTATTGTTGGACTTTAATATTTATTTTGAATTTTCCAATTTTTGGATGTGAATGGTATTTTGGGGGGGTAGTTTAAGTTTACATTTATCTGATTACTACTGAAGTTGAAATTTTTTTACAATGTTTCCTTGGCCTTTTGGTTTCTTCTGTGATTTCATGTTTATTTCCTTTGTGCTTCTGTTAGGTTATCTTTTCTCCACTGACCTGAGGCATTTTTTAATATAACCTGGGTATGCATTATAAATCTCTGCTTTCATTTATAGCTTCTTTTTTTAAAAAATTTTAAAAAGATTTTATTTATTTATTTGACAGAGAGAGAGATCACAAGTAGGCAGACAGGCAGGCAGAGAGAGAGGGGGAAGCAGGCTCCCTGCTGAGCAGAGAGCCCAATGTGGGGCTTGATCCCAGGACCCTGAGATCATGACCTGAGCCGAAGGCAGAGGCTTAACTCACTGAGCCACCCAGGCGCCCAATAAATAAAATCTTTTTAAAAAAAGAATAGGGACATTCATTCTCTCACAAAACAGTCCCAAGATGAGTAGTCCCGATTGCTGATGTGGCTTTGCTGTACGTACACATTTGGGAGCCAAGGTCATGCCATCCCATGAGTTTGCCATCCCCTTGGGCATATTGCCATGTTGTACAGCTACAGCTGGATTGCTGCCATATTCAAATTCCAACTCACAGGAAAGAAAAGGAAAGCATGGAGGAGGCCTACCTAATGTCAAGTTCCAGAGCTGCAAGGCGCAGTCAGCATTTCTGCTTACAACCCATTACCAGGTCCATCTCCAGGCGAGGCTGGAGAACATGCCCAGCTACAATGTGATTATTCTGGAAGAATTATTCTGGAAGAATGGGAGAGTAGATTTGGTGGACAAAGAGTAGTTTCTCTCTACCTTCTCTACCCCGAGGTCTTTATTCTATTAGGGTTTTATTTTCGTTATAATGTGAGTTGGGGGTCCATTTTCCTTTATTTCTTACATTCCGGTATATTTGTTGACTCGTGATGGGACCTCCGTCAAGTTCCCCTGTGGGCATGACTTGATTCCCTGTGGGCATGACCTGATTTCTGGACTGTCTATGCTGTTCTTTTCCTTAAAAATTTTAAATTTTATTCACTTTATTTATTTATTTAAAATATTTTACTTATTTATTTAGAGAGAGGGTGAGTGTGTGAGCAGGGGGGAGGGCAGAGGGAGAGGGAGAGAGAGTATCTCAAGCAGACTCTGGGCTGAGTGTGGAGCCCAATGTGGGGTTCCATCTCATGACCCTGAGATCATGACCAGAGCCAAAATCAAGACTTGGGCGTTCAACCGATGGAGCCACCCAGGTGCCCCTTTGTATTCTGTCCTTATTGTTTATCCCTATGTCTCTTCTCCAGTCTCTTAATAATTAGAGTATTATTACAAGTCTTATGATCTGTAAATATGAACCCCTTGACTTAATGATTTTTTTATAAAAATCATCTTGGTTTTTCTTGGCCCTCTGCTCTTTGTGATTTTAGAATCAACTTGTCAAGTTTCATAAGATTCTTTTTTGGAGTCGTGCTGCACCTCTGGATTCATCTTGGCAGAGTTGTCAGTTTTAATCTTTCTCTTGTAAAATATAACATATAGAAAAGTGTAAAAAAAAAAAGAAATCTACATTTTGGTTGTAAAGCAAAACCCGTGTAACCACTCTCCAGGTCTAAGAAACAGAATACCGTGGTAACTGCAGAAGTTCCCTGTGTGTTCCGTGTTAGTCACAATTGTCCTCTTCCTAGGTAGAGGTCACCACTCTTGGCTTTTATAGGAATAATTGCCTTGCTTTTCTTTATAGTTTTGTGTCTGTATCTCTACATAAATATTTCTTTGTTTTTAAGCTTTATATGAAGAAATAATATAGGATGCACTCTTGTAACTTGGATTTTTGGCTCAAAATTGTGTTTAGGTTGTTTCCAGTTTTTGGCAATTATACTAAGGCTGCTGTCTACATTTTGGTGCACGTATTCAATGCATAAGCATGCCTGTCTCTAAGGAGTATACCTAAAAGTGGGATTGTTGCATTGTGATACATATACATTTTCAGCTTTAGTAGATTAATCCCATGTTGTTTTCCAAAGTGGTTACACTAATTCCCATCCCCATTAGTTTTGATGAGACATCTCATTGCTCCATTTTTTTTTTAAAGATTTTATTTATTTACTTGACAGACAGAGATCACAAATAGGCAGACAGGCAGGCAGAGAGAGAGAGCGAGGAAGCAGGCTCCCTGCTGAGCAGAGAGCCCGATGAGGGGCTCAATCCCAGGACCCCGAGATCATGACCTGAGCCGAAGGCAGAGGCTTTAACCCACTGAGGCACCCAGGCGCCCCTCATTGCTCCATTTTCTTATCAACACTCAGGATTTTCAGGTTTTGTAATTTTTATCCATCTGATATGTGTAGAGGTATTTCATTGTGGCTTTAATATTCCACATCCCCAATGCATAATGAGATTAAACAATGTCTCATGTGCTTTTTGGCTATTTGTTTTTTTCTTTTCCTTTTGAAGTATACCTTAAAATTTTATGCCCATTTTTCTTTTAGGTTGTTTGCCTTTATCCCATTGATTTGCAGGAAATCTTTGCAAATTTGGTATACTTTGTTGATTATGTACGTTGTAAATATCTTTTACTGGTATCTTTTGTGAATGAAAGTTTATTTTGATGTCTACATATTATCATTCCTTTCTTTTTTTATGATGAATGATCTTTTTCTGTTTTAAGATATCCTTTTCTATTCAAAAATGAGAAAGATAGTGTTTACTACTCTCTTCTAAAAGCTTTATGGTTTTACTTTTCATTTTTAGGTTTTGAACTGATTTTTTGTATGTGGTGTGAAAAAGGATCTAGTTTTGGAGGGCCTGGGTGGCTCAGTTGTTAAGCATCTGCCTTCTGCTCAGGTCATTATCCCAGGGTCCTGGGATCGAGCCCCATATCGGGCTCCCTGCTCAGCAGGATGCCTTCCTCTCCCTCTCCCACTCCCCCTGCTTGTGTTCCCTCTTCCGCTGTGTCTCTCTCTGTTAAATAAATAAATAAAATCTTAAAAAAAAAAAAGAAAAAGAAAAAGAAAAAGGATCTAGTTTCATTTTTTCCCCTGTGTGATTATTTAATGACCTCAGCTCCATTTATTGAAAAGTCTGTCCTTTGTCCAACGATCTGAAGTTCTACCTGGGTCATAAATCAAATGTCCAACTAAGACACTGATATGTACCAAAAGTCTATTTAGCTTTTCCTGTGGCAATACTACACTTTTTAATCCCTATAGCTTTAGCACCTATCTTTTTTTAAAATTTATTTATTCATATTTGCTTAGTAATCTCTGCACCCGACATGGGGCTTGCACTCAGAACCCTGAGATCAAGAGTCACATGCTCTTCCAGCTGAGCCAGTCAGGCACTTGCTCAACATCTATCCTGATATTTGATAAGGCAAATTCATCTACAGTTTTTAAAAAAAGATTTTATTTATTCATTTGAGAGAGAGAGAGACAGACAGACAGACAGAGACAGAGAGAGCACAAGCAGGGGGAGAGGCAGAGGAGAGGGAGAAGGAGACTCCCTGCTGAGCTGGGAGCCTGACATGGGGCTGGATCCCAGAACCTGGAAATCATCACCCGAGCTGAAGGCAGACGCTTAACCATCTGAGCCACCCAGGTGCTCCATCTACATTGTACATTGCAATACCATGTACATTTGAGATTTTTACTACGATTGCATTAAGTCTACAAATCAATCTGGGAGAATTGACATCTTTATAATGATGATTTTTCCAATCTAAAAGCAGAGTAGAACTCTCCATTTACTTAGACCTTTTAAGAAATACTTTTCAATAATATCTTATAATGTTCTCCATATACTTTTTCTCTTGCACTTCTTTGTTTGATCAAGGTGTCTTTTAGTTCTGTCCTAGGTGCCTTTTGGTTTTTATTGCTATTGCATGAGCTGTCTTTTAAAAATTGTATTTTATAATTGCTAATTTATTAGTCATTGATTTTAGTTTGTCAATCCTATAGTCAGAAACTTATTGAACCTTTTTACTAACTCCAGTAGTTTACTTGAAGATTCTTTTGGGTTTTTCTTCCAGACAATCATATCCTGTATGATTAAGGGTACTTTTATGTCTTAAAATCCATATTCCTTTGGGGCACCTGGGTGGCTAAGTTAGTTAGGGGTCTGTCTTTGGATGGAGCCCTGCATTAGGCTCCCTGCTCGGTGGGGAGCCTGCTTCTCCTTCTCCCTCTGCCTGCCACTCCATCTGCTTGTGCTATCCCCTGCCCCCTCAAATAAATACATAAAATCTTTAAAAAAAACTCCTTATACCTTTTATATATTTGCTTGCACTGGTTACAACCTCAAGTACTTATTGTATGGAAGCAGTAATAGCCATCTTTGTTTTGATCCTAATATAAGATGAATATATGAATTTTTTAAAGATTTTATTCATTTATTTATTTGAGAGAGAGAGCAAGCCAGAGAAAGAGCATGAGCCATGAGTGGGAGCAGGGAGGGAGAAGAGGGAGAGGGAGAAGCAGGCTCCCCAGTGAGCAGGGAGCCCTACGGTTGGGGGGTTGGCAAGCCCAGAGCCCAGGATCATGACCTGAGCTGAAAGCAGACTCTTAACTTACTGAGCCCAAGATGACTATTTTTAATGTTTGTATTGTATTGTATTTTTCTGAGTTTTTTTTTTTTTAAGTTATCTCTATACCCAACATGGAGCTTGAACTCATGACCCTGAGATCAAGAGTCACTTGGTCTACTGACTAAGCCAGCCAGGTGCCTCTATTATATTGTAATTTTAGTGTTAATATTAAGTATCAAGTTTGCTACAGGTTTTGGTAAATATCCTTTATCAGTTTAAGCAAGTTTATTGTGTTCCAAGTTGGCAAAAAGTTTTTGTAATGAATATATCTGGAATGTTTTGTTAAATACACACATAAGATATATTATATATATGATATTTGCATGTTTCTTACAGTATATGAGACCTATATTATATATTATATGGT
This sequence comes from Martes martes, assembly GCF_963455335.1. Taxonomy (NCBI): domain Eukaryota; kingdom Metazoa; phylum Chordata; class Mammalia; order Carnivora; family Mustelidae; genus Martes; species Martes martes. Next base: position 96,147,570 of record NC_137891.1, on the reverse strand, counting down.
GTATACATATATATGTGTTAAAAAACCTTACTATTTCAGTATATGAAAAAATATACGATATACAGTATATTTATATGATATATGTGATATATATAACATGAATATACACACGTATTATGTCTGGTAATGTTGTAAATTGTTGGTATTATCTCATAATGTAGTCAATTGCTGATAACGTAGTGAATGGCTGGCACTCTCTGATTTTCCTGTCAAGGAGTACCTTCATGCTGTTTGCTGTGTGGATGGTTTTGAGGGAAACAAGATTAGAAAAACGAGTTCGGTTAGGAGGCTACTGAAGTGGTGTATGTGAGAGATGATTATGTCTTGAGCTGGTGTGGTGGTAACAGAGATGGAAAGAAGCAGTCAGTTTTAAGGTGTATTTTGGATATGTTGATGGACTGGATGTGGGGAAACAGTTGGGAGCAGATGGAGAATAAAGGGAAAGGAAGTCTTGAGAAAGAGTCCTAGATTTCTGGTTTTAAGTTTTTTGTAAAAAAAAAAATGTGGTAAAATATACATAACATAAAATTTACCCTTTCAACCATTTTTTTTCATTTTTTAAAAAATTTGTTAACATATAATGTATTATTAGCCCCAGGGGTACAGGTCTGTGAATCGCCAGATTTACACACTTCACAGCACTCAACCATAGCACATACCCTCCCCAATGTACATAACCCACCACCCTCTCCTTACCCCCACTCCCCCCGGCAACCCTCTGTTTGTTTTGTGAGATTAAGAGTCTCTTCTGGACTTTCAACCATTTTTAAGTTACAGTTCAGCATCATTAAGTACACTTACGTTGTTTTGCAATTATCCGCACTATCCATCTTCAGAACTTTTTTCATCATCCCAACTGAAACTTAGTATCCATTAAATGATAACTCCCTATCTCCTCCTCCCCCCATCCCTGGCAACCACCATTCTATTTTCTGTCCCTATGAATTTCACTACTTTAGGTACCTCATGTAAATGGAATTAACAATTTTGTCTTTTTGTGACTAGTTTATTTCACTTAGTATAATGTCCTCAAGTTTCATCCATGTTGTAACATGTGACAGAATTCCCTTCCTTTTCAAGGGTGAATAATACTCCACTGAGTGTATATTCCACAATTTCTTTATCCATTCATCTGTTGATGGACACTTGGTTTGCTTCCACCTTTTGGCTGACTGTGAGTAATGCTGCTACAAACCTGGGTATGCAAATATCTCTTCAAGTCCTTGCTTTTAATTCTTTTGGGTATATACCCATATGCGGAATTGCTGAGTCACAGGATAATTCTATGTTTACATTTTTGAGGAAATGCCATACCATTTTCCACAGTAGTTGCCCCATTTTACATTCCCACCAACAATGCACAAGAGTTCCAATTTCACAACCTTACAACACCCCTTATTTTTTTGTTTTGTGGGGTTTTTTTTCAATAATACTCATCCTGATGGGTGTAAAGTGCTATCTTACTGTGGTTTTGATTTGCATTTCCTTAATGATGAAAGATATTGAGCATTTTTCATGTGCTTATTGACCATCGTATATCTTCTTTGGAAAAATGTCTAAGTCCTTTGCCATTCTTCACTTTTTTTAAAATTATTGAGTTGTAGGAGCTCTTTTTTTTTTAATTAAAGATTTTATTTATTTATTTGACAGAGAGAGATCACAAGTAGGCAGAGAGGCAGGCAGAGAGAGGGGGAAGCAGGCTCCCTGCTGAGCAGAGAGCCCGATGTTGAGCTTGATCCCAGGACTCTGAGATCATGACATGAGTGGAAGGTAGAGGCTTAACGCACTGAGCACCCAGGCGCCCTGCTCTTTTTTTTTTTTTTTTTTAAAGATTATTTATTTACTTATTTGAGAGAGAGATAGTTTGTACATGCTTGGGGGGAGGGGGGAGGAGCAGAGGGGGAGAGAGGTGGGGGAGAATATTCTCAAGCCAACTCTGAACCAAGTGAAGAGCCCGAATTGGGGCTCAATCCCACAACCCTGATATCACGACCTGAGCCAAAACCAAGAGTCTGATGCCCAATCAATTGAGCCGCTTAAGTGAACCATGTTGTAGGACTTCTTTATGTCTTTATGAGACAGATGATTTACAAATATTTTCTCCCATTTTATGGGTTGTCTTTTCAGTATCTTGATAGGATCCTTTGTTGCACTAAAATTTTTTTTTTAAGATTTTATTTATTTATTTGACAGACAGAGTTCATAGGTAGGCAGGCAGGCAGAGCAAGAGAGAGGAGGAAGCAGGCTCCCTGCTGAGCAGAGAGCCCTATGTGGGGCTTGATCCCAGGACCTTGAGATCATGACCTGAGCTGAAGGCAGAGGCTTTAACACCCAGGTGCCCCAACTGCACTGAAATTTTTAATTTTGATGAAGTCTAGTTTGTTGGGTTTTTTTTTTTTCCTGGCTTTAGATTTTGCTTCATTGAGTAGTAATTATTATTACTATTTCTTCACTTTAGTGTGAAAAGGAGATAGAGGAAGGAAGAGAGGGAAGGAGATGAAATGTATTCTAAATACATCTGTGTTTATTCAGTAAGAGGCAGTGAAGTTTTTTGTTTCTTTTTTTAAAATTAAGCTTTTTATTTAAGATTCATTTATTTATTTTAGAGAGAGAGAGAGAAAGAGCATGAGTGGGAGATGGAGAGAATCTCAAGCAGACTCTGCACTGAAATTGGAGCCTGATGTGGGACTTGATCTCACGACCTGGACATCATGACCTGAGCTGAAACCAAGAGTTGGACTCTTTTTTTTTTTTAAGAGTTGGACTCTTAACAGACTGTGCCACCCAGGCTCCCCATTAAGCTTTTCATTTTAATTCAGTATAGTTAACATATGTTAATATTAGTGTAATATTAGTGTAATATTAATTTCAGGTGTACAATATGATGATTCAACACTTCCATGAAACAACCGGTGCTCATTGTGAGTGTACTCCTTAATCCCCATCACCTAGTTCCCTAATCCTCTACCCATCTCCCCGTTGGTAATCATCAGTTTGTTCTCTGTAGTTAAGAGTCTGTTTCTTGGTTTGTCTCTCTTTTTTTTCCTTTGCTCATTTGTTTTGTTTTTTTAAATTCCACATATGTGTGAAATCATATGGTATTTGCCTTTCTCTGACTAACTTACTTATCATTATACTCTTTAGCTCCATCCATGTTGTTGCAAATGGCAAGATTTTATTCTTTTTTAGGGATAAATAATATTCCATTAAATAAATACACACACACACACACACACACACACCCTGGTATCTTCCTTATCCATTCATCTCTGGGTTGACACTTGGGCTGCTTCCATAATCTGGCTATTGTAAATAGCAAGAAATAGTGAAATTAACAATCCTTTATTCAGTCACAAACATTCATTTACTATCTCTTAGATTTACTATCTATTACTATTATATTTACTATCTGTCTATTCATCTACTATCTCTCAGACACTGCACTTAGCACCGGGGATATAAAATGAGAATGGAGATATCTTACTTAGTGGGAGAACAGCTGGAAAAAGTTATTTCAACACAATGGGATGGAGTTGACAACTATGGTAGAAAAATGAAAGTGGAAACCACAAAATGCCTGGAAGAGTCAGAGAAACCTTTAAAGAGGAAGAACCTAGAAGAGTAAGAAATGTCTGGCCAGAGAAGGTGGGGAGGGGCAACCTATAGAAGGAATAACATGTACAAATAAGTATAGACATGCATGGACCAATTTATGAAAGGCAAATAAATTCCTGCTGGAATATGGAGAGAATGATGAGGAGATAATGGGAAATGTGAGAGGTAGCTGGGCTGGGCCCTAACTGTGGAATCTTCAAAGGTAGAACAGGGAATTTGGAATTTGATATTACAGGCAATAGGGAAGTCATTAATAAAAAATATTCTTTTTACTGTTTTCCAAAATAATCCATATTCATTATGAAATGTTGGGGAATACACCAAAACCAGAATAAAAACCACTGGGAACACCACACAATGTGGGGCTTGAACTCAAAGCCTCAAGCTCAAGAATCACATGCTCTACTGACTGAGCCAGCCAGGCACCTCTCAAATATTTTCATGCAGGGAGAAGCTAACAACATATTTATATCAGTATGCTTTGGAAAAATATTCTGGCAGAGAGGAGAGATGGAGGACAGGAGATGGGCTGAGAGGTTATTGCATTAATAACCATGAGAGAAGAAAGTCTGAACAAAGACAGTAGCACTGGGGATGAGAAGTGGGGAAAGATTTCAGGCATTTCTTAGGGGAAATCACTAGAGCCCAGTGACTGAGTGGATTTGGGAGGAAAGAAAAGGGGGAAGTGTGAGTGACCTTCGGGTATCTAGTTTAGGAGACTAGAATTGGCCGTATCAGTCAGCTATGCCTTAGCAAAGAGCAAAGTCCTGAGATAATGGAAGATGGGGCAGCTAAATTTTAAGGAGATGGTGTTTATATAAAGGTCTGGTGTTTCTAGAAGGGTCTGCAACAAGGAATCGAAAGTGAGCAGTTTTCTTTGGGAGTCTGTAGTTGGGGTAGTCTCAGCTTATGGGCTACATTGAACTCTAGAAACTCAGCCCATGTACTTGGCACTCAAGGCTTAATAAGACAAGTTTAGGACAATGAATGTAAAAACTCTTTATTCCATTTTTAATGAGAAATTTATCAGTAAACTTGTTAATAACATGTATTAGCTAGTCGGACATATGGAGGTTATTCTATGATTCTTTTTATCGCTATGAAATAAAAGTTTCATACTGAAAGTTTAAAAGAAAACATTTTAGGTAGTTTTATCAAATAGAGAGTAAAATCTCATCATCTTTTCATTCATCAAACATGTATTGTCTGTTATATGCCAGGTACTGTGCTAGCCTGTAAGGGGAATACAGAGATAGATAAGATGCATATTAAGTGCTATCAAAATGGTAAAAAAATAATGTGCAGAAGGAATTAAGAACTGGCGGTGGGGGGGCTCCTAGCTGGTGTGACGTGCACAACTTATCGGGGAGGACACAGGATAGACAGCATGAATTTCTATTGTGCCCATAGGGAAGCTCTGAAACCATAATTCAGAGAGGTACTAAGATACTCCTGCCTATGCCCAGTTTCTTAGTGGAGGTTATTAAGCATGCTTAATAGCCAGGGAAGGGAGATTAAGAGTAAGTTTCACCCTGCTGTCTTGGCTTTTAAAGTTTGGTTAAGATTGGCTCATTGGATAGGTCGTTGGATATCCAAGCAATATTTCAATCTTAAAAATGGAAAAAGGGTTTTAAAAGCATAATTGTGACTCCCAATCTGTCATGGAATGATTGCTTTCAGTTACTTTCCAGGACAACCATATGACCTAGGCATTATCACTTTTCTTTAACATGCTCAGTCTTTCAATTCGCCAGAGTCAGAAAACTCATAGTGATGCAAGTCTGCCTCTGCTCCAGGTAATTTGTTGAAACAGAAACAGCAGGTCCAAAATGGAGTCACCTGTGCTAAGCCCCACAACAGCAAACCAAGATTAAATACCTAACCTAAGTGCAGTTTCCCACACTCCCAGGAATGTGACCTTTAATCAGTTCAGTCTGGAATTACCTGGTCTGTACTGGTAAGGTAATGTGCCTGATAGACGCCCCCCTTTCCACCAAAGGAGGTGACTTTTTCCTAGAAACTTCATTTTCCCGCCCACTTCTGCCTACAAAAGCCTTCCATTTTGTACAGTTCCTCAGAGCTCCTTTTTACTTGCTGGATGGGATGTGACTTGGTTCATGAAAGTCATGTAAAGCCAACTAGATCTTCAAATTTACTCAGCTGAATTGGTTTCTAACACTTTAACCTCTCTGGGCTTGTTTTCTCATCACCAACAATTGTCCTATCAGTTTCACAGTCACTGAGAGACCAAACAAGGTAACAGATGCAAATGCTCTTTGAAAAGCATAAAAGCAGTACGTATAAGTGAGCTACCAATCTTATTCTCAAAGTCTTATTAATTAACTCGGATATAAGATATGGCTGAGTGAGCATAAGGAGGCCAGACTTTCCTCTTCCTCTTCCGTAGGTTCTTCATAGCCTCTACTTCAGGATAAATAAAAAATTTTGTCACCGCCGGCCTTCATTATAGGTCCCACTTGCTTTTCTGAGTGTGAGCAAAAGGACAGCTTCCCTGAAACAGAGGAAAGCAGGGTATTTTCTTTAGAGACGTGCCTTGGAGGTGGAGTCCCATCCACATTTATTAAGCTCCAAGCTCGAATAGAAGCAGGAGGTACACAGCTGAGTAAAGAGGGCCCCTTCCTTCAGGAGCTGATCCACTGACAGCAGTCCATCGACTGAGAGTGGTAACATGCTTCCTGTTAAGAGAGTGGGAGTTGCCGCCCACATGCAGGACTGCCCGAGCCGCCGCAGACAAGCAAGGAGGGGGCAGAGGCGGCTCCAGCTCGGCCCTGGGGCCCCACGCCAGGTAACATACCTTCGGAGTCCTCGATTGGGAAGGTAGCCCTTCTATCATTCCCCTTCCTGGGAGCACAGAAGAAAGATCTTTCTCTACTATTATAGGAAATAGCCCCCAAATCCAGACTTCGGACTACGAAATTTAGCCACTATTCCTCTTAAGAAGCTACTGCGCCCTCCAGCGGAGATTTGGCGGTAGAACCGCAAACGGGCGCCGCAAACGTGCCGGACACCTTAAAATCCTCCTTAAGAAACTACCAATCACTGGCCCCGCCTCCTCACGGAGTCCCGCCCCCGGCGCGACCTTGTTCTGTGGCACCGATTGGTTGGTTCTTGTGCGTGAAGACGTTGCGTCGCGGGGCGGGGCGGAGGAGCGTTGTCCGTAGGGCCTCAGCCGTGTGTCCTCGGCCGCCGCCCCCGCTGCTGTGCGTATCCGCCCCTCTCCTCCCTTTCGAGGGTACTGGCGACAGCCGGGCCCTGGGGTGGCAGCGCAGCCACCAAACGTCTCCGCCGAGTTGTCTTTGCTAGTTGGCGGCTCTTCTCGGCTGGGTCCAGATCGGGGGTTGGAAAATGGCGCCGGCGCCCCAAGGCGTCCGGGAGGAGCCGCGGCTGGATTATCGGTCCAGAGCACTCTCCCGGCTTCTTTTCCTCGCCCAGGCTGCTCTCCTCTTGTTGCCGGCTGCTCGGGCGGGCCTGTGCCCCGCGCCCTGCTCCTGCCGCATCCCTCTGCTGGACTGCAGTCGCAGGAAACTACCAGCGCCGAGCTGGAGGGCGCTGTCGAGCCCGCTGCCCCCCGACGCTGCCAGCTTGTGAGTAGAGTTGCCGGGAGGGGGTCCAAAAGAAAGGGAGCTCCCGCTCCCAGGGCACGCTTGGTCGGAGGTCGCGGTCGGGAGCATAAGTTCTGAAGGGATATGCCGTTACAATGTTGTGAACTTTTTGGGGGGTGGGGTGGGAGCCTAAACAACCTGGAGTTAAGGTTCTGGAGGCTCGTATGACAACCAGGGTTAAGGTTCTAGAGGCCAGGGAGTTTGTGATTCCGGGGCTGGGGAGAGTTGGGACGGGAATCTTGTTAACGCCGCTCTGGACCCGGGCACTGGCCTTGACTCTGGATGGCTGGAGATCCTCGCCCACTTTGGGCTGCCTCATCCAGATGTAACTCAACCCGAATGCTCCGCAGGTACGTGATTTTATAACCACGATCGCCAGTGACACAAGAGCGGTCCTTTTGTCTCTAGTTCGCGTTTTGGCACATTGGGTGCTGTAGTTTTGATACTTGAACTACACGGTTGAAACAGCATGTGTTAGGAGATCTAGTACTAACCTGAGGAATTACCTTTATAAGTGTCATTTAAAAAAAAATTCTAAGGATTCACTGTAAAGAAAGGAGGGAGTATTCTTTCCCAGATCATGTGTTGCTTTAATTGTTTTCGGTGCATTTCCTTGTGCGAAGAACCTAAAAATCAGTTCTCTTTGTTTATGTGTGAGAAGCAAGTACAGTGATTGGAGGAATTCTTCTGGAGACTACTGCTGAATGTTCATCTTGACAGGCCTGTGTTAGTGTCACCTGGAGAGCTCGTTAGTCTGAATCAGCCTGGTGGCATTAGGAGCAACAGTAGGCGTTAAATGCTGCAATTATGGGGTTTCTTAACCACTAACAGTTATTCCTCTGTTGCTAACTGAGCATCGCATTTATTAATTGACAGTCTTCTAATAGAGTCTTCTCTAAGAAGAGTGTCACAAAAAAGAATAGTTTGAGGTGCCATTAAAATATGAGGGGCTGCTTGGATTTTCCTTGCGAGTAAATTACAAGTAGAAATTCTCTGTGCCGCAGAGGTTAAGGTATTTAAACGTTTACACATAGGTTAAGATAGATGGGAAGAAAGCAACTTCAGAAGTTCTTTGAGAAAATTAAGGTAACTTACATAACCAAATGTCATAGCATAGATCGGCAATAAAATGTTTTCTGTTGTTTTATGGTAGTGACACCTGTAGCTAATTCTGGTTCTGCTGACCCAGATTAAATATAAAAATTGGTATCATTGATCAGCATAGTCTGTATTGAACCTAGCACAAAATCTTTGTAATGCAGCAAGTGCCTTTTTCTAAGAAATTCTTGGAACAGCTTCTTGATTATGATGGAATGAATCTAATGCAGGTTTAAAACCAACACTTTATTTAGCTGTATTCGAGGTAAATGTGGCTTACTTTTTTAAGATCCTCCATTGGTAGGTAAACAGTAATTAGGAATAATTTTATGTAAGATACAATTATTTTGTGTCTGCGTTTGATTTTATCTAGACAGATTTCCTAAAGCCAAATGACATCCCCAAATTCTAAATGTCCTATAATGAAATTGACATTTTCAGTTGAAGTAAAATGCCTTGGAGAGTAATTCTGTTGTAGAAATGTAATTGGATGGAAGTCTTACATTAGCAGAAGAAGTTTTAGAGTAATAAAACATTGCACTTTTATAAACTGAGAAATGTAACATTTTTCAGTCATTGCCTTCAGTTATAAAACCACCAGGTACACATTGGTTTTTAAATGTAATTTTGAATGTTTAAAGTAGATGTCATGCTCTAAATACACTAGTGATTCAAACTAAATACTGAAACTTGTGGCCATCATCAAAAAGATTATAGATCAAATCCGTTAATCTTGGTTTTTGAAATATGTATGTATGTATATCTGTACTGAGTTCTTGGTACAGAGCTCCTGAAACCTTTGTAATTTCCTAAATGATAAGAGCACTAGGAGCATATTGTGTTCTAACATTCAGTCTTTGAAAGATTCCTGACACAGAAGCTCCTAAATCCCTTGGTATTTCCTGGGTGATGGGAGTGTGTTTTGATCTAAAGAGGAGACTCTTGATAGGCTCTTGAAGAGCTTCAGAATGGGAGTCCCTCACCAGAAAGACCAAGCCATTGTTGGAAGCTTGGAACTTTCAGCCCTGTCCCTATTCTCCTGGAAGGGGAGGGACTAGAGATTGAGTTAATAATTGATCATGCCTATATGATTACCTTCCAAAAAATCCCCAAAAGTATGGACTTGAAGAGCTTCTAGGGTAAACATACCTTCACCCTGAGAGTGGCACACCTCAACTTTACTGGGACGGAAACTCTAGCACCACACCTTTCCAGATCTCACCCTGTGTATGTCTTCGCCTGGTGGTTTATCTCTGTTCTCTACCATATCCTTATGTAATAAGCCAGTAAACATAAGTTAAGTGTTTTGCTGAGTTCTGTGAGCTGTTCTAGCAAGTGATTGAATCCAGTGAGGGGTTCCTCCAGTTTTTAGCCAAGCAGACAGAAGTTGTAGGTAATGTGGGGATCCACTACTTGTGATTAGTGTCTGAAGTGGGGGGCAGACTTATGAGACTGAGATCTTCTGTTATGAGGTCTGCTGTAACTCCAGTAGTGTTAGAATTGAATTGAATTGTAGCTGGTGTTGGAGAATTGGTTGGTGTGGGAGGAAGACCCTCACGTGTCTGATATCAGCAGTATTATGTGTGGAGTAAAAGGAAGTAACAGGTGACAAAGACTCTTTGCTTGGGCACACGTTAGTTAGACTTCTGAACTTTTCTGGGCCATATGTATACATCTTTGTAAAATTTAGTTATAGCAAGAAGCTTGCTAAGTCAGTTTAGCAAGAAGTGCCCCCGCTCAGTATCTGATTGGGTTCCTCCTCCTAGAACATCCAGAAAGTGATGTCTTATTGCCCTTTCCTGTTTTTAGCAAGAATCCTTTAGGCTGTTTAGTCAGTGCTTACCCCCTGCCCCCCGAGTTTCCTCTCAATAATTTTCCATTCGTTGACCTCACTTCTGCTTTGCTATAAAGTCCGTCTTGTCCATGCATTATCTGGAATTGAGCCCCCTCTCTTTCCTCCACTACAAAATTTCATAGCTTCACCACCCCCCAAAGTCTTCCTTACCATGCTTTAACAAGTATAATTTTTTCCCTTTTACTAGTTATGATCCCTCAACTTGGATAGGATCAGATTCATCATTGGACCCCCGGACCTCTCACCCAGGACCCTAAGTGCATACCTTTGAAGACTTTATCTTCACTCCTGACTGATTGATCGGGGATCCATTGGTGAGTCCGACTCCTGAACCATTGCTCCGGACAAACGTACGTGGAAGCTGGTAAGGACAGATTTTGATTCTTAAGAGTCTTGAGTATACTCCAGAAGATGAGATAGAGTCTTAGATAAACACAGGTTGGGTTGGAGTCCCATGTTTTTCTGTAAGAAGCTCAGTCAGAGTGCTAGGCAAACAGCTGTTTGTAAGAAGCTGGGTTAGAGTCCTAGGCTTCTTTCTTTGAAAGCTACTTACCAGACTGGAAATCTCTTCTTCTTGACTCTTTTTTTTTTTTTTTTTTTGGAGTGGGGATTATTTTCTGACTCTCTGGATTGGAAATCTGTTTTTATTTTTCCCCCTGTCTCCTTGTACTTGAAGTTTAGCTTCCTGGCTTTCTATAATACCTCTTAGTTTTCTGTGTTGGATCCTGCTTTTTCCATGGGAAGTTTTCAGTTGACTCAAAATACCCATCTTGAACCGCTGCTAACTATGTTTGCTGCCAGCTGTGTCTACATCCATTTGTGTTGGCATGTTTTTGCTGAGAATAATGGAGAATTTCATTGGCTTCTTTGAGAAACTTGAGATCTCCCCAATCTCGCTCCTTGAAGAGCTCTCCCTTCCCATTGCTGCTTTTCCTCCTCCTTCCTCTTACTGCCTTAAAACTTCCAGTTCCATTGAATCTTTTCTTATGTCTGCCTCCAAATTCTTTTCTCCTCTCTACCTCTGCCAGGCCTTTTTCCACCACAGTCTTTATAGTCACTTGAATTTTGGGCCCCCTGCCCTCCACTGGGGGCTGTTAGGGGACTTAGGGACCCCCATAAGCAACTATTTGACCTGAAAAGGAGAAGGCTAATTGGAAACAGACTGGATGTTTTGGCCGGTCGGATGGGCTTTGGAGATACCGAGGCAGTTGGCTAGATGTCTCCTTGGTCACTCACTTGAAATTTGACATTATCAGGGCAAGGGAAAGTCTTGAAGATGGTCTTTATATAATTGGTAAACAAATACATTAACTTGGCCTGACATTTCCTAGAAACACAATTAAAAAAAAAAAAAGATATTTATTTATTTATTTAAGAGAGAGCATGCACGTGTGTGCATGTGCCTACAAGCAGGAAAAGAAGAGTCAGAGGAAGAGGGAGAAGCAGACTCCCTGCTGAGCAGGGAGCCCAACTCAGGGCTGGATCCCAGGACTCCGGGATCATGACCTGAGGTGAAGGCAGATGCTTAGCATACTGAGCCACCCAGGCACCCCTAGAAACAGTTTGTATAAAAATAGAAAAGTGGAGAAAAGACAGGAACGAATTATTTTGTATAAACCAGTGAATTTGTATTACTATATTTTACTAACTTAAGACTGAAATTTTAGAATGAAAACAGTAGCTCTCTATTTGTGTGTGTGTGTGTGTGTGTGTGTGTATGCATGTTGTAAAGGTGTGATATTTTTCTACCTCTGGATAATATTATCAAATTAATTTATAAAATCCCTTAAAGGAATTTCATTCAAGCTGTCTTAGAGATAAGTGAGCACTTACATAAATTAAATATTCCTGAAACTCTCAGAAATAGAGAAACTAACCCAATGTTTTGTCTTGCCCCCCCGCCCCCTTTTTTTAAAGATTTCATTTATTTGAGAGAGAGTGCGGCTTGTACATGAGCTGGTAGGAGGGAGAGGGAGAAGCAGACTACCTGCTGATCAGGGAGCCCATTGTAGGGCTCTGTCTCAGGACCCCGAGATCATGACCTGAGCTGAAGGAAGATTGACTGACTGAGCCACCCAGGCACTCCAAAACTAATCCAGTATTTTAAGTTTACATTTGTAAATAAAGCTATTTTGAAAATTGATGGTAAAATAAAAACAAGTATGTCTTTAGAGTTGTCGGCATTAAATATCATGCGGACATAGAATTTTTCTTCTACCTAAGCTTACTAGTCAAGCTTGTATAATCTCTATTAGACTTTAAGATTATAAAACTATAAATCCAAATAAGACTAAAACATAAAATAAAAATGAATTGCTTGATGTATGTCAAGCACTATAGTAAAAAAAAAAAAAAGACAGTGGGGAGACCATGTATTTAATCTTCCTGGGTTTTTACTTTTGTGATACTTCCCTGTCATATATATGTTATAAAAATAGCTAATGGGAGTGGGGCATCTGGGTGGCTCAGTCAGTTGGGTATCTGCCTTCGGCTCAGTTCATGATCTCGGAGTCCTGGATTTAGGCCCTGTATCTGGCTCCCTGCTTGGTGGGGAGTCTGCTTCTCCCTCTGCCTCTTCTCCTGCTCTTGCTCTCTCTCTTTTTCTCTCTCAAATAAATACAATTTAAAAAATAGTTAATAGGGTGGGTGCCTGGGAGGCTCAGTTGGTTAAGCCTTTGGCTCAGGTCATGATCCCAGCATCCTGGGATAGACTCCCACATCACCCTGCTTCTCCCTCTCCCACTCCCCCTGCTTGTGCTGTCTCTCTCTCTCGAATAAATAAATAAAATCTAAATAAGTAAATAAATAAATAGTTAATAGGAAAATAACTTGAGATGATGGCTAGCATAGTTTGGTGTTAATATCTGCCTAAAATAAAAAGGTAGACCATTTTTTAAAAGTTTTTCTATCTTTTTTTTTTTTTTTTTAAGAGAGAGAGAGCACAAGTGTGTGCATGTTTATGCGTGAGGGCAGGGGCAAAGAGAAAGGGAGAGAATCTTAAGTAGACTCCACACCAGTACAGAGCCTGATGTGAGGCTTGATCTCATGGCCTTGAGATCGTGACCTGAGCTGAAATCACAAGTCAGGTGCCTAACCAAATGAGCCACCCAGGCACCTGAAATGTAGGTCATTTCTAAGCAGGGTAAACTGCTGAAACATTGGCTACTGAATCTAAGTTTGGGTTTATGTATTTTTGGTGTCTTGTTTTTATGTGGTATAGAAAATCTAAAGATAATTTGAATCTCTTAGTAAACATGTCATTTACCACATTGAAAAATCATTTTGTGAGGAATTATATGTCTCTAGAAATTGTGAAATTGCATATTCATAAGTTTACTAATCTACAGAATGCTGATATATGACAGAAGGCAATTGTCTATGTCATAATATTCTCTATAAAAGAAAGTTTATTAATGCTTTTAAAAATTGTAGGGGCACCTGGGTGGCTCAGTCGTTAAGCATCTGCCTTCGGCTCAGGTCATGATCCCAAGGTCCTGGGATCGAGTCCCATGTCAGGCTCCCTGCTTTGCAGGAAGCCTGCTCCTCCCTCTCCCACTCCCCCTGCTTGTGTTTCCTCTCTGACTCTTTCTCTGTCAAATAAATAAAATCTTTAAAAAAATTGTAATCAGTATATGTAGGTAGAACTATTAGAAACCGTAAAAATAATATGAAACAATTTGGGGCACCTGGGTTAAATACAGGCTTAAACTTCCTTCTCATAAAGATTTAACTTCTGTGTAGCGTTGTAATGGACCGCTTACAAGTTGATTGCTTTGCCAGTGTTTCTTAGGAGATTTTATTATTTTTTTACCCCATCTATAGAAAGTAGCATAATGGAGCTCCTGGGTGGCTCAGTGGGTTAAGCCTCTGCCTTCAGCTCAGGTCATGATCTCAGGATCCTGGGATCTCATCGGGCTGTCTGTTCAGCGGAGAGCCTGCTTCCCCCCTCTCTCTGCCTACTTGTGATCTCTCTCTCTGTGTCAAATAAATAAATTGAAAAAAAATAATATGAAACAATTTTATATGCAGAGTGTGCAAGGCATGAAGTATGTGTTTTTGTGCAGGGAAAAAAAATAATTTTCTAAGGCAGACTGACTGGTTGTTCCGAATGAGAAAGAATCAAAAATACAAGACAAAAACTGAATGGATGTTAGAAAAATGGTTATAGATGTGCAGAACAGTAATTATATGTGTGGTCAAGTTGCTAAGGTTTAGTAGATTTATTTATAAATTAAAAAAATTTAACTTTAATATCAAAAATGTACCTGATGCAAAACTAGAATGTCACAGTTTTCTTGGATTATTTATCTGCTTTTATTAAGAAACTGTAAAAAGATTTTCCTTTACCTTTTATGTAATTTGCCTAGGAAACAAAGATTTTGTGTCTGATTAAAATAATTTCCTGTGCTTTTTGTGTTCATCAGTTCTTTGATAATTTCTTTTTTAAAAAGATTCATTTATTTTAGAGAGAGCGTTTGTGCAGTGTGTGGGGTTGGGGGTTGCAGAGGAGAGGGAGAGGGAAAAGGAGAGAAGTAGATTTGCTACTGAGTGAGGAGCCTGACTACTGGGCTCAATTTCATGACCCTGAAATCACGAGTCCAGCCAAAATCTTGAGTTGGACGTTTATCCAACTGAGCCATACAGGTGCCCCAGGTCTTTCATTACTTTAAAGAATTGAGTCTTTTCCATATTATAAAAGCTAAGATTTTTTTTCAGCCATATAGATTTCTGTATTTGCCTTTGAAATCTTTTGTCATTTTTTTTTAAATGAGTAGGTATTGTTTCATAGTGACTTGTTATCTTAAGTTAATTTTTTTTAATAAAGATTTTATTTATTTGAGAGATAATGAGCATGAGCAGGGGGAGTGGCAGAGAGAGATGGAGATTTCCTGCTGAGTGCAGAGCCCTTCACAGGGCTCAGTCCTAGGATGTGGAGATCATGACCTGAGCTGAAATCAGACACTTAACAGACTGAGCCACCCAAGTGCCCCATACTTAGGCGTTTAAACCATTTGACATTTTTGACAGCTTCCCCAAATCAAATTCTAAATGGATTTTTTTTTTTTTTTTAAAGTAGGCTTTACTCCCAGTATGGAGCCCAGTGTGCAGGGCTTGAACTCATGACCCTGAGATCAAGACCTGAGCTGAGATCAAGAGTTGAATAAAGTTTTCTCATGAGGTTTTAACAGGTGTCATTGAATATTTTTTCCTTTTAACACAGATTTTGGCTGACCACCCTGCTCCTTGGCTATAAATTCCCACCTGCCCGTGTAGTATTTGGAGTTGAGCCCAGTCTCCCCTTCATTGCAAAATGTCACCACAGTGGTTCCTATACCTGAAGAGAAAACCTGTACCACCTTGAATAAAGTTTTCTCATGAGGTTTTAACAGGTGTCATTGAATATTTTTTCCTTTTAACACAGGTGTCACAGAAGTGAGATTTACTAGAGTGGCCCTGGCTTATAGAAACATGGTTTGGGAAGAGAGGGTAGAGGATGGGGAATGTGGAGCCATTGATCCTGGGAGGCATGTGTTCACCTCTGGTTTGGAGCAGCAGCTGTGCTGCTCTCAGTTACTGAAGATAAAAGTTACAAATGGAATTTAGAGATGGATCCAGTTTCCAGCATTTTGGTTCACTGGATATGTAAGGAAATGGAAACTAATAAGGAAAAGGTGAAATGTTAAGTCCTTTGGCTATTATTATGTGTGATAGTTAAAATGAAATTGAAATAGAGTTCTGGGTCTGACTTTGATGCTAGACTGAGATCAGATTTCACTGAGTCAGTTTTGACTACTGGCCCCAAAGCTGGCCTCCCTCAAGGGGAAAATTATGCAGAGACAACAGAAAGTTACCTCTAGAACCTCTGGTCACCAAGAAGACCATTGGTGTAAGGGGGAGGGCAAAACCGAGAAACTACTGAAACCAGGGAATATTGTGTGAAGGAGTTGTTTTCATTTTGGGAATCAATAGTAGTAGTAGTTTCCTGAAGAACCTTTATTAAAATGGATTTGGAGAGTAACTTAGGAGAATTATCTAGTTTTAAATGTTGTAGTGCGGGAGACCACGTTTGGATTGGTGCAGGATGCACGGCTCACTATGGAGCAATCACAGGTGGCTATATGTGGTACAGACCCAAGGCAGGTTATTCCCGAGGGAACAGCCAGCCACATGGACTGGATAAAAGCCACTCTAAGGTCTCTTTACCCTGATATTGGGGTCTACCCACCTGGCCCTGTAAATGCCAAGTGGAACACCCTCAATGGAGCAGATGGTATGCTTCATATATAAGCTCAGTGGGATTATCTTTATGATAATTGGGATATTCATCTGCTGAGTATGTCTGTTACTCTATTGATAGTAAATGCTGTGGTTAAGGGGAGCTCTTTTGCAGGAACACCCCATATAACCTTAAGTGCTGCAAAACCTAGGGACAGTAGGGGAAGCCTTACATACTTGCTGTCTCAGCTTCCCCTCCCAGGTTTTATAGCCCTTAATAAAAGTATCAGGTTAATTAGCAAGAGAACAAGGAAAGGCAAAGGAGAGAATCAAGGGACTAGTCTTAGCAAAGTGGAAATTTTTATTTTATTCATTTATTTATTTTTAAAGATTTTATTATTTGACAGAGAGAGACACACAGAACAGAAGCAGTGGGAGAGGGAGAAGCAGGCTTCCCGCTGTGTCCTTGCTCAGTGGGGAGCCTGTTTCTCCCTCTGGCTGCTGTTCTCCCTGCTTGTGTGTGCTCTCTCCCTGATAAATAAATCTTTTAAAAAAATTGGATGAATAAGATAGATATTGATGGGGTTAAGACAGAGATTTTAGTACAACACTACTTAAGGTTGGGCAGTCCACAGAGACCTTTTTCTGCCCCCCCCCCCAATAAAGGGCCTCAAATAAGTATATTCTATTTATCCCAGTTTGGAGAAATTAAAAAAATCTAAAGGCAGAGATTACAATGAGTAATGTGACTAGTAATTGCTTGGGGCATTGGGTAGATTAATGAAGTGAGCTAAAAATTGATGGAGGGCCGGGGTCCCTTGTCTTCATCCCTGGGAAGACCCAAAGCCTTTTGTACAAGAGTGGGTAAAATAATCAGGAGGTGGAGAAGGAAAGTTCCCAGGATTCCTTGATATGGGAGTCTCTTGCGCTGTGGTATTTGCACTCTAATACCAGAATCCATTGATAAAGCCCTAATGCAGTTGAGGGAACAGAAACATATAAGGATTGATAGGATTTTGAAAGTTGGAATGTTTAAACAAGGCTGTATGTAAAGAAGTGTCTCCTTTACCTGAATATTTTATGAAAATGAATTATATCTGGCTTGGGGATCAGATTTCCTAGTATTGTAGAACCAAGATGTATTCATAAGTTTCTGCTGGAGGCTATAGTTAGGAATATAAGGTGAAAGTTTTTGAGAGAGTGGGTGTATTTGAACAAGTTTTTACCTGATTGTATTTAGGGAGATGGACCTTATATCTGACTAGGGAATATTTCCTTTACCTATTACTGTAAAACCGAAGTCAGGTAAAGCCATCTTTCAACATTAATTGGATACACTAAAGGGGAACCTGTAAGATTGCCCAAGTCCAGACAATGTAGAATAGAAGTCCAGGTGCTTGTATGGACAAAGTTTCTGCGTTAGTCTACTGTAGTAGTGTACCATACAGACTGTGGCTTATGGCAAAAGCCTCTGAGTGCCTCCCAGCAATGACTTTCTGGACTTTGGACTAGAGAATTCCCGCTTGAAGGGCAATTATTGCCTTGCTATTGACCAGTAATTGAAACAGCCACTGTGACTAAAAATCATAAAAATAATCTTGCAAACTGAAATACTCATGATGTCTTGCACAATGTTGGATAACACTTCAGTAGGTAGGGCAGTGCCCGGCAGAGTTCTGTAACAAAATGGAAATGTGAGGAGGAGATACTCAAGAGCAGGAAGGCTCTTTCCCCTTAGGACGACTAGGGAACTATGAGGAGCTGCTGGATTCTGTTGTCACTTGGGCAGTGTCCTATAAACAGTTCATAACTGACCAGTGAGGAGCTACTTGGTTTGTGGATGGCAGTTCCAAGGTGAACTTCCTGTTTAGAAGGCCACCACTCTGATTGGAGAAGGTAAAGACAAATTAGCTTGGTGGATTGAATTGCATGCTGTTTTCCTAGAAGCACGGATAAATTGAACAGTGGTAAAAGCCCCTGTGTTTGGATTTTTAACTGATTCACAGGCAGTGGCCAGTGGCTTGGCCATATAGTTAGGCAGAAGAACAGTGGAAACCTACCTGGCCTATTAGAAGGATGCCCACATAGGACACAGCCCTATGGAAATCGCTGTGGGAATTTGAAGTGTGCGTTAAAGTAGGGCGTCTCAGTGTTCATCAGAAGAACCCGTTTTCAGGTTCGTAAGGCAATTGGAGTCAAGCAAATACTCCTGTGTGCTTGCTTGAGGTGGCCACCTGGGCGGACATGAGTGGATAATGGGGCAATGTAAAGATGACCAAATTTAGACGTAATCCTCTTTACCTTCTGAGGCACAAAATGCCGGTAAGAACCGTTTTATCGGCAAGCAAAATAGAGATTGTACATGGCTAGGTGGCAGATTCCTGTTAGGAATCCTACATATTGGTGGCAAATGAGACTGATGCTGTTAATTCTGGTAGGTTACAGATGGGTCCTGACAGGAGTAGACACTGAGTCTGGACTGGGCTTTGGCTATCTGACAGTAGATGCAAATACTCAAATTACTACAGAAGAACTGGAACAGAAGTTAATTATAACAATTTGGGTGGCCAACCCTAATTTCTTCAGACCAAGGAATATACAGCTCATAGTGTCCAACAAATGGGCAGAGAGATGTCCTCAGAGTACTAGTTTAATAGAGAATTGAACAGGTAATGAAAACATTGGTTGTGTAAAATGGGAGGTAAAGACCTGAACGTATGGCTTACCCATGTTCATGAGAGTGTATGCTCATTCATTGAGAGGTGGGGCTAAAGGAGTGGCCCCACAGGCAGAGTCCTCTTTTTTTCGGGTGGATCTGGGGAAGAGGAGGTGGCAAAGGATGCTGGGATGACTGTAGTTCTTTCCCAGAGAGGACTATCCTCGTGTTATGACTGTACTTTTTCTCCTTCACATCACCTCAACTTTTTTCCTTTGTGCTTGGTACACCAGTCCTAGGACCAGGGCTGCAGATACAAAGTGCTGAAAACAGAGGTGATTCTGTAGCAAGAAACTGTATTTTTAAGCTTGAGTTGGAATCCTAAGGGCCTGATGGGGTGGGTTGTGCCTTCGCCTCATCTGGCAAAATTGAGGTTAATAGTGAATGCCACTCCTGTTGCTTGGCGGTAAGAAGAGCCTAGTGGTTCTACATCTGTATAACCTTTCCCCAACTTAATGGAGTGGACTGAGGGGGAGGTGGTTCCTGCTAGACTGTTACTGCTGTTTGCAATCTAGGTCACAGTAGCCAGACCGGATGTCTCTTCCAAAGGGGAAAGAGTGCGTGTTAAGTGGAGAGAAGGAGCAATAGTAGCTGAGGGTAGAGGGATTAATAAATGGGTTGTATAATGAGGGAAATCCAATGTTAGTGTTAGGGTCCGTGACCAAAGGAACGAGACTGATGCAAAGCGAAAGTCAAGCAAAGCTTTATTTCGTGCCAGCATCAGAAACCAAACCGACCGGTAGGGGCCGTCTCTTACGAAGAGGCTGTTAGGATCCATGATCAGAGGAACAAGAGGCCGCTCCCCGGACGAGGCCGCTCCCCGGAAGGACGCCGCTCTGGCGAGGCAGCTGGCGTCGGGGCGTCGGGGCCACTGGCGGCGGGGCCGCTGGCGGACCGGGGCCCCGGCTAGGGGCGGCGGGGCCATGGCTCCGGGCGGCGGGGCTGCTGGCCGCGGCTCCGGGCGGTGGGGCCACTGGCGTCGGGGCCGCGGCTCCGGCCGGCGGGGCTGCTAGTGTCGGGGCCGCGGCTCTGGGCGTTGAGGCTGTTCCCCACGACTACCCTAGGACAGCTATCCTACCGGCTCTCCCTGACTAATGGTTCTCCCTGACTAACTCCCGCTACACCCCCTACTCCCCTTACTCCCCTCTCCCAGCCTCACAAACTAACCTTTATAGAGGTGGCTGAGCCCGGCCCACACACAGGCGGCCAGTGGGACTTCAGCCCACCACAGCAAATATATGCGCGCCCCACTAATTGGCCGTCTCCATTCGGCCTGGCCCGCCCCTACATCTGGGGCCTGTAACTAAGTTCCAGGCCCTTACAGTTAGCACCTCAAAAGGGGCTCAGAGTAAGAGTTGATAATCATCTCTTCGTTATCTCAGATGCCTTGCTGAAACTTTGCTTATACCACTTCTGCTTTTGTGACCTCACAAGATTAGAAGCCTGTGAACCTGAGTGGCCTTGGCTGGAAAGCAATTTCATGTGAGATGATGATGGATGAGTGCGATTATTAGTGACTGAATGGGATTCTAATGTGTATCTTTTGACTTGTGTATCTTTTTGCTTTAAGGGGGTCTGTGGCCAGAGACCAAGGTGGGCTGTGAAATAATAGAAAAAGTATATACTGGTCTCTGACCCTGGTTGGTGGCACAGAGCTGAAATCCTTGAAAATTCCAAGTGATGAGAGCATTGGAAATATCTTGTGCTCTAATACTTGGTCTTTGACTCCTGACACAGCACCTACTACTTAGCGTTACCGTTTGTGTCTGTGATATTTTCAGCATGCTTCTTTTATTTTTTTATTTGTTTGTTTTTATATTTTTTTTAAGATTTTACTTATTTGAGAGAGTGAGACACAGTGAGAGAGGGAACCAGAAGCAGAGGGAGTGGGAGAGGGAGAAGCAGACTTCCCGCTGAGTAGGGAGCTGGGTACGGGCCCGATCCCAGGACCCTGGGATCATGACCTGAGTGGAACGCAGATGCTGAACAACTGAGCCACCCAGGTGCCCCCGATTTTTATTTATTTATTAGAGAGAGGGGTGCCTGAGTGGCTCAGTTGGTTGGACGTCTGCCTTTGGCTCAGGTTGTGATCTCGGGATCCTGGGACTGAGCCCCGTTTTGGGCTTTCTTCTCGGCAGGAGGTCTGCTTCTCACTCTTCGTGCTTTCTCTCAAATAAATAAATAAAATCTTTAAAAAAATAAAGAGTGCGGGGCGCCTGGGTGGCTCAGTGGGTTAAAGCCTCTGCCTTCGGCTCAGGTCATGATCCCAGGGTCCTGGGATCGAGCCCCACATCGGGCTCTCTGCTCAGCAGGGAGTCTGCTTCCTCCTCTCTCTCTGCCTGCCTCTCTGCCTACTTGTGATCTCTGTCTGTCAAATAAATAAATAAAATCTTTAAAAAAAAAATAGTGAACGAGCATGAGGAAGGTGGGGTTGGGGGGAGAGGTGGCAGTGGAAGGACAAAGGGAGAGGGAGAAGATTTCCTGCTGAGCAGGGAGCTCAATGCCAGGTTTGATCCCAGGACCCTGAGATTATAGCCTGAGTTGAAGGCAGATGCCTAAGTGACTGAGCCACCAGGTGTCCTTACCATACTTCTTACAGAGAAGTGAGATGGGCTGTGGGCCTGAATTGGGGGGTAGTCTTCTGGGACTGAGCTCTTAACTTGTGGGGTCTGCTGTAACTCCCATTAATGTCAGAACTGAATTGTGGGACATCCAGTTGGTGGTGGAGAATTGGTTGTGTGAGTGGGAAGTCATACATCTGGTGTCAGGAGTGTTGTGTATAGGAATAAAGGTAGGAAGAAATGGAATTTTTGCGAGACAGAAACCTGTTTAGATTCTTTGTGCTTCTGTGTATCAGAAACTCAAATTTTATTTGGTTATTCAAAATTTGACTGGATTGTCCATGGGTGCTAAGCTCTGTATCACATTATTCTGATACTACACACACACACACAAACTGCATGCAGGAATTGGAGGCCCACATGTATCAGTCAACTTCTTGATTTATCAAGTGACACCATTAGAATCCCTATCCTCCAGTTATTTGTTGTCATGGTCATTTCATGACAGAACCAAAAATTAGGAAGTGCATAATTACAGCAATAAAGGCATTCTGTAGATTAAATATATTTAGCTTTATGGAAAACTTGTAATCTTGTCCTTCCTATCTTTATTTCACGGTGAACTGGTAAAAGCTTCATCATGGATCAGTATTGGGAATCACTGCTATGTTTGATTAATTAAATTTCATATGTATTTATTTCTAGTTTCTGTCACTTCTGTTCTCATGATGATAACTTTAAGAGTTGTTTGCATTTGTTCTTTTAGAATAGTTGTGAACAGATGAGTTCTTTAGCTTACAGAGAGGACATTGATTTATACTGGATAACTCTTAAGAAAGTCCAAATTTGCAGGTGACTTGAGCTTCAACCTCTTTAGCTGCTGCTCTTGGTCAGTAACATTGGCAGAATGTTTTCACTGTTAGTTAACAGGTGGAGTCACCCTTTATCCTTTCAAAGGTCCAGAGCTCACTACCAGTGTGATAGCAAGTAAAAATTATATAGCTTTGTCAATACTTTGTATTTCCTTTCTAAAGGGGCAGATAGGGGTTCCTGGGTCATGGTACCTGGGTCAGGTACCGGGTGGCTCAGTTGGTTAAGTGTCTGCCTTTAGCTCAGATCATGATCCTGGAGTCCTGGGATCAAGCCCTGGGTCGGGCTCCCTGCTCAGTGGGGAGTCTGCTTCTCCCTCTCCTTCTACTCCCCCTGCTTGTGTGCACTCTCTCTTTCAAATAAAATCTCTAAAAAAAAAAAAAATAAAGGGACAGTTAATTTGTAGTGTCCTTCCTTTCTACACTTACAGTGATACTGGCAAGGATTAAAATACGCTTTGGAAAACATTCTTGGGTTTTAGAAAGTGATGCATGTGTTAGGGAAGTTGATTTGAGGGCCTTAAGTTCACTGCAGATGTATGTATATTTTTCTGAAAATGAACTCTCAACCTTCCATTGTATGTTGTGAAGAAAACTGTGAGAGGCAAAAAAATAACATTGACATAATTTGATACTCTTTAGTTGAACAATCTAGCTGGAATGTGAAAAGAACTTTCACAAGGTGGTGAACTGTAAATGAGTCCTTTTTTTTTTTTTTTTTTTTTAAAGATTTTTATTTATTTATTTGACAGAGAGAAATCACAAGTAGGCAGAGTAGCAGACAGAGAGAGGGAGAAGCAGGCTCCCCGCTGAGCAGAGAGCCCGATATGGGGCTTGATCCCAGGACCCTGGGATCATGACCTAGGCCGAAGGCAGAGGCTTTAACCCACTGAGCCACCCAGGTGCCCCCTAAATGAGTCCTTTTAAAAACAATACTGATGTCATTTCCTTTCTACTAAGGTCCCTCATTTACTTCATTTATTTATTACTATCATTTATTATTATCTACCTTTATTTTCTACTTTCTCCATCCATTTGTTGTGTTTGTGTTATTTTCAGCGTACTTATTACAGAGAAGTAAGATTGACTGTATGGAACTGAGTATACAGTGCGTTTAGAAAGCTGGTTCTCTTTGATCAAACCTAGTAGGATTTCCTTCTCTTGGTCTCTGGGCTTCCATAAGGTAGAAATCAGAGGAAACTCTTTGTGCTCTGGATAATATTACCCTGTTCTAAGTCCACTTTTCAGAGTAAAGAACTGGAAAGATGCCCTACATCTTCATTCCTCTCACCTTTCACATTCTCTCTACCAATCAGCACCTGCCATGAGACCATCAGCACCAGTGTCATTATGCCCTTGATTCTTTTTTTTTTTTAAGATTTTCATTTGATTTATTTGACAGATCACTAGTAGGCAGAGAGGCAGGCAGAGAGAGAGAGAGGGAAGCAGGCTCCCTTCTGAGCGGAGAGCCTGATGTGGTGCTCCATCCCAGGACCTTGAGATCACGACCTAAGCCAAAGGCAGAGGCTTAACTCCCTGAGCCACCCAGGTGCCCCAGTGCCCTTGATTCTTATTTATACCAGTCTCCACAAGAATCTCGGACTTTCAGCTTATCTCTCCCCTCCCAGAGACAATCGCAACTCCTTGGCTCTCTTTTTGTCTTTAGTAGGCATCGTTTTCTGATGTGCTGCATATTTTACTTTGTCTTCTTTTCAGTAGATTTGTAACTACCATGAGGGAATGGATTTTTGTCCATTGCTGTAGACAGTGATCAGCAGTAAGTACTCAAAAGTTTGTATTTGTTGAATGAATGTAGTAAATAAACGTATGGTCGTGTCTTCTGAGGAGGGAGAGATCAAGACAAGTTCAAAGCAGTCTTTTCTTATTTGCCTCTCTAATCTTTTATATATTTTATTAGATGGTTTCTTTTCAGGGCACCTCATTTTCCATAGTAAACACTGTGAATGAATTAGGGTATTAGCTAATTATTTGTATTTTAAGGTCAAAAAAATTTTTTTTTACAAAAAAAATTTCTAAATATAGGCATATTAAATTAAGCTAACTCTGGTTCTCATCTTACTCTGGGATATTTTGTCTGAGTATACCCAGAAACTTTTCCATGCACAAATAATCTTTCATTTATTCTGATCATCTTTGTTCTTATAGGGCTTTGCAGCATCTGTGAGGTAGTTACTAAATATTAGTGAATAATCAGTTGCACACACAGTGTCATCATGGCTTGCAGCTATGGTTTGTGGAGTTTTTAATAGCCCGCACAACTTCATTTCAACTTGTACAGCGGCCATCTGTTTCTAGAGTTGGGGTACTTCAAAAGGTGTTTCATCTTTCACATACCTTATCTTTCCAGGCGCTAGGAGAAACACCAATTTTATTTTTCAGAAGACACAGACCTACTGGTAAATTCCTAAAGTACATTGAGGGGAAAGGGGAAACTACCATAGTGTTTCCAGAATCCAATATATATTGTCCTTGGCTTGCATACAACTGTTAAAATGAAACTCTTCACTTCCAGAATCATTTCAGACATATACAGTGTGCTTTTCTTTCATCACATTAAAGATTTAACATATTTCCTCTTTATCCTGGTCTATCTAGGGAAGTGGTATACAGAAGATGTGATCCCCTGAAATCTTATGCAATCTTCAAGGCATTAGTTCAGAAGATACCTAAGAAGAAAGCCTACAGTGAGAGAGCCTTAAGAAATCTGAACTAATACATTATTTGCTACAGATCATACAGGGCTGGTTATTAACACAGGTCTACCCTGAATTACCTTGGTATTTTACGTGGAACTCAGCACAAGTTAACAAATTAAACTTCTTTAGGCACCCTTGAGAGTGCCTGTCTTACCATACTTCACCTAGCACTGATTATTGTTAAAAATTTTGCCTTTGATAATTTGGTAGAAGGAAAGTGTTTTAATTGCTTTTGTTTGAGCAGTCTATTTGGTTCTTTTAATTAACTTTACCTCTAGGGATTGCCTTGCCCCAGTGGCTCTTAATTTTAGATGTTAGAACCACTGGGAAAGAAGAGCAGTAGTGTGCTCTTCATATCCCGAAGGAGTTTACCTTCAACCTTTGCCCTTTCTGATAAGAACTTGCTGGGTGTGGAAACAATAGTTAAGGGATTAGAAAAAACAAGCCTGTAACTGTAAATTAAAGACGCCTAGGGTCATTAACTTTGCTATGGACTCTCTTACCCAAACCCAAATCCCACTTGTCCCCAGTGAAATATGTAGCCAAGGATTACCAAAGAATCAACTAATATGTCTTGCTGCATTTATCTACAAATGCATTTTAAAAATCTCATTTTGGGGTGCCTGGCTGGCTTGGTCAGGAGAACATACAGCTCTCCATCTCAGGGTTGTAAGGGTGAGTGCCATGTTGGGTGTAGAGATTACTTAAAAATAAAATCTTGAAAACAAATAAAAATCTTATTTCAAAAATCATATATAAGTTATGAAAGGGCATATATTCTCATTTTAAAAAAGCAAGACAGAAATGTATTAAATAGAAATAAAAGCATCCATTTCTTCCTTTACCCTTTTATCCCACCCTCCTGTGGTACAAATAGGAATTTAAAAAATAAATTTTTTCAGTGAGAGAGAGCACATGCGGGCATGCAGCCTTATGGGAGGCAGAGGAAGAGAGAGAGAGAAACCCAAGCTGACTCCCCACTGAGTGCGGAGCCAGATGTGGTGCTTGATCTCATGATGCTGAGACCAGACCCCAGCTGAAACCAAGAGTTAGATGCTCACCTGACATCGGTGCCACCTAAGTGCCCCTGGAAATTTTTTTTTTTTTTTTTTAAGAGAGTGTGTGTGTGCCAGGGGAGTGGCAGAGAGAGGAGGAGAGAATCCCAAGCAGACTCCGTGTGTTGAGTGTGGAGCCCATGTGGGGCTCAGTCAATCCCATGACGCTGAGATGATGACCTGAGACAAAATCAAGAATCCAGTGCTCAACCAACTGAGCCACCCAGGTGCCCCAGGAATTTACTTTATAGGAATTTCATCTTGATAGTGAATAGAATTTAGTTGCATCTTGGTGCTGGTGAGGCTTTAGTTTAGGGTGATTCTGTAAACTACGAGAGGGAGCATGTAAACTCCAAAAATGTCTGTTTTGTTCATGTCTGCTTAGTGTGTTGCCTGGCAAATGATAGGTGTCAAGTCTTTGTTGACAGGTTTATTGTAGGGCAAGCAAAGGAAAAGAATTGAGAGAATCTTAACAGAACATCCTCTGGCCACAGGCTTTGGGTTATTCGATTTCTGGATGAGCGCAGTTATTCTCAGTGCTCACTGCACAATAGACTGTCACCTGGAGAACTTTTACAGAATACCAATGCTTGGGCTCCACACTCCAGTGATTCTGATTTGATTGGTTTGGGGTGAGACCCCAGCATCAGTATGTTCGAGTCTTCCCTGATGATGCTGCAACAGTGATGGAGAACCACTGAACCACAGACAATTGTTGCTTATTGAATGCTAATTGAGATCTGTGTTTCTCTTAATTCTTTGAAAGTCCTTTATGCTTTGAAGGACACTTACTTTTATAGAGAATATTGTCCTTATGTTTCATTATATTAAAAATATTTTGCATTTCTTGATCTACAACATATATAGTCAGCACACGGATATTCAGGACTTACTTGTATATTAAGATAATCATTTCTTCCTGATGCTAGAAAATACATTTCCCTCATCTTTGGTCCATGACAGTTCATATGGTATATTTTATTTTTTAAAGGTTCTTCAATCCTAATGGAAGATGGGCATTTAGCAGTAGAGAAAAACACATCATATTAACAGTTTAGCAAAAATATTTTTGAAAAGGGATGCCTGGGTGGCTCAGTCGGTTAAGTGGCTGCCTTTGGCTCAGGTCATGATCCCAGCGTCCTGGGATTGAGTCCCACATCAAGGCTCCTTTCTCAGCAGGGAGCCTGCTTCTCCCTCTGCCTGCCACTCTGTCTGCCTGCACTCTCTCTCTCTCTGACAAGTAAATAAATATAATCTTTATAAAAAAAAAATTTTTTTTGAAAACTATCTGAAATTTTTATCCAGTACTTTTTCTGTGCCAAAGTAAGTGACTCAACTTGTTTATTCTGTAATATTCCAGTCATCAAAAATATTAATATGTTCAGCTGATGCGAATAAAAAATAAAAGCAATTTAAGTAACTACATCCTATCTAAATTATTAATTTCATGTTTGGGACAAAAAACAATGGAACAGAATAGTTAATGCAACCTTTACTTTGCTCTCAGCCTTTTAAAAAAAAAGTGTATATATTCCTTACCTTTCTCTTTTCCTTGTCCTTCCCCAGCTTTTCCCCAAAGAAGAAATTATGTTATTTGTAACAAAGTTAACTGCAGGAATAACTGTCAGAATAACTAGTGGTGATTAGCAGTTTTAAAGTTAAATCATAAATAATGCAATATCAGTGAAGTGTGTTATAAGTAAGTTTGTAACAATACTTCTTTGGGTTCCTTGTACATATTTTTATTTTTTACCTATCTATTTTCAGGATCACTATTTTATCTTGCTTGTATAATCAGTCTTGGCAGGTTGCTGCAGGAAAAGCATAACCGACTGTGAGCATAAGTATGCTTATTTGTGCCAAGTTAAACTATGTGGATATTGAGGAATGATGGATTACATTAATAATGAGAAACCCAACTGAGCTTGGCTTTGATTAGACCTTCCTTTTCTACCAGTAATGTAGATGATAAGATAACTTGTTTTAATATCCACTCCTAAAAATCTTTATAATCTAAAAATATAGTCTGATACAAAGATGTGAATTCAATTGATATGCAGAAAATGATTATTTTTTAATAATCATTAAAATGATTATTTTAATAATGATGGAAAATGCATAGTTTTTTGTATATTTTCATGTATAAGCAGCAGCATTTGTTTTGCTATTGCTGAATTATTTTATTAGTATGCTATGGTTTTGTACTGCTTGCTAAAATTTCAACTCTCTTCACTGGCTTGAAATTTGAAGGCCAGACAGTAGGTTCTAAAATGGAGTTTACTGTTTCATAAATCAGTCTAAAAACAGTCTAGTATGTTTACATTTTCCACTTTCTGAGGCATATTACTGATTAGGAATATAAGAGAACCATCTAGTTACCTTTTTTTCCCTTTTGTCCAGTTCATAATTAACCTGATTTGGTCAGTTTAGGGAATTATTCTGCAAACATTCTGTAGGAAGAATTCTAATCCCCTTACCCGCCCTTTTTAAAAAAGGTTTTATTTATTTGATAGAGACACAGTAAGAGAGGGAACACAAGCAGGGGGAGTGGGAGAGGGAGAAACAGGCTTCCCCCTGAGCAAGGAGCCTGATACAGGGCTTGATCCCAGGACCCTGAGGTCATGACTTGAGCTGAAGGCAGATGCTTAACGATTGAGCCACCCAGGTGCCCCAGAATTCTAATCTCTTAGAAAAGTAATTGAATTAAAATCTTTTCTAGGGGCGCCAGGGTGGCTCAGTGGGTTAAGCCTCTGCCTTCGGCTCAGGTCTGGATCTCAGGGTCCTGGGATAGAGCCCCGAATGGGGCTCTCTGCTCCGCAGGGAGCCTGCTTCCCCCCCTCTCTCTGCCTGCCTCTGTGCCTACTTGTGATCTCCTTCTCTGTCAAATAAATAAATAAAATCTTTAAAAAAAACCTTTTCTAGTCACATTCTTAGTTGAAGATAGATCTTATATGTGAGTTTATTATTATTTTTAGATAATATTTTCCCATGGTATACTATTGAAACAGTACAGGAGCATATAAAGTGCAAAAATAACAGTTCCTTTGTTCCACCTAAGGAAAACCCACCATTAAATGTTTCTTGGGTATACTTCTTGAAGTTCTACACACACACATATATATATCTTTTTTCTTTTCTTTGAAATGCACATGTGCCTGCACACACATGAAACCATACTATGTACCATACATAAGTAAAGGTGTTATTTTTGGGATGCTTGGAAGTAGCTCAGTCAGTGGAGTGACTGCTTTCAGCTCAGGTCATGATCCTAGAGTCCCAGGATCAAGTCCCACATTGGGCTCCCTGCTCAGTGGGTAGTCTGCTTCTCTTTCGCTCTGCTCCTCCCCCTGTTTGTGCTCTTTCTTTCTCTCAAATAAATAAAATCTTAAAAGAAATTTGTTACTCTTTTTTACTGACTGCAGAGATTTCTGTTGTATGGAACTTTCCTAAGTTATTTAAGTGATCCCATTTTAATAAACAATTAGATTTCTTTTTATTTTATGATTTTGCAATTCCAGTAAATTCCTGGTAGATACCTCTTCATAATTAGGTGACCATATATAGAATAGATCTGTAGAGGTACAACTGGGTTACTCTAAAACATCAGATCTTGTGGTATAGGTATGTACTTCAATAACTTGACTAAATGTTTGGTAGATTGCTTTATTTTTGGAATCTTATAAAATTGGAATTCACAAGCAATATTTAGTTTACTACTTTTAAGTTAATGTAGGGGAGTAGTTCCAATTAATTAAGGTTTTATCTTGGAAAGTGGATTGTGTCTGCATATATAATAGATAAATACTCAGAAAAAGTGACAGTGCTTGACCATCATTTTATTTCAGTCCAGTAATAACTTACTATATACCTACTCATTTGTATGCTAAGCATTTGGTATATAATCTTTAATCTCCTGAGCAGTTGAGTGAGATCAGTATAGTGTTCTTATTTAACGTTAGAAGAGACTGAAGATTAGAGACATTGGATGCTTTGCCCAAGGCCCCAAAACTGGTCACGTGGAAACTATTCTTAAATGTAACTGTACATTGAGCACCACATCAAAAACTGATGGTGTACTATATGTTGGCTAATTGAATTTAAATTTAAAAAAATATATAAGTGTAGAATTCGTATTTCCTGTTTTGTCATTGTATTCCTTCTAGTGAAGCAGTAGTTTCTGTCCTTAAGAACCCAGTGAAATAAAATGGAAGAAAAGAAAACCTCTCTCTGATTCTTGAAATGAGTGCTGCCATCTTCCTACCACCTCCAACTTTTTGGAGTATAAAAAGTGTTGTACGGTGTATTACAAATAAATAGAGTAAATGAAGGATAGAAGATTTAATTTGGAATCACACTATGCTTCATGCTATAATAAAATCTCATTTATCCTAAAGATAATTTACCCAATATCTCTAGTCAAAGCATTTCTTCATAAAGGAGCTGCTCAGACTCTCACTCAGATCTCATTTACTCCTACTTCAGACAATTCAAGCACTGGGGTTTCCTAGCTTATGGCAGTTGATTAGAAGCAACAAATTAGGGGGTGCCTGGGTGGCTTAGTGGGTTAAAGCCTCTGCCTTCGGCTCAGGTTATGATCTCAGGATCCTGGGATCGAGCCCCAAATCGGGCTCTCTGCTCAGCGGGGAGCCTGCTTCCCCCTCTCTCTGCCTGCCTCTCCACCTACTTGTAATCTCTGTCACATAAATAAAATCTTAAAAAAAAAATAGAAGCAACAAATTAGAAAAATTTCAGGTAGTGAAATCTTCACTGACAGTTCTAAGAAGGAATAGCTTTTGGTGTAAAGCTGGTAGTGGTACAAGAAAATCAAACCTAAAAGGATTTTAAGAGTTCTCTTGGGGGACACCTGGGTGGCTCAGTCAGTTAAGCCGTTGCCTTCAGCTCAGGTCATGGTCCCAGGGTCCTGGGATCGAGGCCTGTGTTGGGCTCCTTGCTTGGCAGGGAGCCTGCTTCTCTCTCCGCCTCTCTCTGCCTCTCCCTGCCTATCTGCCTGCTTGTGCACGTGTTCTCTCTCCCTCTCTCTGACAAATAAATAAATAAAATCTTTAAAAAAGAAAAAAAGATTTGTTTTGAATCCTTATCTTTAGTATATTTCAGGAGTACCCAAGGTCATCAACTTGTCTAAATTACAGTATTACAACTCCTTGTAATGATAATCCTGAGTATTATTTTTAAAAGTAAATTATGCTAGATACACTTTAATAAGACAGGGATTTATTTCTTTTTAAAATTTTTTTTAAGATTTTATTTATTAGAACTGTGTGTGTGCGTGTGTGTGTACATGTGCGTGCACATGTGCGTGCACGCGCGCGCAAGCGCCTGCCTGCTTGCCTGCCTGCCTGCCTTGCCTGCGTTTGGGCAGGGGGAGGGGCAAAGGGAGAGGGAGAGAGAGAGACTCTCCTGCAGACCCTGTGCTGAGCCTGGAGGCTGGTGTGGGGTTCTGTCCCACCATGCTGAGATCATGACCTGAACCGAAATCAGGAGTTGGCCATCTAGCTGTCTGAGCCACCCAGGGGCCCCTGACCTTTCTTTTGTGAACAGAAATCCCTGTCTTGGATGCCTGGGTTGCTCAGTCTGTTAACTGGCCAACTCTTGATTTCGGCTCAGGTCATGATCTTGATTGTGGGATGAAGCCTCACGCCAGGCTCCATGCTCAGTGCAGGGTGTGCTGGAGATTCTCTCTCTTACCATCTGTGGTCCCCTAGCTTGCATGGGTGTGTGCTCTCTCTCTCTCTAAAAGCTAAACAAAAGGGCAAATTATGCTGGATAAATACATACAGCATTGACATACCTAAACGTTGGATATGATGTATTCTTAACTTTTGGGGGGGTACCCTTCTCAGTAAAGTATTGTTGAAATTCTCAGCATAGTCTATTAGTGCTGCAGATTCTCAAAAAAGATTGATGATGACTCAAAAAGTGCACACATGTGACTGGGCAGAAGAAAACCTCTGCATCTGTGTTGCTGTAGGACTTTTTTGCAATTAGCTTGCAGATTTTGATTCCCTTCCTCTGAGTGTTGTGATTGCTCTGTACATTCTATAAATTATTTACACCCTGATGGTACTAAACGACTACATTAATGGCACCTCTGGCTCCACATGATATCAAGAACTTTAATAATTCATTACTTATTACAGCTACATCCCTGTAAATTAGCATGAGTGGGAGCTGAGTTTACAACATTGAGATAAGGCCTTCTCTGAGATCTTTACTCTCTAAGCATCATATCCATAAATATTCAGATATTAGCAATGTTTAAAAATAAAGGAAAGAAAAAAAAAGAAAAAAACAAAGATTATTGACTATTACAAAGCTAGACTCTTTAGGTTTTGTTTATCAAGCGTTAGACTACAAGTGTTTTGTTTTTTTTTTTAAGATTTTATTTAATTATTTGACAGAGAGAGAGATCACAAGTAAGCAGAGAGACAGACAGAGGGGGAAGCAGGCTCCCTGCTGAGCAGAGAGCCCGATGCGGGGCTCGATCCCAGGACCCCAGGATCATGACCTGAGCTGAAGGCAGAGGCTTAACCCACTGAGCCACCCAGGCGCCCCTTCAAGTTTTTTTTTTTAAGACTTTTTTTTTTTTCTTTTTTTCTGACAGAGACACACACACACACAGAGGGAATACAAGCAGGGGGAGTGGAAGAGGGTGAAACAGGCTTCTTGCTGATCGGGGAGCCGGATGTGGGGCTTGAGCCCAGGACCCTGGGACTGTGACTGGGGCAGAAGGCAGACGCTTAGCGACTGAGCCACCCAGGTGCCCCTACTTAAAGTTTTCAAGTACATTTTAGGGATATTCAGGGTGAAAATATTTGCAGGACAGTTCTCCATTTCAGGACTTTTGCTTAAAAACAAAAACAAAAACAACCCTGACAAACCTGTATTAACTTATGCAAACAAAATGGAATTAATGATTTGCACCTGGGAAGAATGGCGAGCGACTTTAAGTATCCAAATACTTTTTTTTTTTTTTTTAAAGATTTTGTTTATTTGACAGCAAGCAGAAGAGAGAGCGAAAACACAAACAGGAGGAGCCGCAGAGGCAGAGGAAGAAGCAGGCTTCCTATTGAGCAAGGAGCCTGATTCGGAGCTCCATCCCAGAACTCCGGGATTATGACCTGAGCTGAGGGCAGCTGTTTAACCGACTGAGCCATCCAAACAGCCCTCCAAATTCTTAATCTTTAAGAGTTTTACATCTCATAATCCAAGTCTTCCAATTTTAGTCTTCTTCAGCCTTTTTGAAGTACTTTATTTTTTATTATTTGCTTTTTAAAGATTTTATTATTTGCTTTTTAAAGATTTTAGCGCATGTGAGAGCACAAGAAGGGGAAGCAGCAATGGGAGAGAGAGAAGCAGGCTCCCTGCTGACCAGGGAGCCCGATGTGGGCCTCAGTCCTAGGACCCTGAGATCACAACCTGAGCTGAAGGCAAATGCTTAACCAATTGAGGCACCCAGGAGCCCCTTGAAGTACTTTTAAAAAAGAAATAGGAAGAGCATGGTTATGGAAAGCAAGGATGTATCTGTGCACTCTCATATGCACATGTTGTGATTAAATTCCAGAGGGAAATTTAGGTATGAAGGAATGCATACATTACTAGGGAAGAAGGGGAATGGTTGAGCTGATGTTCAGTCTATCTTTAGTTTTCCAGTGATGCCACCTGAGTATTGTAAATGTTGCTTTCAAAAAAGACAAAAAGGTTACTATAGTTGATAGTTTGTAACCCTAGTACTTAGCACAGTGCCTGGCACATGGTTCAATAAATATTTATTGCATGAATACCTGATGATCAGATCAATCCATATAATTTTAGACACCTGGTATTTTTTTTTAAGATTTTATTTATTTGACAGAGAAATAGCGAGAGAGGTAACACAAGCAGGGGAAGTCGGAGAGGGAGAAACAACTGACTGATCCACCCAGGCGCCCCAACACCTGGTATTTTGATAACTCAAACAGCTATATGGATTTATACTGCAGTAGTCTCCCTTCCCCCATATTGATGGGAGATACATTCTGAGACTCCCAGTGGATACCTGAAGCTGTAGATAGCACTGAACCCTATATACTCTGTTTTTTCTTATACATACCTATGATAAAGTTTAATATATAAATTAGGCACCATATAAAACAGTAACAGCAATAATAAAAAACAATTCTAACCATACACTATAATAGTTATATGAAAGTGATCTCTCAAAACACCTTACTGTACTCACCCTTCTTGTGATGATGTGGAATGATTAAATGCCCATGTGATGAGATGAAGTAAAGTGAATGAGAGCTAGTGTTAGGGTCATCTGCTTCCAGAGCACAGTTGTGAGCAACTGAAACCATGGAAAGCCAAACTGCGGATAATGGGGAGTGGGGGAACTACTGTGGTTGCTTTCTATGATAGTACTACTTTGGGAGTGTATTTTAGTTCACTGTTAAGTGTTTTAAAATCCCACCTAATGCAGATTTGTCACAGAGGGTCCAGAGAGCCTCATTATGGGGTTCTGACCTCTGAGGCATATAGTCTTATTTTTTTTTTAAATCCATCCGTAATCAAAACTTTATTGAAAAACAGACAAGGGGTGCCTGGATGGCTTAGTTGTTAAGTGTCTGCCTTCTGCTCAGGTCATGATCCCAGGGTCCTGGGATCGAGCCCCACGTCCGACTCCTTGCTCTGCAGGGAGCCTGCTTCTCCCTCTCCCACACCCCCTATTTGTGTCCCGTCTCTCGCTGTCAAATAAATAAATAAAATCTTAAAAAAAAAAAAAACACCTGAGACCAAAATAGATCACCATTGTGTACCTTACAAAATTAAACATAATTACATTATTTTGGTAGATAACTGGAATTACTGAACTGATTAGGCTTTCTGCCATATAACACAAGTTCAGGAGGTTGTGTGGATCGTTAGTGTTGCTTTCTTCTAAGTGAAGAACACCCTGTGAGTCTGGCCTTTCCTTCTGTTGGCTTGCACAGCAACACTGTTGAACAGCCCCCACAAATAACGACCATCTGAGCATGGCTGAGCATGGCTGAAAACCGTGGTAATCTTGGTAATCTTATAGCAACCTGGACCTTTTACATCCATAAAATAGGAATGTGGGCTTTGAACTAGCTGTTTCTTTTTATGTTTTTTTTTTTTTCTTTTTCTTTTCCAAGGACGGGTATAGTAAATCTCTAGCCAAAAGCCTGTTGATCTTTCGTGAGCCCAGACAGTCTGATCTCTAACGTTGACACCCCTTGTGAGCAGCACGAGATTGGGCTTGCAGCATCTGAGGCATATATTCTTAAGACAGCATTATCTTGTAGAGAGGCTCCAAAGTATTTCCGGTATCCTTTGAGTTCCATCAAAAAGCCTTTAGAAGTTCTTCAAAGAGATAGAGAAAATCACTCCTTACCCCCAGTAGAGACACTGGACAGTTTTCACTGATACTTAATACAAAGTGGTTTATACCATGTGTGAGTTGAGTTAACTTGTTTTAGATTTCTTTAATAATAGTTTTCTCTAAAAGTGATTATTGCTTTAAAAAAAAAGGGGGGGTGTCTGGGTGGCTCAGAGGGTTAAGCCTCTGCCTTTGGTTCAGGTCATGGTCTTGGGGTCCTGGGATCAAGCCCTGCATTGGGCTCTTTGCTCAGCGGGAGCCTGCTTTTCCCTCTCTCTCTGCCTGCCTCTCTGCCTGCTTGTGATATTTCTCTCTCTGTGTAAAATAAATAAATAAAATCTTTAAAAAAAAAAGTGATTATCTGGTCATTGACATCCACGAGAGAACTGTAGGAAATGAGTATAGTCAAGAGTTACATTGCCAGAGAGATTAGGGTTTGGGAAGGCATTAGAAGCACTGTTACGATTAAAATGAAAGCTCTTAATCTGTGAAAGGGGGAAAAATAAATTTTTAGCAAGCATTAGATATGGAATTAAATCATACTGTGCTAGCCTGCTACACAGGTGATGGTTGCCAGACCGGCCACCTTGGAGCAGAATGTGGACTACCTAACTTAAATTAGAAGAGCTGAATTTCCTCTTTAGTTGACATGCCACAAAAAATATCTTTTCACTTGTATAAAATCCAGTGTTTAGTAGCAACTGTGAGTTGGATGAAAGTATCTGAATATAAGATTTTTATGTGGAGTAAATTCCTATTTTTATCTCTAGCATTTCCCAGCACATACACCTAGTCATGAGTGTCCTTGAGCTGATATCTGGTGCCAGGTATCTTAGAATAAAGGTGTTAGAACTGTTGCGGAAAAGGGATGGTTTCATCTAGCCTTAATTATCTTACGGTGTAAATTAAGCTTCTAAATGAAAGTGGCTAAATTTTATAGAAGGACAGACATGAATCTAGCTGAGAACAAATTGTTCTGCTGTGATAGAGACATCATTTAGATTTGCGTGCATCTGTCAACTGCCTGTGGTGGCACAGTGAGATGAAGTGATCTGTAATGTTTCTCTAGTGTATCCCTATTGCTAGCCATATTGTAATGTATAATACATCTCTTGGGCAGACAGCTTGTGTGGGCTGATTCCACTCAGCCTTGTAAAGATGCCAGGAAGCATCAAGGTGAATTTTTTTTTTTTTTCAAGGTGAATTTTTAAAGCCTATTTAAATATTTAGACTCATGACTAATTTCAGTGAAATCTCT
Source organism: Martes martes (assembly GCF_963455335.1). NCBI lineage: Eukaryota > Metazoa > Chordata > Mammalia > Carnivora > Mustelidae > Martes > Martes martes. The sequence continues at coordinate 96,110,590 of NC_137891.1, read as the reverse complement.
GCTATATCTAACAAACTTACTTGCCAAAAGTGAGATGGATTTTCAAGTTTATGGCTTCCTCACTTATTAGCTGTATGACCTTGGATTGACAAATTACTGCTCTCTGCCTGTTTCTGTCTTAGGCAAGCAAGGATTGTGAAAGTATTTGCCTGGTAAGGTTGTTGGGTGGATTTAGGCAGTTAACGTGTATGTATAAAGTGCATAGAGGAGTGCCTGATGCTTAATGAAAGTTAGCTAACCACCACTACCACCAATCATCATCATTAACATAATTTTGGAGATGGATTTCTCTTCCCCGAAGCTGGGTTGCCTTTTTTAGGAAGACCGTATCTCTATTAAGGATATGGTCAACCTTAGTTCTAATATAGAAGCTCATTATTTTGACTTGTGAAATCGATCTTCTTCTATCTACTGCTAAAGTATAATGCAGTACATTACAATATTATTTTACAATATGTAAATACTTTAAAGTACATACAATACTTTAAAAATTATTCAATATGTTACTTTAAAAAGTGTATTTTCTTTCAAAAATATGTAAAGTGTAGTTCATTACAATAAAAGTAGAAGATAATCACAAAAAGGATGAAAGAACCTTATAATATTGCTGTGGAATGGTCTACCAGATGTACTGTTAAGTGAAAAGACTAAGGCAAATTAGTGCATAAATTACTCTACCATTTTTGTAAAAATTTGCTGGTGTGTGCATAAAATATCTGGCAGGCTGCTCAAGAAATGGTATATTTTCATTTGTTGCTGTTGGGGATGGAAATCATAATGGCTGGTGACAGGGTGGGAGACTTAACTGTATTTCCTTTTACACTTTTTGATTATTGAATCATGTGACTGTATTCCCTAGTTAGTTTTTGAAAAAAGACCTCATAAAAATGAGGAAAAAGTAAAATAGCTGTTTTGAAATCTAGATATTTTATTCTTTATAAACATTTCTTTTTGTGTGTACTACTCAAATTCACATTTGATGGGGCCTTTAGATTATGTTTTAGTTTAGTTTAGTTTTTTTTCCTGTTAAATCTCTTTTCCAACAGTGAGCTAAGAATGATCTTTTGTCCTCCATTAGGGATCTGAGTCATAATCGGTTGTCTAACTGGAACATCAGTTTGGAATCTCAAACCTTACAAGAAGTGTAAGTTACTTTTATTTGTTTAAATTTAAATTAAACTCTTAGAGGTGGATTTGATGGTATTATGAATTTGAGGATGTTCAATCAGAAATGCTGTCTGAAATTGATGGAAAAAATTTAAAAGACATTTTTTAATCTAAACTTGTCTTTGGCTTTGCTACCATTACAGGCTCTCTGGGTGTTGTACTATTAGGTTGGTGATTAGTTGCAAACTGTGTAGAAATATTATTCTATCTACTTTCTTGGGGCTAAAATTTAAGGTCCCCCCCCCTTTTCAGAATAAATATATTTTGCATGTTTCTTGCTGGTTTCAGCCAGTGAAATTCTCTGTTGTTTAAACTTTTTCATGTCTTGACTTGTCTTGAGATACAAGCATCATGTCTAAAGTAGAGTTACGTGGGGGTGCCTGGGCGGCTCAAGTTGGTTAAGCATCTTGACTTTTGATCTCAGGTAATTATCATTATCTAGCCCCAACATGGAACCTACTTAAAAAAAAAAAAGAGTTACCTGAAATAGAGTATTTTTGTATTGTCTGTAGTGTGGTGGTTAATATAGTTTAGTTTTCCACTTCACTGAAGTTTTTCCTTTAATACTGAGATGTATTACTATGTATTTTTTGGAGGAAATTTTCTAAAATACTATTAATATCAGTTATTGCATTGTGATGTTTCTGGAGGCACAAGTATTGAGCCTTTTTGCCTCTATGCTAAAATGCCAGAACCTTTGGACTTATTTTTCTGTTTTGATTTCTTGCTGATGGGGTTAACTTCTTCATGCTCTCATTGTCCTTGAATTCCCTCTGTCTCTGCTCCAAATTGACTGGTTTTGATCTGCTTTGCACTGAATAAACAATTGACAAGCTTATTTGGCTTAAAGACTAGGCACTGAAGAAAGTCCTGAAAAATGCTTCAGTGGGAAATGCATGAGCTTTATGACATGGACTTTGTAACTTCGGTTGGTTTCTTGGAGGCCTTTTACTTCTGGTTTCTTTTCTGTAGTCTAGGTAATTGAGGTTGTTCAGTGATTGAAAACCAGGTTAATGAAATGTGATTATGTTGGATTTGCTGGTAAAACATTGGAGACACTATGTTTAAAGAGCTGCTAAGATCAGATGGTGACATGTCATGTCATCTGTAAAATTAATCATAGGCTCCATCTCTCGGGCAGATTCATTTGTGGACTCAAGCAACCCTCTCTAACTTTGAGTAACTTAAAAAATGTTTGTGTGTTTTAAAAATTTACTTAATTTATAATTTCTTAATCTTATTTACTATAAATGTATAAAGAGTTATGGGTAGGTTAATTCTTTAAGAAGGACTGGTATTAGCTGTCAGAAAAGTACCTTCAAGAACCTTGCTGGGATTAAAAATACTTGATGTGCAAAATAGTGATGTCAGTCATAAATCTACATCATGAAAAAACATTTCTTATTAAAATCTTCAATTTCTCAGTATAATGCATTTAGTCTGATTCATTCTGAGTCATCTGCCTTTTTCAAATTTGGCACCAATCCTAAAAAATAATTATTGTCCAGAAACCAGAACTCAGGAGGCAACATTTCCCCTTCTAAAGTTTGAAATCTGTTTTTCCCCTTTGCCTAGGAAAATGAATTATAATGAGCTAACAGAAATCCCATATTTTGGAGAACCAACCTCTAATATTACTCTGCTCTCATTGTAAGTAAATCAGATTTCAGATCTTTTAAATTATGAATAGTACAGTTTTTTAAAAAATTTTTGTTTTCGGTACCCTTATTGTTGATCTTGACTTTTAACATCCTCATGGCCTGGGGTGGGTCTCTGGCAATAGATTCATTACAATCTTTTTTTTTATAGAGTCCATAATATAATTCCAGAAATAAATGCAGAGGCGTTTCAGTTTTACCCTGCTCTTGAGAATTTAGATCTCAGTTCAAATATAATATCAGAAATCAAGACCTCTTCATTTCCTCGAATGCAGCTTAAATACCTGTAAGTAGTTTAATCTAGATTTATTTTAAAGTTCATGTTTATTTATTGATACTTATCTTCTCAGAAATGTCTGTTATTATTGTGATATTGATATGCTTATGAAAAACAAATCTGGAGCCAGTTTTTTGGGCTGTTTTTTCTCTCCTGTTGTCAGAAAATATTAAGTATCCAGGGTAATTTTTGAGGTTTAATTCTGGGTGTGTTTTACTAGCAGTTTTGTAAAAGGTAAATAAGATTGGTTTGTTAAACAGTGGCTTATCCTATATAATGATAATCAACATGTGTGCTAGTGTTTTACGGTTTACCAATCATATCCATATTTAATGTATGAATATACTAGATGAATGTACTAAATGAAGTAGGTATTATCCTTATTTTGTAGTTGAAGAAAACAAAGCAGTTAAATGATTTGTAAAGTTGGGTGTCATTGCTAAGTGGTAGAGCGGGGGGCTCACTCATAGACTTTGGGTAGCTGTCAAGTGGTAGAGTGTTTCACTAAATTTTTTTGTTATCTTGCTCATTTTAGAAATTTGAGTAATAATAGGATAACCATCTTGGAGGCTGGTTGCTTTGATAATTTATCCAGTTCCCTACTAGTGGTAAAGTTAAACAGGAACAGAATCAGCATGATTCCACCTAAGATTTTCAAGCTACCTCACCTCCAGTTCTTGTGAGTAACTAAATAGATGGATTTTAAAAAGATTGTTTTTTCTTTTAAATTATTTTAATTATTATTAGAGCAAATAGGCAAATTTCTGACTGTAAAACCATTTTTGTTAAGGGAACTTAAAAGAAACAGGATTAAAGTGGTGGAAGGTCTGACATTCCAAGGGCTTGACTCCTTAAGATCTTTGAAGATGCAGCGGAATGGTATTAGCAAACTTAAGGACGGAGCGTTTTTTGGCTTGGATAACATGGAAGAATTGTAAGTACTATGAACTAGAATAGAATATTGTTTGGAAAGGGGTCTGGCAGGGAGTCGTTAGTGCCAAATGGCTAGGATAGTTGATTTAATTATACCCAAGTTCACTAGTTCTTTCTCCCTACCCTGATGTGAAATAATTGTATACAAAGCTCTTTAAGCTTTGTTATTGATGCTGTTATTTGGTGTTTTTTTCATCATTCTTAAAAACATTTCATCTAGGGGCACCTGGGTGGCATAGTCAGTTAAGTGTCCAGCTCTTGATTTCAGTGCAGGTCTTGAACTCAGGGTTGTAAGTTCAAGCCCCATGTTGGGATTCACGCTGGGCTGGAGCCTACTTAAAAAAAAATTTGTCTAGAAAGCTTATGTTTTTCTTAATGTTTGGAGCTGATGAAAATGATCAGGATTTACCTTGAACAGGTGTATCAAAGTTCTTAGTGTGTTGATTTTATAGATCTGATGTTTTAGATAGTCTTACTACCTTTTAGCAGTAAATTGTAAGTAAAATATTAATATTTCTTGAATAGAATTTGTTGGCTCACTTGAATTGAGCAAAAAGTATATGCCTCTCTGAACAAGACCTAATGGAGGGTTTTGGAATCTTCTCATTGCAGTGCCTTGTTTTGAAACATATTTTCTCCTTTTTTTCTCTAATTCTGCAGAGAGCTAGAGCATAATAACCTTACAGAAGTGAACAAGGGATGGTTGTATGGCTTGCGAATGTTACAACAGCTCTATGTGAGCCAGAATGCTGTTGAAAGAATCAGCCCTGATGCGTGGGAGTTCTGCCAAAGACTATCTGAACTGTGAGTGTTGGATGGCATTTCAGTGGAGGCTGTGAGACTAGAGTACGTTGGAATAAATCACTCTCATGGCCAGTAATGAGATCTAACATCCCTCTTTATTAGAAGTTTGTTGAAAACTCTAAATTTGTCATGTAAATAGAATGAGAATAGGAAAGTTGAATTAAAATACAACTAATTCCTTATCTTTCATGTTTCCTGTTCTTAGTGATTTGTCCTATAACCAGTTGACCCGCCTGGATGAATCTGCCTTTGTGGGTCTGAGCTTACTGGAGAGACTGAATTTAGGGGACAACAGAGTCACTCACATTGCTGATGGTGTATTTCGGTTTCTTTCCAATCTTCAGACACTGTAAGTACATCTGTCTTTTTTTTTTTTTTTTTTTTGCTAATTTTTTAAAAACAGTAAAGTAAATAGGGACACCTGGGTGCTCAGTTGGTTAAGTGTCTAACTTTGGTGCTGGTCATGATCTCATGGTCCTGGGATCGGGCCCTGAATTGGGCTCCCTGCACATTGGGGAATCTGCTTGTCCCTCTGCCCCTCCCCTTGCTTGTGCCCTTTCTCTCTCTCAAATAAATAAATACAATCTTTAAAAAAAAAATAGTAAAGCAAAATAAAACAGCTAATCAAGCTACATGTTTATGTTTATGTTAATATTTTGCAGTTCTTCTTCTCTTTTATACCTTGGGACAAGACAATCTTAATTGTGTCTGTCCCCATTCATAAATCTTATTTATCTTTAGCCAGTTCAGTTTGTGCTTTAATTCTGAATTTAACCAACTAAACAACAAGGCATCTCTTATTGTGCCAGTTACTGTGGAATAAAACACAGTCTGCTAATCAAGAATGCACATTTTTTTGTTCCTCTGAACTTGAACTACTACCAGAAAACACTTATTCAGCAGGATAAGGGTGTGTAGTGGGAGGAGCTCTGGCAGGAGCACTGTTCATTGTTGCTAATTTGCTGCATGACTTTGAACAGAAAAAACTTAACATTTATCAGTGATCTGATGTGTGCTAGGTGCTTTCAGAATACTAGGATATTACTGTTCTTTTCCATATCAGGAGGCTGAGGTTCAGAGAGATTAAAATGATGGTTTAAAATAACACAATTTGTATTTCCAGCTGGTCTTTCATCCAAGTACTAACCAGGCCGGACCCAGCTTAGTTTCAGAGATCAGACAAAATTGGGCACATGCAGCATAAAGTCACATAGCTCATAAACGTTTGAACCAGAAGTAGAACCCAGGTCTGTTTGACACTAAAGTTCAGGTGCTTCTTACCACTGCCAGATGAACAGAATCACTTAGCCTTCCCTAGGTGTCATTTTGCATATGTCTTCATCCAGCAGAGGATGGACACAGGAATAAATGATCGCTACAGGCAATTTCAACTCTAAAATTCTGGGGTTCTGTAAGTTGGATGTTTTACCCTTGTCATGAAATGTAATTGAACAAAGAGGTATTTTAAATGAAATACAGTGATTTTAAACATAGAGGAGAATAAGAGAAAAAGCCTAGTTAGTAGAATTTGTAGATTCTTACAGTCTTTGAATAGGGGATTTCTGGTCTGAAAAGAGGCAAGTTCTTAACTTTGGGACCTAGCCGTCAGTGAGAAAGAAAACATGATAATTTTGTGAAGGTGTGTATACCTGTACAAGTTTGTTTGATTTTTTTTTTTAACTTAATGAGGCAGTCTTCCTTCAGATTTGGCCTTGAAATATTTAAAGTGATTTTTTTTTCTTTTATCTACATTATTAGAGGTGAGCCTAGAACAGTTCAAACCCAGGAGCTTCTCTCAGATGCAGCTGCAGCCTTTTGGCAATTCAAAGAATGGCAAGCAGGTCCTTTCAGCTGATTATTCCTTTTAGTTTTAAAGTTAGGAAAGTAATTGCAGAAATAAGTCGTGGTTTAATGCCACAAAGAAGGTTAAGGCAGAATTAGGATAAGATCAGAAAATCTTTCTTGAGGCCAGTACTCCTGCCACAGTGTATACTTCTTACTCCCTTTGGTCAGTGAGTTCTATTTATGCTGTACTCTGGAGGTGGGGGAAAGTCCTGGAAGGTTGAGTTGTTTCAGTGTTTATTCCTTAGTAAAATAAAATGAATCTGTTAGCTTTCACTTCAAGTAAAGACAGAGCTAAAGGGGAAGAGTGATCTTCTATCGCCGTACTGTTACATAACCTAAAAATGTATTATGAAGAAAAGAGCTTTGTGTTTTATTATGAGATGACTTAAGGAAGTAACAGTGATTAAATATCTTTAACTGATACTTCTTCCAGCAGGACACCGCATGATGCAATTGCATTTCCTCTGAGAATGCAGCAGTGGATTTTAACCAACTGAGCCACCCAGGCGCCCCTGCAGCAGTGGATTTTAAAAGATCCATACTTTTCCTTTTAAAAATAACAGAGTGATCACTCTAGTGCAAGGGTGTGTCTGTCTTGCTTCCCAGGGGGGCATGTTTAATTGCTGTCGGGCTGTGAAGCTTTATACTGACATTGTTCTTTGTTAGCCATTTTAGGTTTCAGGGCCCACGGGAAGACCTGGGTCACCCAGAAATCCCATTAGTCTAAAATCACATTTGTAAGCCATATCCCCTGCGTCTTGAAATCCTGCTTTTTGCAGGACCCTGACTATAATTTTTAATATGCTAACAAAATTAGGGGCTATTAGGTAGTAAGATTAATACTCTTAGCAGGTTGCTTTATTTATTTATCAAGGCCAGCTTAACCCTTTGCTTATGAGAATTGGTTCTTATATGCTTATTGCAGATATTCTCTAAAAAAAAGAGTCAAGTCATCTTCATAAATAACTGTTAAAATAAGGATGAAAATTAGTATTGCCGTGCCAGGATGATGCCCAGCGTTGTCATGGCCATGTGAACTAACATAACCTGTCTTTGATATGTTTTTAGAAACTTAAGGAACAATGAAATTTCATGGGCCATAGAAGATGCTAGTGAAGCTTTTGCTGGACTCACAAGTCTCACTAAATTGTATGTATTTATAATATTTATGTATGCCTATAAAGGTGTATTTTCAAGAACCAGTTGTATATGTGATTGCATTATGTCTTTTTGCTATGGCTGGAAAGTCAGCCTTTTGACTCACCCACTAAAGGAAGAACCTTTTTGTTTACTAAGTTTTTTGTTTATTGGTGGCTTTAAGTTTTATTTATTTAGTTAGTGTTGGGACACTTTCTATTGAAAAAAGCTTTCCAATGGGCACTCAAAGAGGTTATTCATAGAAGTAGACTTAACGAGTCACGTAAAAGAAATGCACTGAGAAACCAGAGTTGAATCAGTATTCTTTTTAATCATATGAAATTTATGGGTAATTTATCTAGAAAGAGAGGAATTCTCTCAAGTAAGATTTTAGATCTTCTCTCCTGAGAATTTCTCCAAAGCTTCACACTTGTCTGAATTTCTTTGACGTGCTCTTTTGCCAAGAAGGGAGAGATTGGGACTCCAGTCCAGTTTCTCAGGGCGTCACTGGTCCTCACCGCTGTTCACAGGCACCTCGTTGAGCTCCAACCTCTTAATAGAGGCCTTCATTCTGTGCTTTGCATTAGTTGGTAATAAAGGTTCACAACTTTCTTAAAAATGCATGTTAAGCTTATTTTCACTTTTTATAGGTAAATGTTTGATTTAATGAATTAAATTTTGCTTAGTGGAGAACTTTACTAGAAAGGTCTGTTTATATTTCAGAATCTTACAAGGAAATCAAATTAAGTCAATTACAAAGAAAGCATTCATTGGTCTTGAATCCCTTGAGCATCTGTAAGTATTTTGCATCCATTTTGCTCAGTATATAAATAATCTTTGCTATTAGCAGAGGTTCTCATGACCATTTAAAGTGTTTATATAATTTAATTGTAGAAATGGTGACCGGTAATGTTTTATTTCTCTTCATTTCAGAGATTTGAACAACAATGCTATAATGTCTATCCAAGAAAATGCTTTTTCTCAGACTCGCTTGAAAGAACTGTACGTAACTTAAGTTTTTTTGTCACCGATCATTAGATCATTATCCATACTTTTGCTCTTAAAGTGAGATGAATGTGACCCATGTGTTTCCAAAAACACACAATTTAGGCAGGAAAAAAAATGTTAATATTCAGTTATTTTAGTGACTGGATATAATTTTAAAATAACCCAAGATCGAAAAGCCTAGAATTTATGGCACCAAACTGTTTTCATGTGCTTTTAGTTAAAGAGGCCTTAGCATGGCTCCTTGTGCTTTAGGTATATCTTCCTGTTCCTTTTCTTCCCCCTGTTTGTTTTTGGATTATTGGAAAAATGTGTTCCTAGTATCCTTAGGTGGGAACCTTAGGGTGGATTACAGTTAAGGTATTAGGTAATTTGTTAGAGATAATTTAGCACATTCAGTATTGTCAGAAGGAATGTCTCTAATCTGTTTTTCCAAATTACTAAAATGGTCAAACACTATTCAATAGTTGTAATAGAAAAACACATATTACTTCATACCCTTTTTCATTTATGATTTTTAAGAAATTGCTCTTACTGATTTAGAGATTTCCCCCGGGGGATGGGGAGGGTGGTTAGTTGGGCACTGGTATTAATTTTATTAATTTTAAACTCTGGTGACTTGACTGTTGAGCCAGTGTTAAGAATCAGTGGCTTGGGGCGCCTGGGTGGCTCAGTGGGTTAAGCCGCTGCCTTCGGCTCAGGTCATGATCTCAGGGTCCTGGGATCGAGCCCCGCATCGGGCTCTCTGCTCAGCAGGGAGCCTGCTTCCCTCTCTCTCTCTCTGCCTGCCTCTCTGGCTACTTGTGATCTCTCTCTGTCAAATAAATAAATAAAATCTTTAAAAAAAAAAAAAAAAAAAAAGAATCAGTGGCTTTGCTTTAAAACCACTCAAAAGAAGGACTGTGGACCAGAACTGGTTCATGAAGAGATAAGGATAGAAATTCATAGTGTTGGGGCACCTGGGTGGCTCAGTGGGTTAAAGCCTCTGCCTTTGGCTCAGGTCATGATCTCAGGGTCCTGGGATCGAGTCCCGCATCGGGCTCTCTGCTCAGCAGGGAGCCTGCTTCCCTTCCTCTCTCTCTCTGCCTGCCTCTCTGCCTACTTGTGATCCCTGTCAAATAAATAAAATCTTAAAAAAAAAAAAAAGAAATTCATAGTGTTTAGAAACTTTTAAACAATTTGACATTACTCTGACACTTTTGTTGAATATTACAGTATTAATCTACAACAGATTGGAAATTTATAAAACTGGTCCTTCATCACAGATCACGGGTAGTTTGAGATGCACTGAAGTGTGTGAAGTCAACCTCCCTTGATTTCAGATTTCTGCTTCATTCTTTACACCTGTGTGACATTGGGAAAATTTAGCCTAAGACTCAATTACCCTTCTCAAAATGGAAGTTGTACATACCTCCCTAAGAGTTTATGTGAGGATAAAATTAGACGATTTGTTTATTCAAGAAATATTTATTGTCGTCTGCTATGTAAGGTACTGTCCTAGATGCTAAAAACACAGGAGTGAACAAGACAAAATCTCTATCCTCATAGCATATTACAATGAATTCTAGTAAGGGAATCAAAGAATAAATCAGTAGGTACATAGTATCTCATTAGGTAATAAGAGTTCTGAAGGAAAGTAAAGGTGGGTCACAGGTATGGAGAGTGACCACGATTTTGGATAAAGTAGTGAAGGAAGGCTTTTTTTTTTTTTTTTTTTTTGGAGGGGGGGGAAGATAATAACATTTGAGTCAGGACCTTAGTGGCAAAGCCTTGAATACTGGGTGAAGAGCATTCCAGGCACAGAAAACAGCAAGTGAAAAGGCGCTGAGGTAGGAGCTTGCATTTTATGCTTGAAGAACAGCAGAGACAACAGGGTAGCTGGAAGAGAGCAAGAGGAAGAAGAGGGGGGTAGGAGGTGAGGTCAGAGAGTTAATCAGGAACCAGACCACCCAGGGCCTAATGAGTCATGAGGACTTTGGATTTTTTTTTCCTCTAAATTCATTAGGAAACTTTGGAAGGTTTTGAGAAGGTGCTAAGCACAGAGGCTGGCACGTAGTGAAAGTTGAATAACTAATGCTAATAAAATAAAAATGTTATGGGAATCATTATTAGTTATTTTCTGCCAGACTTTTAAGTGGCCTTTTTTTTTTTTCCTGGTCAGCATATTTTGATTTATTTCTCCTAGGCTTAACTTTTTTTTTCTTTTTTAAAAAATTTAAATTCAACTCATTAACATATAACAATGTATTATTGGTTTCAGAGGTAGAGATCTGTGATTCATCAGTCTTATACCTATTACTCATTATATTATGTGTTGTCCTTAATGCCCATCCCCCATCCCCCTCCCCTCCAGCAACCCTCAGTTTAACTTTTAAGGGCACAACTTAGTGCATTTCAGTATTACCCATTTTTTGTCCATGATAATCTGAGGGCCACCAATAAGGTTTTAACTCTTGTTAATGAGAGCTAAGTGTAAAATGTAATTTAGGTAGTAAATGAAAGCGGATAGTGTAGTTTCAGTCTTTAGTCATTTGGTAATTTGAGAATTGGTTTGAACAAACTGCTAATGGAGTAAACTGTAACATACCTTTTTTACTGAGAAATTTTGGTTGCTTTTGGTTTACTTTAAGTCATATTTACAATACTGTTACATCAAGATTTATTAAAATGTATCCTTATGCTTTCTGGTATCCTTCACAGTGCTTTGCATAAATATTAGGGGGAGATGGGAAAGTCATATGTAAATTAAAAAATATTTTGCGTTAAACTTAATCATGGTAGAAAAAACAGTAGAAAACATATAGTTAAAGCAAGAAGGAGAGTAAGTCCCTAGATCCCCACTACTCTTGAGACAATCACTCTTAATATTTCGGTGTATATCTGTCTACACACTTTTTGAGAGAATGCGGAGTATTCTGTGAGGTCCTTGGGGGCAGGTTGGTTAGCACTGGGGGTGGAAAGATGCAAAAGAAACATAACTAAAGGGAATTAATGTGAATTCAGTGGCATCTGTGTACAGACATTGTGCTAAATGCTTTATTTAAAATTTTTTTTGAGGTAGACATTCTCTAACCCATCTTCCAGAAATAGAAACTGAGATTTTAGAGACATTAAGTATTTTGCCTAAGGTAAGTAGCAGAATAGGAGTAAGTCCAGGTCTCATGAATCCAGCTTATACCCAAGAAAGCATAAATCAGACCACGTCACTCCTCTGTTTTTAACCTTCCAGTGGCTTCCTGTACAGCACATAGGGAGAAAACACCTCAAATTCTTTTCTTAGTTTGCAAAGCACCTGCATGGTCTGCTCTTCCCTGCCCAGCTCCCTGATCTTGTCCTTGTCACTGCCCCCTCCCTCACTGTGCTCTAGCCTCAGTGGCCTTGCTTTTCCTCCCGAGCACTGGGCCTGTCTGCCTCAAGGTCTTTGCATACAGTTTCCTATGTATGCGACACTTTCACCTCAGGTCTTTGTGGGATTTGCTCTCTTGCTGCTTTCAGGTCTTCGCCTAAATGCCATCTCTTCAAAGTATTTTTCCCTGACCGCTTGATCTAAATTAGTAGCTGCCCTCTCTACCTTTGCCTAGCTTTGTTTTTCTTGATAGCACTACCTTTCTGACATTGTGCTTTGCCTTTATTTGTTCACTGCTTGTCTCTAATGAATACGTAAGTTCTGTGAGGCTTGTATCCGCACAGCCTAGAATGGTCCCTCGCATAGAGGAGACTCAAATGTTTGTCTATCAGTGAATGAATATAACCTAAGAACTCTGAAATGCAAAAGGTAACTTTTGGCCCGATTAATTAAAATAACCCTTAGTCAAGTAAGGCTTTTGAGATACCATTGAAGACTGATTGAAACGTCTTCGGAATCAGATCTTAGATACTTTAAGACTAAATGAGGATTTGGGTGATGCCCACAAAGCAAGTCACAATCTTCTCCAAATCATTTGCTCTCACTACTTCCAGGTGGATGGGACATTTATGGGGTCTTAAGAGAAAACCTATCATATTTTTCCAATTATGTTTTATAGCCCTATCATAGACAACAAATAAAATTTCACTGTTTCCTAGTTTAAGTTGCATTACACATTGCCACAGGGCTGAAATGTTTTCAGTCTTTTCTTTTTTTTTTAAGATTTTATTTATTTGTCAGAGAGAGAGAGGCAGAGCACAAGCAGGGGGAGCAGCAGACAGAGGGAGAAGCAGACTCCCCGCTGAGCAGGGAGCCCGATGTGGGACTCAATCCCAGCACCCTGGGATCACGACCCGAGCTGAAGGCAGGCGCTTAACCCACTGAGCCACCAAGGCGTCCCAATGTTTTCAGTCTTAATGAAATAATTTGAAAATAATCCTTGTGGAATTATTGTGGAATATTCTTCTGGAAAATATCTTCTCCACAACAAACATGTCTCTCTGCTGCAATGTATATGGTAAACTTTCCCCCAGACTTTTCTGGGAAAAATCTTAAACCTCAAAAACTGAAAGGAAGGTACAGTTAACATCCATATTCCCTTTACCTAGATTTACTGCTTGTTACCTTTTTGCTAAATTTGTGATCTGTTTCCCTCCCTTCCTCCTCCCATCTCTCTTTCCTTCTCCCATCTCTTTCTATCCCTCTCTCCTCTCCGCACACACGACTACTTTGCTTAACCATTTGATAGTAAGTTGCAGGCATCATGACACTTTACCCCTAAATATCTCAGCACGTATGTCCCAAGAACAACAGTGTTTTCCTACATATAGCCACAGCACTAGTATCTCATTCAATTAAATTAACATCGATAAAATAATAGTAACTGATATGAAGTCCATACTCATTTCCCCAGTGCCAAAAAATGTTCTTTGTAGATATTTCTTCCAGTCTAGAATCATGCACTGCATTTGGTGATGAGCCTTTAGTCTCCTTTAATCTAAAATAGGTCTCTTACTGTTGTTTTGCCCCTTTTCTTAATGTCTTGGATGACACTGACGTATTTGGGGAATTGAGGCTGACGGTCTGAATTTGTGTTCTTGTGGTTTGATTCAGGTTGAGCACTTTTTGGAGACAAAAATGCATGGGTGTGCAGTAAGCTTTTAATGGTGAAGAAACAGAATGAAAAGTAAAGGGTCTTTCTTTTCTTCTTGGCTTCTGCAGGATTCTGAACACAAGCAGTTTACTCTGTGACTGCCATTTGAAGTGGTTGCTTCAGTGGCTGGTCGATAATAACTTTCAGCATTCTGTGAACGTAAGCTGTGCACACCCTGAATGGCTAGCAGGGCAGAGCATCCTGAATGTGGACCTGAAAGACTTTGTCTGTGGTTTGTATTTTGTTTTAAAATTTTTTATACTACACGCTGTCTTTTTAAAACACGCTGTCTTTTTATTTTATTATTAATTTGTTATTTATTTTATTATTACTGATTTTTCATCATGATAAGTGTACTCTTTAATCTCCATCTCCTCTGACCACCCCCACCCCTGGTAACCATCAGTTTGTTCTTTATGGCTAAGAGTCATTTCTTGGTTTGTCTCTCTCTCTCTTTATTTTTCCCTTTGCTTGTTTGTTTTGTTTCTGAAATTCTGCATATCAGTGAAATCTTGTGATACTTGTCTTTTGCTGTCTGACTTATTTCACTTAGTGTTATGCTCTCTAGCTCCGTTTGTGTCACTGCAGATGGTAACTTTTCTTTCTTTTTTATGCCTAAGTAATATTCCATTGTATGTATATACCACATCTTTATCCATTCATCTATAACTCTATAAATAAAAAACACAGGGGTCCATGTATCTCTTTCAGTTCATGTTTTTGTATTCTTTTTTTTTTTAAGATTTTATTTATTTATTTGACAGAGAGAGATCACAAGTAGGCAGAGAGGTAGGCAGAGAGAGGGAGAGGGGAGCAGGCTCCCTGCTGAGCAGAGAGTCCGATGCGGGACTCGATCCCAGGACCCTGAGATCATGACCTGAGCCGAAGGCAGCGGCTTAACCCACTGAGCCACCCAGGCGCCCGATGTTTTTGTATTCTTTGGGTAGTGTGGCTCCTGGGTTGTAGGGTAGTTCTATTTTTAATTTTTTGAGGAACCTCCGTACTGTTTTTTCTGTAGTGGCTGCATCAATTTGCATTCCCACCAACAGTGTAGGAGGGTTCCCTTTTGTCCACATCCTTGCCAGCACTTGTTGTTTCTTGTGTTTTTGATTTTAGCTATTCTTTTTTTTTTTAATTAAATTTTTTATTTATTTTCAGCGTAACAGTATTCATTGTTTTTTCGCCACACCCAGTGCTCCATGCAATCTGTGCCCTCCTCGATACCCACCACCTGGTTCCCCCACCCTCCCACCCCCCATGATTTTAGCTATTCTGTCACATGTAGGGGTGATATCTCATTGTGGTTATGATTTGCATTTCCCTGATGATGAGTGCTCTTGAGCATCTTTTCATGTGTCTGTTGGCCATCTGTCTGTCTTTTTGGAGATATGTCTGTTTGTGTCTTCTGCCTATTTTTTTTTTTAAGGATTTATTTATTTACTTTAGAGAGAGTGCATGAGTGGGAGGGGCAGAGGGAGAGAGAATCTCAAGTAGACTCTGCACTGAGTATGTAGCCCAATGCAGGGCTCAATCTCATGACCCTCAGATCATGGCTTGAGCCAAAACCAAGTCAGATGCTCAACTGACTGTGCCACCCAGGCACCCCTGCCCATTCTTAAATTGGATTATTTGGTTTGGGGTATTGTGTTGTATCAGTTCTTTTTATATTTTGGATATTAACCCTTTATTGGATATGTCATTTGCAAACATCTTCTCCCATTAAGTAGGTTGCCTTTTAGTTTTGTTGGTTGTTTCCTTTGCTGTGGCAGAATTTTTTTGTTGTTGTTTAGATTTTATTTTATTTATTAGAGAACGAGAACACACACACAAGCAGAGGGAGTGGCAGGCAGAGGGAGAGGGAGAAGCAGGCTTTCCATGGAGCAAGGAGCTTGATGCAGGACTTGATCCCAGGACCCTGAGGTCATGACTGAGCTGAAGGCAGATGCTTAACAGACTGAGTCACCCAGGTGCCCCTGTGCAGAAATTTTTTATATTGGTGTAGTCCCAATAGTTTATTTTTGCTTTTGTTTCTGTAGAAACAAATCTAGAAAAGTGTTGGCTACTGCTTATGTCAGAGAAATTGCTGCCTGTCTTCTAGGATTTTTATGGTTTCAGGTCTCACATTTAGGTGTTTAATCCATTCTGAGTTGATGTTTGTGTATGGTGAAAGAAAGTGGTCCAGTTTCATTCTTTCACATGTAGCTGACCAGTATTCCCAGCACCATTTGTTGAAGCAACTTTTTCCCATTGTATATTCATTCCTTTTTGTTGAAGATTAATTGACCATATAGTTGTAGGCTTATTTTTGGGTTTTCTGTTCTATTCCGTTGATCTGTGTGTCTGTTTTTATGCCATATTAATTACTACCACTTTGTAGTATAACTTGCAATCTGGAATTGTGGTATCTCCAGTTTTGTTTTTCTGTGTCAAGATGGCTTTGCCTACTCGAGATCTTTTGTGGTTCCATGCAAATTTTAGGATTGTTCTAGTTCTTTGAAAATGCTGTTGATATTTTGATAGGGATTGCATTAAATGTGTAGATTGCTTAGGGAAGGGTAAACATTTTAACAGTATTTGCTCTTCTAATCTATGAATGTGGAATGTCTTTCCATTTCTTTGTATCATCTTTAACTTCTTTCATCGATGTTTTATAGTTTTAGAGTACAGGGCTTTCACCTCTTTGGTTAAATTTATTCCTAGACATTTTATTGGTTTTGGTTTAATTGTGAATGGGATTGTTTTTTTAATTTCACTTTCTGCTGCTTCATTATTAGTGTATAGGAATACAACAGATATCTGTACATTGATTTTGTGTTTTGCAACCTTACTGAATATAAAGGTTCTAGTGGGTATTTTTTTGGTAGAGTCTTAAGGTTTTCTATATATAATATCATGTCATCTGGAGATACTGGAAGTTTTACTTCTTCCTTATTGATTCAGATGCTTTTTATTTCTTTATGTTGTCTGGTTGCTGTGGCTAGGACTTCTAGTACTCTGTTGAATAACAATGTTGAGAGTGGACATCTTGTCTTGTTCTTGACCTTAGGGGAAAAGCTCTCAGTTTTTCACCGTTGAGTATGATGTTGGCTGTGGGTTTTTCATCTAAGACCTTTAGTATGTTGAGATATGTTCCCTTTAGACCTACTTGGTAGAGGGTTTTTATCATGAGTGGATGTTGTACTTTTGTCAGATGCTTTTTCTGCATTTGTTGAAATGATCATATGGTTGTTTTCCTTTCTCTTACTGATGTGATGCCTCACATTGATTGTTCTGTGCATATTAAAACCATCCTTGCATTCCAGGAATAAATCCCTGTTGATTGCAGTATATGATTTTAAAAAATATTTTATTGGATTTGGTTTGCTAATATTTTGTTGAGGATTTTGCATCTATATTCATAAGAGATATTGGTCTGTTCTCTTTTTTGTAATGTCTTTATCTGGTTTTGGTATTGGGGTAATGGCTTCATAGAATGAATTTGGAAGTTTTCCTTCCTCTTGTGTTCTTTGGAATAGTTTCAGAAGGATGGGTATTAACTCTTCTTTAAATGTTTGGTAGAATTCAACTATGAATTCATCTGGTCCTGGACTGGTGTTTTTTGAGAATTTTTTGATTATTGATTCAATTTCATTGCTGGTAATTGGTCTGTTCAAACCTTTTAAAAATTTCTTCCTGCTTTAGTTTTGGCAGGTTATATTTTCTAGAAATTTACCTATTTCTTCTAAGTTGTTGAATTTGTTGATATGTAGCTTTTCATAATACTCTTAAAATTATTTATATTTCTATGGTTTTGGTTGTTATTTCTCTTCTTTCATTAGTAATCTTATTTGTTTGGGTCCTTTCTCTCTTTCTCTCTCTCTCTTTTTAAATGAATCTTGCCTAGAGGTTTATCAATTTTTTCTTGATCTTTTCAGAGAACCAGCTCCTAGTTTCATTGATCTGTTGTTTTTTTAGTTTCTGTGTCATTTATTTCTGCTCTTATATTTATTATTTCCTGTCTTTTGCTGGGTTTGGGTTTTCTTTTTCTAGCTCCTTTAGGTGTAAGATTAGGTTGTTTATTAAAGGTTTTTCTTGCTTCTTGAGGTAAGTCTGTATTGCTGTAAACTTCCCTCTTAGAACTACTTTTGTTGTATCCCACAGATTATGCACTTTTGTTTTCATTTTCATGTAATTCTTTATTTCTTCTTTGATTTCTTGGTTGACCCATTCATTGTTTGTTTGTTTGTTTTAAAGATTTTATTTATTTATTTGAGAGAGAGACAGTGAGAGAGAGCATGAGAGGGGAGAAAGTCAGAGGGAGAAGCAGATTCTTCAAGGAGCAGGGAGCCCGATGTGGGACTCGAACCCAGGACTCTGGGATTATGACCTGAGCCGAAGGCAGTCGCTCAACCAACTGAGCCACCCAGGCGCCCCTGTTTGTTTTTTTTAAAGACTTTATTTATTTATTTGACAGAGATCACAAGTAGGCAGAGAAGCAGGCAGAGAGAGAGGTCAAAGCAGGCTCCCTCCCGAACAGAGAGCCCGATGCGGGGCTCAATCCCAGGACCCCGGGATCATGTCCTGAGCGGAAGGCAGAGGCTTTAACCCACTGAGCCAGCCAGGTGCCCCGGGTTGTTAACCTTGAATATAAATATCCAGTAGTAAGATTCCTGAATCAAAAATGATTTTTTTTAAAGTAGATCTTAAAAAGTACTACCAGCTGTTTTCCAGAAAGATAGCACTTGTTTATGTTGTCACCAGCAATGTATGAATGTACAGTTTCACATTGTTTCTATTTTTGATGCAGTTTCTTAAGACTAAAGTGGTGGCAGGGTTTTAGAGTTTTTTGGGGGGAAGAAGGACTACCATGTAAAAGTTGTCATGATTGGGGCGCCTGGGTGGCCCAGTGGGTTAAAGCCTCTGCCTTCGGCTCAGGTCATGATCCCAGGGCCCTGGGATCGAGCCCCGCATCGGGCTCTCTGCTCCGCAGGGAGCCTGCTTCCCCCTCTCTCTCTGCCTGCCTCTCTGCCTACTTTTGATCTCTGTCTGTCAAATTTAAGAAAAAAAAAAAGTTGTCATGATTCCAGGGGCGCCTGGGTGGCTCAGTGGGTTAAAGCGTCTGCCTTCGGCTGTGGTCATGATCTCAGGGTCCTGGGATCGAGCCCCGCCTTGGACTCTCTGCTCGGCAGAGAGCCTGCTTCCCCCTCTCTCTCTGCCTGCCTCTCTGACTACTTGTGATCTCTGTCAAATAAATAAATAAAATCTTTGGAAGCCTGGGTGGCTCAGTGGGTTAAAGCCTCTGCTTTCGGCTCAGGTCATGATCCCAGGGTTCTGGGATCAAGTCCCGCATCGGGCTCTCTGCTCAACAGGGAGCCTGCTTCCTCCTCTCTCTGTGCCTGCCTCTCTGCCTACTTGTGATCTCTGTCTGTCAAATAAATAAATAAAAAATATTTTAAAAAAATAAATAAAATCTTTAAAAAAAAAATTTTTGTCATGATTCCAGTACTCATAATTTGAAGTATGTATCTATATCGTTCTTTCTCAACTTGGGCATTTTTCCTTTACACTTAAATTTCCTTTATTTATTATTTTTTTTAAAGATTTTATTTATTTGACAGACAGGGATCACAAGTAGGCAGAGAGAGAGAGAGGGAGGAGGAAGCAGACTCCCCGCTGAGCAGAGAGCCCGATGCAGGGCTCGATCCCAGGACCCTGAGATCATGACCCGAGCTGAAGGCAGAGGCTTTAACCCACTGAGCCACCCAGGTGCCCCTTAAATTTCCTTTAAAGTAGAATAACTGATTCCTAGCTTTAGGCACTAGAACTTTTACATCAGCGTAGTTGTCTTGCATGTCACTAGTATCTGATTATTTAGATACCCATATATTGCCAGATCTATTTTTATAATCTACTTAAAGATACTTAGAACACTTGGAAGCTCAGGCCCACAAAATACTTATGTTGTTTTTTACATATTAACAATATACTATTATTTATGAATCTGTAGTTTATTAGCCATTCCTAAGCCTATTTGGAATTTCTCACTATTTGAAGGGAGAGTTATGCATATATGATGTATGTTCCAGTAATGCTTAATTTTTTAAAAAAGATTTTAATTCAGAGAGAGAGAGTGTGTAGGGGAAGGAGCAGAGGGAGAGAGACAGGCAGACTCCGTATGAGTGTAACCCTTAATGCGGGGCCTGATCTCAGGACCCCGAGATCATGACCTGAGCTGAAACCAAGAGTCAGACACTTAACCAGCCAAGCCACCCACGTGCTCACAAATAATGTTTTATTAGTAGGTACACACTGTAAAATGTAATTTGTAATCCCCATTTTCTTTATTGGCAAGGAAAAGATAATGGGTCTTATCATATATATGTTTGTATATGAAACCTCTACATATTCACAAGAGCTAACAGGATTAGAACTTGTCTTGAGATTTGAATTTAGGTTTTTCTTTTTTCCTAGTAACTGGTAGTACTTAAGAAATACATTCTAAGCATAAGTGGTCATGAGTGGTAGTAGAAAGTATGCTAAACCCTGAAGTCTGAAAACCTGGGTTCCCCATCCATGCTTTGTCTCTGAACAAGTTGTTTGACCCTCTGGGCCTCATTTCCCACATCTTTGAACAGAAAGGAATTGAATTCTAGCCCTGTAGTCTCTTGTCAATCTTAATATGCCATTTTATAAACAGAACAAGTAATTTTACATTATTTGTTTCAAAATGTGTAGAATTAAAAATGAATGATTTGGCTCCTGCCCCATTTTTTTCTCTTAGATGATTTTCTCAAGCCACAGATAAAAATGCATCCTGAAAATACAGTTGCTCTAAGAGGCATGAATGTGACTCTGAGGTGCACCGCAGTGAGCAGCAGTGACTCACCCATGTCTACCATGTGGCGCAAAGACAGTGAAATCCTGAATGACATCGACGTTGAGAATTTTGTTCGTTATCAGCAGCAAGCTGGAGAAGCTCTAGAATATACGAGTGTCTTACATCTTTTCAATGTGAATTTCACAGATGAAGGAAGATATCAGTGTATCGTTACTAATCACTTTGGATCTAATTATTCTCAAAAAGCCAAACTGACTGTGAATGGTAAGGAGTTCTGGTCCCTGATGGTTCTATAGTTAGAAGGATTTTTCATGTTCAGTTTTTGAACCACTTGGACAAGAAAATGAGGCTAAGCCTGATATTTGAGGGGAGATTTTAGTGTTTTGTATTAATTAAGGTTTTGATAATACATAGACTGGGTTACCGTTTTGTCCAGTTATGTCCCTAATTGGTCCTTGGTTGGAAGCGATGGGGGGAGTTTCATGGCCCCAGGAGATAGGCTGCTTTTCTTGTTGTTTCTGCTTTTGAAAAAATTCTTTTGAAATTCTCTATTCTTTCTAGAACCATAATTCTGTTCTGAAAACTGAAATGTATTCCTGCCACTGTTCACAGGACTTTATAATAATGAAGTATTTAGGACATTTCTGGGTGCAGTGATTGTTATCATTGTCTAAATGTAGTCACACAGAATCATTTTTTAAATTAATGCTCTTTTTCACTGTGGTTGTAAAAAAAGAACTTCTCCAAAACAGTTTGATTAATCAGTCACTTATCGGATTGAATCACTAAAACAGTTTAGGTTTTGTGCAACCAAAGGACATATTTGTTTCTTACTTCAAGGTTGTTTTATGAAATTTTTGAAGGCATACATTTTTTGTATTCTTTATTTTATTTATTTTTTGGTTTAAATTTTTTTAACATGCATTTGCCATGTCAGCTTTGTAGATGTTAGCTTGGAAAGCACCATTTAGTCTCTTAAGTAAGGGAGTCATAATAAATGTACGGAGTTCTAAAAGGTTTGTGGCCTTCTGCCTTTCCTGTCCCCATCAGAGAGATCAGGTAGTAGATGTGTCATGCATTCTAGAAGAATTTATTCATCACTGTACTCTAAGTATTCTGAGGTTCAAAGAGAAAAGATGGGCTCTGTCAATCCAGAGAGCATGCCTTCTGAAAGAAATAGAATATTACAAGTTGGTACTGTGTGTGTGTGTGTGTGTGTGTGTGTGTGTGTGTGTGTGTGTTCCCACCACCACCACTCCACCCACTTTGTTTCGGTAATCTTTCTTGAAACAGAGATGCCATCTTTCCTGAAGACTCCAATGGATCTCACTATCCGCACTGGTGCCATGGCCAGATTAGAGTGTGCTGCAGAGGGGCACCCTGCACCTCAGATTTCTTGGCAGAAAGATGGTGGCACCGACTTTCCTGCAGCTCGAGAAAGACGCATGCATGTCATGCCTGAGGATGATGTCTTCTTCATTGCCAACGTGAAAATAGAAGACATGGGAATCTATAGCTGCATGGCACAAAATATAGCCGGAGGCCTCTCAGCAAATGCCTCTCTCACAGTATTAGGTATGTGTACTGCCCCATGGGTCCTTGGTTTGGCTGGAGCCTTTATATTTAAGGGTCTACTCTGGTCTTAATGGCAAAGAAGATCCAACTTTGAGATTTTAATAGTGATCCTTATATCTTGGTCACCGTGTTTTGCCAATACATGGCTGGGTCATGTCAGCCTAGGATATTAGTGGATCAGAGAACTGAAATCTGCAGAAGCAGTGAGGGCAGAATTAGAGATCTTCATCACATGAGTTGAAAATTCAACTTATCCTGTTACCTTGCCCTTATCCTGTTACCTTGCCCTCTGGAGGTTTCTAATTCATACATATTTTTTCTAGTATTCACCAGTGGGTTTGCAGTTGCTTCACAGACCACTCAAGACAATTTGTTTCTCCTCTAGCTCATTTTTGAAAAAAAATTTAATGCATAAAAATTACCATCTTTTGGTTAAATTTCCTCTTCTCCTTCCAGTGTACTCCTCTTGATTCTGTGTTAGGGTAAAATAAAATGTCTTTTTCCTAAGTTTTTCTGACAAACCTATTTTTTTTTCTCTTATGAGAATACTTTTCTTCATATGCAACCCAAAGGCAGATTCTGCTTTCTAGTTCTCTGTTTCCCCTTGATGTTAGGTTTTTAATTTTTAATTTTTTTTAATTTTTATTTTTTTTAAAGGATTTTATTTATTTATTCGACAGATAGAGATCACAAGTAGGCAGAGAGAGAGGGGGAAGCAGGCTCCCTGGTGAGCAGAGAGCCCGATGCGGGGCTGGATCCCAGGACCTTGGGATCATGACCTGAGCCTAAGGCAGAGGCTTTAACCTGCTGAGCCACCCAGGTGCTCCTGATGTTAGGTTTTTTAAAAGTTTGTTGGTTTGTGTTATTTCCTTGTGTAATCAGAAAAATAAGTATATTGTTTTAAAAACTTAGGATATATAGAAAATTAGAAAAAGGGAAAATCACTAAAACACTGTTTAAGATTTTGGCATATGCTGGACTTTTTTAAAAACACATTTTCATGAAGTTTTGTACCTACTTTTTTCCTCTTAAATACTGTATCACAAGGGTTACTCTGTCATTAAGTCTTCAAAAAATATCATGTATTTGTATTATGGTTTATTTAACAACCTTTCCTGCTAGATTTAAAGATCTTTTCCTTTATTTTTAAAAATTACAACTAATTTCATAATAAACCTGTTTGTGTATAAATCTTTTTGACTTCCTTGCTTAGGATAGCTTGCCTAAGGTGGAATTAGTAAGATAAGATTTTTGAGGCTTTTGCTTTTCTGAACACTAACTTCTAATCTTTCCATGAGTATATGAAAGTGCTTACTTTTTTTTTTAAAGATTTTTTTATTTATTCATTTGATAGAGATCACAATAGGCAGAGAGGCACGCAGAGAGAGAGAGAGGAAGGGAAGCAGGCTCCCTGCCAAGCAGAGAGCCCGACGTGGGGCTCGATCCCAGGACCCTGGGATCATGACCTGAGCTGAAGGCAGAGGCTTTAACCCACTGAGCCACCCAGGCACCCCTACTTACTTTTTTTTTTTTAAGATTATTTATTTATCCTAGGGGGTAAGAGAGGGAGAGGGAGAGAGAGAATCTCAAGCAGACTGCATGCTGAGTGCGGATCCCGATGCAGGGCTTGATCCCAGGATCTATAGATTATGACCTGAGCTGAAATCAAGAGTTGGCTGCTTAACCCACTGAGCCACCCAGGCGCCCCTGAAATTGCTTACTTATTGCATCATTACCTCATTCATCTAATTCAGTAGGATTTAAGAAATAAAATTGTTTAACATGATTTTTTATACAATCTTTCTGTTAGAGACACCCTCATTTATCAGACCCCTGGAGGATAAGACAGTAACCCGAGGTGAGACTGCAGTATTACAGTGCATAGCTGGAGGGAGTCCTGCCCCTCGTCTCAACTGGACCAAAGATGACGGACCACTGCTGGTGACAGAACGGCACTTCTTTGCGGCAGCCAACCAGCTTCTCATCATTGTCGATGCTGGCCTGGAAGATGCTGGGAAATACACCTGCATTATGTCTAACACCCTTGGGACAGAACGTGGTCACATTTACCTAAATGTCATTTCATCTCCCAATTGTGACTCTTCCCAGAGTAGCATTGGGCATGAAGATGATGGCTGGACCACAGTTGGCATTGTCATCATTGTTGTGGTCTGCTGTGTTGTGGGCACCTCTTTGATCTGGGTCATTGTTATTTACCACATGAGAAGGAAGAATGAAGACTATAGTATCACAAACACAGGTGAGTGGTACCCAGTTGATACCTACAGCTTGTACTTGAGTCAGGAATGTAGTATACAATTTATTATAAAATAGAAAAAGCTATGGAGCTTTGATCCTTTATGTATGGTAGAAGGAAGAGTTTTTTTGTTAAAATGTCCAACTTTGTTGAAATAATGGAATGTCTCCAATGAATTTTTTTTTTTTTTAAAGATTTTATGTATTTATTTGACAGAGATCACAAGTAGGCAGAGAGGCAGGCTGGGGTGGGGGGAGGGTGTTTGGGAAGGAGGCTCCCTGCTGAGCAGAGAGCCCAAAGCGGGGCTCAGTCCCAGGGTCCTGGGATCATGACCTGAGCTGAAGGCAGAGGCTTAACCCACTGAGCCACCCAGGCACCCCTCCGATGAATAATTTTAAGAATTTTGAGACAGTTCCCCCAAACTTTGCTAAACATTTATAAACAAACTTTTTATAAACATGTTACAGGTGCACCTTCTTTCGTTAATGCCTAAGGCTCATTTCTGTTGAAGCTTCTCTGTGGGGGAAGAGTGGAGCCCTTCTAACTAGGATTGGCCTTTCACCCCCCTTCCCCAAAACCCTGAAAGAGAAGAGGCTCAGTCAGACAGTGAAAGTACGCCTATGGATTAGATTTTAGACTTTAGGATTTGCCTCTTTTAGTAATACTTTTAAAATGAATCTGTGAAAAGAATTTTAGCAAGAAAGAGTTTTGGGGGAAAATCTTAAGACCTGTTCCTAGTTAGATAACATTTTCCTGGCCAGTGGATATATCAAAGTGGAGCACATTTGCACTATAGTCTTCTGAGTGTTGCCTAATGTTATTTGAAAGTTACAGATGTCTCTTTTACAGAGGAGCTTAATCTGCCTGCAGACATTCCCAGCTACTTGTCTTCCCAAGGAACACTGTCAGAGCCGCAGGAAGGCTACAGCAACTCTGAGGCAGGCAGTCATCAGCAACTTATGCCTCCTGCCAATGGATATTTACACAAAGGCGCTGATGGTACTGACTCTTTGTTGTATATGCTTACAATTTTGGCCCATTTTGTTGAGTTTATTTGTCAGCGTATAGTTTTCCCATTAACCTGACACAACATTTTCAAGTAAGATACTCAGTGAAAACATTTGACTGCATGCAAAATAGGATGGAAATTGACTGAAATCGTACCAGAGAAGAAAATCATCTGACAGAAGAAACACATCCCAAAACAAGGGATTGGCTTACCCAGCAAAGTCTCCCAAACCAAAGTATTATTATGAGAAGGAGGTGTTCTAGAAACTTTTTTGAGGTGTCTTATCTTTTTAAGGCATGAGCATTCTTCAGACCATATCCAGGGGAGGTTTGTGTCTCCTGCTGACAGGTTGATAGTCGCTGAAGTTTAAAGGACAGTGATGATTCTCAGCATATGTTGGAGAAATCAGAAAGATACAAGATGTTCCCTAATTAACTTGGCTTCTCAGTACTACTTCTCTTCCCCACTCCCCCCTTCCCTCAGGGAGTGACAGAACTCAAGGAGGTGAATTAAGGGATAGAATAATTGGGTTTGATTCCTAGTTCCTTTTTTCCAGCTCTGGGACCATGAACAAGTTACTGAAATCTGAGCTTTAACTTTCTCATTTTTAAAGTAAAGAAGCGATATTTTATAAAGCACTTCCCTCAGGATTCTCACAGAGCCTTTCAACAAATAGGTGTAGTCCTTCCAGCACTGTACAAATGAAAGGCCTTTTCTGTTCATACGGAGATTTTTTTAGTCTGAGCGTTAACAGAATTTATCGGTTTCATCACTAAATTGGATTTTATTTTGGCTTTCCATGGAAAGAGGGGTACTTCTAGCATTTAAAAGAATCTTTAAATGCCTCTGCTCTTTGAAATTGGTGGGAAATAACACTGCTTTCTGGGCCAAACTAACTTCCAGTTGTAACACTGTTGCTTGATCAGGAAGTTACTTGCTCTTTATTTCTCACTCTCTTTTTTCTCTTTGAACAGTTTTCAAAGCACATAACAGTCTGGGGAGCTCGTTATTAAACTTTACCTCTGCCAGACATGCACATGTGTCAGACAGGACTCTTGACCATCAGAGGCTTTCTCTAGGGGTACTTTAAGCCATGAGTGTTGCTTAATTCCTTGACTCATGAAAGTAATGCAGGCTTTATGAAGTGAAGTCCTCCTAAGTCCTTGTTCTCTGCTTTAGTTCGCTTCAGCCAGACCTGTGTCTTGTAGCACAGTGTAGCCGCATCTTCATTCCCTTGAATTGGGCATCACCTTATCCAGGCTGGACAGAAGTGGTTTACTGTAGCGTTCAAGAGCATGGGCCCCAGAGCCAGAGTGCCCAAGTTTAGATTTCAGCCCTGTTTTGGAGCAAGTTCCCTCATGTCTCTGTGTTGTAGTTACCCCGTCTGCAAAATGGGGGTAATAACAGTACCCACCTCATAGGGATGCCATGAGGATTAAATTAGTTAATGCACATAAGGACCTTGAGACTTTACCTGGTTTATCAAGTAAGTGCTCAGTCGATGCCAGCTGTGGTGAAAATGGGGATGGCTGGTGCAGAAAACTGGTAATTGGCAAAGCTGACTCCTTAACTGAAGGATTCTTTCCTGTGTCATCCTCAGGTGGTCCTGGTACCCGGGTTATTTGCTCAGATTGTTATGACAATGCCAACATCTACTCCAGGACCCGAGAATATTGTCCGTACACGTATATTGCTGAGGAAGATGTTCTAGATCAGACACTGTCCAGCCTCATGGTCCAGATGCCCAAAGAGACGTATTTGGCACATCCTCCCCCAGATGCCCCTACCCTGGAGAGCCTGGTGTCATCAGCAGACAAAGAGATGGCTGCCTTTCCCACCAACCATGAGAGGATAAATGAGAAGAAACTTCCCTCCACACAGATGAACAGTGGTAAGGGACACACAGTCTTTTTTGTTTACTTTGTTTTTTCTCTCACCTACTTGATTTTTCCTTCTGTCATATAAGTAGCATTCTGATTTGACAGGAAGCAAACAAATTGGAATAATAGAGTAATTAGCTACAGCTAGCTGGTATAAACTAGGGCCATAGATTTTCAGAGATTAGAATTAGAGACGTCTGCATCAGTAGGATGGAAACAGCTTCTGTGAGAGTATCAAGATCACACTTCTAAAAATTCAGAAGCCATCTAGAAAAAGCTTTAAAAAAGTTTCATATAGGTTTAATTTTTTCTTCCATCTTTATTTAAATAATGGAGATTGGAAATGCTGAGGATATAATTTGGTGGAGATTTTTCCTGAGAAGATTTAAAAATGATTTGGTTGCTGTTCTAGAGGGTAAATACTGAATGACAGTATCACTTAGCCAGTGTTTGATTTCATCTGTGAGGCCTTATGATCCAGGTCCCAAAGTGGGGAAGCAGTTGTGGGATGACCCAGGAAAAGAAACACATGTCACATTGTGCAGAGAAGGCATTTGGTAACAACTTGGTCAGTAAAACGGAACTCTTTCTAGATCATGAAGGGCACTGCTGAGCATTTCTTTCTGGCCGTCCAGGTTTTTCATCAGCTGTCACCCTCTTGTCAGCCTAAAATGGAAGAGCACAGGAAATTGGGTGGGCCTGAGGCCTGCAGGTGCTTCCAGGGGTGCTTCTGGTAGGAGGGAATGATCTGACTTGGGACTTTTAAGATGTGTTCTGTTGTTCTTTTTTTTGTTTTGTTTTGTTTTTAAAGATTTTATTTATTTATTTGACAGAGAGAGATCACAAGTAGGCAGAGAGAGAGAGAGAGAGGAGGAAGCAGGCTTCCCACTGAGCAGAGAGCCCAACATGGGGCTCGATCCCAGGACCCCGGGATCATGACCTGAGCTGAAGGCAGAGGCTTTAACCCACTGAGCCACCCTGGCGCCCCTGTTCTGTTGTTCTTAATTCAGAGACCAGCTCCAAAGATTTCCAAAGACGGTACAAGTCAGAGAAAAGTGTACTGTCACTCACTGAAGCTAGTCTCTTGGTTTTAAAGTTCATTGTCCATGAAAGAAGGGCACCAACATTAATTCTGTGTTCCCATCCTAAAAGAGTTACACACCTAAAAAGGCTTTAAGTAGAACGAAAAATGCAGTGCACCTTTTTCTTCATTTTGGAGAGGTCTTAATTGTTGCCTTGGTCTGTAAGTGAGGAGATCAGCAAATGAGTGCTTTGGTGCATTGCTCATTCCTACCTGGGGCTCTCTCACTCCTTGCTACTCACAGTGTGGTCTCAGCTTCAGCATTACCTAGAGCTTGTTAGAAATGCAGACTAAGGTTCCCACCCCGGACCCAGTGAACCAGAGTCTTTATTTTAACAAGATCCCTGGGTTATTTGTATGCATGTCAGAGCTTAAGAAACCCTGCCTTAGCTTACTTTAACACATGGGTTTTGTTTTTATTTCTGAGTGTTTGTTTCCAGAACGTTTGCCTGACTTTTTCCGAAATGTATCCCCATGAAGTTAATATAGCTTTCAGCAAATATTCTTTGGGGAAAGAGCTCACCACTGCAGTAAGTAAGGTGAATGAGAGATGTAGATCTTTGAAACGAAAGTATAATAATCTCATTTAAAATTGCTGCTTTTCGTTATTATTTTATTGTTAGGATTACTGGCATGCTAGAAGCTGGAGGGAAATGGTTTATTTTTAAAACAATTTTTTTAACATGCTCATTTGTTATTTAAAGATGTAATGGCTGTGTTAAATCAGTGATTTTTGTATCATGCAACTTTCACTACAGTAAGGATACTATTTTAGTCTTTTTCCATGTGTCTAAAGAATTGTATTTTTAAATTTTTGTAGCAGCAGAAGCACTAATCGTAGATGAAAGCAGAGGACATATCATATGGTTTCAGTAAATAATTGGTTAAGCTTGTTGAAAGACCATGGTTCTAGTTTCTATTTTGTTTTCTTTTGTTAGCTGTTGCTAAGAAGATGGCACGTGTACATTTGCTCTCAGTGTCCTTATTCAGGAATACTGGGTATCTTTATTTCTGGGAGAATTTGGATAAAAGAAAATGAAGTTTTAAACCATTAATTTTGAACTTCCATTCACCACTGATTGTTGTCTTTCGTTTTCAGAAACGTTGCCGCGGCCTCTGTGGAACATAAGCAAAGAGCTAGGCCTGCCTCATCCTCCCTTTTCCCAGCAGCCAGTCCTTGAGCCACCACAAGTCCATCAAAATGAGGGTCTGGCAGAGAGTGGCCCAGACTGTTCTGCCTCCCCCACGCCTTGTCACAGGTTGCACGACCATGCTTTTGATTTTGGTAGGACTCGGAACATTCAAGATGGTAGTGAGGGCACATGAAACTCACTCCAGAAGGAGATGTGGGCAGAGACTCAAGTTACTTCATTTTGTATTTACTACCTCAGTTCAGAAGAAACCCCAAAGTCAGCATTTGCTTTACCCTGTCTGCAATTACATCTGACCCCACCGAGGTACGCCAGGCATTTGTTTGGGCTTATTCCTGATGAAGAAGGGGAAACGGCTGACAGAAATGGGTACATCTAATAAAACCTGTGCAACACTGGCAGAGGAAAATACAAGACAAACGTGCTTGCTGATGGTTCCATGGGGATGTGCCCAGCTGTGCACTGCCTGTTAGGGAGAGTCTCATTGCTGCTTAACATGCTGGATTGTCTCAACCTGCAGAATGATTCTGAGAAAACATCACTGTTCTGGTGTGTCTTCGAGGAACAGAAATAACTTTGGAGCCCTCTGGGAAGTGTGTCTGGGATTCTTCAGTGGTTTTAAGCATCTAGTTGAGACCAGGGCTTTGATATTCAAGGTCTTTGACAAGAATCCCAGGCTTGACCAATTGTTACCACATCAAAGGGTTTTGTATTCTTGTGAATCTTTTTTTTTTTTTTTGGTCCCTATCACCCAGGGATCTCATTGTAAATATATGTGCATTTATAAATAATTTTTGTATTCATTGACCATATGTGTTGGCTGCATTGTAAATATTTTTGATATGCCAAAATTATATATAATATCCAGTTAATAATATTGACAGCAGCGTCTCAGACCACAGATTTTGTATGACTTGGTTTAGTGAACCTAAAGACTTTGTTTGAAGTTTTAAAAATATGTTTGTTAAGAAGTGTATGTATAGAGGCAGGGAACCTAGTGATTGCATACACACAAACACAGTCTTGGTATAATTAGCTACTTTACTCAGACCTAAAAGTTCATACGTCTAATCATTTAACATCTGTTTACAAGTGCCAGGTAGTATTACGTTTCTAGCATAAAAAGACTCAAAAGACTAGCAGTCAGTCTTATCATAGTCATGTGCACATAGACAAAGGAAAATTTCTTTTGGGAATATCTTCTTTCAGCAAAGTACTTAGGAGATGAGGAAACCAAAGATTGCTTCTTTTCTGGTTTTTTTTTTTTTTTTTTTTTTAAATCTCTACTACCAATGCACAGTGTATCTTAAGAAGGGAAGAGTGCTTTTGGCAATAAGTTGAATGTGCACAAATTCTTACAAAGCTTTAGAGTGTTTTCCTTGTTTTATGCAAGTGATTATTTAAGCCAAAAAGTTCTCTTGAATTTTTGATTGCAAAAAGCTTTATGTGAACAAAGGACTTTGTAATGGAATGTAGTGAACTAAAGTTCTTTTTTTCTTTGTGCTTTCAGATTTCCTTACCTAGGCTGTCAGATTCTGTCCTCTCAGTCTAGTGAGTACTAGTTACGTGCTGGATAACATCCATCACTTAAATGAAAATATCTATTTCTAAGTTATTGTGCATTTCAAGGGTTCTAAACTCATATTTTGCCAGAAAGTTGAATTGCATCTAGTTCTCAGTCCTAGTTTTTTTCTCCCATAGGCAGTAGTGTCTCTAATGGTTTTGTACCATCAAGCCATTCTCTGTTTCCTTTTTTGAACTGTCAGCCTCGGTTCATTTTTACTTCGAACTTCTTAAATATCACTATTTTCCCATCCTTTCAATTTGTGATTCCTCTTCTTCCTTACTAGGTTGTACTTTAATCTGTACAGGGCTCACGTAGAATCAGGAGACCTAGCTCTGCCCCTTAGTGGCTGTGCAGTCAGGGGCAAGTTTCTGCTTCGCAGCCTGATTTTCTCATTTCTGAAATGAGGGCATTCTCCTAGATGCTCCAAAGCCCTTTCCAACTGTAACGTTCTGTGAATTTGTGATCCCTCCAAGGACCAGGGAGGATTATGCTACTCTAATACAAAGCTGCTTTCATGAAACATTTGTTAGAGTAACAAGAGTGATGCTGCTTACTCTGACTTGAGCCAGATTCACTTCCTCCTTAGCAGGAGGGACAGTGTAAGATGTATTTGTGAGAAGAGCTCTTCTGCTTTGAAACCGGCTCAGTAAAGGAAGACTGTTGACTCGATGGAAGCCACCAGTTGCGCTCTGGGGCAGTGGGTCTGAATGCCAGTGCTGCCGCACGCCAGAGCATGGAATCAGTTGAGAGGTGCGCTGCAGCTGATCTGTAGCTAGTTTGTGACTCCCTTACCTTTCAGATGTCTTCATTCATGCAGGTGATCCTGTAACTATCTGATACTCTCACTCAAATTCTGACAGACTTCTCTTGAGTGAAAAGGGGTAGTTAGAGCGAGGCTACAGGTGAGTATCAGCTCTTATGGGTGACAGGACCGAAAACCAGGGTGCGAACCAGTGTTCTAGAAAACTTAAAATATGGTGGTCCTCTTCCTCTTAGGACTGTCAGAGTCTGGTCTCCTGAATGGCCAGGTTCTCCCTTCCGTCAGCACCAATGGTGAGACGCC
The DNA here is from genome assembly GCF_963455335.1 of Martes martes. NCBI lineage: Eukaryota > Metazoa > Chordata > Mammalia > Carnivora > Mustelidae > Martes > Martes martes. Next base: position 96,078,304 of record NC_137891.1, on the reverse strand, counting down.
TTCCCACATGCTCCTAGCTTGCCAAAGTAACTAAAGAACTAGTCAGGAATTTGTTTAAACGTGAAGTTTAACAAAACTGGCCTTAAAAAAAAATAAATTTAATAAATTCTAATCTTAGGAGAAGGGCTTCCTGAAATATTTTGTTATTGCGTGTTTTTGACCGAGTAGTGATTTATCCGTCTACTGTAAACAGGGTTAGTGGCTCATCAGTGTTCTTTCCCTGCAGTGTGATGTCTGCCTAATGTCTCTTTTAATCAGGATTGTTGTTAAGCAAGGCAAACTAAAATGCCAGGAGAAATACTCTCTGCCCCTCATCCAGTTACCACCTTGTATCAGTAGAGATATATAAATTCTCTTTAAGTTGTGCCCCTCTTACACTGATTCTTCAAGTCTTACTTGGAAGAAGAAATAGCATCTTCCTTTAACTCCGCACTGGCACGTGGTCTCTATATAAGCCATTGGCTTTCTGTCATTCGGCAGCTTCTGAATTGCTCTCCCTAGTTGTGCAAGTTACTCTGTGGGATACGAAGTATCAGGAACCCTCTAATGTGCCATCTCCGGGTGTTTTATGTGTATTTTTCTGAAAGGTAACTTTCCTATTTAAAAATAGTTGCCTTCACACTGCCCATTGTGGGGTTGTAAAGGCAACATTAAGATGTCTAGCAACTTGGGCTCTTATCCATTTTCCTAAGAGATGGGAGATATGATAAAAGTCTTTAATACCTTGAAGTGTTGCCATGAATTAGGATTAAACTCACTGTTTTTATTCTTGAGGACAGAGGTCATGTCTGCTCCCATTCTGTGGGGCAGAAGTTAAAAGGGAGGTACAGTAAACGCTTGCTAGTAATTCTGTATAAACTAATTCTCTACAATTAGTTTTGCCCAGTAATTGGAATAATCTGTTTTGTGGGAAAAGTCACAGTGGAAGCCAGATAATCATCTGTTAATAGCGTTGAAGAAATTTCTGCACTTAGAATGGAATATGGGCAAGATGACTTTCGGGTCTCTTTCAATTTTATCATTGGAAATTTCCAGAAGCAATCTGACAGTCTTAAAACTTTTCCTTTCAAAATCCTTTATATACAGTAAGTATAGAGTACTTAAATTTTTTTCAGTTCAAGAGTTTTGGTGTTTGGTTGACAAAAGGAGACTTTTCTGTTAATGGCTAAAAACATGAAAGTCTGGGCTTACGCTTCTGAAGAAATCTATAACTGGTTAGTAACAGAAATGGCATTACCATAATAAAAGAGCCTATGTAATGTATTATGACCCTCCTTTTTACTCTTTAATTTTTATGCCTGTTTCTTCTTATCAGCAGGACTCCAGTTGGAATGGGGTTGGAATTGCGGTGTTCGGCTTTACACCCAGTATTTTACCTAAGGGTGTTGGAGCCTTTCCAATCATTTTAATATTCACAGGAATACCAGGAGGTAATGGAGCAACAGAGGTAAATTTACTGCCATTTCATGCTATGTGCTCCATTTTTGAGTTTGCTTCTTAATGCCGATTGCAGAGGTAATGTGAAGTACTTGGGCCTTCCAAGGTTGAGCTGAGATTTTTGGCAACCTGCAAGGAATGTCTCATTCTTCTCTGACGTGTCCTCTTTCCCAGTTCAGTCTGGCAGATGTTTTTCCCTTCTGCTTCTAACTTAGAACTTTTTTGTTTAGAGTGCCATCTCAACCAATATCAGTTAGCCTTAAATTTTTTTTTTTCTTTTCCGGACAACTGCCTGGTTTGTTGATAAAAATAACAAGCTCTGAATTAAGAGATATATTACAAGCTGCTCTTTACAAAATAACACCTGCAAGCCCATGAATCATCTGAAGATGTTGTCGGTAATAAGAGGTAGGGACGTGTGTGTGTCTGTGTGCACGTACGTGCATGTGTTGGTGTGTGTGTATGTGTGTGTGAAGAGTAATATTTGGACCTGCTCCCTTCAGGTTGTGTGTTGAGTGTTTCTTAGCGGTCCCAATAATCTCCACCAGTGAGTGGGGTGAGGGTGGAAAAAAAAACTTGATTTGAGCCTGTTTTTAGATTAGAAAGAGTAAAGTGATCCTTTATCAACTAAACCGTCTTGAAAGAGAAATTGATCATCAGGTGGTCAAGTGCTCTTGGAGTATATCTCTTGGCTACTTAAAGTGGCCTCTTGATCCATAGAGAGACTATTTCTACCCTCTCCTGTTCCCTCTTCTTCCCATCAGAGGATGTTATTCTGAGTAGCCCTGATACCAGATGTACCGAAAGAGAGTTCTAAGCCAAGTTGTTTTTCAGTGTGGTCCTTTCCTAGTATCTATTTATATTTTCTCACACATGAGAATGTATATTTTATAAGGCATGTGTTTGTCTACTTGTTTGTCTACTGTAATATGTCTCCAATAAAGCTAAAATACATTATGATTTTCTGGTTTTCTGTCGCCTGACTTATAGGAGTGAAGTGGTGTATTTTTAAGTTTCTGGTCCTTTGAGAGGGTCGCCAAAGAGTTGTACAAGTTATGGCCCCTCTCTCGTTTCTGCTGTGTTTGAGTCACATACTGTCTGGAGCCTGCCATCGGAACACCCTGCAGCCCTGTGCTTCCCAAGGGCCTGCGCCATGTGCCCTTTGCCTGTCATCGTGTCCACTGTGGTGTTAGATGCCTGGCAGTATGGATGGAAACAAACACACTTAATAGTTCATTAGAAAATAAGAGTGGGGTGCCTGGGTGGCTCAGTGGGTTAAATCCTCTGCTTTCGGCTCAGGTCATGGTCTCGGGGTCCTGGGATCAAGCCCCACATCGGGCTCTCTGCTCAGCAGGGAGCCTGCTTCCTCCCTTCTCTCTCTCTGCCTGCCTCTCTGCCTCCTTGTGATCTGTCTGTCAAATAAATAAATAAAATCTTTAGAAAATAAGAGTGCTTTCTAAATAGGGAAGGATTTGAAGGCATCATTTTCTAATTCAAAATTAAGAAAATACTTGAAGAATGTCAATATTCTGATCAACTTTCTCACTCTACTATATTAGAGACTTTTCTTTTTTTAAGGTTTTATTTGACAGAGCATGAGAGCACAAGCAGGGAGAGCAACAGAGAGGGAAGGAGAAGCAGACTCCCCACTGAGCAGGGAGCCCGACTCAGGGCTTGATCCTACGACCCCGGCATCACGGCCTGAGCTGAAGGCAGACCCTTAACCGACATCCAGGTGCCCCAGAACTATTTCTTTTGAGACTGTCAGAAGCTCCTGTTTTACTCTGGCTGGGCCCACAGTCCCTTTCCCATCATGTACTTTATGGGGCGCATTCCACAGACATTATCTATTTGAGTCTCCTAAGATATAGATTGGGTAGATGATTTTAATCTCCATTTTTTTGTAGTTAATGAAATTGCTCAGTGAGATGATCACTTAACACAATGTTAAGTCTTTAGGCAGTAAAGCCAGATTTTCTGTCTCACATTCAGAATTTCCCCCACTGATATCTTCTAGTTCTGAATAGAGTATTGTGTCTGTGGTTTTCAGAAACGCTTGAAGAAAAAGCCCTCTGGGCATTGATGACTTCCATTGTGGTGAAGTTTGGACTGGATTGTATATTGGAAGCTGATTTTTATTACAGTCCTGATAAGAAAACAGACTATCATTTTCTAATGGGTGGAATGAAGAAAAATGCTATGGTTTTACTGTATTTTTGATCTGGAGGGGGATATAGCCCAAGTAGCCACATCCTGCTGAATGAGGAGAGAGATTTGTACCCACTCAGCTATTTAGACGCTTGTAACCCAGCACTGAAGCTGTCTGCTGCCAGACTAGTGGCCGTGGACCAATGCTCTCCCCCCACCCCCCCAATGCTTTTGTAAAGGACAGTGAGAATGAATTTCTAGAAAAATGAAATAAAAAGGCAAAATACAACCATAAATTTTTATTTTCGATTTAACGGACATAAAATTACTGTCAAACTGCTGTTAAAGTTTCTAAATGTTACTCTTGATTTCTGTGCTTTGTCATGGACCAGCAGCAAATAGTTTATTGATAGCCACAGATCTGCAGACCACAGGAGTTGTAACCGTGTAATGTGTCATGATGGGGATCATCTTACTTATTTCTGGAGGTTCCTTTTATTCTTGCAGGTTTGGAGAACTGGGCTTCTGACCCTTCTGACCCTTGAGCCCATCCTGACTGGAAGCAATGATTTAAAACACCTTTTCAGCTCAGCCACCAACCCCTACCCTGAAGCTCCTCGCTTGCATGTTGGAGTTTTTGGTAGCATGTGGCTTGTTTTCTAGTCCTGCTGTCTTTCTGGCTAGAGCTCTGTGACTTTTGTTACAAGGGAAACTGTCATGAGCTAGTTAAGGGGGAGAGGAAGAGCATGTGTCATCACAAGGGGAAGGGAAGAGGAAGAGCATGGGTCGTCATACTGGGAGGGACATGGTCTGATGCTGGGGGCTGATGTGGACTTGTGTAATCCCTGTAGTAAGGCTCCCTTGGGGAAATTTCAGCTGCCACCTCCGCTGTTGTCTTTATTCAAGAAACGGTTCTCGAAATCCCTAGGAAAGAAATTTCTCACTTTCTTTATTTGGTTCACTGGTCATCACCAAGGCTAGCTGCCAAAGCACTTTGACAAAAAGAGGCAAATAGGAAGCATTAGTACACAATTATTGCTAGGATGAAATAATGCAGTAAGAGCAGATACATTCTGCCTACTCCTTCCAGTATGTTAAGCACTTCAGCATTTGATCTTCACAACAATCCCTTTGAGGGAGATACTCTTACTCCCATTGTACAGATGATGAAACCAGCTTGCCCAAATTTATATAATTAGCAAGCAATAGAACCAGGAGCTGAAAGTAATGCTTTATTATTTTTTTAAACATATTTATTTATTTGAGAGAGAGATCATGAGCAGGGGGAAGGGTAGAGGGAGAAGCAAGCTCCCTGTTGAGCTGGGAGCCCGATGGGGGACTAGATCCCAGGACCCCAAGGTCATGACCTGAGCCGAAGGCAGATGCTTAACTGACTAAGCCACCAAGATGCCCAAAAGTAATGCTTTATGATTTCCAAGCACAAGTTTTTTCCTTATGCCAAAGACAGGAAGAATGTGAACTTTTATCACCTTTGTCCCTTAGTCTTTGTTACAGCCTGAATTGGGTGTCCCCTGAATTCAGATGTTGCAGCCCTAATCTCCAGTACCTCAGAATGTGACTGGATAATGTCGTAGGGAGGTAATGATGTTAAAATGAGATCTCCAGGGTGGGCCCTAATCCAATATGACTGGTGTCCTTATAAGAAGAAATTTAATCAGCAGACACGCATGTTCACAGAGGAAAGCCCATGTGAGGACACAGCAAGAAGGCAGCCCTCTGCAGGCCAACAGGGGAGAGTTCTGAAGTAATCAAGCCTGCTGGCATACTGATCGTGGACTTCGAGCCTCTAGAACTGTGCAAAGAGCTGTTGTGTAAGCCACCCCATCTGTGGTATCTTGTTATGACAGCCCGAACAGATGAACACAGACTTCCAGTAACCGAGCCAGGTTGGCAGAATTTTCTTAGAACACAGGCTGCGTGATTTGCCTACAACCACGTACTCCAAAGCCCATGTTCTTTGTACTGAGCCACGTTGTCTTCTGCCCCAGTTGGTGCTTTCTAGCCTGAAAAGCCCTGTAGAGAAACTGGAGATGAAACTGATGAACCCTGGCCGGCATGCTTGTAGTTCCAACGCCGGGCACGCACATCGTGAGCCTCACCAACGGCAGCTCTGAGCCATGCTTGCCAGAGCGCCAGAAGCCGCACATGTTCACAGCATACCCTCAAGTTGAGTGCATCTGGGAACAAAGAAGCAGGCTGTTTGGAGCATTCAAAAGTAAGTGCCTTTAAGCTCCTATTTTATTCTTTTCTCTCAAGAAGAAACCAGGTTTTTACATCTGTAAGTAGAATCCTGTGTGTGGAATGACTGGTAGCTCTGGAGTTATATGCCGGATCAAGTAGTTTAATTTTGTGTACCTTTTAAACGCTCCATCAAAGCCGATGCGAATTCCTCTGTCTCAAAAACAATAGGCATGTGGTTAAGGTCGGCTGTGATGGAGGCTAGCTTGAATTATTTATACTTCTGGGCGAGCTCCAGAGACAAGTGTGTGAGTATATGCTCTATGCCAGAAACCGTGCAGAGAAGAAACACTGTTATTGTCAAACAGTAAATTCCTACTGCTTCCAGGGCCCTGTTCTTTATACCTGTAACCTGGGGGTGGCTCGGGGACCACACTGATACGCTTTCACTGAAAAGGAACTTTTAAGGTTAAGATTCAAGTGTGTGGTGCTGAGAATTTTGGAGAAGCACAAAATCGCAATAAATACCAGATTTGGAGAAAAAGTGATGCATCATGTTGGCGGGAGTTTTGCCTCCTGGGCCCACTCCACCTCAAGCACCGGCATTTTCTCACACCTTTTGTAGACCTTACTTGCCTGTCTCACCTGCCAAAGGTGTACCGTTTCCTAAAGGTTCCTTGAGCTCGAAAGACTAATACCCAGTGAAGTAAGAAGTTTGCAGAGTACCTACCTCCTGATCTACCCCGCGGAAAGTCTCAGTGCTCCTTCCTTTGGGCAGCCTCCATTTTGAGAAGACCTGAGAGCTGGCCGGGTATGTTACTTTCTTCACTCGGGGAAAGGGGTTTTATAAAGAGAAATTCTAGGGGCGCCTGGGTGGCTCAGTGGGTTAAAGCCTCTGCCTTCGGTTCGGGTCATGATTCCAGGGTCCTGGGATCAAGCCCCGCATTAGGCTCTGTTCTCAGCGGGGAGCCTGCTTCCCTTCCTCTCTCTCTGCCTGCCTCTCTGCCTACTTGTGATCTCTGTCTGTCAAATAAATAAATAAAATCTTAAAAAAAAAAAAAAAAAAAGAGAAGTCCAGTTGAGAGAAGACTGGTTCCTTTTGACCTGAAGTCCTTTTCTTGTGTCTTAAGTTCTAGAGGATGCAAGACTTGTTAGAGAAATGTGGCTGACGGTGGTGGGAGACTTTCAGAATGGCATCGAATTTCTTCTGTAGCTCTTGAAGGCAGGGTGTGGCTTTTAGAATACCTTTGGTTTAGAAAACAAACCTGTCTGTTTTCTTTCTCTCCCTACTAAAACCTCCAGTCTTGAAGGTTTACTTCCTCACTGCCCATCTTACTCTTCCCCCGCCTCCCAGTTAGAGAGTCTGGGCAGAAAAAGGAAGAAACTCAAGTCCCAAATCTGCCACTGGGGTGGAAGTTCCCCCTTTTAGCTAGGCGGGGGCTGCAGTTTTTGGCAGGGATAGCTGGCCAATGCATCAGGATTCTCTGTGGTTAGCCAAAATTTAATTTGGGTCTCCCTGGGCCCTGCCTTACCATATGGTTTTAAAAGTCAGTGGTTCAGAGTACTGGCTTTAATACAGAACAGAGCTGGACTACGACCCTCCAGTCCTTACTCTTACCAGTTGTGGGAGCTTAAGCAGCTTCCTTAGGTCCTTTGGGCCGCATTCTCCTTATCTGTAAAGTGGAAATAATCATACCTGATATGGTTGTTGAGAAGATTAGATGAACTAATACATATAAAATACTAAGCACAGTGCCCAGCACAGTGCCCAATAAATTTTGGCTGCTGTTAGTTATTGTTATGGGGACTCCGGATGGAAAGCTGCTTCTTCTTTTTCCCTTTCTTTCTTTACTCTTCTCTTCCTTTCCCTATCTAGGACAGCTCAAGATGGGGAATGTCAACAGTTTCCCCAAAGAGTCTTTTTAGGGGTAATGCTGGAGAGCTGGATTGCTAGCTGGATTTTATTTAGAAACAAGACATAGTCTCCTAAACGATGATTAAGTGAAAAGTGCCTTCAGGTAGGAGTCAGTGGGACTGGGATTCTGACAGGCTCTGCCACTCACTTGTCTTCTGGGTCTCAATGTCTTCTGCCAAAAGAGAATTTGGACTGTTATCAGGTGCTCTCAGCAGCCCCTTCCAGTTCTGAATTTCACTATGGTTTTTCCAGGGGCATAGACCCACCCTCATCACTATCCCTGTTGTGCCTGTTTCTTGCACTTGTTTAGCAGTTCTTAACTCTCTGGAGAGGGAACTCACTTTATCAGAAGAAGAAGAATTATAAACATGTGCATGAGACTTTAGAGGGGACAAAGAGCCTGTCTGGTTTAAATGAAAGGAAGGAAGTGGGAAACAGAGGAGAATTTTTTGTTGTTCAGTCCAGAAGTTCTGAGCCTCCCAGGAAGTATATTGTGTGAGCTGACCTCCAGTGAGCATTATTTCTCCATGGGGGTCTTCATTGGTCTACAAATTTCACCCTGTAACATAGTTCTCATGATTGTGTAAGAATTCTTGCAACAATCTGTGGCAAACTGGATTGCTTTTCAGAATATTCTCTTCAGTACTTAATATGTTGGCTTCATGCCATGGTAGATGATGGCATTGGAAGAACTGAAAGCAGAACACTTGGTTCAGATCTTGGCTACTTGGCTTACAGGAAAATTACTCAACTTCTTTTGGCCTCTGCAAGACAGCAATGATCATATTCACCTCAAGGTCTTACGTCAAGACTGCTGTGAGCACCAAGTGGAATTGTTTCTACTGTGGAGAAGCAAACCCTTCCAGCTTCAGTAAATCTGACTTATTTGGGAGTATGGCTAAAGGAAACAGCAACCTCACTTCCTCTGGGCCCTTTGGCTGGTCAGTGGACTACAAGCTACCCATGAGGGACAGCAGTAGCTTTTTAATAGATTCAAACACCTTTCTGGTTCCCCCCAAGTCTCCTCAGGGTTTACTCTCAAGGGTGCCCCTTGTTTGAATTGTCGCTGGTCTGAAGAGGGAACAGCAGCTGCTTGCAGACAAAGACATATTGTCGCCTCTGAGGGTACTCCTTAGATACTGCGCACAGCGGCTGTCCCCAACAGCTCTGATGGACAACGAGAGCTTAAATACTTTATGTATCTTGTTTTCCAATGATACTGAAGAGTTCAATAAACACAGTTGGTAGGACGCAAACTTGTTGGTCTGGCAAAAGATTGAGCAGAAAAACCTAAAGGAGGATGATTTAAAAAAAAAAAAAAGTCCTTGCTCAGTTTGGGAGCTTGGCTTACTTTTCTTGATCCTCTGCTACCATCTGGCTTGGATTTTCTTCAGGCAAAAATAACTCCATGCTGATTTTGAACTATTGGCTTATTGTTGATGTCTTTATAGACTCATCCAGCTACTGCTGAAAAAATGGCTTGTAATAAATGTGTGTTCCTCCTTGGTGTAGGGCAGGCAATTCCAGAAATATAAGGAGAATCAACAAACTCTCCCCCAAAGGAGACCTCATCCACTGAAAGTCCCTTCTGACAAGCTAGCCGGAGAGTCTGAAGTGTGGGATAGGAGATCAGATGGACGGTGGGGGGTGGGGGGGGTCTGGGCTGTAGGGCAAACTGGAGGGTTTTCTTGCATGTTTGCTGTTTGGATCCAGATTTTAGAATCTGTGAGAAACAGTGGCAGTCTCACGCTGGTTCCTGGCCATGGAGGAGAGCCTGTCTCAGTGAAAAGCTGAGACATATCAGCTCTCGACTGTCTCACCGGTGAATGATGCGGAGCTGGTGAAGGGACTGATAGGGTCCTTTTAGGGGTCCTCTGCCATTTTCTTGCTTGAGCATCTCTTTTTCCTCCTGTTTCCCCTGCTGAGGCAGATTGGTAAGCACACCTACCCATTCGTTTGAACTAGGACTGGCCTCCAGGTGGCGCTTCAACACAGCGAACGACAGTGGCTGGCGTCACTTCTGGCCACTGTTTCTCGGCATCTTGTTATATAAAGGGATTCATGGAAATCGGGCTTCTCCAGCTACACAATGGAGGGAAGATCTAGCCTTTGTCACTGTTCAAGCTGGGACCCTGGAGAGGTCAGGGAACAGGGTGAGGTGGGGTGGGGTGACAAAACCTTCTAGCCCCAAGCAAAATAACATCCATAGGTTTAGGTTCCTGCCAGGACAGAGCCCAGAGGAGCTTGGCCTCCGTAGCAAGGTTTGGGCTTGGCCTTTTGGGATAATGAGTCCAGAGCTTCAGGCTTTGTCCTCACTCATCCAGGAGGCTCTGCCCAGGATGCTATGCCCAGGCTCACAGCCCCAGGCCAAGCACTTAGCTTGGTCAGCTGCCTGCCTGCCCAAGGTCTGCAAACATGGCGGACAGCATCTGGGTTGAAATCCTCTCCCTCTCCCTCCCCATGAACCTCATTCTCACCCTCTCCTGTTTACAAAGCGCTTTCCCCTGTGTGATCTCATTGGGGGGAGGGGCAGGTGGGCCCCTCCCTTGCTTTCAGGAGCCCTGGGAGGATGCAGTGCACAGTGCAACAGAAAGATCCCCTTCCTGGTCTGTCTCTACCAGCAAATCCTGAGTTCCTTAGGGGCAGCTACTGATTTCTACTTAGTGGTTTCAGAGGCTAGGGCTGGGGTGCTTGGCACGGTGGAAATGCTCAAAATGGTTTGCTGAATGAATGTATATTTATGGGTGAAAAAAAACCTAATCAAGGGACAGTAGGTGGTAGAGTGCAGTCTAAAAGTTAGGGCTTCGGACTTCTAGGAGCAGTGACATTGCTGCTCTGGGTACCAGTTACATCATGTGTTTTTCCAGGCAGAAATAGAGTTTCCAAGTACATAAAGGGACCCATGCAGATCTTCTCCATGTGTGACAATCCAGAACATGAAGACTTAACTTCAGGTCAGACCCTGGAGCACCAGTTTGCTGTCAGGCGGACACTAGGAGATGTGGGTGGGTCTGGGGGCGTGGCTATCCTTTCGGAAGCCTGCCTTAAAAGTGTGAGGGATGGGGATGCTAGGCACTCTGTGCTCCCATCTATCAAAACCTTCCTGTCTCTAGCTTTAGGAAGTCTGGGGGTAAAAAGCTCATCCAGTGATCCATCCCACCCCACTCTGATCCATGAATTAGCACTCTGTTGATTTAAATGTACATTTTTCAGATAGTTTAGGATTCTGCAAGGAGACCATATAAGTTTAAATCCCAGCTCCGCCACTTCTTAGCTGCTGCCTTGGGCAAGACCTTTAACCTCTTCACACCTCGATTTTTCATCTTTTAAGTGATGACCATAGAGTATTTAATTCATAGTGATATTTTAGGGACTTAGGGGATAACTATATAACAATTAAAACAGTCCCTGACAATAACTCAAGGCGAAGAAGTTTTCCACACCTCTCTCCTTATAGTATCCAGGATTTGAGAACTGGCTTGTGTTTACCCTGTGGGGGCTCTTCATGATTTTTTAGCATTCCTGCATTGTAGCTTCCAGGCTCTCAGTTTTCTCCCACAGTTATAGCTCTTTTGAGGTCTAAAATGAGAGGAAGCAACTTGAAATGCATTTTTCTGCTGATCAGAGCAGTGGCATTATCTTTGCTTAATATATAGCCTCTCCTGGTGGCTCCGGTCCAAGTTCAAGGGCTTTCTTTTCTATAGTGGTGCTTGCCACATAGCACTTAGTAGGTGTTTAATAAATGTTCATGGCAGGAAGGGAGGAAGGAAGACAGATGATAACATTAGTACAGAGTACTTTATACAGACAAGGTCCCTGTGGAATTCACACTTGTCCCCTAAGATCTACTGACTAAGCATGAAAATCACCAAGGAAATGTGATCAGCTTGGAAGAGAAGGAGGGGGAAGAGGAGAGAGAAGAAACTGGAGCAGCCTGTTATCGGACCAAAGATACCAGTCCTTCTACTGTACATGGTTCCATTGCTGATGGTTGCATCAGCTCAGGCCAACTTGAAAACCTGGCTGCTGCTCTGAGACATTGAAGGAGTCTCCAATTGCTGCCTGCCCCAGAGAGTTGTTTTTCTAGGGGTAGTTGGTCATTTGTTTTGTAGCCTCTCAAGTGCTCTTCTTTATGTCTAGAGACCAGCCAGCTCACCAGGCACTTCTGTGGGGTCTGGCATGAGAGAAAGATGGGAGATGGACAATGCTAGTGAAAGCCCGTCTGACCTTAGCAGTCTTATTCCAGTTCTCATGTCAAATTAGACTCCTAATAGATCCTCGCCCACAGCCCAGATCCTCTAGCCTAGAAAGCTTGGAGTAGATGGAGTGTAACTGGAGACCACTGTAGTCTGAGGTTTCATAAGGGAGTTGAAACTGAAACTCAACAGAGCTTTTCTAGTAAACACATTTGCTATTTAATCAATTAGGTCATTGATGTAAGTAGGACTGTCTCAACTGGCATGCCAACTCTGATTGATGGAGAATACGTGCCTGGGGAGTGGTGTCAGAGGAGGATTCTGAATCTATACCCCACATCTGGGACTCAGGAGCAAGTGCTGTGATCAGTCAACAATGGCTGTCAAGGATGCAGGAAAGGGAGTAGCCCCGGGAGAGGTAGAGACTTAATTGCTTGAGTTGCTAAGGAGAAGCACAGGCTGTTTTTTTGGAAGTTGGTAAAACGAATATGGTGGAATGGTCAACTATGTTCATTTAAGTCTATCAGGACAGACCTTGAGCAGTTCAGCTTTTAGGAGAAATGTGGTACCAGCTCGGGAAGGAAGGCAAAGAAGGGTTAAGGGGGGTGGATGGGTCAGTGTTCTGGCTTCCACGCCCCTGTAGATCCCTGATGGTCTTCAGAAACAGTCAGATGGAGAGAGAGCAGGCATGACAACATTAGATGGTTGTTCTCAGTTGGAGTTTGAGACCTGAGCAGATTCTAGAATAGAGAGTCAAGCCGTTGACAAACAAATGGAAAAGCATAGAGAGTGTTTCCCAAACTGAGTACCATGAATCACTTAGTATCCATGAAATGTTACGGGTATTTTGCCGTGATAAATATGCAGGGGTAGGGGCTCCTGGGTGGTGCTGTCGGTTAAGCCTCCAACTCTTGGTTTCAGCTCAGGTCATAGTCTCAGGGTCCCGAGATCAAGCCCTGCGTTGGGCTCCATGCTCAGTGCTCCATGTGGAGTCTGCTTAAGACTTTCTCCCTTTCCCCCTACCTCCCTGCGCTCATGCTCTCTCTCTCCCAAAATAAATTTAAAAAAAATATAGACAGAGGTAGAGTTCCACGGTATACAAGCTTGGGAAATCCTCTATCAAAAAAATTCAAGAGGGGCACCTGGGTAGCTCAGTGGGTTAAAGCCTCCGCCTTCGGCTCAGGTCATGATCCCAGGATCCCGGGATCGAGCCCTGCGTCAGGCTCTCTGCTGAGCAGGGAGCCTGCTTCCTCCTCTCTCTCTCTGCCTGCCTCTCTGCCTACTTGTGATCTCTGTCAAATAAATAAATAAAATCTTAAAAAAAAAAATTCAAGAGAGTTAACTAGCCCAAGGTGGCTCTTGGCCAGAGGGGGTTATGGAAGAGAAATGTAAATATGAAAGCAAAAATGTGGGTTGGTTTAGGCTCTGAAAGGCCTTGAGTGACAGTCTGAGTAGTTAGGTTTGGGTGCGCAGATGTGGAGGGCTGTGTGCTAGGGACATAACGCAATCAGAAATAACTGTTGATACCATGAAGAAAAGCTTGGAGAGGAGAGAGACTGGAGGGCAGGAGATTAGCTAGGAAACTGTTATATGGTCCAAACAAGAAGTTTTAACAGCCTGCATTAGGGAGGTAGCAATGGGAACAGAAGAGAAGGGCCAAGGTCAAGAGCTCTCTCACTAGGAGTATTGGCAGGACCAGGCTGTTCATGAGGGCTTGTGCTGTAAGGCACCGACCAGCTCTTTCCTACAACCCAAGAGCAAAACCCACAGAGTGGGAGGTAGAATGCTGAGATGGAGTATTTGATTAGACAGGAAGTATAACTTCTTGTCTCTGGTTTCTGAGAATGATTAACCCCTAGTAGAGTACCGAGAACACTAGCATGACTTCAGGAGCTCACTCACAGGCTACGGCCATTGCCCTGGACCGCCAGGCTTATGGCCATGCCCAGCCCCTTTCTTCTCCATGAGTCCTTTAAGTATGAGTGTGTAAATGTTGGAGGGGGGCCTCAGAGCTCATCTAGTCAGTGGCTTTCAAATCTGACTGAACATCAGGAACCTTCAAAAAGCTCATTAAAATGCAGATTCTCAGTCTCCGTTTCCAGAGCCTGGGGATCTGCATTTTATGATGTCCTGAAGTGGTTCTGAGGGTTAGTCAAATTTAGGAATTATTTCGTCCCATCACTTCATTTTATAGATGAGTAAACTGAGGCCCAGATTGGAGCAAGGGCTTGCACCAGACCCTCGCAAGAGGGCAGGAGTTAGTGGCAGGGCCGGGACTAGTACCTCCAGCTAGAGCTCCTCTAATCAGTCCATCATGAACTAATACCTGGTCCCATTGCTTGGCTTTAGGCTGAGGGTTACACAGCAATGAAAAAGTTCAGAAAGTTCTCCTGTCCCACCCCGTGCCCTCTGAGCGCCCCCGGAGACATGTTGCTTAAGTCTGGAAAATACACACAGGTGCACCCAGGGCAAGAATTATACCAATAATAGCGGCTAACATGTACTGTGTGCTGGTCATTGCTCTAAGCACTTTACATGGAGAGCTCTTTTAAACCTTTCAACAATCTGTGAGGTGAATATTCTCCCCATTTTACGGAAGAGGAAATGGAGGCACAGGGAAGTTACAGGGGCAAGGAGCTGCTTTCACCATGTCATGTTCAGGTGATTGTTTTCCTCTCCTTGGGGTGCTCAGAGCTCCTGCTTCCTTTATTCTGCTCATATAGAGCTGGCCTCTTCCCCTCCACACTGCCTCCTTCTCCAGCCCAGGGCGCCATTCAGAACTGAGCCAGGGGAAGGCGGGGGAGGGTTGGCTGCAGTATCTCCCCGGTGCCAAGCTCCACTATGGATCTCCCTTTACTGAGGGGCTGCAGCATGTGCTGGTCACCCGGAGCCAGGCAGGCAGGGGGAGGAGGCTGCTTCTCCCGCCAGCCCTCTGTTGCTGTTGGAGGGACGGCATTTTCAGGGAATTCATTCTTTGCTGGGAGTGGGTGGGTGAGGGCACAGTCTAGGGGGTGCAGAGATGTATGGTGTCTTAAACATAAAGTATGTTATTTATGTTGCCACTGAGCTGCCTGTTATATCCCTGTTGAAACTTTGTCTAATTTTGTTATTCAAGGCCCTTGTGTTAGGACTCACAGTTCTTTTTCAGCATAGTGAACAAATTTGATCTCTCCTAGAGGTCCTGGCCAGAAGTTCTCTTGTTTTTATTTTCTCAGTGGCTGCTAGGAAGCTCAGGGTTCTATTTGTCGCTTAAGCGAACACTCCGTCTGATTTTTGAGTTTGTGATGAAATTAACTTCCTCCCTTCAGTTTTTCCTCCCGTTTTAATGGTTATTGATCTCTGAATTAATTTTAATTTGCCACGTTTCTAACTATAATATATGAGAGTGCCAGTTTACCATCCTCTAATTGACATTTTTAATAGGTTATTTTTGGTTGCTATTTAAATTCTTATGTCTTTGTTGAGCGTTTTTCCATGTTATTTTCTCCTATAAACTTTTTTCTCCTATATTTTCTCCTATAAACTTTTATAAACTCCTGTCCTTATTAATCTAGGTGATATTAATGATTCATTTCTTGACCTATATGAATTTTCAAGTATTAAAATTATTTACCCTTGGGTTATAAAATTTTTTTTAATTGCCTGTTAGTGTAGGCTTTTATTTTATTTTATTTTTAAAAGATTTTATTTATTTACTTGACAGAGAGTGAGAGACTACAGGCAGGGGGAGTGACAGAGGGAGAGGGAGAAGCAGGCTCCCCACTGAGCAGGGAGCCAGATGTAAAGCTTGATCCCAAGACCCTGGGATTATGACCTGAGCAGAAGGCAGACACTTAACTGACTGAGCCACCCAGGTACCCTGTGCTTTTATTTTAAGCTGCCTCAAATAGTTTACCAGAAATAAGCAGGGCAGAAAATGAATGATTGAATTAAATTTCTTGGGACGCCTGGGTGGCTCAGTTGGTTAAGCAGCTGCCTTCGGCTCAGGTCATGATCCCCGCGTCCTGGGATCGAGTCCCACATCGGGCTCCTTGCTTGGCAGAGAGCCTACTTCTCCCTCTGCCTCTACCTGTGCTCGCTCTCTCTCTCTCCCTCTCTCTCTCTGACAAATAAATAAATAAAATCTTAAAAAAAAATAAATTTCTTATTTATGTACTCAACGAGTATTTATGGAGCAGTCCTTCTGACCATCCACTTTATCTGCAGTTTGGTTCCTTTTTCCTTTTCTTTTTTTTCATTAGCAGTGAATTTTAATTACAACTAATAGTTCAGATGAAGGACAGACTAGAATAGTGTTTAAAACCAACTTCTGAAAAAAAAAAATCACAATCATACGAGGGAGATAAAACAGGCGAGCAAAAGTCCAAAAAAGTGCAGCTTGGATTATCACACTTGGATGATGCAATTTAGTCTCTATGGTAAGAACAATAGCTGGCATCTAGCGAGTGCTTATTATGTGCTAGACACTGTTCCTTACATGTATTAACTTATTTCACAACAGTCTTACAAGGAAGTTACTATTATCATCCCCATTTTAACGGACAGGAAAACTGAGGCCCAGGTTAGTAGCTAACGAACTTGCTGTGCCGACACAGCAACCGGACGGTAGAGCCGGGATGCAGACTCCAAGCCTGTACACCAGTGGTTCTTAACAAGGTGCGATTTTTACCCCCAGGGGACATAGGAAATGTCTGGAGCCATTTTTGGTTGTTACCACTGGGGAGTTGCTTCTATTATGTAATGAGTCAAGGCCAGGGACACTGCTAAACATCCTACAGCACAAAGGACAGCCCTTCTCCCTCCCCAACAAAGGATGATCTGGCCAAACGTTCATCATGCTGAGACATACCCACAGAGGTTGGTAGACCAACCATTACCAATGGATCATTTCCTTAGGCTTCCCCAAAGCTCTTTAACCTGGTTCTCTGTCCTTGATCTGCCCGGATAACTGAAAATGGGATGGGCTGGGTGACCGTAGCCATAGTGGCACAGTCCGCTCGAGGGAGCATAGGCATTCTAGAGGGCACACTCTGGTGCTTGGGTTCCCCAAAGAGTATAAACCTCATGGGGACAGATTTCTGAAGGCAGGAAGCAAAACCCAGAAAGCCTTCCGGTCCATTGTTATTGCAGGTCCAGTGAGGGGCAGGGGCTGTAGGAGGAGCTGCTGCCTTGTTAGGGAGCAGTGCCCCATTCCATGACAAGGACCACCCAGAAAGCCTGAGGTTACTGAAGCCCCAGACGGAGTGCTCTCTGTGCCCCTGCACATCTGCTCCTCCCTCCCTCTGCCTGTGGCTTCCTTTCTGCCAGGTTCCCAGACACTAACTCTGCATCCGCCTGGTCCAGATGTCTGTGAGCAGGTCCTTCTTATCCCCCATCTTATCTAGATAGTGACGTAGGGTGGGATGAGTCCTGTTTCCATTGTAGCCTCGCACCTAACCCATTGCAGGCCCCTCATCCAGAAATCTCAGTTGCAGCCTTCTAGAGCGAGCTGCTAGAAGAAACCTCCTTCCTGGCAGCGAGGGCATCTCCTCTGGAAGGCTGTGCTCTTGTGGAAGAACACCGCCCAAGGAATTGGCAGGCCTTGCCTGGTGGTTTCTGTACTCAGGAGCCCTGCGTGGGGCTCACTGCAGGCCTGAGTTACATTCGTCTCCTCCGTGGTGCCTGGCACATGGCTCTGCATGGGGCTGCTCGTCAGTAGTTATTTGTTGGATGGAATAGGGGCATCCCTGCTCTGCTCTGCTCTCCTGTCTGGACAGATCGAAACCACCTCCACAGATGGACTCAGGTGGTGGCTGCGGCCTGCTCCAGGGAAAGGGAAGCAGATACATGTCGATCATGTGGGGTACACGGCTGATGGGTTTACCGGTGTCCTCCTGCCTGCAGAGCAGGTGCCTGGACACAGCAGTGAATCCTGTCCCCTGTCTGTGGGCTTGACTCAGCCTACCCCGTTCCACCTCCCCAGGCTAGAGGATCTCTGGGGCAAGGGGCTGTTAGTGAATTATACTCAGACTTCTCAGGGGCCTGCTCTGTGCCAAATACAGTGCTGAGTGTGGCAGACACAGCAATTAATGAGAAAGACATGGTCCCTGACTAGCAGGAAGAGAGATTTTGCACTAGCAGCTACAAGTGGGATGTGTAGTGGAGGAAGTCCGGGAGATTGTTACTGTTTGTTGCTGATACATAGAAATACTAGATATTCAGTGGATACAATTTTTATCTTAGAAGCCGCCCTTGTGTCCCCTTCCTCCAGGCAGATGCCGCCCACAGGCAAAGGTGGGAGTTATGGGGCATTGACTGATTTCATGGAGACTCCAAGTATATCCACCCCAAAATGTCCAGCCCCAGGGCGTATTATGAGACAGTTACAAAATTCTAGGAATTAAGAAAAGATCTAGTTTCCAATCTTGCCTCTTCCTCTTCTGGGATGTTCGTGTTTCTGAGATCATCTTCCCAGTCTGTAAGATGGGAATAACAATAACCATCCCTAGCATGGTTGACTCCGTTTACTTACTTACTCAGCAAGCACCTCCTAGAACTCACGGTTGGGTTACTAAACAGAGTTAGCCTTGGGACAGTCCTCCTCTTGGATCAGACCAGGAAGCCCCACACCCAGAGCAATGTTAGGCCACAGGCAAGGCCAAGTCCTAAGAAGCGATGATTAAATGTCCACATTGGTTGGTTGATGGAGGAGCAAGGTCAGAGCTTGTCCTCCCTCCAGTGGGCTAGTTTGTAGACACGGCTTGGAGACCCTTCGATCAGGGTTCCCAAATGGGAGGAATAAGACTGGTGCCATGGGGAGTGGATGTGCATTTCTAAGTTTGCTATCTATTCGTTGATTTTAATGTGTTTGGGGAAAATACAAGCAGCCCAGCAAACCCATGATTTTATGAATATTTTTGTTTAGAGTGATGTTAGGTTTTAAAAGAAAAGGTGAATTAAAAAATGAGTAAATAATCATTTGGTTGGTTGGTGTGGTGACAGAGCAAAAATCATGAAGGTGAATGGATGAAAAAGAAGATGTGGTACACACATACATACAATGGAATACTATGAAGCCATCATAAAAAAAAATGAAATCCTGCCATTTACAACAATGTGGATGAACTAGAGAGTATTATGCTAAGCGAAATATGTCAATCACTGATATGTGGAATTTAAGAAACAAGGTAGAGGATCATAGGGGAAGAGAGGAAAAAATGAAACAAGATGAACACAGGGAGGGAGACAAACCATCAGAGACTCTTAATCATAGGAAGCAAACTGAGGGTTGCTGGAGGGGAGGTGTTTGGAGGGATGGGGTAACTGGGTAATGAACACTGGGGAGGGCATGTGATGTAATGAGCACCGGGTATTATAGAAGACTGATGAATCACAGAGCTGTACCTCTGAAAGCGATAATACATTATATGTTAATTAAAAAATTTTTTTTTAAATCATGCAGTGGGCTCACAAATGACAAAAATTTGGGAAACACTGATCTAATAAAGCCTCTTCACATCAGTGATGATGGAGCTGAGGTCCGAAATGATGACATTTAAGGATGGCAAGAAACAGACCAGGATTACAACCAGATCTTTGGGATCTCCAGGTGGAGTTTCTCTGAGCAGCCTGGGCTACCTGCCTTTGCTGGGCTCCCTCCACTAGAAGATGCTTTGATTAGGGTTCTTTTATGATTAAAGAAAAGTTTTATTGAGATGTAACTCACATACCATAAAATTCAACCCTTCGAGAGTGTATCATTAAGTGGGTTTTAGTAGATTCATAGATTTGTGTGACCAATAGCACATTTCAGAACAATTCCTTGCCACCTTGAGAATCTGGGTGGCCACTGAGTAGCCACGGGTCCAAGAAAAATGACGAGGCTCCTAGAGCCAGCCTGAACCCAACTGGCAGCTGGAGCCAAATGCGAGAGAGCCACAGCTGAGCCACAGACCCGTGAGGAAAAAGACTCTGTGTATAAGTGTACAAGTGCCTTTGGAGTCAAATGGGCCTGGTTTGAATTCCATCCTATGAATTCTATCATCTTGTTATTTGATGTTTCCATGACTGTTTCCACGACTGTAAAGTGGGGGCGACCCCTACCTTTAGAGTTGCTTGAGGGTGAAGGTGGTCGGCCACAGAGCATCTCACACAGCAGGGCTCGGCGATGTTGTGGGCTGCCCTTGAAATGGCTAGTGCCCCTTTCTCACATAATCCCAGTTTCTATTTAGGTTTCCCGTATGTCCCCCTGAGCTTCCTGGAAAGCTGGCTGCACCCTGAACTTCAGAGCTGGTCTTGACTGGCATAAGGGAAATCCCGACTTTCTTGCCGCCCACTGGCTCAGGAATTCAGGTGTATACTGGTCAGCAGAGGGCACGGGTCCAGCCCCGGCCATGTGCCCAGCAACAGAAGCCGAGTCTGGGTGATTCAGCACTTTCAACGTTTATAGAAAGGACAATGGGTGGCTTGTAAGATCATAGGGAGAGCTGGAAAGCCAGGCTCCGGACCAAGCTGGCCCAAACCGTTCCACGGGTCAGAGCTGACAAGAAAACGGCCCCAGTCACCACGATCTGGATGCCCATGCTACAGACTGCCTGCCTTCCAGCTGCTTCTGTGCTTTGACTTTACTCTGCACCACTAATACCTCCACTGTGTGTGTGTGTGTGTGTGTGTGTGTGTGTGTGTGTGTGTGGCGGGCAGGCATGCAGGGAGGAGTAGAGGGGAGGACTAGGAGAAGGCATACTCCATGCTTTTCTTCTTGCATCACTCACTCTTGAGTAAAAGACCCACGTCTGTGTCAGGAGAGCAAAGTCTGGCCCCTACTTTGGGGAGGTGGGACTTATACTTTCAAACTTGTCCTAACAGAGGAAGAGCGAAATCTGGCTTCTACCTCAGAGAGGTGGAACTTATAATTTTGAACTTGTCCTAACAAAGGATGAGTGTTCAAAAGAGCCCGAGTGACCACAGGTATGACAGATGTCTACCACAAGATTTGTTCCAGTTTGAGAATGTGAGGCGCAAGGGGGTTGTTTGTTGGGACTTCTTATAAAGAATTGTCCTTATTTATAAAAGGGACACAAGAAGAGAATCTCTTTTCTCTGCACACTGTGACGTGTTGATGTGGCGTCTGGAGTACAATAAATCATTCCGGCATGAGGGAAGCCAGCCTGGAAATGAAGCCAACACACAGAGGAGGGGAAAAGCAAGAGGCGAACAGAGAAAGAGCACAGAGCTGCTATCTTGCTGATCCTGAAGTCGTCCAACCTCTAGGTTTCCAGTTACCTGAGCAGGTGTGGCTTGGATTTTCTGTCGCTGGCAGCCCAGTGCATTAGCGAGGACACATGAAGAACTACTAGGGACAGTGGGAGGCAAGGCGATCGGGGGGAGACCTGGGTTCTAGCCCCATTTCTGCCTCGTGCCTCCCAGCCGAAGCATGAACCCCTGAACCAGTTTCGCTGTTTTCACAGCTTTTTTGGGGAGTGAAATGAAGGGTGGGAGAGAACTGTGTAGACCAAAGCGCCAAGGATTCGTCCTCCCCGCGGGCTCTTGTAATCAAACAAGACAGGGGCAAAAACAGGGTAATACACGAACAAACAAACAGCTGCTTTCTCAAAGGCTTGAACATTCCAGGTTCCCATTTGGCCCAAGTTTTCATGTGTTCTCTATACTTGGCAGCTGGGTGGGAGGTAGTGGGAGGTAGGAAGGAGACAGAAATGCTTTGAAGTAGAATTAGGTCAAAGCTGATCATTAAACAGTGTGTAGATCTGGGGGAGTTTGCTTTTCCTTTTCTCTGTGTTCTGAAAGGAGCATGGGGGAAACTGTAGGCTCTCCTTCAGGAGGAGAGGGAAGGAGGATGCCAGATGTGCCAGATGTTTTCCCTTTCTTCTGTCTTCTAGTATCCTCACAGCAGGTAGGTGGGACATGTGCCTCATTTCTGAGACAGGGAAGTGGTTCCAAGAGGTGGAGTCATCTGCTCTGGCTGTGAACTTGAACTTGGTATCCTGAGATTCCCGACCCCATGCTTTTTCAGTACACCCACCAGCTCCCAGGGAAACACAAAAACATACTCCATTTGGTATTTGAGCTCCAGAGGTTAAAGAGAAGCTTACCAGGAGGGCTGAGGGAAGGCATTGTCTCCTTGGGTCAACTTCAAATGTTCTTTTTCCCCCAAGTGAGGCAACTGTGCTCTCAGAAGAACGTGGTCATATTTGTGAATACCAAGGATATCTTGGAAAGACACTCAAGAACTGGTCATAGTGGGTGATCTGAGTGTGGCAGCAAAGGGAGTCTGGTCACTGGGGAGAGGAAGACACTGTTGGCCTTTTCCTTGGTAAACATCATAGTATGTGTGTGTATTACCTACTCAGAAAGTAAATAAACGAAACGGTTTTTGGCATTTAGGTCTTGGGTCCACTGCTTCCCAACAGCGACCTGGGCTAGCCACTCTTGAATGTTTCCTCATCTGTGAAATGATGATAAAAATGTCTGCCTCTCAGGTCTACTCAGAAGATTAGATCACATCATGCAAATGAAAGAGCTTTACATTTAGTAAATGCTCAATAAACAGAAGGTATTTCTCCAGACTGCAAAGCTCTAGCCGTATAAAAACTGCAATTAGTAAATTATTATTTTTGTTGTTCAGGGCTCTTATACAAATAATTTTGGCATATTTCATTTTATTTATTTTTTAAAGATGGCTGTTTGAGAGAGAGAGAGAGAGAGCACAAGAGGGGGAGAGGCAAAGGGAAATGGAGAAGCAGGCTCCCTGCTGAGCATGACCTGGGGCTTGATCTGAGGACCCTAAGATCATAACCTGAGCCAAAGACAGACGATTAACCGACTGAGCCACCCAGGCACCCCTAATTTTGGGATATTTTAATTTTCAATCTGGACTACCCCCGGGCTTGAAATCAGGTGGTGAGTTCACCCTATGTTAGAGGAAAGACCTCAAGTGTGGAGTCACACAGATCTGACTTTGCAACCCAAGGCTGCATCATGCATCACCCTGAGCAAGGAACTCAATGTCCTAGTCAGCCCCTCATCGGCTGATTGGATCCTCTTGGGTGGTCTTTGTTCCTTGTCTGATGCCCACCTCCCAAAGCAGATCCAATTCCATCTAGAAATCTTTTGGGGGGTGGTGTGGGGAAGAAGATACAGATCACACACCACACCATAGAAATTAAATCAAATTCTCCATCAGGCATCTCCCAAATTCCTCTTACCTGCCAATCATCTTTTCTCCCTTTCCTTTGATTCACCTCTAGGACTTTTTAAAAACCCCTTTTGTTGTCCAGAGCAGTTCATGCCTACCCCTCAGCAGGTGTGCCCCACTAGGCCAAACAAAGACCAAGCCCAAGCTCCTCTCCTTGACTGTGTCTGTCTGCAGGTGGACAGGATGGCCTCAGTCCTCCTGCCACAGGGAATGGGGGATGATCATGCTCACCTGGCAAGCCCATTGTGAGGATGAGCAGAGCTGGAACTCAGGTCCAAGTTTTGTGACCTCAAGTTCAATAGCCCTTCCCACAGTTCTCTTAAGCCAACAGAATTTTGTAGAATCTTGGTTGCTGGTTTTGTCGTCGTCGTTACATTCAGTTAGTCAGGACTGTGATGGTAAGAATTCAATTTCCAGAGTCCGTGCTGGGATCGTATGAAGTCACACCAAAGTCTCACTCTCTGTGCATCTGTGATGCCAGCCAGGGAAACTTGAATTTGGAGTGATGACCCTTGAGGCCAAGTGGCACCCTCCATCATCAAAAAGCCGTCTTATTATGTACACTGACTTCCGCTCAGGCAAGAATGTGGACTGAGATGTTTCTAATTTCATCTGCAAGCTGTAAGATATGAGGAGATTTTCTTTTTAGCCTGATGTCCCACTTCCTAAGCCTTCCAGCAAGTTGGGTCTTCATTGTGGCTAACCTCCCAGGCAGGGAAGCGAGTTGGGGTGAGCAAGCCCATCAGTGGGGTTAGCAGGCAAGGCAGTGGAGGCTGTTAGCAGTAGGGCCCGGATTGAGTGTGTATTAGTTTCCCAGAGCTGCTGGAGCACAGTACCAGACACGTGGTGCTTTAAAACTAGCATAACATCATAAAAAATTATTAAAAACAAACAAACACCAAAACAACAACTCACATTTATCATCTCATTTCTAGAGACTGGAAGTAAAAAAATCAAGGCACTGGCAGGGCCATGCTCTCTCTGAAGGCTCTAGGGGAAGATCTTTCCTTGCCTCTTCCTAGTTGCTGGTATTGTCAGCAACCCTTGGTGTGTCCTTGGCTGGTAGATATACCACTCCAGTCTCTGACATCACGTGGTGGTCTCCCTGTGTGTCTCTTTATCACTGTTAATCTCTTCTTATGAGGATACCAACTGTTGGATCAGGTCCACCCAATCCAGGATGGCCTCACCTTAACTAATCACACCTGCAAAGATTCTATTTCCAAATAAGGTCACAGCCCCCCTGGTCCTGGGGATTAGAACTTCAACTTACTGTTTTGGGAGACACAATTCAACCCGCGACAGAGTGCTCTTCTTCTCTTCCAAGTTTGCTGGCAAAGGTGTCTGCAGAAATGATTCCATAGTTAGGACCTAACTAACAGTGCTTGAAGGAAGGGGAGGGGGATGGGAAGGTGAAGTTGTGGGGAGCAACTTCCACATTGTCAAAAATGGGGCAATGGATCCCTTAAGTGCCAGCTCAGTCCTTACTAGCCTCCCCCATTCCTGGTGAAGTCAGGTTTTCAAAACCAACATCTGAAGAGCTAGTCTTACCCTGACCTGTAACTTTGAAATTAATGCTGGCAAATTGGCCTGTTCATCATTTATAATGTTTCACACGATGGTTAACACCCCCTTCAAAGGTGGATGTGCGTGTAATTCATTCCCGTTTTTAAGAGTGATCTCCCAGAGTCCTGCTCGGATTTATTGTCAAATAACAGTTCTGAAAAATTGTACCTGATGCTGACTCAGGGCTGGCAGGAAGAGTTGTCACAGGCATTGTGTTTTGCCATCAGTTTGTGACTTCCTGGGGAGAGAACGTCAGGGGTGGAAGCCCACAGGCCTGATTGCCCTTTTGGATTAATATTTGATAGGATGACCGCCCCCTCCCAGGCTGCCAGCCCAGATCATTGCCAAAAACCAAGGCTCAGCCTTGCTGGGCACAGGGGCTGTGAGGAAGACTTGGCAAAATTGTAATTAACTGAAGATAAACATACACAGGGAGCGTGAGACCATTAGCTGGCCTCACCACCCAGAGAGAAAAGGCCTCGCTAATTGCACGTCACAGCAGGTGAAATGACCTGCAGACCAGCAGCGTCCATTTGCTTGCAAATTACAAAACATATTTTCAAAATAAATATGTGTGGGTCTCCCGTTTGTCATGTTCTTTCTCCTGAAAAGCAGGAAAGCTGGGATGTGAATGAGCAACCATTTTTAATATTCCCATTGCCCAGGAAAGCTGGAGGAGAGGGAAGTTCTCTGGAGGAGAGGGAAGTTGTCCAGGAAGCCGAGCGAAGGTGGTCAGAGGTTGAGGACCGTCCCTGAGGAGAAGTAGGAAGAACACAGTCAGCCAGAGCTGGATCAACTGAATCCAGAAGTGGGTGAAAACTCAGGTGGGGCAGAAGTACACTGTTCGCTCTGGGTCAAGGAGTCAGCAATTCTCCGGCCTCGGTTTGGACTAGGAGATGGCCAGGTGGCAGGGCTGGCACTTATGTTTTCAATGAGATCCTCGAGGGAGGATCTCATACATGGCCCAGAAAGTGGGTACTTCATTCACTCATTACAACATGTATTCACCACTTACTCTCCCACGAGTGCTAGCCATTTGGTCTACCACTTACTCTCCCACGAGTGCTAGCCATGTGGGTCTGGACACACAGCAGCAAGGGAGACTTCACAGTCTCTGTTCTTATGCAGCTCTAGCCGGGGGAGGTGTATGATAAGCACGCAAGAAAAGATCAGATGGCAACTAAGTGCACAGACCTGAGTGGCGAGAAGACCTGGAGGGCGTTCCAGGGAACAGCAAGTGCAAAGGCCCTGAGACAGGGAGGGGATTACTTAGTCTGTTGGAGCACTGGAGAAAAGGTGACTGGTTGAAGCTCCAGTAACAAAGGAGATGAGTAGTAGAAGGAAAGAGTAGATGGGCAAGGTTGAGGGGATAGGAGTTTATTTCAAGTGCAATTATTTATGTGAAACCTGTCATTCCTGTTCCTGCTAGATTATAAGCTCTAAGAGGGCAGAGTCTCTATCTGTCTTGCTCACTCAATACGTAGGTGGCGTTCCAGGACATGTGCTGTCTGCCTTGTCACTATTTAGTATTTAGTACAACATTTAACACAATATAATTTTGTACAAGTATTTAATATAATATTTAGTATTATAGGTACAAGTATGTAAGATTTCTCCCTATAGATAAGTCACAAGCCACTTAATGTCTCAAGCAGGGACCCCTCTTCTTCTGACCCTTCTATTGTGTGCTGGGCCAGCCTCCAATGACCCTTGCCCTCTTGTGTATCTCCTTTCACACTGAATCTGAACTTGTCCCAGGTGAGCAGGAACATAAGGGAGAAGGCAGAGTGTATGACCCTCAAGGTAGGCCATGAAAGTCATCGTGGCTTCCTGACTGTGGGGGAGGGAGGCCACCTACCACACCATGCGACACTCAAGCAGCACTATGGAGAGGCCCACCTGGAAAGGAACTGAGTCCCCCACCAAGAGCCAGCAACAACTTGCCAGTCGGGTGAGGGGAGCCACCTCAGAAGTGGGCCCTCCTGCACTAGGAGGGGCATATGACTGTAACTGTCCCTGCTCCAGACTCATCCAGCCGAGTCCTCCTCTGATTCCTGACCGACAGACACCAACAGAGGGAACAAAGGATTGTTTTTTTTAAGCCATTGATATGTTAGGCAGTAACAGATAACCAGAACGCCTAGCAGAAGGTCACGCATGTGGTACGGGTGGAAGCACAACCATGAGGAAGTCCTCAAAGGGAGCCCTGCCTTGTGGAACAGAGGGTGAGGGACGCCTGAGGCAAGGGGCGGGCCGTTGCGCTGCCTTTAGGGCAGCGGAGAGCAGGTGGTCAGAAGAGACCATTGATGAGATGACTGAAGACTAAATGTGGAGGGCAGAGTCTGGCAGTTCCCTCCTGGGAAGGAGCCAGGAGCCAGGGGATTCAGCCAAAATATCAGCCAAAATCTAGAACCTGTGTAACTTCCCCAACTTGGCTGTTTTGGTGACACTGGTCCAGTTTTACAGAGTGAAATGCTCTTGAATGTTTGGTTAGAGTGATAAACAACGAGGAGTCGGGGAGAGACAGTGCCCCACCCGAAGCTACTTCGGTGGAGTTTACCAGGAGGGGAGGTGAGCAGGTGTGGAGGGAATCATGTCAGGACCGAGAGCCTGGCAGGGCCCTTGGCAGGTCCTCGGGGCCTGATAGTCAAAAGCCCATCGCATCTGGATGATTCGGGGAGTGAGACCATGTTGGTAACTTCTTGGGGCGTGAGGCTCAGCCATCCTCTGGGAGGCTGAGGGCTCTGCCCTCTTCCCGGCACTACCCGCCTTTGTCAGAGCCGGCGTCTCACAGGTGAAAATGTTGTCATCTCGGTTAGAGGTGTGAGGCGCATGCCCAGCAAATTATCCTCAAACAACCCCCTCCTGACACATTTGTTTGGCTACTTATTTCTGTAATTAATTGATATGGTTCAAATGAGGTCTGTTGAATTCTTGTTTCAAAATAAATTTGATCTGGAACTCCCAGGAAGCCATCTGGTACATGTCGTGCTATTGCAGTTCGGGCAGGAACGAGAGAGGATGCCGGGCCCTGCCTTCCCTCGGCCCGCCCTTGCCCCACTCACTGTCCCTGCGGCCCTTCCCAGCCGCCCTCACATTCTGAAGATCATAGCTTGAAGACCACTGATGAAGAACGTTCCGGAGTCTGCCACATTGTATTATAATAATCTGTCATTTGGGATTGTTGGCGCTGCTATTTTCCTCCACGACTGCAAGTGACTAGATTAATTTTCCTTAGATACCGTCTCATCTCGCTCTTCCTGTGCTCACCATCCCCCACAAGATGCTGCTTCTCAGAAGTTAATGTCAAAGCGTCTTTCCCAGGGTTCTCTCTGCTCCCCGGACATGGACATGTCACTTTCTCCAGTCACTTTCTCCTTACTGCCCCCAAGTGTCCCCCCCTTCTAGGCCCGGCATTTGCATCTCCTCTACCTGGAACACCATCTGCTCCTCCCATCCACTAGGCACACTTAGATCCCACTCCCTGTGAGGCAACTCCCTGCCCAAGGGACTTCTCCTCCTCAGTCTTCCATTAGCAAACTCCACCTGGACCAGTCACTGACCCTTAAAATTCCCATGGATCAAAAGTCACAAACACATGAGAGTTGCCAGGGACCGGAGAGATGGGCTAGTTCAAACCCTTATTTCAGAGGACAGGACAGGAGATAGAAGCCTTAGGGGTGACGTAACTTGCTCAGGATCAAAGTCACCCACCTCGGGGCCAGATCTCTAGAAACCCCAGGCTGGGTTTCATATTATGGTTGCTCCGTGAAGACAGAGACTGTGTTTTACAGTCCTTTGAATTTCCGCCACACAGTAGGTGTTCAGTCAGTGTTTGTGGAGTCACTGGTTGGTTGGTGTTGAGGACTGCTCTTCACTTTTGAGGTTAATCCAGAAGCCAGGGCAGAGATGAAGGCCCAGAGGGAGCAGCTCTGGAAGAGAACGTTTGTTACCCAAAATACAGGTGCCGGGGACTGGCCACCCCCAGACCCTGCCTCTGGACGGCATTCGGAAAAGAAGGGTCAAGAAACATCCCTCCATTTCGAACCTGTGTTTCTCTGAATGTTAACCTTCTGGTCTGCAAAATTGGGTTCATAAGAGGATTGGGGAAATGGACTCACAGCACTTGGTAGATGTAGACATTCCATCAGTGGTTGTTTTTCTCTTCTTTTTTTAAAAAAAATCATATATATGTGTATATATATGTGTATATATATAATGATTTCTTTATTTATTTGAGAGATAGAGTGTGTATACCCAGGGGAGGGGCAGAGGAGAGGGAGAGAGGAAGCAGACTCCCGGAGAAGGGAGGAGCCAACGTGGGGCTCCATTCACGGCCCCAGATCATGACCTGAGCAGAAACCAAGAGTCTGATGCTCAGCCGGCTGAGCCACCCAGAGGCCCCATATTCTTATCTCTTCCATTTTATTGTGAAGATTTTCAAACACAGAACAAAGAAGAAAGAATTGCACAGAGAACAGCTGTTACTAACCACCGAAATTCCATCATTAACATCGAACACCGCTTTTCCACATACCCATCCATCTCTCCATCCCTCTATCCATCCATGAGTCTATTTTATTTTAAGTGATGCATTTCAAAGTAAATTGCAGACATCAGAACACTTTCTCCTGAATACTTCAGCGTGCATATCATTAACTAGGGTTCAATATTTGTTTAGTTTTTCATCTGATGTAAAATTTAGTTATAATGAAATGCATGAATCTTAAGTGTACATTTACTGAGTTTTAACAAATGCAAACACCTGTGTAATCCAAACCCCCATCGGGACAGACAGAGCATCTCCATCACCACAGAAAGTTCCCCCGAACCCCTTCCCTATTCATCCCTCCCCCACTCCTAGGGGCAACCATCATTTGGGTTTTTGCCCTTGGCCTAGATCATCTATTACAGAAAGTTGTATACATGGATTCATATAGTATGAATTCTCTGCAGGGCTCCCTTCCCTCAGCATGTTTTTGAAGCTTATCCATGATGTGAGATTAATGGTCCCTCTTTTTTACTGCTGGGCAGGATTCCATTGGATGAACACACCCTCTTTTGTTGATCCATTATCCTGCAACTCATTTTTATTTTTATTTATATTTATTTTTTTTAAAGATTTTATTTATTTATTTGACAGACAGAGATCACAAGTAGGCAGAGAGGCAGGCAGAAAGAGAAGGAAACAGGCTCCCTGCTGAGCAGAGAGCCCCATGCGGGGCTCGATCCCAGGATGCTGGGATCGTGACCTGAGCCGAAGGCAGAGGCTTTAACCCACTGAGCCACCCAGGCACCCCCTGCAACTCATTTTTAATAAATTCTAGTTGTTTCCCTACTTTCCTTACAGTAGCTCATCATCAATGACACCAACCACTGCAAAACTTGACCTGAAGGAATCATTCCGGCAGGTCTGAGACAGGAAGGCCCTGAGCCGGTGGGAGAAGGTTCTTCTCAGCTCAGCCGGCTCTTTCCTGGCTGAAGTCAGTGCATAGAGACAGCATCATGTCGATGGAAGAATCAATTTTAGTTTCCTCCTGGGAGATCTCTCACCCTGTCTTATTCTTATTCAATGCATTCTTCCTAGCTTCCTCCACCATGAAATGACTTGAAGCCAATTAAGAGCCTTCTGCTTCCTCATCAGTGATATTTATGACTATGGAAATATTTATGATGCATGGAGAGGGCCTGGGTCAAAGAGGAGACTGGGCTTTGCTGTCCTTGTAAATAGGATTTGTCTCTTGCTTGTTTTTGCCAGGGTTGTAACAAGGAAGAGTGCATGTCATCTAGGTTAGGGTTTCTCTCCCCCCCCCCCCAATGTAAACTTTGTGTTCAGGCTGTGGATAAATCTATGAGAAACGCTTTTTTATTACTGAACTCCATGCTTGGAATGGAAGAGGCATTTTGGTTTTCTGGACACTTCGGTAATGTTACCTCCTTTTTCTGAGATGCCCTCACATGACCTATCCAAGCTAGAGTGATCAGGTATGAAGAAAAGGTATTTTAAAGCCGGTGACAGAAATTCTGCATTCTGTGCAAGGCTCAGGAGCTGCTGGGATCCACCAAAAATGCTTCTGCCTAAATAAGAAAGGGTCAGTTACTTCATGTTTTTCGTAAAATTACTAGGAAAGCAACTCATTCCCGTTAAAATACCCATTTTTCAAAATAATCCTTCCAACATGCCTTCCTTCCTGTCTTCCAGGAACGCCCTTTTCCTTCCCAAGGCCAAGGCCCCCATGCTCTCTGGATCCCAAGTTCTCCCTCCCAGACCTGAGGGCTCCATCTGCTAACACTCCACTTCCACCTCTGCCCACAAACACTGTTTGTCTCTTCTATACTATTCAGAAAGTTATGAAAATAAATATACATATCGATTACACATTTACATAAACGGACATGTTTGTGGAATGCCTCGTATGTGCCAAGTTGTCCTTTCATGTGGCGCCCTCCCTTCCCTTCAGTTCTGGAATTCTTGAAAACTGCCTTCTCGGCTTTAGTTTCCTTGCTGGTCAGCCCCTATGGCATGGCCCACCCTCCCCACTGCACTGTGTGGGGCCAGAAGGCCACCGTGAACTTCTCAGCTTTCCTCCTGCCTAGTCTGGTCCTGATGACCAGTCCCCTCTCTCATGACTTGTGACTCTGCAACATTCCCGTCACCTCCCACAACCTCTTTCCTTTGCTGGCTTTATTTTCTTCCCCCACACCCTTGGTCATTCCTCCAAGTAGTGCCTGTGGGCCAACGGCATGCCTTCTCCTGCCATCCTGTAGGCTATCCCTGTGGGCAGCTCCAAGCTCCCTTTCGCCCTCAGCCCACAGTCCAAGTGGCTCACCGGATGCTTCCATCTGGGTCACTTTCCACCTAATGCCTGTTCATCTCCTCCCACAACAGAGAGGGCATGAAACAGGGTTTCTGCCCTTAGGGAGTTTATATTTTAGTCAGAGAGACACGCACACTGGTTCTGAAATGTTCTGGAACAAATCCAGAGACTTAATTAAAATTAAAGGTGGTGATGTAACAAGAGTCATATCACATGACAAAATGTTAAATGAGGGAGTGGGTTTACCAATACCATTGCCTGCTCGGCGTGAGGAGAAGCTGGGCACCCTCTTGCCCAGGGAAGGTCTTGTGGAACATGCATCAGCACATGCAGGGGCAGAAAGGGGTGTTCATTCCAGACAAAAACAGGGTAAGACAGAACCATTCGAAGAATATTCTTTCAACCTGTGCTCAAGCACACAGGTCATGACACTTTCTCACGTTTTTTTCACCTTGCTCTCCTAGGAGATTTTGGAGGTTTTTTTGTTGTCACAATGACTGAGGAGTGCTATTAGCATTTAGTGCCCGGAAATCAGAAATGATAAATATCTTTCAATGACGAGGTTAGTCTCATGCAAAGAATTGTCCAGACTGTAGCACCAAGGTTGAAAAACATATGTGGTAATTGATTCCTCCTTGCCATCTCCATCTTCCCAAGAAATTGAAAACCGGGGTCATCTTTCCCCAACCCCACCTTGGCTTGACTTTGCCAAGTCAAACCAGTACGATACACACATAGTGAATGGAATTAGTCTTGTGTCACAGTAACTAGTGCCCAAGGGCAGACTCAAAGCACAGGGCACCAGCCAGCAAGAAGGGTAAGTTCAGCTGCGTTGAGATTACTCACAATTTTGCAGGCAAATTTTGCAAAATCTAGAAAGTTTTTTCTTTTTAAAGATTTTATTTATTTGACACAGAAAGAGATAGCAAGAGAGAGAGCACAGGAGAGGGAGTGGCAGGCAGAGGGAGAAGCAGGCTACCCGCTGAGCGAGGAGCCTGATTTGGGGCTTGATCCCAGGACTCTGGGATCATAACATTAGCTGAAAGCAGATGCTTGAACAACTGAGCCCAGAAAGCTGGTTTTTAAAAAAAAATTTAGCATAAATTAATGTTTCTTGTTAGATCAAAAAATAAAATTTTATTTTGAATTTCATGTGAAGTCAGTCCCTGTAAACTTGTCAGGGGTTAGGGCTGATAAAGACATTAATTGGGCCCTGGAAGTGTTCCAGAAGAATACTACCCGTGTGTGTCGGAGCAGTGGCTGGAAATAGTCGTGATGATGAAGAGGCTGGTCTTAGGGAGGCAAGACTAGAAGGGACTGTAACGAGGAGACCTGAAGCCTAATTAATGGTGCCCTATCTTGCCTGGGGGCAGACTGTGACAGACGACGGGAGGCCAGCTGGTCGGACCGTTGGTTGGCAAATAGTAATTACCGTGTTCCAGGCCCTGGGCTGGGCACTGGGATACAGCATGAACATGGCGATGTCCCTGTCCTCAGGGTGGGGAATGAGGCAACAGCAAAATGCTACTGCCATAGGTCACACGCGTGTATCCAGACAGGCATAAGGAAGCTGATTACAGGTCAGCAAGGGAGCCTAGGTCTGAGAACAACAATTCGGGAGGTTTATCCAGCGCTCTCGGGAGGGGCAGGTGGGCATCTTGGTCACTGGTCACTTGAGAACTGGTTGCTCAGGTCTCACCCGGGCGGAAGGAAAGCCCCAAGGCGACTAACTCCAGTCTAGGGGTAACCGCCGAGCAGCTGGAGAGAAGGGGCGCAGGGAAGTCCTGGTTGGCTGCTAGGAGAGGGCTGATGGGCGTGGTCTTTGCCTCATTGGCTGTCGGGTTCGAGGGGGCGTGGCCTGACATTAAGAGCACGAGGTGGTGTTCCCTCAACCGCAGCCTTGTGTCAGGAGGGGAGCGGAGGCCCGTGACTCCGGAGGCGTCCCAACAGGAAACAGATGACATCTTCATTAGAATAACCCAAGAAGAGGAAGTGACAAAGGTGTGGGTGAGGAGTCGGGGAACCACGGGGTTGTTGGGGTGATTCTGCTCCTGGTCAGCCCTAAGTGAAGGGTGGGGGAGTGGATGGGAAACCAGGAAGAAGAATCGCTTAGGGAAAGGTAGAGATGAAAAGGTTGTTTTGAGAGACACTGGGGCGTCCTCACAAGGAGGCAATGGGGAACACTCTCACCTTACTTCCTTGCTCTCCGGTCTTCTATCGGTTCCCCCTTGGCCAAACCCAGTGAGAAGTGAGAGGATAGAAGGTTTGAGGGGCGAACAGAAGACACACAGCACAGAGTGACCCGTGGCCAAGGACGCAGGCAATCCTCTTCCTGGAAAGAATCCATCCCTTGTAAACAAGTACCATGTGCCTGTGTCCCTCGAGATTGGCTGGCTTCAGAAGGTGGAGGAACTACAAAGCAGCCTGGTACCAACCCCCTGATGTCATTCCTTTATTTTGCCTGCCTGATGTCATCAAGTACCATAATTTTCTTCTCTGCTTCTGTCCTCTTGTTCCCATCCCCACTGCCTCTACCTCTGGCCCCTACCTTCTTGTGACTGTATTTCTCTAACAGCTTCTGGACTGGTCTTCCCGCCTGGCTGCGTAAGGCAGTCCTCTCTGTCCTGCAACCAGTCTTTCTAACATGTTGATCTCAACACGTCATTGCCTCCAACATGCTGATCTCAACACGTCATTGCCTTTCCTAAAGCCACGTGACCATAGCAGCCAACAGGAAGTGCAAACATCTTAACATGGCTTGTGAGGATTTTCATGGTCTGGCCTCATTTCTTGCCAGTTCTACCCCAGTTCTCCTCCCTTTCTACTTTCAACCTCCCCTCAGCCAAAGCTTTCTCTCCAAATCACGTGCACTGTGATATAGAACTACTTTCTGATCTCTCTCTGACCCCAGGGCGTGGCACATGCTCCTTTTTTCCCTAAAAGTCAGGAAGTCAAATTTTTTTTAAAGGTTTTTTTATTTATTTGAGAGAGAGAGAAAGAGAGGGCACGAGCAGGGGGAGCAGGAGAGGGAGAAGCAGAGTCCCCTGCAGGGACCCTCATGTTGGGGCTCGATCCCAGGACCCTAGGATCATGACCCCAGTGGAAGGCAGACACCCAACCGACTCAGCCATCTGGGTGCCCCAGGAAGTCAATTTTGACCTAACTTTTTCTTATTCCTCATATGTTCCTATAATACCCTAGCCCTGCCCAAACCATATTTATTTTTAAAATTCAATAGATGTTTACCGAATACCTGTAACGCGTTAAGCTCTTACCACCTCAGGGCCTTCACTTACGATGTTCTTTCTGCTTGACATATATTTTAATTCTTCATCTGACTAACTCTTACCCTTTGGGCCTCAGCTGAAATGTTATTTCCTACAAGAAGTTGTCCCCTTATGCTTGGGTGGCTCAGTTGCTTAAGCGTTTACCTTTGGCTCAGGTCATGATCTCAGGGTCCTGGGGTTGAGCCCCGCCTTGGTCTCCCTGCTCTGCAGGGAATCTGCTTCTCCCTTTCCAATGCCACCTCCCTGCCCCTGTGCATGCTTGTGCTCTCTGTCAAACAAACAAATAAAATCTTTAAAAAAAAAGTTCTTCCCTTTTATTCTCCTGAACAGCATCCTATGTGATTTGGTTTATCTGATGTCTGTGTCCCCCTCTCCATGTGCGAAGGGGCCCGATCTCTTTCACCCACCCCTGTGTGCCCATCCCTAGCTTAGAGACTGGCATGCAGTGAGCTCTGATCACATATGTGATGAGGAGAGGAAAGCAATAGTGTTCTCCCATTAGACCATGGCAAAGAATAAGGGACTGCAAAGTAAATTTTACTCTTTAAGTAAAATACAAAATTATAAAAACAAAATTCAGCATGAAAGTGGATCTTTATTAGATTGTGAAAAGAAATGATAACAAATTGTAAGACTTGCAAAGCTGAAATTACCAAAAGTATCACAAATACAGAAAAATAATACAATGCATTTGTTATTTTATTTTTTTTAAAGATTTTATTTAGTTTGGAGACCATGTACATGTCAGCAGGGAAGGGGAGAGGGAAAGGGAAAGAATCTCAAGCAGACTCTGCATGGAGCACGGATTCTGTCACAGGACTCTATCCCATGACTCTGAGATCATGACCTGAGCCAAAATCAAGAGTCAGGTACTCAACTGACTGAGCCACCCAGGCATCCCTTTTTATTATTATTTTTAAAGATTTTATTATTCTGAGTAATCTCAACACCCAGTGTGGGGCTCAAACTCACAAGACCAAGATCAAGTGTTGCACACTCCACCGACTGAGCCAGCCAGGTGCTCCTACCGTGTTGTTATTAATTAGCACCCTAGCACACTGCTGTAATCTTTCTTCCTCTGCATTTTTTGGCTGAATACTCTAATCTGAATACTTTTCACATGACAAAAATTTTGTAACATTTTCTATGTAGAGAAAGGAAAGAATGAAGTCTTTCCTCCAGAATAACAAAAAATTTTTATGTATTATTAATAGTTGGGATGCATAAAGCATGTGAGTTCACAACCAGACATACTTGCTGTTTGTAGGAAGGACTGCTATAGTTTGTACCCTACAAACACAGGAATTCTGATAAATCCCATTTGACATAATTCCCATCAGAAAAGAAAAACCAGTATAGCACAGAGTTGTATCACTGTATTATTGAATATCCTGAGTATATCTGAGGAGATATCCGTGAGAACTGAATCTTGCACGTAGAACTGTGCACATCGGATGATTGGAAGAAACTCCCATAGACTAGCATTTGGCGCTATACAATGCAAATTTTGTTTCTCCTCCACTACCCCCATGCTTCCCAGTGCCAAGTTCCATAGGACACTCTCCAATCTGATAGGATCTTTGGCCGCGCTCCTTAGTGACACAATGCCAAGTGAGTCGGCACCATGAGCAGTAAGGAGGATTCCTGGAAGCCATTTCCACACCGAGAGGACTAACCTAAAAATTATTATACACAAAAGTGACTGCCAACCCCCTAAATACAAACCACAAAACACAAACCCAGTTATATCCCTAATTTTACTTCCCCTTTGCCAGATCCCACAAATGCCCCTGGTCTCTTCAGTGCCATCCCACCCTGGGGGGGAATGTGACAGAGGGGAAGCCTGAGTGGAAAGAGACAGCATTCTCTACTCAGTGTGGTGAAAATAGTTCGCTTTTGCAGAGTTTACAAAAACGTGCGACTGACCACATTGCCAGGGCCCCTTTTGGAACTTGTGCCAATGGGAGGCCCTGAAACTTGAGCTTCTTCAACCTCATGGTAAGTTTGCCTCTGTCTATATCTTATTCACTACGACATGCTGCCCCTGGCACCGCTCTGGGCACATAGTAGTTGCTTACTAAACAGATGCTCAGTGAGGGAAAGCGTTGCTTGGCCTCATTCAGGAGAGAGCCTTTGAGTAGATCTCATTGCTTTGATTTAAGGCTGGTGCGCATGGAATAGTTGAGAAGAGTTATTGAATGCCAGGGGGGTGGGGGTGGAGGGACCACTCGGTGGGATAAGCTTTCTATCCCCTCATCGCTGGGCAAATAAGCCAACGCCAGCACCTCAGCTGCCCTCATTAGCCTCGAGGAGCCCTGGCTGCCCTCTCCAGGTAACTCTAATTGGCTCCAATCAGGAAGAGCCGGGCCTGGGCTTTATTAACAGTGACAGCAGCTCTGCCGTTAGAATTGCAGGTAGAAAGGTCACGTTGGAAACAGTATTTCCAAGCACAGAGTAATTACAGACAGAACTCCTTCTGGCTTTCGTGGCTATGCTGAGGAATCTTTATCTATCCGGCCCTGCCGCTGGGGCCTTCTGGTTTCCCGCCTCCATTTTCTTCCTTGTCGTGATGGCTGTTGGCATTCCGGGTCCCACGTCCATTTTCCTTCATGACCTTGGGTGCAGCAAGCAGAAGCCGTCCAGATTCCCAGAGGGCTAGAGAGTGCTGGAGATTTCGTCGGAAATTCCAGGTAAGGAGGGTGGGCTGCATTTCTAGACCAAAAGTGGTGTAGGATCGCCGAGTGTACCTCACGCTTTCTTGCAGCCACTTAGCATGTCCAGCTTCTCTGCTGCATCCCGGTGAAGCCTTCCTGACCCTCAGGCAGTGAGTCACTCCTCTCCGTGCTCCACAGCTTTTGGCTCGTGTCTCTATTACAGGACTCACTGCACTGTATTTTATTTATTTGCCGAGCCATCTGTCTTCCAAGATGGACTGCCAGCTCCTCGAGGGCACTGACCAAATCTTACTTGTATTTATATTCTTGGTGTATGCGCTAGCACAGAACCTGGCACTTGTCAAGTATCTATTGAATGACTCTGCAGATGAAGGGAATGGGAGATGTTGGAAATATTAAGATGAGGCAACATAAAGTTTTATGGTAGAAATAGCAGGCCAAGGGGTTAAGTGTGGCCTTTGGAGTCAAACTGGTTTAAATTCCAGCTCCACCACTATGTTAATTAGGATTAGGTTTGGCTGTAAATGACAGAAAACCCCAAACAATGATGGCTTAAACAAGCTGGGTGTTCACTTCTCTTATTTCTCTTTCATGTCAGAAGTCTAGAAGTGGTCACCTCAAGATGGCTGAGTTGACTCCCAGGGAGTCTTTGGGGGGCCCAGGCTCCTTCTACCTTGTGGCCCAGAGGCGGGAAGGAGGAAAGGGGAGGATGCTCACAAGTCCAGGAAGTTGCTTTTGTTTAGATCCTGTTCCCCACAATTTAGTCACATGGACACGCCTAGCTTCAGTAGAGTCTGGAGAATGTAGTCTTTTTTGTTGTTGTTGTTGTTGTTAAGATTTATTTATTTGAAAGAGAGAGTGGGAAAGCACATGCGCATGTGTGAGTGGGGGCGGGGCAAGGGAGAGGGAGAGTAATAGATTCCCTGCTGCTGAGCACAGAGCTCT
The DNA here is from genome assembly GCF_963455335.1 of Martes martes. Taxonomy (NCBI): domain Eukaryota; kingdom Metazoa; phylum Chordata; class Mammalia; order Carnivora; family Mustelidae; genus Martes; species Martes martes. Next base: position 96,039,927 of record NC_137891.1, on the reverse strand, counting down.
ATCCTGTGACCCTAAGATCATGACCTGAGCCGAAATCCAGAATTGGATGCTTAACTGATGGAGCCACCCAGGCACCCCTGGAGAATATAGTTTTAATTCTAGAAGGCCATGTGCTCAGCTAGTAATGAGAGTCTATTATTCTCTAAGAAGGAGAAATTGGATTTTAGAGAAAAACAGTCTCTGCCATATTCACTTACTCTGTGACTTTGGGGAAGTGAATTAAGCTGATTCTCAGTCTCCTCATTCAAGAGTTAAAGGAATGCAAGCAAATATCTTAGCAAAGTGCCTGGCATTTACTAAGTGTTCGGTTATTGCTATTACTAGTGGGGCTAGGCCAGCAGGGGGAGGTGTCCCCAGCTTGGAGCTGAGCTCTCAAGTCAGCCTGCCCTAGTCTTTTTTTTTTTTTTTAAGATTTTATTTATTTATTTATTTGACAGAGGGAGATCACAAGTAGGCAGAGAAGCAGGTAGAGAGAGAGAGAGGAGGAAGCGGGCTCCCTGCTGAGCAGAGAGCCCGATGCAGGGCTTGATCCCGGGATCCCGGGATCATGACCCGAGCCGAAAGCAGAGGCTTTAACCCACTGAGCCACCCAGGCGCCCCCTGAGTCTGTCTTAACCAGTACTGCTTACCTGCTCTGTGACTTGGGGTTAGTTACTTGACCTTTCTGAGCCTTGGTTTTCTCACCTGTGGAAAGGGACTAATAATAACTCTTCATAGGGTTGTTGTGAGGATTTACATATTTTATGTAAGGCAGTTAGCACAGTACCTAGCAATAAATTCTCTGTCACTGTTGGCTTCTTCTGTTATTACCAGTCAAGGCAAGCCCTGAGTGACCTTGAGTTCGGCCATGAAGAGGATAACAGGCTTCTGCCCCAAATGCAACTCATTCCAAGGGGGTGGGACCGATTTTGTAACACAAGAGGCAATAATTAATTTGGGCTACAGTGCCTGCATTAGTACGTTTGCATTTTGAATTGTCTCCAAATGGAGCTGACTTTAAGTGCAACGGGAACATCATCTGCCTTCCTGCTTATTTTCATTTCCCAAAGCAGTCAGCAGCTCTCATCTACAGGCCGTTTTCCCCAAAGGGGTCAGGTGAGAAGCTCCAGGATGAGGAGTTCCCAAGAAATAATTTCTGGCCCCAGCAGGACCCACGGGGCTGTGCTGCGGCTGTATTTGGGCTGGGACTTCTGTCCCCTCGGGCAGAAGTTGCAGGGGAGGCAGAAAATATGCCAGGATCAGGCCAGACAGACTGCAGCTTGATAAAATGAGCAAAACACACCATTTTTCTTCTGCTCAGTCTCCTGGGATTAGTGGTTAGGTCCCTCGAGGATCCCGTGTGTTTATTCTCAGAAGACCCAGCGCTCAAGGAGTGGGAAGGTTGCAAGGCACACAGCCTCCCCAGGTAGCTTGTGGTTGGTTCTGCTTCTTGCAGGCGCTGAATCGGGACCCTTTGTTACCCTCTGCGTTCACCAGCTGCTTCCCACCTGGGTGTCTGATACCCAGCTGATACCCAGATACCCAGCTGAGTATCTGCCAGGGGTCCCTGCGAGGCCACAAAGACTGGGTGGGAAAGTGGATGATCCTGGCCCTGCTCTCGCCTGCTGGCTCCCAAGGGCTCTTCGTGCTCAGCCTTCCCTCCAGGATGACCCCTCCATCAGTTACCATGGCTGCAGGGCGGCTCCTGCGTACCCACCTGTAAATGGAGCCCCTGCTTGAAACCAGAAAACTGCCAGCAAAATGAAGCTCTGCTGCTTTTTGGCAGTCGATAAGGGAGTGTATCACTTGAAGTGAAAAACTGGAAACAACCTAAATGGCTAAGAGGAGAATGGTTGAGCAGATGAAGGTTCTATCCCTTCAAGGGATAACAAGTGGCCATTTAATATAATCACAAAAATTATGCGGTGACCCGGAAAAACGCTTATACCATGATAAAGGGAAATATGAAATCTCATCTTTGCCGTAAGTAGAACTGTAAAGATTATCTATGCATCTGGAGAAGGACAGAAAGGAACACCAAAAGAGGAAAAAAATGGGCTGATAAGATTGTGGATACAATTTTTCCTTTCTAAAAATGTATTCTATCGATTTCTGTTGGCACACTAAATAAGAGACTTATTTTAAAATCTTGCTTGCTGCCCTAATCGTGGTACTTCCATCCCACCCCAAAAAAGGAAAAAGAAGCCGAACCACTGGAGTTTGCTCGTCTGGCTCCTGTGCTTTTTTTTTTTTTTTTTTAAATATTTTATTTATTTGATAGAGATCACAAGTAGGCAGAAAAGCAGGCAGAGAGAGAGAGAAGCAGGCTCCCTGCTGAGCAGAGAGCCTGATGCGGGGCTCGATACTAGGATCCTGGGATCATGACCTGAGCCAAAGGTAGAGGCTTAACCCACTGAGCCACCCAGGTGCCCCTCCTGTGCTTATTTTGATATCAACTTTTCAATCAACATTCTTAGGAAAAGAAAGGACTATTTTAGGTTGAAAGTAAACCCCAGATGAACTGGGTTCCCTGTTCAATTCACCTCCCAGCGGGTGGTGACTGATGAAAGCAGTTCCTTCAGGGCCAAATCAATCCCACCCTTGCACTGTGGCTGTAAACACCGTAGGAACCTTCAGGTGCTCAACATCTGAATTCCGGACTCACCTGATGCAGGCATGAGAGGTGGGGCCCGTTACTGTTTCACCCTGGAACAAAGCTGCCAGCTCAAAAGCTCTTGACACTTTGGATTTGATGAGTGAATGGGAGAAATAAAAAATCACCACTTAACAATGACCCAGAATTTCAGGAGCCACTTTAATACCATTCCTGCCACCAAGCCATTGTGTAAAGCAGAGGGAATCACTCAGCCAACTCTCCAGACGAAGGGGACCCATTGTAACCCGCCTCTAGATACTGAGGGTGGGGAGATGAATGACAACAGTGGCATCCAGCGCTTTGCAAATAGGAAGCAAGTGTGTTGGAAAGAACGCCAGATCTGGAGTCGGGAAGTTTGGGTTCAGGCCATGGCTCTACCACTCATTACCACTTGAGGCTAATAGCGTTTTCGTTCCCTCATCAATAAGATGAGGAAAACACTTTACTCAACTGGATTGTTGTGAAGATTAAGGCAGCTCAGGTATGAAAACCACCTTGGTCAACATTCAGCTATGTACTACTTGCCTAAGGGCTGCCCAAACAAGAGACCATGGACTGGGTGGTTTAAACAACAGAAATTTATTTTCTCATAATTCCCGAGGCTGGAAATCCGAGTTTAAGGCATCAGATCGAGCACTGATTTCTTCAGAGGCCTGTCCTTGGCTTATTGATGGCCACCTTCTCTCTGCGTATTCAAATAATCTTTCCATTGTGTCCTTATCTCTTGAGGGACAGCCACCATTTGGTTTAGGGTCCACCTTAATTACCTCATTTTAACTTGATTATCTCTTTAAACCCTATCTCCAAATAGTCACATCCTGAAGTACTGTGTTTAGGACTTTGACATAGGAATCTGGGGCAGATTCAGCCCATAACAGCATATGTGTTTTTCTGGACTTACTCAGCACCACGCATGACGGGCATTTAGGACACAGTAAGAAACAGCCTTGTTGACTGTTTTCCATTATAGCATCAAGAGGCAGAAGAGATACCTGCCAAAACCTCTGAGCTTATTTCCTGCTGCTGAGGGGCTGGAATCTTCTGAGGAGGCTGTTCTGCCTTCAGTCTTGTTCAGCAAATAAACCTGTCTTCCTTTTGGGTTTGAAATGCTTTTGTGTAGCAAACGAATTGTCAGTTCTTAACAGCTACCAACACAGGGGGAAACAGGTGTGCGTGTCTTTTGGAACATCCCATCCAGGTCCTATGAGGAGCTCTCATCAGCTGAAGGATGAACTACCAATAAGGGAGGCCCGGTCGGTCACCTTTCCTCCAAATTCTTCCCGAAGTATTTACTTCAGCTGCCAGAAAGGGCCTCAACAAACATCTGTGAGGACTTCCTTGGTGCCTGGGGCTGTGCAGGGGAATGGAATGAATGTATGGCCTATGTAGTAAACACAGACATTGCCTGATCCTGAAGGAGGGCAGAGAGCCTGCAGCAGCCGGAGCTGGGAATTCAGGAACTGCAGGTAAAGTGGAGGAGGGCCTCTGTCAGTAAATTAGGCTGTCTGGGCCTGCCACATTATCTTTGTTTTGTTTTGTTTTGTTTTGTTTTTGTGAATGTGCCCAGTTTACCAGCCTGCTGACTCTTAGTGGCCCAGCAGCCCATCCCAACATGCAATCACGTTGGTCTTCCAAGGTGCTGGGGGTGGGGAGGGAGTTTAGCACTCTTCATGGAAATCAGGATTCCAATTTAAGGCCCATAGATATGCCCTCTTTCCAAATATCTAGATTTATTCTAGAAAAGGATCTACTCGTATCAACTTCCCACTGCATCAACCGGAGCTCTCCTCCTGCCCCGAAGTAGCGGACCTCTGTTGTTTTCACCTACCCAGCTTCCCTCCTGCTGCTCCTGGAAATAAAATCGCACTTTCCTTTGAGGAACCCATTCCATGTGGTCAGGGCAGAGCTGACCTCCCCTTCCTGTACTTGTCCTCAGTCTGGCCAATGACAATAGCCCCCTTGTGTTTGATACAGCGATTGGTGCAGAGTTAGTATTGTCACTGAAGCACTGCCAATCAGAGTCCGCCTCAGGCGTTGCTATGGAAGCAGGGGGAGGGGCGCTCTGCCTTCTTCTGGGCTAACGAACCCTTTGGGGAATTTTGGAGCTGCATGGAGTCCTCTCCCCCAAGATACAGAGTCACAGAGGAAATCTCCTCCCTGGAGTAAATGAAGCCGAAGTGAAAGAGAAACTGAGCTGAAAGATGGAACGCTAAAGGAAACCTTAGAGACAATGTATCTCCTCGTCTGCTTACACTCCTTAGGGCTGGGTTGCTGGCACTTGGCAAAGGGATGAATCCTGGCTGGTGGGGCAGGATTTGTACCAAGCCTCCTCGGAGATATCAGCCTATCGTGTTTCCCTTTGGCTGGAGCCCTGACTCTTATAAAACCAATTATGGGCCGAGTATGGAGACCAAATTCACCCCAGCATTATCTCACCATTGACAAGGACAGTTTATATTTGGGTTTGGTTTGCGACTGGGGCTCCAGATCCGCGGAGGGCAATGGCTTCTCCAATTTTCACTTTCACTTAGGTTTGCAAAATGAGAGAGAGTTCTGACTCCAAAGCCTTAATGAAGCTTTTCTAACTCAATTTTCAGAGGTAATAAACAGAGTCGCCCCTTGAACATTCGATCTGCGGGATCCTCTGTTTCGTTTTGCACGGGGTACTTGGACAACTTGGGGTTCTCTCCCTGCTCTGTGACATATCATGAGGGTTTGGACAAAAACCCAGCTATTCTTCCTTTAATGTTTTTGTTTGTGTTATTGACAAATTGCACCTTCCGTAAAGGTTGCTTCTTGTCCTTTCTTTGAAGCAGATAAAAAAAAAAAAAAAAGTGGCTACATATCTTTTGCCCTATCTGTATAAAAAGCTTTTTATTATTGATGAAGATCTGCTATTCCAAGAGCCTCACCTGCTTCTGTGGGTCAAGAGCTGGTACCTTTCTCCAGTCTATGTCCAGCCTCCAGGCCCCAGTGATGTGAATACGAAGCAGTCTTCGCTCCAAGTGTTGAGTACACAGGCCTGAGTTCCTGTGCAGCCACTAGGATCCAGTGAGAAGACGTCTGCTCTCTGCTTTAGCTTCCCGGATTCTAGCTAACCCAGAGAAGGAACATGAGGAAGGTGGCCTGTGTGAGAAGCTTGCTAGTCCCCAGCTATCCCTGGAGTGACAGCTCACCCATAAAGTCAGCTGCCGTCCCCAGTGGGTGGCAGTTGAGGGGCTGTATCAGCTTCTGGAAACACCTGCTTAGTTTATGTTAGATTGGGTAGTTTTTGTTGATTGCATTTGTTAATATAATTTTGTGTCCATGTGTCTTACGAGCAGTGGGCCTGAAGTAAAAATCTATCCTCTGGTTTATTGTAATAGTTATTCCCAGGCATTACACTGAACAAAGCAAAATACTTATAAAATTCTTCATCTGAACCCCTTGGGCTGGTAAACAGAGGTTGCAATCCTTTCCTAGTGCTACCGTGAGTTAAATTCTTGAATAGATCTGAGTTATCAGCAGATCAATAGAATGTTCGTCAGCAGGAGTGAGATACACTTGCAGTTTTGACTCTTAGATCCTAAAGCAAAAGCCCTTTTGATTGTTTTGCCAAGTATAAGGAAGCCAGTGTGGAGGGCCCAGGCGTGGGAGGGTTAGGGATTTTCACTAATCCTAATTTTTCAGCTTTGAGAGTCTTGTAGCTTTATAGAATCCGATTTCCATTCTCTTCAGCTGCAGAATTCCTAAGAGTCAGAAGCAGACTGGCCAAAGGGAAGTAAGTAGAGTAACACCGTAATCCTGAGCTCACCTGGGAGGTCTGCTGCAGGGTGTGGCCAGTGCCCAGGCCCAAGAGTTTGCCTGTGTAAAGAGATTCGGGTCAACTCATGATGATGCTCCTTGTCAGCGTGGGAGGAGGCAGTGGTGCTGCCTTTCCATCCATAGGGATTTGCTTTATCAGATTAGACTCCCTAGTTCCGTCACAGAAGAAATGAGGCTGGGGGCAACCAGAGTGCAAAGCAGTGTGGTGTGTGTTCTTGAAAATCCTGCTTAGATTTCCCCATATCCTGACACTGTTCATCTTTCTTTTTGCTTTAGTGCATGGATATGTCTTGGGAGTCACATGTGGCTCCTTTTTTTCCCCACATGACCTGCTTGGGTGGGGATTTGAACACAGATCTGCCCTGGGCTGCTTTCTCATCTTGAGGACCTGTCTGCCCTTTGTCCTCAGTCTTAATTCTTTCTTCTTTTATGCAGCTTTATTTAGTGCTCGCTGGGGTCTGTGGCAGATGCTGGGCCAGCCAGGAAAAGAAGCCCCCTCTGGGCAGGTGTAGTCTGTGCTGGGCTGCAGGGCTGGGCGACCAGATGAGGATTGCCTTTGGGGCCCCCATTTGGCCCTTCAGGCAGTGCTTTTGTGCAGTGGGCACCCTGTGCAGCTGAATGTGGTAGCCTGTCAATGCTTTCCATTTTCTGCTCTGTAAGCTGCAGAAACTCTTTGCAGAGCAAGGAGAGGTGTAGACTGAATACAAGCATGCGTGTGCATGGCATATCTGAGGAGGCTGCTAAATTGAGAGGAACAGGTGGTCCCAGCGTGAGAGTGTCCCGTACACCTGGTGGGGGCAGGGAGCATTCTGGAAGAGGTGGCTTGAGGAAGTGCAGATAGGCTCAGCAGGATGGGCTTCCAGAGCGAGGGTGAGCCCAGGCCTTGGCAGGAGTTCAGCATTGATCTTGAGAGGCCTGGGTGTGATGATCTGGGAGCAGGAGGGAGATGTGATTGGAGGCTGCCGACGGCAGTTGGAATAGACGGCAGGAGCTGTTGTGAACTGACCAGAGCCAGCACCTTGGGAGCAGTAGGAATGAGAGGACAGAAAGGAGAGGTGGGGAGGAGGATCATAACTGGACATTTCCCCAGGTCTGGGGGATGTATTTTGTCTGTGCTGACTTTATTAAAGCTCCCTCCCTCCCTCTACTAGGTAAACATTTACTGAGCTGCTTCTGTATGTGGGGTGCCCTGGTATACTGAGATCATGGCGGAGAACGTGACAATGAACGTTCATCTGATAGATGGTGTCTCAGCAGCACAGAGTGGGCTAGGGAGTTAAGAATGGGGAAAAGCGAGGGATGACGCCATATTTGTGTTCTGAGCAACTGCATGTGTAAGAGTGTTCTTTGCTGGGACATGGTGAGAGATGGAAAATACGAAAGAAGCCAGTCTGGTGGAGGTAAGGATGGGAGTGGAACGTGGGACACATTTGCGTTTGAGGTGGGACACCAAGAGAATGGCCGGGAATAGACATGCCATGAGAAGACGAGCTTTACGCTTCTCAAAGGACTTTCTGCCTATTTTGTCCAATTCTGCCTTGCCAGGACCTACAAGAGGGCCTCACACATACAACAAATATTTGTGCACCTATGGAGGGCCTAGCTGCTGGACAAATATTTGTGCAAGGGGTGTATCACTCAGATGTGGGGTTCCCCCATGGAAGGCCTCAACGGTTGCCTCACCCCCACCTTGATCCTGTACTTAGTACCTCATTGGACACTCTGGCACCCTTACCTGTACCTCCAACCAGAGCCAGCTCCACAGTGCATTAAGAAACTGTGCCTGTCACACGGAGGGGCTCAGTGTATATTTATATATATTCTAGATAAAATTTATTATTACATATTGAGAAACAGGTAGTATATTAATGTATTATTACTAATATTAATGAATATATACTAGATCTTATATTCATAATAAATGGGTATCCTATATAAATAGATAAAATGCCAGAGATTTCCAGGGGAATCAGGGAAGAATCATGACCTTGCCTACCAGATAGCGGAAATGGATTTTTCTTTACTCTTGCCTCTTCTTTCTTTTTCCCGGGGAGACCTCTGACCTCGCCCATGGACTGAGCTTCTCACCTTTGGCTCTCTGCCTGGTTCTCCAGGGAGCAGGACAAAGGCCCGGTGGTGCGCCCAGCAGGTGGTCCTCTGAGTTTTTCTTGGAGGCACTGGGTTCATAGGGAGAATGGAGGCACACCGAAGCCCAGGCAGGGTCTGGGCCAGAAAGACAGATTTGGGAGCTGGGGTGGCGGGGGCAGTGAGTGAGGAGGCAGAGTGAGAGAAGGGGCTGAGGTGCACAGTCTGTGAAGGTTAAGGAGAGGGAAAAGAAGGAGGAGGCTCTGAAGACGGAGAGCACGTGTGGCCACCTTCCTGGCCTCTGTGTGCCTGCTGGTCACTGTAGTCTCCGCTAGTACCACAGTGTCAGGGACAGAATAGGCAATAATAGTTCTGGAATGAAGAGAGTTCCTATAATTCCCGTCAAAATAGACCCCCTGCTCTAGTAAATCCAAAATAATTTCAGTTTCTAGAACATTCTATGTTGTTCTTTTTTTTTAAATCTGCTTCCATCCATCCATCCATGCTCCCCTTTAGTCACTCAACAGACCTGCTTCTAAAGCCATTCTCACATTTTAAGTTTTTGTTAGGTAGGGCAGCCCTCCACTTCCATGTACCAAAAATATGCAGTCATGTTTTAAAGTCCCCACATCACCTACCAGACTGAAAGTTCCTTGAGGGTGGGGACTGAGTTTTGGCCTCTGTCTTGCCCTGAAGTACCCGGCCTGACTTGAAGCTGATCCTGCCGAGATGCAACAGTTACAGGCCTGCCCCAGCGCAGCAGATGTTGCTGTCCATCCTGGGATCCTGATACATTTGCATGCCACTTACCAGCCTAAAGGTGCAGCTAGCACCCCTGCAAAGAGGCAAAGATCAGGAACAAAGAGGAACACAAGGGCTCCGTGCAAACCCTGCAGGGAATTTAAATGCATCCAGGAAAAGGCTTCAGGGAAGACTGGTCTAGCGGGCATGGAACCAAGCCCAGGATTCCCATTTGGACTCTGCCTTTTAAAGGACACATTTTACTACTGGCAACTGCCCACCAAATGTAATTTCAGGGGCTTCACAGAAAAGAAGTTCCTTCCCTCTCTCTATCCTGGTATCTTTTCTCAGGTTTCCTTGGCCATTGTCTCCAAAGACATAAGGCTTTTTGGTTCCTGGAAAATATAAATACCTCTGGGAGGGATACACTCCTGGTCTGGCTAGGGCAGTTTTACAAGAAGAAAAAAAAAAAAAAAAAAAAAAGGAAGAGGAAACCACTGTGAAGATATTTAGAGGAGAGAAGAGAAAAGATGGTGCCTGAAAGGGACGGCAGCCCCACGGAGCAAAGACAGCCAGGAATTTGGGGATTTCAGAATAGCCAGTGTTTTGCCCGTGATTCCAGGGAGGCTGGCTGAGAGCTGCCACCTGCTCTGGGGCCTTTTGACATTGACTTTGCCTGTTGGTCAGTTTACCATCAGTAAAGCAGTGGATATTTCACCCAGTCAGCAAAGACTGGGTCCGGCAGCACCATGGGCTGTGGACAGTCAGATGGACCCAGATGAAAGGACCAGACCCCTGCCACTCCAGGGATCTAGGTCAAGTTCAAAGCTGCCCTCAGCCTAGGCCATCTGGCAGATAGGGAAGTACATAGGCTTCGTAGTGGGACAAAGTAGAGTCCAGCCGGGCCCTGCTCCTCAGTACCATGTGGCCTTGGACAAGTTTATTACCCTCTCTAAACTGTAGCTTCCCCCCTCGTAAAGTGAGGATCATCATACTTAGCCCAGAGGATTGCTGTGAGAATAAATGAGAAAGGGTTTGTAACAAGCCTAATGTGGGCTCTGGGATACATGAGATGCTCAAAGACAGCCATCCCCTCCCCCTTCCCTCTTGGCTCCAACTTCTTGCATTTCATTAGTCAGATTTTCCTAGAACATTTCTGACTGTGAAACCATTCGATACTGAAAATCCTCAAGGAGGGGTAAAATGTGTAATGAGGAATTTCCAGGGACATAAAAGTTATATCATTTTTGTATGCTCGCGTAACTATCAATCCATTTTAGTGGAAAGCAGGCTTGTGTAACCGAGCCCATACCACCCGCTTTCTTTGGCATCTCCAGATTGAATTTGATTAAGAGCAGAACAATGAGTCTGATTTTCATCCTTGGATACTAAAGAAGAGAAACTCGCCAACTGTATTAGTGCTTGAGATCTGAGCCGTAAGACAGAACCTACTGGGTGACCTTGAAAAGCCCCATACCTCCTCACAGCTGGATCCCAGCCTGATGTGGCCCCCTGGTTGGGTCAGCAGCACGGGACCCCCAAAGACCAGTGTGGGGCCTGGTCATCAGAGCAGCCAAGCGGCACATGCAAAATCAGAGTGACCCTGCATGGCGATACCAGACACGGGCGTGCTGCCTAGGGACTCACTGGCAACTGCTGTTGGGAGCACTGTCCCTGACCTCAGCCCAGTGCAGGTCAACAGATAGGTGCTGAGAGCCCTGTGTGTGCAGGGCAGTGTTAGACGCAGAGGGCAAAGACAGGATACGGCACGGTCTCCATCCTCCTGAATCATTAAACGCAATCCAGGTCAGGGAGTCTTAACCTTTTTGGTGCCTTCAGAAATCACGGGAGGTATAGACCTCTTCTGAGAATGATATTGTCAAATGTATAAAATGCGATAAGCTAGCAAATGAAACCAACGAGATCAAAGCACGTGGGGGTGTCATGCGCACATGGAGGAATGCATTACTGTTACATAGAGGGGTGAGCAGAGCATGATGGTGGCAGGTGTCTGGAGATTTTGCAGAGGTCACACTGAGGACTTCCAGTGACCGAGCTGGGGGAATGCATTCCAGGCAGAGCGAACGGCATGAGCAAACACTTGCAAACAAAGGAATGCAGGTGTGTTAAGGAGAGAAAATAATCACCAAGCACAGGTAACTCGGTTCTCTCTCCATCTCTTAGAGTCCTGGCCAGTAGCAGGGCTCGACCAAATTTGCAGTTAAATTACCTGTTCTTCTCTCAGTCAGTCCACGAGTAATGGGAAAGTGAGCCTGCAGCTTCTCTCACCTAGCAGCGATCTACCAAGGAAGTTCAGAAAGCAGATGGTGCTGAGGCAGGCAAAGACCTAGGAGGAAGGTAACTCGCAGTGGCTCCATTTTTGCCCAGGACAGCCGTGCTGGGAGCCCTGAGGCGCAGAGACAGAGGTAGCTCACCGTTAGTAGCTGACAGCTCCCCTGATGATGCTTATTCACCAGCTGGCCACTGTTCCTCTGCTGGAACAAGTTTCTGGAAGAATTGTCTGAAGGGAACGATTTATTTCATTGTTGCTTCCATAAGCGTATTAGCCCTTCAGTTATCTCAGGTTCTAGTGGAGACCACAGTCTGTCCCCAGATTAGGCTTGTGCCTGGACTTGGGTCATCCCAAAATCTAGGTGAGCCCAGAAAGTCCACAGCCTGGGTGAGAGAGGGTGGATGGGCCCGGGCTTATGGACCTGCCCTGGGGCAATCTAGGTCCTGAAGGCCGAAGGCCAGTTTGGTTCAGACACGATGGGCTGGTGAGCAGGAAAGGGTAGTTCTGAGGTCTGCCACTGGGTAGACCTGAGACACCAGGCTGCTGGGCTGCCACAGCTCATGTTTATGAAGCCCTTGGGTGGCATCAGGTGCTGTGATAAGTACTTTCCATGCATTCTGGCATTAAGGCCCCAGTAGGGTCAGGCATGTCCAGGTGACACCTCCCTTTTCCGGGTAAGGAAACAGGCTTAGGGAGCTTATGTCCACGTTCAGGGGCACACAGCTGGTTAGTAACTGGTAGCGCCAGTCCAGAGGCTGGGCCTCTCTGCCGGAGTCTTCTGTGCCTGGTAGGCACAAGTGTAGACAAATGCAACATAACCAAAACACAAAACCTGAGTGTCACTGAACTTGGCAGTTGCTGGTGGTCAGAGTCTATGGTGAGGGAAACCAGAACATTGGAGCAAGTTCATGGGTGTAGGGAGAAGGTCATGAATGGGGGCTTGAATCACATGGCTGTGATTTCCAGCAAATCATTTAATTTCTCAGGTGTCTGGGTAGCTCAGTCGGTTAAGCAGCTGCCTTTGGCTCAGGTGGAGATCTCAGAGTCCTGGGATCATGCCCTGTGTTGGGCTCCCTCTCCTTCTGCCCCTCCCAGCTTGTGCTCTCTTTCTCTCTCTCAAACAAACAAATCTTAAAAATAAAAATCACTTAATTTCTCAGAGCCTGTCCTCTAACCTATAAAATGAGGATGATAGTGCTGACTTCACCTTTTGGCTCTAAGGACTAAAAGAGATGACATAAATAAGGCAGTCTTAGACTGCTCAACAAACCGTAGGTGCTCAATAAATATACATTTTTCTCCCTTTTCTCCTTCAGAAGAATTTTTAGAGGCTGTGTAGATTTTTGCAGCTTTATGTAAATTTATGTGAAGTGACATTCAATGAAATCGCTCATCTGATGATCCCTTTAATGCTACCTGCAGCTTCAGTAAAATTGAAATTTAAATCATACATTTTATTTAATGGTACAACTTAGATGTCAGGGGAAAAAAGAGGGGGAAAAACACTCCGTATAAGAAGAAAAGATCTTAGTGCTAAAAATAACTATTTGAGGGGTGAGAGAGCTTTTTGTTCAATGGATTCTTGTCCTTACCAAAAAAAAAAAAGAAATTTTAATCCAGAAATTTAGATTCAAATAACGTTTTAAAAGAACACGTAACTTCAATGTGGGGCCTGCCCTTTCATTTTAATTCTTTTGTCTTATGAGTTTTTCTTACTATTTCTCATGAATCTTATTTTTTTAGTTGGTCTTATCTTACAACATGAAAATATTAGAGGCTAAGCTTCATGATTAATATTATAATGCAGAACCATTGGACAATTCTGGAAAAGTGATTTTTGGGCTTTGAATTTAAGTATATTTTCATTTAATTCAATCTTTTAAAGATTATATTGATTTATTTGACACAGAGAGACACAGCAAGAGAAGGAACATAAGCAGGAGGAGTAGGAGAGGGAGAAGCAGGCTCCCTGTTGAGCAGGGAGCCCTTAAGTGTTTTTTTTAAAAAGATGCTCATCTACATGTTTTTAAGTAATTTTTTTTCAAACTGATAATGGATTTGATGTATTAAAAATACTAGCTGTAAAAAAAAAATCAGAAGTACAGAAAACTGTAAAGAAAGTAAAAATTATCCCAAATCCTACTACCCTGATGGAAAGATAGATGACTAAATTTTATTGATTTATGAAAGCATTTTGTATATTGACGATATTAACCTTATGCAGATCATATATATTTTCATAACTGGTCCACTCTCATCTAACTTTTTAAGTGTATGGTTTTTTTTGGTGAGGAGATGTAGTTTTTATATTGCAAAATCTACTAGTTCTTTCTAATCTGAGTTTTTTTAATGTCAAAGTTTTTATCATTCCCAAATTATAAAAATTTTCACTTATTTTGTATTTTGTTTATGGTTCTGTATTTTACATGAACTTTTAAAATGATGGTTCTGGATTTTGGTTATTTATTTATTTATTTATTTATAGATTTTATTTATTCATTTGACAGAGAGAGACACAGCAAGAGAGGGAAACACAGCAAGGGGAGTGGGAGAGGGAGAAGCCGGCCTCCCACCAAGCAGGGAGCTGGATACGAGGCTCGATCCCAGGACCCTGGGATCATGACCTCACCCAAAGGTAGATGCTTAATGACTGAGCCATCCAGGCACCCCTGGATTTTACTTTTATATAAAAAATGAGGTTTGGATTAGGCTAACTTTTTCCAGCGGGCCAGTGGTTTTCATCACCATTTATTGGATAATCCATCTTTTCTATATTGATCTGAAAAAAAATGTTAATTTTAGAATGTACTTTATTCCCATATATACTTGCAACTGCACATGCATTTTATACTCTTGATCTGTTCATGATCAGTCCCATCTAATCTGACTGCTTTAAGAGCTGGGATTTTTATCTGTTTAAGTCAGTGTTGTGTATTATTTTTGAAAGGACAAAAAAAGAAAAAAATGCATAAAACCAATGTCTCCCACGAACAAAGCACTTTACAAAACAATATCTTAAACTGTCCTATATAGAAAGGAAGAAAGGAAGAGCATAAAGGAGGAAGGATGGGACGGGAGAAGAGAGAAGAGCAGAGCAGAAACGGGGAAGAATATTTCTTTTTCTGTGATTAAAGCCATGAGTGTCGAAAGCGCTGCCTTTAGCGATTCTGTGCCAGAATTACTAACTGAACCTGGCTTAATGTAAAATCAAAACAAGGGAAGAAAGATAAATATCCCTTAAGTAGTAACATTATTGTTGAAGAATTGGCACAATTCTTCCCTGAAGAAAATTGTCCCCTCTCAACCTAAAGGAGTTCAGTTCTACCCAAGAGTGGCAGGGGGAATAAAAAAAGGATTATGCCACAAAAGAGAGGCATTTGGGAGGTCATTCTCTTCCCAGGAGCCGCATGCCTGAGAATCTCTGGACCCATCCCAGTTTCAATTACTCCTTGGCCAGCCTTGAGTGTTTGGACAGAGAAGTCATTCTGTAGTCAACTAGCCGTGGAGAGCCTCACTGCCCCGCAGGGCGCACACGCGGATCCTCACCTCCAGCGGACACTGCCCAGACCCAAGCTTGCCCGAGCTCCTGGAAGCTAATTGTGTGCAGCTGGGAGCCCAGGGTTGTGGGAGCAAGAGTTAAGAAGTGCCGACCTTTCCGTCAGCCTGGCCAAAAGGAGCTGAGCACCATGTTTGAATAATTTACTCAGCAAGCAGCCTCACATGTCACTCCCTGAACGCTGGTTTATCTTCTGAAGGAATGAAGGGGGATCTTCGCTTTCTAACTCATTTTCTGCTAACTCAAAAATATCAAAACTGAGTGCATTTCCCCTCTCTATGAAATGGAGACTCCGTGGGGTAGGTTGGACATGGTGAAGCCTCTGACTGGGAACACGGTCCTGATTTTCTGGCAGTTCTTAAAGGGAAGCTGGGCTTTGTTGGGAAGAACTCTTGATTTGGAATCGGAAGATCTGGGTCTGAGACTCAGCCCTACTGTGGAATAGCTGTGAACGTGGACAAGTCACGAATCATTTCCAAGTCTTTTTTTTTTTTTTTTTTAAGATTCTATCTATTTATTTGACAGACAGAGATCACAAGTAGGCAGAGAGGCAGGCAGAGAGAGAGGGGGAAGCAGGCTCCCCGGTGAACAGAGAGCCCGATGTGGGGCTTTATCCCAGGACCCTGGGATCATGACCCGAGCCGAAGGCAGAGGCTTTAACCCACTGAGCCACCCAGGCACCCCCCCTTTTTTTTTAAACCAGAAAAGAGGCAGTATAGAACCTGTCCCATCTGCTTCACATGCCAGAGTGAGAACCATCCATTCAGCCAGTTTATCCTGAGTGCCAGTGGTGTGCCAGGCACGGTCATAGACCCTGGGGGGCGCACCCACTACGTGAGACAGGCAGGGGCTCCCTTCTGATGGAGATTATAGTCAAACAGGGGAGACATGTTTGTTCAATGAGTGAGTGGAGGTGAATGAGAGAATAATAACTCCCATGGGAAGGAGATTCCATAACGTACCAAGAGTGCTAGAAAGTATAGAGCTTTATGTAAATGAAACGCGTGCAGATGGTAAAAAGTCTGGCAGAATATACATCATACTGTTCAGAATTATCTATGAAGTGGGATAGCAAAGGACTTTAACTTTCTAAGTTATATGTTTACATATTATTTAAATGTTTTAGAACCAGCCTATATTACTTTGTATTTAAAAAAATTAAAGGCATTAAAAGTTAAGTTGGGAAAAAAAATAGTATTCAAATGTGCTCAAGAATATGAAGATATAGGGACGCCTGGGTGGCTCAGTTGCTTAAGCGGCTGCCTTCAGCTCAGGTCATGATCCCAGCCTCCTGGGATCGAGTCCCACATCGGGCTCCTTGCTTGGCGGGGAGCCTGCTTCTCCTGCTGCCTCTGCCTGCCACTCTGCCTGTGCTCGCTCTCTCTCCCTCTCTCTCTCTGACAAATAAATAAATAAAGTCTTTTAAAAAAAATATGAAGATATTGAATTTGGCCTTGAGCTTTCATGCCGCCATTTATTTTTTTGCTGTAGTGAGTCCAGGAAGATAGACAATGAAGTATTTCGGCAGAAACCAGGAGTGGGCAGCCTCTCAGCTTCAGATCCGCTACTCTGCGGATCAGTTTCAATCAGTTTGCTGGTTCGAACGCTTCCTCGCTTCCTTGGGCGGCAGGTGTGGTCCCACGGATTGAATGGATTGTTTGCTGAATGTCCCCCAGCATCTTCCTGTGGTAGTCATGAACCAAGACTGGCAAGGTCTGACACCACAGGAATAGCAGTGAGTTAATTCTAACCAGTAGAGGAGATGGAAATGATGGTACGGGCAGCAAACCGTAAGTCCAATGGCCATTTTCCACGGAGAACTGGCATGATTGCTGAGGGCTGGATGTGGAGCCTTCTCTCCTGTTCATTAAGCGTCTCTTGTTTATGGGTAGCCAAGGTCAGCAAGGTCACTGTGAACAGTGCGGAACTCCTCACACCCTCTGTTCCCTGTCGTGCACACTGTGCCGTGGTCAGCCTTTGTCAAAGGCACGCAGTTCGCAAGCCACTGCTCTTTGTTTTAAAATGAGTAAGCCTGGGCTTTCCCGCTTCTTCATTTTCTTTTTCTGGCTCCAAATAGGTCTGTGCGTATACAGCAGATGGCTTTCTGACGAGGCTCAAATTCATCCCGTCTTTGGGGAGAAAACTACAGCGAGAAGGACTGTTATTCCAATCTGATAAGGTTTTCTATTTTCAGCTAGAGAAATGAGTGTCTGTAAGTAGAGAAGGAAAAAAAAAGAATAGGAAAGTGAAAGGAAAAAAGCAGTCAAGACTTTGAGAGACGGATTTGGGGAGTTTTCAATTATGTAGATCTTCTTCCTCCACACACTGTTCTCCCCGTGGCTTGGAAGCTGTTGGGAAAGGCAGTTCCCAATGGTAAAATACGTACCTGAGATAGACAACTTCAGGACAGTGTTTACCTCTGGGGCTGGAAGGGGTCAGAACTGAGAAGGTTTCCACTGTTTCTGTAACTTTTTTTCCTTAAAATCTTTTTTCTTTAAAAACTAAATGGGCACAGTGGGCACCTAAGCATTGCTAGTTATTAAGAACGGGACTCTGGGGCACCTGGGTGGCTCAGTTCATTAAGGGCTGACTCTCAGTCTCAGCTCAGGTCTTGATCTCAGGGTCATGAATTCAAGCCCCGAGTCGGGCTCCATGCTGGGGGTGGAGCCTACTTAAAAAAGGAAAAAAAAAAAAAAAGAACAGGTCTATGGAACCAGTCTGCTGGGATTAGGTTACCGGCTCTTTCCCTTACGAGTTAGATAACCTTAGCAAGTTCACTAACCGCCCTGTGCCTCGGCTTTCCCATCTTTAAAATGGGGATTAATAAGGGCTCC